>NC_085986.1:1084456-1786375 GCF_910591565.1 Cydia splendana
AGTGTGGAAGGAGCTATTATCATTTACATGCTGTTGTGGTAAACCGTCACACAGGCTTAGGTCGAGTAAACTGGTCGACGAATGTTCAGTCACTTGCTTACATGACTGGGCATTGGTCAGTGACTCAAACCGTTCTGAATTAAGCTTAATCTGGGATATTAAATCATCCATGGCCAAAGAATATTCATTAATCACCTTTTTAGAACTCTCATTTAATTTTTCTAAGGATTCTATGGAATCCTCCAAACTCTGAATTTTTAATTTTAAAGTCTGTGTGTCGGTTTCATATTGCAAGGAAGTGCTTAGAAAGTCAAATTGCGTTTTTATATCGAAAACGCCATTTGATAGACAGTTGTACATTTTTTCTTTTAGTATGGAAATCAGCCACATAATTTTATCACGAAAATTGACAGTGCTGCAGCAGTAACGTTGCAAAAGAGTAATGCTGCTGCAGTCGCCATATCTTAGAAAGTTATTGAAATCGCGAGCGAAGCGAGCGCGAAAATTTTTCGATATAAAAACGCAATTTGATAGACAGTTGTACATTTCTACTTTTAGCATGGAAATCAGTCACATCATTTTATCACGAAAATTGACAGTGCTGCAGCAGTAACGTTACAACAGAGTAAAGCTGCTGCAGTCGCCAACCGAATGTCACCTTTATCATATCTTATAACGTGATTGTAAACGCGAAAATTTTTCGATATAAAAAACGCAATTTGATAGACAGTTGTACATTTTTACTTTTAGTCCCAACCAGGCGCGAATCCAGGATTTCATACAGAGAAGGGATGGGACAGTTTTATATCAGCCTAGCTTCGCATAGGGCTCGATATTTAAGGGTCTCAGCGAGGTTGTTCTCATACAGAAAAGATGTAAGAAAGCAGAGCTTGGAATTGACCAAGTGAATGTGAAGTGTGAGTAGGGTTACCAGATGACAGGAATTTTCCTGACATGTCAGGAATTTTGGCTTTTTCTCAGGAATGGGGACGGAACACGGAAATGTCAGGAATTTTTTGAATTCATATACTTTTTTTATAAAGTACCTTTTTATTTACTAAAATTAATACAAATAATAAATGTAATAAAACTTAAATTAATAAAACGCGGCTATCGGCTCAATCGGCTAGACAGCCCTCCCACAACCCCCCCTCCTCGTCCAAAATATGGATGTCAGGAAAAATATTCGGAAATCAGGAATTTTGTCAGGAAATTCTAAATTTGTATCTGGTAACCCTAAGTGTGAGCAAGGCAGAAGGCCCAGCTGCGAAAGAGGAAAGCTTAGATTTGGATCCACGCCCAAGTGTAATTAAGGCAGAAGATCAACTTTGCCATAAGGCAGAAGACCTCGCATAAGACCTTACGCCGAACTGCAAAAGAGTGGCTCGAAGCCGAATCTATGCATGTAATCACGACTCTTCTACTGCTCGCTCTTTGGCTTCACTCGAAAGCGCTACTTGATGGGATGCTTTTAGTTTTCGGCTTTCACGGGGCCCCTTATATATAACAGACAGACCTTTTGACAGTTAGGTCTCAGGATCGCGGCTAAGGAGCAACTCGGCTTGGCCGACAAAGCTGGCGTGCAAGAGAGCAAAATTCGCTATAAAATCGGTAACCTATGTCGAAAAAATCGGCTGGCCGCAAGCCCGAAAGCAAGATTTTTTTCCATGACTTTTAATAAGGGCCTCCGCGTAAGGTCAAGTCGAAAGCCTACGTTGGAGATGTTCTTATGTACCCTCACTCCCTTACTTGATCCCTACGACCCTTCGTTAATTCGTAATTTAATTGGCCTATTGTACTCTAGTTGTATATATATTGAACAACAATACAATCAACTCGATTAATTTATGTACTCGTGGGTAGTTTTAACCTAAACATAGGTACATATTTTTACATACACTACAAATGTTTCAGACCCATTCTTTTTTTCTGACGCAAAAAGGAGAGATTGACGAAATGAAATTATCGATATGACTGGTATCGATACGCAAATATAGTCGTACCTATGAATTTAAGTAGAGATGAACCGGATACTATCCGGTATCCGCTATCCGGCCCTTATTTAAATATCTGGCCGGATACCGGATAGTAACTTTGCTTGATTTTGGAGTAAACAAATTCGATTTGAGAAACAATCATAGTCATTAATCGTACTCGTTTATTATTTAAAAACAATTTAAACATATTTAATTACACAAACGGGTCTACCGCGATATAATTTCATTGTTTTCACCTTTAATTCCGACGTTTCAGCTGAGTTGCACCAGCTGTGGTCACGGAAAGACTGACGTCCCAACAAATGTCAACAGAGATATTAATAAAACACCACTAAACTACCCGAAATTAGTTTATAAAAATGTTTGGGGTAGACAAAGAAATTGCAGCTACCCGTTAAAGTTTAATGTTTATTGTCCACGGCACGACACGCAACACTCACAGTATCCGTACACTGGTCCGAAGATATATCCGCTGGTTTCAACATTTGAATCACTGGTCCCCAAGTAGACGATAATTTGTACCCGTCCTCTCGGTTGAAATTTTTAGGGGTTTTCAATTTAAACATCGGCTGAATATTCGGCGACCGGATACCGAATATTCGGCCGATGGTCAGGCCGAACATCCGGTATACGGTATCTGGCCAAACAACTATCCGTAGCATCTCTAGTTTTAAGTGTTTATTTGTTTATTTGTTTATTTTTATACATACCAGCACTTACAGATAAACCTTACGTGCTAATAGTGTTGTGAATATACATTTTAATAAGTATTTTATACAATTCTATCCACTGTTTCATTAGTCATTACGAATTATGTCATTAAATAGGTACATACTCTATTTATATTAATTATGTCATTATGAAATTACACTAACTTATCCTAATTATGTATGTATGTCACATTACGAACTAATTTTTTATATTAACAAATATTACAGTACTATATAATCCAAACGAAATTTCAATAAATTATCATTATTTCATATTATAAATTAAATTCACATTAAGAAATAAAATTATACTAAATTGTCAGTTTCTACAATAGAGCTTGGGGTTACAATATTTTCCAAATAACGAGATGATGCACTTAAAAATTTAGTCTCTGAGGAAAAGAAAATGTCTAGCTGCTTGTTGCTGTCTAGTATGTCATTTATCAATTTCAACGCGTGGTGCAGTGGAGAGGAGGCTAGCGCGCGCGCGCGCGCCGGGGGGATGCCGAACAGATCGCGGCGGCGAGTACGGAGTTGCTTCGTTGATAATCGGGGAACGCGCAACGGTATTTGTGCTAACAGCTGGGAATTTGTTAATTTACCGCGTATATAGTGTATAGTGTCTCAACTCTCAAGTGGATCCCGATACTTTAAAACCATCCGACAACAACTTTATAGAGAATAACTAACATTGCTTAAGAAAATATCTCCCGCGAAATAGTAGTAGCCTATCTTCTTTAATATGATTACTTAGGTTACTGGCGAGTGCCCCGGCTTCGCACAAAGTTATAATATTCGGCAAAGTGGCCGAATACCGAATAGTTGGCGAATATTCGTGGCAGGTCTATATAATTATCTTTAACTTGCTTCGCTTATCGATAACAGGGTTTATCGATGTTTCATTTTGTCAATCACTCTGTTATAAAGTTCTATAGTGCTAAAGTTCTGGGTCTTAAATAATCTACATATCTTAACCTATATAACCTGCTAAAATACATTGACTAGCGGGAATGTACCTACTAGGTGCAAAAAGTATTTTTACGTACGTAATATAAACTGAAATAAATATTATGAAATAAATAAAGTATAGTGTGTCTACTTGAAAACACAAATTAAAATATGTTCACAGAAAGTAATTTAATTTGTTCTTAGAATACGTAATATACTAGTGTCCGACCGAAACATGTTTTTTTGCCGAAACCGAAACCGAAACCGAATGTTCGGCTTTGGCTCTAGTTTCGGCCGAAACCGAAACCGAAACCGAACCTTTTGTAGACTTGTTAAAATCGTTGAAAAAATGTCATAAAACTGCTTTTACACACATATTATGGGGCTGTCAACACCCAATGCCCTTGAAATTGATGTTACTTAAGCAGTTTTTTAAGAAAATTACTAGAGTTAGACCAAGATAATTCTGCAACGATTTTAATAACACACGCAGTGCAAGTGTTATTTTAAACGCCAAAACTTCTATGAAATTATGACGTTTAAATAACATTTGCACTAGTTGCACTGCGTATGCTATCAAAATAATTGCAGAATTTTCTTGGTCTAACTCTATTCATTCACCAGTCAAGCCAACATGATTGTAGATACAGGGTGAAACAAAAACGCGAGCGCAGCGAGCGCAAATTTTTTGTTGACAATATCGCAAGGCCGGGTACCGATCTTCACTTGGGCCTAAACGTCCGAAGTGCCCCAGTGAGGCGAACTTTCATGCGAAGTCAAAGCCATGCTTCAGGCTTCAGGATAAGTAGTTGAGCACAGACTCCAAGCAATGTCCATTGTATTAAAAAGCGAGATATTTCCTTGAGCGCTGGTGCGACTTTCAATCCGAAGGTCGCAAGGTACAAACCCAGGCCACGTACTCTTGACGTACTCGTACCAATGAGTTTTTCGGAACTTTTATACTAAATATAATTTTGATATTTACCTACTATTTACATTTCGGTGAAGGAAAAACATCGTGAGGAAGCCGGACTAGTCCCGATAAGGCCTAGTTTACTCTCTGGGTTCGAAGATCAGTCTGATGGCGGTCGCCTTCTTAAAAACTAGTGCCTACGACAATTCTTGGGATTAGTTGTCAATTGGACCCCAGGCTCCCATGAGCCGTGCCAAAAATTCCGGGACTACGCGAGGAAGATGATGAGTTTTCTTATTATTCCTTTGCCCAGGCCCAGTAACATGCGACAGTGCTAATCTCATTTACTCCGATACAATTAGACAGTGTGCGCGTTATAGGTATTAACAGCCTCTTAAGTCTGCGTCAACCGTCTAGTAGCGCCCTCATTAGTGGAATTGTGTTTTATAATAAACCAATTAATTTCTGTACCTATACATGAATCAGTATATGTAGGTACATCTTAATAAATATTGTTGTCTTACTTATTCCCCAACTTTTGGTCTTTGTCACATAGTTTAGTTTCATAGTACGAAGTACCATTTCGTAAGTTTCGGCCCGGCCGAAAGGTTCGGCCGTTTTTTGGCCGAAACCGAAACTACAGCCGAAACATGTTTTTTTGGCCGAAACTGGCCGAAACCGAAACCGAAACCGAACCTTCGGTCGGACACTATAATATACATATCTCACACGTAATATATTTTTCATCACACTTGCTCGGAAAAGATGTATTTACACGTAGGGCTTGCGGGCGGGAAATTGAATTTTTCGCCCTAGGGCGGAAAAAATCTTTTCCGAGCAAGTGTGATGAAAAACACTTATTTACACGTAGGGCTTGCGGGCGGGAAATTGAAATTTTCGCCCTAGGGCGGAAAAGTGTTTTATACAGAAGTTTGTTTTTATTAATTCTCCTTTTTTTCCTTACAAGTGTGATGAAAAACATTGTGTGTGCCACGGGCGGTAAAGAAATTCCGAACTCGTGAACATTTTAAGCCCTCGCTTCGCGTCGGGCTTAAAATTGACACTCGTTCGTAATTTCTTATTTCCCGCCCTTAATACACAATGTACTATTACGTCACCCTACCGCTACGCGAGAAGAAAATCTCACTTCCTGGCCAAGGCAAGACGTAAAACTTTAGACAAACCACGGGTGGTAATACGTAAAGCCCCAGTTCGCATATTTATGGCCCGAACCGAAGGTGAGGCCCATAAATGGCAGGCCAGGCACAAACACCTGCGATCTGGAGAATTTACGAATTCATGTATGTATTTTGGTATGTAATGTACGATTATCGGTATCGTCTTGGGTCGTCCCATTCGTTCTTCGTCAAGTTCTTAAATTAGTCCTATTCTGCTTTCGTCACTCATTCTACATTGAAAGCCACCGACGATTGTGACGAATGTAGAATGAGTGACGAAAGCAGAATAGGACTAATTTAAGAACTTGACGAAAAACGAATGGGACGACCCAAGACGATACCATATGACAGTAAATATGGTGCTACTTTACCGCCCTAGGGCGGGATTAAGGACAAAACGTGTCTATGTCACAAATTTAAACGGCCATATGTACTGTAAAACGTTGTACAATACACGTGCGAAAAGGTAATTCGCAACTCGTGTCGATTTAAAACACTCCCTTCGGTCGTGTTTCAATTTATCGCCACTCGTTGCGAAATTCCTACTTTTCGCACTTTTATCATAATGTACTATTACGAGACAGTACATATGGTGCTATATACTTTACCGCTTTAGGGCGGGATTAACGACATACCGTGCCTATATGTCAAACCACGATGTTTTCCTTCACCGAAAAGCTAGTGATAAATATCAAGTGATATTTCGTACATAAATTCCGAAAAACTCATTGGTACGAGCCAGGATTTGAACCCACGACCTCCGGATTGAAAGGCGGACGTCATATCCGCTCGGCCACCACCGCTAATCATTTATTTGTTTACATCTTAACCTATACTGCCCTCCTAAGCTAAAAAGCGGTATTTGCATTAAATTTTCATTGAAAATACGTCCTTTTAGCTTAGGAGGGAAGGACGTATTTTCAATGAAATTTTTATGCAAATACCGCTTTTTAGCTTAGGAGGGCAGTATAGGTATAACCTTATGTTACGTGGAAAATTACCAAACATAGAAGTTATTGTGGTAAAATAAAGTTATTGACAAAATGAAATATCGACATGTCTGTTCATCTAGTTCTCGCGTTTGTCCCAGCTTTTTGCCACGGCTCATGGGACTGGGGTCCGCTTGACAACTAATCCCATTAATTGGCGTAGGCACTAGTTTTTACGAAAGCGACTGCCACCTGACCTTCCAACCCAGAGGGGAAACTAGGCCTTATTGGGATTAGTCCGGTTTCCTCACGATGTTTTCCTTCACCGAAAAGCAACTGGTAAATATCAAAAGATATTTCGTACATAAGTTCCGAAAAACTCATTGGTACACATTGGTCGCCACATGGTATAATAATATACTCCGCCTGGTACTCCATTCCCGTCTTTTCTAGGTCACCTAACTGACACAAGCCTACGTCATCATGCGACAGCGCTATATGATAATATGCGATAGCGCTATATATAGCGGCCATGTTATTGTGACGTACGCCTGTGTCACTCTGGGAATAGAAGACCATGTTTTATTAGACTATGGGTCGCCATGTCTGTTCTCGATGTTATATACCTTGACATTATACTTTTATAAGAAGATAGCTACCGCGAAATACACAACACGTTCGATATCTTCATCTCTTTTGATATATTGGTAGTTTTGTATTCTTTTGGCACTGTATACTACAGTTTACTTTTTAATTTTTAAGTACTAAATATATTACGTAATAAAGAAATTATGTACCGCTTTGTAATTGATTTGCATTATTGAAATTTCTCGGTAACTTACCTACTGCAACTAGAAGTTACACATTTTAAATATTAATCTATGACTTATCGGTAACAGATTTTACAGTACATATGGTCCTATTTTCCCGCACTAGTGCGTAAAATAGCACTTTTCGTGTTTAAAGGGCCATATGTACAGTCGCCATCAGATATATCGGAGCTGCCAAGGTGTTCACAATATCTGAACACGCGCTCTAACGCCCTGACAATAGAGGCGTGTTCCGATATTTGTGAGCACCTTGGCCGCTCCGATATATCTGATGGCGACTGTACTGTAAAACGTTGTACGATACACGTGCAAATAGGTAATTCGCAACTCGTGTCGATTTAAAACACTCCCTTCGGTCGTGTTTTAATTTATCGCCACTCGTTTCGAATTTCCTCTTTTCCGCACTTGTATCGTAAATAAATATAAAAAAAGAAAAAAAAAATTATTTCAGACTTTAGGTCCATTGGGGTTAGTATCATTATTGCTAAACTTAAAATTAGGGTTAACATCATATAAAACTAAAGAATACATTAAAATTTAAAAATAAAACATAACTAACTTAACCTATGACCCGGTACTATATCCATGTTTCATTTTCTCAAACACTCGTTTTTGTCACAAAATCTTCTATGTCTGAACATTACACAAAGCGTTGGTTGTCCTCCAAAACTCTTACACCTATAACTCTGTATCTTTAGGTACGTAAATAAAAGTAAAAAAATAATTTGTACATTTCCGGGTAGTCATAACATTTATTGATTAACCAACCAAATACAAAACCACCTGGATCTGTCACGGAACGGCCTGACTTCAACCTACATTATTTGATCATGTAATGTTTTCATCTTAAGAAGCCATTTGAGGGAGAGTTTGTTTACTGCCAGGGAGGTTTTGGGATTATACTGAGCAACTTTTACTATGGGACCAACCCCGAAATCGCAAAAAAAAGTTTGGCTGTTTAATACATTTTGGCTGGGTTATTTTCAGGAGGGTAAAATTTTTGCGATTTTTAGGGTTCCGTACCCAAAGGGTAAAACGGGACCCTATTACTAAGACTCCGCTGTCCGTCCGTCTGTCCGTCTGTCACCAGGCTGTATCTCACGAACCGTGATAGCTAGACAGTTGAAATTTTCACAGATGATGTATTTCTGTTGCCGCTATAACAACAAATACTAAAAACAGAATAAAATAAAGATTTAAGTGGGGCTCCCATACAACAAACGTGATTTTTGACCGAAGTTAAGCAACGTCGGGCGGGGTCAGTACTTGGATGGGTGACCGTTTTTTGCCGTTTTTTGCATTATGGTACGGAACCCTTCGTGCGCGAGTCCGACTCGCACTTGCCCGGTTTTTTTTAGATGGTAAAGTGTTCAACATATCCCATTGCCCCCTTGTATAACAAATAACAATTTTCAGCCCAAGACGTGGAAGAAACGATAGAGGAAACGGAAATAGAGCCGGAACCGGCGCCGCACGCCGCCGCCGTCAAGTGGGTCGTGGATGCTAGCTTCAAACAGCACCACAGCCGCGCCAGCATACCCGACGACCCTGCAGATTGGTATGCTATAGCTGACCATTATACAACGGTTTAGACAACTATAATGACAATTATACAACGGTTTATACAACAATATGCCGTCAAGTGGGTGGTGGACGCTAGTTTCAAACAACACCACAGCCGCGCCTGCATACCGGACGACCCTGCAGATTGGTATGCTATAGCTGACCATTATACAACGGTTTAGACAACTATAATGACAATTATACAACGGTTTATACAACAATATGCCGTCAAGTGGGTGGTGGACGCTAGTTTCAAACAACACCACAGCCGCGCCTGCATACCCGACGACCCTGCAGATTGGTATGCTATAGCTGACCATTATACAACGGTTTAGACAACTATAATGACAATTATACAACGGTTTATACAACAATATGCCGTCAAGTGGGTGGTGGACGCTAGTTTCAAACAACACCACAGCCGCGCCTGCATACCGGACGACCCTGCAGATTGGTATGCTATAGCTGACCATTATACAATGGTTTAGTTAGACAACTATAATGACCATTACACAACGGTTTAGACAACTATAATGACCATTAAACAACTGCTTAGACAACTATAATATTAAACAAGCAGCACCACAGTCGCGTCTTCCACAGTGGCACAGTCGCGTCTTTATACCCGACAACCCTGAAAAATGGTATTCTATAGCTGAACTGTAATGACCATTATACAACGGCCTATACAACTATAATATACTTTGGTCCTTTTCGTATCCATACATATTAAATCATTTCAACTGGTGACAACCTTGACAGGTCCGTTCAACACGTCAAACTATGGATACAGTGGGCGGTGCGGCAGTTCAATCTGACAGGTGTCAAGCTGTCAGATTGGCACATCAGTGGGTGGACGTTGTGTGCACTCACTAATTTAGATTTCAAGTAAGTTTATAGCCATTTTAACCGTGAGTTTTGATTTCTCAAAAACATGTGTTTTATCGTCTCCTTATATTTAAAAAAGTACGCACTTTTACACAACTTAAAAAAAATATATTAATAATATATTTAGACATATCAAAAATATTAAGAACGGGTCACTCACGTATTCCGTCACCGTCAACGCAAGCTCCTGATGACACTCCTCGGTATGGAGTGAAACATGTCGAGCGTTTTTCGACTTTAAATACGTGAGTGACCCGTTCTCAATATTTTTAATATGTCTGTGTCTCACGGAAGTTTTGTTAAACCTTCACCACCGGAGGGCTTCGTCACCTATTCTTTCATAATATGACATGTATTTCAAATTATAAATTAAAAGTACTTACTTTTGTTAAAAAAAGAACATCAGTCAAATTTTTTGTTCTTTTTGTGACGCTTATGTATACCTACATAAAAATTGGAGACGTACTTTGAATTTTTTATGACGTTCGTTTTTTAATACGTCATAAAAGAATTGCGACATAAAATTGTGATTTGAAGTAAATAAGACGTACTTTTAATGATTTATGACGTTCGTTTTTTAATACAGACCTACGTCATAAAAGAATTGCGACATAAAATTGTGATTTGAAGTAAATGAGACGTACTTTTAATTATTTATGACGTTCAATCAATACGTCTAAAAAAATTGCGACACAAAATTGTGATTTGAAATAAATATTTTTTTTTTTATATTTCGAGAAAACTAAACTGAAGTGACTTAATGAGCTTTTTTTTTATTTAATTTTCATCTCATATTATTTATAAATTTGTATTTCATTTTAGAGAAAAAGTACCATCGGACCCGGGCGACTTATTTTGGACACATTTTGAACTTTTGAGGAAATGCAAGTTTATTGGTAAGTTTCAATTTTAAAATCGCAATGTTAATACATAGTATACTATTTCAAAGCACGGTAACTAACGCACTCGGTCACTCACACAACAACATACATTTTATGTGGTCACTCACGTAGCCATACATTCAGCCACTCAAGCACCACTCGGTCACTCACACCTCAGAAAATATACTATTATTAGGTATTAACAAAATTCTAATATTTACATGAGTCATAATAACACTAATGGCTTTGTAAGCTGTACCCCTCGCGAACCCTCATGGCTCAGCCATTTTGAAATATTCCAAAAACTGAATCGACGAAAAAATCTATATATTTACCGAACGCGCTCACCAAATATCACGAAAATCGGCTGATAAATGCGAACTGTAGAGGAGAACATGTCAATTAAGCTAATTTTCATCATCATCATCATCATCTCAGCCATAAGACGTCCACTGCTGAACATAGGCCTCCCCCTAATATTACGGTACTACGGCTAATTTTACGGTACTCATTTATTTTTAGTCACTCGCGCAACATGTTTCGGAGTGCCCTAGGTCTCCATAAAAAAATAGTTTAACTGTAAAATTAACTTAATAATTACATGCCTAATTGTAAAAACATTTTGTGTTGTTGAAAACGTAAAAAATTGTGTCCGACCGAAGATTCGGTTTCGGTTTCGGGCTTTCGGCCAACAACAACAATTTTAATATACTGCTTTATGTATACAGAAATTAATTGGTTTATTAGAAAACACAATTGATGAGGGCGCCACTGGATGGTTGCCGCTGTCTAATATGGGTTTAAAAGGATTTTAACGAATCTACTAAAGTTTCGGCTTTAGCCGAAGCCGAACCTTCCATTTCGGCAAAAAAAAACACGTATCGGTCGGACACTAGTAAAAATATTATGTATGTTGCAGCGGTGGTGCAGAATCAAAACCAAACCAAACCTGACCCACTGGAAACGCCACAGTCTGCCATCAAAAAACGACCCAAAATGGTAAGCTCGCCTCACTTTTCGTTTATTTCTAGAGTTAGACCAAGAAAAGTCTGCAGAGATTTTGATAGCCCGCGCAGTGCAAGTGTTATTTTAAACGTCAAACTTCTATGAAATTATGATATATAAATAACGCACTGCGTGTGCTATCAAAATCTCAGAAGAATAAAAATTTCAATTATATTGTAGATTTCAAATTAAAATTAAGTTTTGTGGCTTTCCATGAGAAAAGGGTCCTTATGCTTCATGTGCAATAAGGACATTGTGCATTCCATCATAATTTCTGCTGGAATTTCAGATAAACAGGTCCTTATTGCACTTGAAGCATAGGGACCCTTCTGTGATGGAAAGCCACATTTAAATAGTTAAATCGTTACAGCAAGTGATCCACACATACACCGATGAGGAGGCGACGTTCGCCCACACTAGGAATGGAAATAACGGACAAGTGCAGTTGTGGCAGTTTCTGCTGGAGCTGCTGACGAGCGCGGAACACCTGGACGTTATACGGTGGCACGGTAACTATCACACTCGGTCACTCACACAACAACATAACTGTTATTCGGTCACTTATTGAGTAAAACACCCTGTCACGCCAGCGACACTGTCACTCACACCATAACCGGTCTCTCACTCTATCACTTACTCAATTGGTTGCACGTGCACGGTCACTCACGCAACACAGTGTCTGCTACTCGGTCACTCATGCCACACTAACAACGTCCCTAACTCGGTCACTCACTCGCAAACGACGGTAATTTCATTCACACATTCGGTCACTCACTGGGTCACTAGCGCGCCATACTCACGCCAGTCCCATCAGCAAGTGATCCACACATACACGGATGAGGAGGCGACGTTCGCTCACACTCGGAATGGAAACAACGGACAAGTGCAGTTGTGGCAGTTTCTGCTGGAGCTGCTGACGAGCGCGGAACACCTGGACGTTATACGGTGGCACGCTAACTATCACACTCGGTCACTCACACAACATACCGGGTATGCGGTCACTCACGAAGCAATACACTCTGTCACACAAGTAACATGGTCACACACACCACCGTCGGTCACTCACCTATTGGGGCTCACGGTCACTCATACAACAGCGCGTCTGCTGTTCGGTCACTCACAAAGTCCCAAGTCACTTACTGGGCCTCACTCACGTGTGTCTGCTGTGCACATTCATCGGGGCAAGTGCATTACTGGCAGTTTCTTCAGGAACTATTGACCAGCAGTTTTGAGTGTCTCTTGCGTAACTACTACTACTATTACTATAACTCAAAGTGTCTCTAGAGTTACCAACAAATCGGGTTCCTAATGTACATAGTGTCAGTTTATTAGGTTTAACAGTTGCTGCGTTCAATGTTTTAACATACACTATAAAGGTGAAATTTTACAACTAAGTTTAAAAGTTGTGGACAGATTTGTGTCGGTCAAAAAGTTGATTCGTCCATAATGCTCAATGCTTTACAATGCTTTGCGCATCCACTACAATAATGCGTTTAGGATGCTGTTGGGGCTCCCGTGGTTCTGCGGCGCGTCATCCATGTTGGCGGAGGCCCGCGCACGGCTTTGATGCCGTCTGGCGCAAGAAAACTGCCTCGCTGCTAGCCAAGGTGCGCGGGAGTGGCAACAGTATTTTAAGCATGATGGCCAATAAGTTTCATTGTCCTCTGATATGCAAAATGAGCCAGAGGACCAGATCACTTTTATATATTTATTATTAGTAACTAACATGTAGATTAAGTTCAAAACTATGTGGACCTAACATTGTCTGTAATAAATAAATTCATTCATAATCCGTTTCTTTGTCCCGCAGGCACCGAGGGCGAGTTTAAGCTCCTCGAGCCGGAGCGAGTGGCTCGACTGTGGGGGGCGCGCAAACACAAACCGGCCATGAACTACGAGAAACTGTCTAGGGCTTTGAGATATTATTACGACGGAGATATGATTGCGAAAGTTGCGGGGAAAAGGTGAGTGTTTATTTTACACTCGGTCACTCACGGTCACATGTACAGTCACTCACGGTCGATCACCCACGATCACATTGACAGTCACTCACTACCGGTCACTCACGATCACGGGGACAGTCACTCGCTGGTCACTCACATACATTGAAAGAAAAGTAGTGAGCGATAAAACCATTGTCGGGCGTGGCTCCGCGATTTCGTCGCTTTGCTACAGGTAGCTAAAAGTACATCCGTCCGGCCCTAATTTTGGGGTTTGTCATAAGCCGCGCGTGGCGCTGTCGCCACCTAGCGGCCATATCTGTGCTGATCGTAACAGACGCGTTTTGTTAGAGAGTGAGTCTTCTGTACCTAGTACTATTATTTATTCTGTGCCATTGTACCAAAAATGTAATTATTTCTTATTCTGTGCTTATAACTTGTCAACAGGTTCGTGTATAAGTTCGTGTGCGATCTGCAGCAGCTGCTCGGGTACGGCGCGGGCGAGCTCGCGCAGCTCGTGCAGGAGGTCCACGACGACAGGCACGAGGCGTAGGGGGTCACTCACACAGATTTTCTAGTGTCGACTGGTCACTCATGAGGGCCACTGGTATGACAATGTTCTCGTGCGGGTTGGTCACTCACGGGGTCACTCACAACATTCGCAGAGTCGCATGATATTCACAGCACGCCAGGCTCGTGTACAATTTCGTGTCTCACACCACATGCTTAGTGTAGCAAAATGGGTCACTCACGAAAACAGTGACAGCCGAATAAAAAAATCCTTAATAATTGTGGCCCAGAAACTTTCAGTGTTACCTATGTAAATATGATTATAGTAGCAGGTATGGAATTACACAAAAAATCTAATAGGGGATATATTACTGCAATATTCTGCCGCCAGAGTGCAGCACTACCGACTCAGTAAATTTATAGACTAACTTATACATACTGTGCCTTAAACTGTTTTTTGACAAGTTTTCACAGACAATAAAATATGACTGATGCATCAAGGCGGTTTGTTAACAAGGGCCTACCGGTAAACGCGAAAATCGAAATTTAGTTATCTGCCTCTTTATCGCTCGAATATGCAAGAGTGATAGAGAGATTAGATAACGAAATTTCGGTTTTTTTGTTTCGCGGTAGGCCATGTGATTGACGTGACGTGTGATGTGTCAATGTGGTTTGTTTACTGTATGTGCCACAAAGGTGCCACCTACGCGGAGCTTTGCCTAATATTTCCTATTTAGAACGTAAATACAAACAAAATTACATAAATACGAATGTTATGGCAGCCATGCGGTAGAATGAGATAGCAATATCAATTGCTCCCTCTAACGCATAAATGCGTCCCTTGGAGTGGCCGGCGCTGGCCCATCGTGTAGAGGAGCCATTAAGGCTGTAGATGTATAAATATAGTTGGTCAAACCAATTTGTCAGTCAGCAAGAACCAGGAAAACTATACTCATCCTTTTATTTTGGGTGCTAGCTAGTACTAGTGTAAGACAAAGATAGTATGATTCTGTCTATCTATGATTGAAATGAGACAGTCCTTTGACAAACTATAATTATCATAACCTCCAATTTTACAAATATTTACGATCAACAAGCATGATTCTACATTGTAGGCACCTTGACTTTTAAGTTCATGCACAATAATATTTAATATATTGCCATTTAATGGTGACAGCAGAAATTTCTCTCGAAATAGCAACGATTCAGAATGTAAACAAACAAGATGGCTCTCATCCACGATCCACATTCCACAAATAAAACACAGATGACACGCGATTTTGGAATTATTCGAAATAAGTGTTGCTAACCCGCGATTTTTCAAATATGCCGCCTTTTGCTACTGACAAGATTTGCTTGACTAAGTATACGAATGTTAAGGCGTGTCCAGACAGAGGTGATCAAATCGACCGATTTGATCAGAAAGTAAATTGGTGGCAATTTTCAATTTAATCACCAATTTTAGATTCATGGTGATATTAGAGCCCCCTAAATTGAAAAAAATGCCCCAAAATAAAAATACTGGCGTCACAAATGGGTATTCTTGCGTCCGCACCTCATTTTATCGGTCATAATCGGCGGTTTAATTCGGCGAGCCAAATTGGCGTTTGCGTTCGCACGTCCTGATCGGACAATTTAATCAGATTGGCGAAACATTGACTAGTCTGGATACCCTTTATCTCTGGGTAGCCTTAAGGCCCCGTTCGCACGGCAGCTTTTTCGACGCACGTTAAAAAAGCGTTTGAATGACACAAATGGATAACCATGTATGTATTCACACGAAGGCGGTTTTTAAGCGCGGCGCTTTTTTATCGAGCACTGTTCGATTTTCGGCGTCGTTGAGCGTTGGCCGTTAATTGAATTGATCATACGGAACTCCGTGTATCTGTTCTCACAAGCGTTAAAAAAGCGCCGGCGCTGCTGTCAGTTGGCTGTCAAGTGTCAATTTTCGGTGTCAATCGTCAAAATTATTATTAGTTTCACCTTAAAAATGTCAACTTATGCTTACTAATTCCTGAAATATTCAAGCTATATTCAAATAATACGTCGTAATAGCAAATAAAGTATGGCTTTGCTGAGATGCGTACGTGGCAGTACGACTGACAAGTGATTTTTAAGCGTTCATATGAACACAAATATTAGAAGCGGTAAAAAAGCGCCAACGTCGGGTTTTAACGCGACGGTTTTTAAGCTGTCGTGCGAATGGGGCCTTAAGGCTGTCGATGTATGAATAGTAAACACGCCTTGACCGACGTGTGTTTGTGTACGTGCGTGTGTAAATAGTGTATTTAAGGTCTGTTTGTATAAATACAGTTTACGCTTGTTTACTATACATGTTGTTTTATTTGAATACCTAATCCTTGTATTGTCATCTTGGCTATAATAGGCTAATACCTACTAAACTGAAAATCGTAATTAAATTCCAAAAAAAGTAATACAATGTTGCCACTTTTTACTAGCGCGTCTTGTATTTATGTAAAAATAAGTAAATAATAGTACTTTTTTAAATCGTAGGAGTAAAATTACCAATAAATAAATTATCTTAGCGTGTTTATTTATAAAAAGGAATATACTATTTTACAAACAAATTATTGCAGTGGCAACATTGTCTTACTTTTTTTGGAATTTAATTACGATTTTCAGTTTAACTGTTAAACATTAGAAGTCATATCCAAATAAATGCTATTAAATATATAGCATTCAAAATCGTCACTTAAATTACCGACACCAATCCCACCAGTGGGTCTCTATTGTTTCCCAAAAAGTTTGAAGTCATAATGTATTGTTTGCCCGCATTTTATATTTATTTGGTTCAGTAACGCGTCACTTTTCAGGATTGCCATAAAACAAACCTAACCTATCTATAGGATAACCTTACGAAAATCCTGAAAAATTAACGGTTTCAGTTACTAAAAATCATCAACTTCTGGGTTTTTCCAAATTTTCCGATATTTAGTCTTAAAACAAATGTAATTTTTATAAATTAAAATACTGAGTAAATTTAAGTATAAAATCGGAAAATGGATTAGTGTTGAAAGTTGACAGTCTTAAAAATAAATTTCTATCATCTCCAAAAGTATATTTAATTCATAGGACAATGTTATGATGGAAATTTCCATCACCATGCAAAGAAGGGTTAAAGTTTAGAACACTTCCCTGTTTGTACATTTTGGAGGTAGTAACTTTTGTGATAAATAATACGCATTTATTTAAATATAATAAGAGTGATCGACGTAAATACAATCCAATTATTCCGGAATCTGTCCGTGACTCGTCCGTGACGTTCAACATGCGACGTCAAAAGTGGCATGTCGAATAAGGCCCCAGAAGGGTCCCTATTACAGCGTAATAAAATTTATAATATTATAATAAATTACCCAACTCGTTAAAAACAATAGGAAAACTTGGGTTCTTTTAATAAACTCTTTTTCTACTCGTGGACTGTAATTCTTGAATTAAGATTTCTTATACCAAACTGCATTTGGGTATTTTTAGGGTTCCGTACCCAAAGAGTAAAACGGGACCCTATTACTAAGACTCCGCTGTCCGTCCGTCCGTCCGTCTGTCTGTCACCAGGCTGTATCTCACGAACCGTGATAGCTAGACAGTTGAAATTTTCACAGATGATGTATTTCTGTTGCCGCTATAACAAGTAATAACAACAAATACTAAAAAAACAGAATAAAATAAAGATTTAAGTGGGGCTCCCATACAACAAACGTGATTTTTGACCGAAGTTAAGTAACGTCGGGCGGGGTCAGTACTTGGATGGGTGACCGTTTTTATAGATAATGGTACGGAACCCTTCGTTTACGAGTCCGACTCGCACTTGGCCGGTTTTTAATGTATGGGCTCCCAACTCAACTATAATATTCATTTCGATACAGTTTAGTCAACTATAATGAAATTGAACAATCACAGCTCGCCGCGATCAAGAGGACGAAACAAAACCATAGCTCAAAATAATTATTTATTTTAGGTTGTATAGTAGAAACAATTGCTTCATAAGTCAGAAACGCGCATGTGACACCCTTAATATAGCAACATCCATAGACTACGAAAACCTAAGTGGTATGCGTTGCTTGTTAGTCTCCATAGGCTACGGTGGCCGAAATCGAGAAAACAACTGTCTAAAAATTGAATTTAGCGCGGAGCAAATACCAGGGCGTCATGAGTTACGAGAAGGTGTCGTTGACCAGCCCGCCGGGGCGCGTACCAGTATGAAGGTATCGCGACTGCTCGCGTATCTTAGCTTTTGGTTTGGTTTGTTTGTATGATTCTACTAGTTTAAAGTATTATTTTTGTTGACGCGTAGAAAAAGTATTGTATACAATAGTGATATAATCAAGCTTTTTAATCTCGTGATTATATCACGATTGTATAAAATACTATTAAAATCATTCTTACTGAAGAAATATATATGTTATTATATTATGCAGTATCAGAGTTTATGAACGATGATATTTGAAATATACCTTCTACAATTCAAATAACAAATTGTAGATTTTTATTAAGGATTTAATTGATATTATACCTCTAAAATACAGAATTTGCTAAATATATGTAAATTGCTATGTCCTAATCAGGGTCCATGAAATACTGTAACTTTATTTAAAACAATTTTTAATATGAATACCATGGTTGCAATATAGAATATTATTATTATTCTTCCACTAACGCCTGTTTCAGGTCTCTAAGTGTAGCTGGGCGGGGTTTCGATTTCTTCCACGCCTCCCAAGCTCGTCCCATACATGCTCAATCGAATTTAAGTCCGGGCTTCTCGAAGGCCAGTTCATACAGTTGATAGCAACCTCCTCAAAATAATCTTCTACAATTTGAGCTGTGTATGGCCTCATTAAGAATCTCTTCCACATTACTTGCACTAGTTAACGTTCCATTTTCTATCAAAACTAACTCCGTGCGACTCTCTGAAGAGATTCCAGCCCAAACCATAACAGACCCAGCGCCGAACGCCACTTTTTCCTCAAAACACGCTGGAATAAAACGTTCACCTGGCCGTCAGTAAACTCTTCGCCGCTCGTCATGTCCATAGAACGTAAATCTGGATTCGTCTGAAAACATAATTCTTAGAATAAATTTAAAAGTGGAAAAATTACTGTCTTGGGTGAGACTTGAACTCACGACCCCTGGATCAAGATCAATCAGAATCAGATCCTGGATCAGATCTGGATCAGATCTGGAGATGGAGTTCAAGTCTCACCAAGACAGTAATTTTTCCACTTTTAAATTTATTCTAAGCTTAATAGCGTCGTTCGCAGACGTTTTTGCTTGTTAAAAAATTAACATAATTCTTGCCCATTCTTCGACACCCCATCGTCTGTGTTCGCGTTTGATGTCCTCTTTCAAATTTTGGGTCATTTGCCGGTCTATGTGGGGTCAAATTAGCTTCTTGGAGCCGCCGCCTTACAGTCCGCTCGCCGATGTCATCCCTGCGGGTCTCTCGAAGTTGATTTTTCACTTCAACTGTAGTGAGGTGCCGATTTCGGAGCATGGTTGTAACAATAAATCAATCTTCTCTAGCCGTAGTACATCTCGGTCTGCCGGTTCCTGGTCTTCTAAGGTTCTGCCCAGTTTGTAGGAAACGTTCAAGGACTCGCTGCACCGTAGAATGTGACTCGCCTGTTCATCTCGCTGTATATCTCTGACTTCTGCCTTCTTCTAACATAGTGATGATACGTGTACCTACATTCATCTTGTGTAAGCGACATGATAGTAATTGAATAATGACGAAAAAAGACAACAATGACTGCCTTTTATCATTGTGCTTTGACAGATTGAAAACAAAAGTGAGAAAACCAGCAAAAGTAAAACAAGCTTACTTTGAATTTGGTACCTAGAGTCGGACCAAGAAAAGTCTGCACCGGATTTGATAGCCCACGCAGTGCAAGTGTTATTTATACGTCATAATTTCATAGAGGTTTGACGTTTAAAATAAAACTTGCACTGCGTGGGTATCAAATCCGCTGCAGACTTTTCTTGGTCTGACTCTAATTCGCCTTTTTTTGAATTCAAACTTTTTCCAGTTATCATGTAGAACAGCGGTCGGCAACCTTTTAGCAGCCAAGTGCCACATAGCAGTTAACGAAGTGGACGCGGGCCGCACTTTGTTAATATTTATGACTTTATCAGACATTGTCATATGTCAATATTACATACAAAGCGGCCCGCGGGCCGTGGTTGCCGACCGCTGATGTAGAACATTGAAGGTTGAATTTAATACTATATTAAATTCTCTTTAATACAGAGTTAGTTTCATGCAAATACCACTATTAAGTTTGAAAAATATAAAGGTTTTCGTCATTGACCCGTAATAATTTGACCGCGAGAGTACATTCTTTTATTCTGTCCAATAAATAATATATCTTAGGAAACGTTGTGCATTGTTGGCGAACAGTTTTTATAATAATTATGACGTGATTATGACTCAAAATGTTCGCATGTCATGACGAATATTCGGTCACCGATAATTCGCCGCTGCGGCCGAGAGAGGGGCCGAATATTCGGTATTCGGACAAAACCACTATTCGGGGCATCTAATAAAACCAGCCTCTTCGAGCTGGTGCAGTGAAGAATACTTTTCATTGTCCATTAAGTATTATATTTTTTGGACCCACGGTTTAAAAGTTAGAGGGGCGACATCTTTGGGACTACGAGAGTAGTTATTTATGATAATAAATACGAGTATAAACTTTTTTTTAAACGTTTTAGGTTAATTATCTATTTATGAAAAATCTATCGAATCGATGTATGAAACGAAAATGAATATTCCACTATTCTAGGGTGAAAATATAAAAGTTCCTCAAATACTACGGAACCCTAAACAGCCAACACAGCCGAAATATATTAACGTATTTAAATATGCACTTTAAGTACTGCACGGTAGGTTCAAATACCTTTGACTCAAGTAATACTCGTGAATTATGCGATCGCGCATACAAACAGAAATACTCTTAACTGCCCATGGGTGGGCCTTATGCCTTTATTAATAAGGTTCACGATCTGTCAGTTAACAGTGAGGTGAGGACGATGGTATGACTTAAGATCGTGATATTAACACATAAGTATAGTGTATAGCTCGTCAGCTAGACGTGTTTTAAGTAGAAAAAATAAGTAAAAATATAATTAAATTAATTTCTATAATATTAGTTTTTATATTTGTTATATAAATAAATAAATTAATAATATTAAAACAGTGATTTATAAGTGTGCTTTAAAGTGCCAGTTGTGATATTTTGAACGGGTTTTGAGTGTATTAAAAAGTAAGTTTTATATTAATTTCATATATATGTAAATAAATAATAAATGTTGATTTCATAATTAAAATAACACATAAACTATAACATAAAACTAATTAATAACTATACTTAAATACAAATATATATTTGATAAAGAAAAATTATATATAACATTTATAATATAATTAAAATAAAATTAGATAAAATAGAAAACGATTAAATCTAGAAACAAAAATTTAATTGATTAAATTCAGATTACCTAAAAATAACTCTAAAATAAAAATATAAAAAAATATTTTAAGGTTAATGCGCAGGCAATTTTTTTTATCTAATTTATTAAATTATGTTTTTACGAAATTACACGAATTTAATATGGACAGCTTTATTTAACGAGTTTGTCTACTTATTTATTTAATCTTTACTGCGCAATAGAAAAACTCATCGTACTAAAGGCGGACTTAGTGCCAAAACACGTATTCTCTACCATTCAACCTTAGGGAGAATTCTGTGTTTTACTTTAACATTTTTTTGTATATAGAACAAAGAAACTCTGAAGTCGTAAAAATATTGTCGCTCTTTCATACATTTCGGGTTTTACAAATAAACGTTAAAAAATCTTTGAAAATTATTGGGGCGATATTTTTTTTGTAGATTTTTTTCCGTTACATATGGATAAAATTTGATGGATTTGAAGAACTCCTCCTGGGTGAAATAAATACGTATAAAGTCCAAAATGGTCAAAATAATGTAATTTTCCGATGAGTTACCAAAATTCCATACGTTTTCGTAGCTCAGTGGAAGATTTCGAAGAACATACCTACGGCTAAATTGCGCTTATATTGTACAGAATAGGGACCTGTCCACCAATTTTTTTTCAAAATCCGTGGCAAAATTAAAATCGACAACTAATAAAAAGAAGCATTTAGGTACAATCGACGGCAAAGATATCTTCGACGTCAAAGGGGTAAGGTTCCAAAGTGTACCTAAACTAAACTCTAAAGCATAATTATATTCCAAAAAAAGTAAGACAATGTTGCCACTACAATAATTTGTTTGTTAAATAGTAAATTCCTTTTTATAAATAAATACGCTAAGATAATTTATTTATTGGTAATTTTACTCCTACGATTTAAAAAAGTACTTTTATTTACTTATTTTTACGTAAATACAAGACGCGCTAGTAAAAAGTGGCAACGTTGTCTTACTTTTTTTGGAATCTAATTATGATTTAGCCCCCATTCCCATGAGAGCTTTTTCAACGCGCGTTAATAAAGCGCTTGAATCTGTCCGCACGTGTGAATACATACATGGTTATCTATTTGTGTCATTCAAACGCTTTTTTAACGCGCGTTGAAAAAGCTGCCGTGCGATTGGGGCCTTAGGCCCCATTCGCACGACAGCTTAAAAAGCGTTGCGTTAAAACCCGACGTTGGCGCTTTTTCACCGTTTCCAATATTTGTGTTCATATGAACGCTTAAAAATCACTTGTGAGTCGTACTGCCACGTACGCATCTCAGCAAAGCCATACTTTATTTGCTATTACGACGTATTATTTGAATATAGCTTGAATATTTCAGGAATTTGTAAGCATAAGTTGACAGTTTTAAGGTGAAACTAATAATAATCTTGACGATTGACACCAAAAATTGACACTTGACAGCCAACTGACAGCAGCGCCGGCGCTTTTTCAACGCTTGTGAGAACAGATACACGGATTTCCGTATGGTCTATTCAATTTGACGCCAACGCTCAACGCCGAAAATCGAACAGTGCTCGATAAAAAAGCGCCGCGCTTAAAAACCGCCTTCGTGTGAATACATACATGGTTATCCATTTGTGTCATTCAAACGCTTTTTTAACGCGCGTTGAAAAAGCTGCCGTGCGAACGGGGCCTTAGAGTATAAACATATCTTCGACGTCGACTGTACCTAAGAGCCTTCAAAAACAGAAAACGAACAAATAGGATTGATTTAACACTTCCGTCATCAACAAATATTTTATTTGATCTTGTTATGATACTACCTCGATGCTATGTAGCACACACAGAATAAATAATAGTACTACCGTACATCAAGGACACTTCCTACAAAACCGAAGCTTGACAGCGATTCGGGGACGAATCAAGATGATCATTTCTAATCTATGGCACTATCTCTCGGCTATTTAGCCCCCATTGCACGGGAGATTTTTCCACGCGCGTTAAAAAAGCTCTTGAATCTGCCTGCACTCTAAATTCAATTTAACGACCAAGGCTTAAAGTCGAAAATCCAACAACGCTTGATAAAAAGCGCCACCGCTGTCGTGTGAATAGATACATGGTTATCCATTTGTGTAATTCAAAATTCAAACGCTTATTTAACGCGCGTTGAAAAAGCTGCCGTGCGAATGGGGCCTTAGGGTAGTCAAAATTCAGAGGGGCTACCGCGAAAACCGAAATTCGCAAATTGCGGGGATCTTTCTCCTTTACTCCAGTGAAGGCGTAATTAGAGTGACCTTGGCGTTCTACCATCCATAACGGTGTCAAAATGTTTGAGGATAACCGCTTCACAAGCTTAGACACAAAACGCCAATTACGGAAAGAGAGACCTAAGCCCTCCTACGTGTACACGCTCAACGCAGCTGGCCAACTTTATTGTCACACGTGCAATGGAGTATTTAAGACCAAGTTCGGCCTGGCCAGCCACATAAGGGCTCACGCTAGACAACGTCCATGATGTTTATTTGGGGCCGCCGTCATCGAAAACTCTCATTATAGTCCTATAATGAGAGTGACAGAGAAAAATGCCCGCAATTTGCGAATTTCGATTTTCGCGGTTACAGCCTAGGAGCCCAGAGCGGCTACCGCGAAAACCGAAATTCGCAAATTGCGGGGATCTTTCTCTTTTACTCCAATGAAGGCGTAATAAGAGTGACAGAGAAAAATGCCCGCAATTTGCGAACTTCGATTTTCGCGGTTATAGCCCAGGTCATTATCTGTGATGTGTACGCAAAGGGACGTCAAGTCGTGCCCTAATAATTGCTCGGAGCAATGCTGAGTCGAATGGAGCTGAGAATACCCGAAAGGAGTGTCACCCCACCACTGGTGCATCTCACATGCACCAATAGGTGCGAGCAAGATACCTAATGACACGACTATCATTACATTTCGTGCTCCAATCGTCGTGAGATCAATTAAATTCAATTCAAAACCTTAATTAATCATTTAATCGGAGTCTGACTCCAGAAGTAATCAGCCGTTTTAATCGTAAAAGTCATTTTAAAGAAATCAATTACGCTATATCGCAGCGATAGTTCCGGTTTAATATTTTTTGTTATCATTGGTTTTAATGGAAAATCTTAAGGTACGCGCCTGTTTTGTAGGGACATGGCGGCGCATCGCCACGGTATCGTATTACATAGTTAGTCAAATAGTAACTGATGAGACTATGCGTTAAAATATACATATTAAAGTATACGTAGACGTAGGTATATAATAAGCTGCAGGTCAACCACTTATCTCAGGCGGATGGTAATAAAGTTGCGCTCCTCATAAATTTCTTCATTTGCATGTTACTTAGGAAATAGGAAATCTTATATTAGAGGAGTTGCCTTAATTACTCACAGATCCCGTCATCAGAAATGGATTGTGACTAAAATGCGACCCATTCGGAACTATATACGTTTGGAAAAAATATATATTTACCAAATCGGTTCAAAAATGACGGAGCTCTAAGGGTAATGTACATACGTTGTGTACATACAAAAAATACGGTCTACTTATCAACCTTTTTTTGAAGTCGATTATAAAGGGGCCCACTGATTAACAGTCCGCCGGACGGTATCGGCCTGTCAGTTAGAACAACATTTTGACAGTTCCGAACAACTGACAGGCCGATACCGTCCGGCGGACTGTTAATCAGTGGACCCCTTCAGCGAGCAATTTCTTTACAAACTGTGAAATATGGGACTACTTTCGGGAATAACGGGATAACATTGACAATACGTGCTACCAAAACTATCTAATCTAATATCTTTAACGAGCAATTCTTGTATATGTATGTATTTCGAGGATCTCGGAGGATTTCGATGAAATTGGCTATATGGGGGTTTTCGGGGGCGAAAAATCGATCTAGCTAGGTCTTATCTCTGGCAAAACGCGCATTTTTTGAGTTTTTATATGTTTTCCGAGCCCAGATATTATGTATTTAAGGTATTTAAGAGGTGAGTGCGGGACGCCCTGGCTGGACACATTTCTCAGCAACTGGACGGATACTGCAATTAATCGGGAGGAGTGGAAGTCTAGGGGGGACGCCTTTGCCCAGCAGTGGGACGCCTTATAGGCTCGTTAAAAAAAAACCGACCAAGTGCGAGTCGGACTCGCGTTTCTAGGGTTCCTTACATAAGTCCGAATCACGCTTGACTGCACATTTGTAATAGGTTTTCCTGTCATCTATAGGTAAAGAACTATTTTGAGTATTTTTTTCAAAATTTTAGACCAAGTAGTTTCGGAGACGATTTTCTTAAATAAGTAACTTCGAACCTATGTATTTTGAAATTATAAAAATAACATGTCCACCTTTGGGTCACTAATTTACATATGTGTACCAAATTTCAACTTAATTGGTCCAGAAGTTTCCGAGAAAATAGCCTGTGACAGACGGACAGACAGACAGACGCACGAGTGATCCTATAAGGTTTCCGTTTTTTCCTTTTGAGGTACGGAGCCCTAAAAAGTATTAAAAAATAAACACCTAAAACATGGAAACATGGCAACAGAAGACTTATTAATTGACTTAATCATCCAGCAGTATGCATACATACTATGCATATATACAACACATAAACCGCCTGATCTAAGTGGTTGACCTATAGCTTAATAAACTTTTGGATCCGGTTCTATAAAATAAACAACTATTTAAAAGTGACGCAGGTGAGCAAATGGTTGCAGAAATACATTTACAGTACATATGGTCCTATTTTCCCGCACTAGTGCGTAAAATAGCACTTTTCGTGCGTATGTCAAAAGTTTAAAGGGCCATATGTACTGTAAAACGTTGTAATACGTTGTAAACGTTGTAATACGTTGTAAACGTTGTAATACGTTGTAAACGTTGTAATACGTTGTAAACGTTGTAATACGTTGTAAACGTTGTAATACGTTGTAAACGTTGTAATACGTTGTAAACGTTGTAATACGTTGTAAACGTTGTAATACGTTGTAAACGTTGTAATACGTTGTAAACGTTGTAATACGTTGTAAACGTTGTAATACGTTGTAAACGTTGTAATACGTTGTAATAACTCGTGTCGATTTAAAACACTCCCTTCGGTCGTGTTTTAATTTATCGCCACTCGTTTCGAATTTCCTCTTTTCCGCACTTGCATCGTAAATAACTATTTCACCAGACCAACTGGTAAAGGCTCACTTGATTGTTCAAAAACTGATAGCAAAGTTGCATTTTATTCACATGTGAGGCAAAGTAATTTTTGAGTTATTTTCTTATGTTTGCTGGTAGAATTGACTTTTAAATGATGATTTTGAATGATAAATATTTGATAACATTCATAAAAAATTGTGTTTCACTCGGGGGCAAATTTCGTTTAAGCCTCGTGCTTTGAAACCCTCGCAACGCTCAAGATTCCATTTTTCGAACCACTCGCTACGCTCGTGGTTCAATTGTGGAATCTCTCGGATATCAATATTAGCACGAGAGGTTAAACAACAACTTTGCCTCCCTTGTAAAACAAATAAAATAATTATTATCCCATCGACCGCAAAATATATTAGACTATTTACAAACGCGCACGCATACTGTTTAACCTTTCAAATCAAAAATCGTGGGACCAAGATCAAACCTCGGTTTTGCTGTAGAGCAGACAAACACATTTTCGAAAAAAAGGCAAAACATGACCAAAAATTCGGTCGGATCATTCGCCATTTTACTCGCGACCTCTTAGCCTATACTCTGTATTTTGAGGTATTTAAATAGGTAAAAGTAAACAAAATCTACCCTCAAATGGCTCCTTAAGCCAGTTGAGGGTAGATGAAAACACTACATGATCAAAATATAATGTAGGTTAAGTCAGGTCGTTCAGTGACAGATCCAGGCGGTTTTGAATTTGGTTGGTTAACCAATAAATGTTATAACTACCCGAAAATGTCCAAATTGTTTGTTTACTTTTATTTAAATAGGTACCTAAAGGTACAGACTACATATAGACGGTAAACATTTGCATTGCATTTAATTTTATTCACAAGTGGGGCAAAGTAACTTGATGCAAATTTTGTGGAATCGAATTTTGAGTGATGAATTTAATTAATTTTAACAATTTCATTTTTGTGGATCTTTCATTCTTCTTGTCATTTTTTTTGTACCGTAAAACGGGGTGAGTAGGTTTCGCGGGGAGAGGTGGGTTATGAATGGGGAGAGAAGGTTTGAGAGGGGGGTGAGAAGAGATATTAAGGCTACTGCTACAAAAATAATGTATTCCAATTTAAAATGGAGCTATAGTAATACGCATAATAAAAAAAAAATCGATCCAACAATCTTCCAAAATCGCCTTTGTATGAAACCCCTCTCACCCCAAATACGAGGCACTATATACGGGGTCAGGTGGGTTTTCCTCTTTATCGTCAAAGTTATGAAATGGAACTACCCAAAATAAAATAAAAACTAAATACAAACGTCCGGAACACTTATTATATACACCATTCAGTTTTCATATGTAAAAATAAAATGTTATCGAGGTTTGAATTTCAGTTTTGACCCTACTCACCCCATTTTACGGTAACCTATAAAATTTGTTATTGTAATAAACCATTACGTAAAAATGCGTGTCCTATTGCGCCAAAACTAAAGAATTTCTCAGCAATAAATGTCTTGAGTAATGAAAATATTTAAAAATGCATATTGACAAGAATTTGGTGTTTGTCAGACATTGGCCTTATTAAGTGCTATGTTTATATAACGTTTACGTGACTTAAGTTCTGATATTATTTACTCATTTAGGTACGTCTGTATTTTTAGGGTTCCGTGGCCAAAATAGCAAATAGTAGTTTCATGATGAAAAAAATAAGAAAATAAACCTGATAAAGTTATAAACTTTCCATGGAAATTATTTTGTCTATGATCGGTTAGGCGATTAATGAGTATCTTATCAAAAAACTTTATTAAAAATAATTTGTTGCGTTAATTACCTATAAGTAATTTATACATAACAATTACGGTTTTTGTATTACCACCCGCACACAGACAAACAGACATACGTCGTAAACCTTATCAATAGGGTTCCGTGTACGATAATTAAGCCACAATGTAATTTGCAGTGTGCATATGCATAACATATTTGCATATAAATCAGGACCTGCATAATATTTACATATTACGCATTTTAATACCATTCAAGGGTCTCTTAGTAAATAAGGAACCCTTATAATTTAGCCACGTCCGTCTGTCTGTCCGTCTGGGAGCCCATACAACATAGGTACGTGATCTTTTTGCCGTTATTTGTGAAAGGTACGAAACCCTTCGTGAGCGAGTCCGACTCGCACTTGGCCGGTTTTTAATCCAGTTTCTTCGTGATATAACCTTCATAGAAAAATTACTACAGCGAGCTGCAAAATTTCATAGCCAAGTGAATGAATCTATTAAATGAAGTGACCATTCAATTTAGCGGCCGTGTGTGTGAGCCGGGGTCAGGCGTGGCTCACTCCGCGATTTCGTCGCTTTGCAACAGGTACCTAGCTAAAAGTACATATCCGTTCCACACCAATTTTGGTGGCTAGCCATAAGCCGCGCGTGGCGCTGTCGCCACCTAGCGGCCATATCTGTCCGATCGTAACAGACGCGTTTTGTTAGAGAGTGGTCTTCTGTACCTAGTACTATTATTACTATTATTTATTCTGTGCCGGGGTTTAATAATAAACCTGCCACCTCCATTTTGAAAGCCTTTCCGCTGCGCTAGATCGAGATTAATGATCATTACATCTACGATTCTAATCATCATTAATTAAGTAAACAAAGTCGTTAACCTCGTTTAACAAATAAAAACCACCAAATTGTATGATTACGTAGTCATAGTATACTGCGGAAACTTTTCGTCACTACTTTGAAAATATCTCGTATCTCACAATTCTCACACTAATACAGTAAAATTATACATTTTGCGTTTGCGTCAAATCCGGTAGTTCTTTTGAATAATCCAAGTTTGTGACCTCGAGCGCCGAACGCAACTTTGTCAAAAATCTAATAAACCGCAATTTTTTTTAGATTTGGGCGATTATAACCCTAAAGTACTAGTTTTTGATAGTAACTTCCTAGGGCGTTTTTAAAGTAGACTGAATTTGCTAAAGTTTTTAAAGTAGACTAAAACTACTCTGCCTTTCAAAATGTATAATTTTTTCGAACTTGTATTCGTAGGCTAAGTAAGTAAGTGCAGTGAGTATACACTTTTGTCGCAGGCGATGCCGGTAGCCACAAGTTCGTACCTTCCCCCCCCCCAAACATGACAAAGTTGCGTTCGGCGCTCGAAGTCACAAACTTGGATTATTAATTGGGCCAACATCATAAACAAGTCTGCAAAAAATCAGAACTACCGGATTTGACGCAAAAGAGCCAGGTTACAAAATTCGACAAAGTTACTGGATTACACTGCTACTCAAAGTTTAAATGCAGTAAGTAAGTCTGTATGCATCCCATCCATAGTTAAAATTACACCAAGAAAAGTCTGCAGCGATTTTGATAGCCCGAGCAGTGCAAGTGTTATTTATACGTCATAATTTCATAGAAGTTTGACGTTTAAAATGACACTTGCATTGCGTGGGCTATCAAAATCGCTGCAGACTTTTCTTGGTCTAACTCTAACCAGACATCGTAAATTTTATAGCATTTTTGGTGCAGCGGAGTGGTGTTAATGGAATTGGTATAGTTGGAATTATCCAACTGAAATGGTAAATTAAGGTTAATATTAAGGTAATTAACGCTAATTAATCATTAGGGTTGAAATTGTTTAGGTACACCAATTCCGTTAACACCACTCCGCTGCACCGAAAATGCTATAAAATTTACGATGTCTGATTATCACAAATGTTTAAACCTTTGTGTTTTCTATGTATATAAATAAGTATTTGCATATAACTACATAGGTATTATAAACTTATGTATATCTTTGTAGCTTGTTTAACCGAAAATCCTCGGGAAACTAAAGGGGTCCACTGATTAACAGTCCGCCGGACGGTATCGGCCTGTCAGTAAGTTAGAACAAAATGTTGACAGCTCCGAACAACTGACAGGCCGATACCGTCCGGCGGACTATTAATCAGTGGGCCCCTTATAGTACGTTGCTTCTGGAAAAAAATATATGGAAAACTTGGCATAATTAATAGAAGACTTTTTTCAATTGGGATATGTACGTTATGGACCGAAGTTATTTTTTATCAACCCTCCCTAACCCTCCCCCCTCTGCGTCACCCCCCCACATCCCCGCAAAGGGCCCGAAACGCGGTTTTTCTAATTTTTTAAGAAAACCGTTCAAGATATAGAAAAAGTGTGTAGGAACGAAGTGATCCTTAGTTAATTTGCTATTTATCTCTTATACACACTATAGTGCTATCACTTATAGTTTTTGTGAAATCTGTCACTATGCAATTTTTTTAGAATTTTCGTTTTTTTTCTTTTGTAAGATAACTTTTCTCAAAATATACTTACGATATCGCCAACTTTGATTAATTTAAATAAATAGTTAATATGTTCTTTAAAATGGTGTATTATTTATTATTAAACTCCTTCATTTGACGATGCTATGCCATTTTGAACATACATCGTCTTCAAACATTTTTAAGCTCACCGAACATCGTTACTATTAACCACTTGCCTATGAAACAGATCGCACGGTCGCGTTTTTATAGCTTGCCTCACATAGAAGGTAGCCTATAGAAGTGGTGTGCGCGTGCCTCCGTGAGGGACAAAGTATACGCAATGCGACAATATTAAAAACACGTTTTAACATTCCTGACAATATACCAAAAACAATTATCTACGTATTTCGGTCGGGTTATTGAAATGAAATGAAATGAAAATTTTTATTTGTTGCCCACCATAACCCATACTAAATTTATGGTGGGGAACAAACAAAAGTGAGACTGTGACAAGGACAAGCAATATTACCGCTTTCTTGCTACTCCTACTGAAAGTTCTATAAGTGTATCTCGTTCGGTCATTTGGCCCCTCCCCCGTTTCCTCTCTATTATCGTACCTCTATGTTGCCTCACCTGTTACGCTCTAACAAGTATGTAAGTGCGAAAGGGACGCGCATAGTGATAGGCGATAAAAAAGGAACCGTGCTGCGCCCGCTGAACGAATTTTATACAACACAAACGAGGGTGAACTAACGATTTTTGACCACCACACACATGAAAAGTTCATCATCTTCTTCGCGTTGTTCCCGGCATTTTGCCACAGCTCATGGGAGCCTGGGGTCCGCTGGCAACTAATCTGATGATTTGACGTAGACACTAGTTTTTACGAAAGCGACTGCCATCTGACCTTCCAACCCAGAGGGGAAACTAGGCCTTACTGGGATTACTGGGATGTTTCCTCAAGATGTTTTCCTTCGCCGAAAAGCGACAACTAACGCGAGGAAGAAGATGTGTGTGGTGATCAAAAATCGTGGGTTCACCCTCGGTTGTGCTGTACCTATAAATTTCGGTCAAGATCCGTTTCATATACAGACAAGTGGTTAATAACGATATTAGCTGACATTGAAAATATTTGAAGGCGATGTATTTTAAAAATGGCATAGGATCGTCAAATGAAGTAGTTTAATAATAAATAACACATACATTCATATAATCACGCCTATTTCCCGGAGGAGTAGGCAGAGACCACGGTTTTCCACTTGCTACGATCCTGACATACCTCTTTCGCTTCCTTCATTTTCATTACATTCACGCACGCATACACGCTCGCCGGTTTAGGGTGCTCTTGACCTGGCCTTTCTTCAGGATTTCCCCGATCTGATCAGAGAAAATCCGCCGAGATCGACCCCTTCCAACTCCCACTTCCACTTCTCCCTTATACACTCTCTTTGTTGGCCTTCTTTCACTCATTCTTTCCACATGTCCAAATCATCTCAAAATACCTTTCTCAATTTTAGTCACTACATCAACATTCAGTCCACACTTTTCCCTTATCACACTGTTCCTAATTCTATCTTGCACTCTCACACCACACACACTTCTCAGCGCTCTCATTTCCACTGCATTCACTTGGCTCTGATGCCTCTTCTGCCATACCCAACTTTCGCTACCATACATAAGTGTAGGCACCAACACCCCTCTATGAACAGCCAACCGTGCTTTTTGCGACACCTTCTGGCTGCTCATTAAAGCGTTAAGTGCCCCATTCACACGATTTCCAGCATTCACTCTCCTTTCAATGTCTTTATCATGCTTACCGTCCCTAGTGAACAAGGTTCCCAGATACACAAACTCTTTCAATAAATAATACCCATTTTAAATAACATATTAACTATTTACTTAAATAAAAAAAACCGGTCAAGTGCGAGTCGAACTCGCGTTCCAAGGGTTCCGTACATAAGTCCGACTCACGCTTGACTGCACATTTCTAATAGGTTTTCCTATTATCTATAGGTAAAGTACTATTTTGTGTATTTTTTCACAATTTTAGGCCCAGTAGTTTCAGAGATAAAGGGGGGGGGGGGGGGGGGAATGGTCGGACAGACAGACAGACGCACGAGTGATCTTATAAGGGTTCCGGTTTTTCCTTTTGAGGTACGGAACCCTAAAAGCGTGAAAGATATCGTAAGTGTTATTTGAGAAAAGTCATTAGAAGAAAAAAAACACTGAAAATGCTAAAAATAGCATCTTCCGTGACGAATTGCGCAAAAACTATAAGTGATAGCAATATAGTGTGTATAAGAGATAAGTAGAAAATTTAATAAGGATCACTTCGTTCCTACACCCTTTTTCTGTATCTTGAACGGTTTTCTTAAAAATTGAGAAAAACTAGGTTTTGGACCCTTTGCGGGGGTGTGGGGGGGGTGACGCAGAGGGGGGAGGGGAGGGGAGGGTTGATGAAAAATAACCTCGGTCGACAACGTACATATCCCAATTAAAAAAAGTCTTCTATTAATTATGCCGTAATTTTAGCTAATTTCACTGAACTATTAAGACAATTTCGTGTTAAGAATTTGACAGCTAAACGACATGACGGTACCTACTTACGGCTCCTTACAGATGTTTTCGTCGTCGTGTTTTCTCGGAAACGTTCGTATCGTATTTGCCATGCTACGTCAGTCAACCTCAGTAATTTTTATACCGAGACTGAATGAAAAGGCAAGACACGCGTTCGTACGTTTCCGTAAAAAACGATGGTAAATAATTATGCACTACGTCTGCGGCGGTAGCACGGTCGTATTTTTATCGCTTATCACCATGCCTGTCACGTTCTTACAAGTATGTAAGATTGTAAGTGCGAAAGTGGCGGGCATAGTGACAGGCGATAAAAATGGAACCATGCTGCTGCGCCCGCAGTAGGCGTATTTATGGATCGCTTTATGTGGATAAACTACATATTTATTTATCCACGTGATAAAATAACTGTCACTTTTTAACTCCGCGGGATAGAAAGGGACGGACACCGTTTTATCACGCTGTCACGTAGACAAAAACGACCATCATATCCGTACCGTCATTTTGAAGTAACGTTGTTTTATTTGTCAATATTTGACGTTTGTCAATGTCAGTGACCGGAAAACATTTGTAGCAGCGCAAAAGAAAAACTTACTGGATAAATTTTATTATTTATGTGACAAAACAAAACGTCATCCTTTTGTATTTAGAATACTGTCTGGACTCTGCAGCAGATTTGCGTCAGAACTAACAGTGGATTTTTCCATTATTAGAGGTTTATAGTCTATTTATAATCGATTCAGTTATCTACCTAAATATACAACTATAGTCATCATCAGATCAGCTCGATGCATGGTATAATAATATACTCCGCCTGGTACTCCATTCCGAGATTCGCGTATGACCTAACTGACACGCGCCTACGTCATCATGCTGTTTACAGGTTCTCAAACTTTGAAATGTGGGAGAATTTTAACCAACGGTGAAAATTATTTTAACGGCATTAATTTTAAGTTATTCATGTAGAAACATAGTAAAATAAAACAAATCTAATGTATTAAATTAAACTTTATTTATCTATACAAGACAAACGTTTAAAAAACGAATTCACAGTTACACATTAATTACCAAGCTTACGACGTGAAAAGTTTGAAAAACACTGCGACTGCTGACACTGAGCGAGAAGGAAATAACAATTAACACGCGTTCGACAAGGATGACGGTCAGGGCATGAAGTTATCTAGATCCGAATTGTCAAATGTCCACAGCGCTATCCTGTGTTGCCAGTAGTATAAACAGAATTACCCGAAAGTCTGAAATTTCTTTCGTGAATCGGAAGATATTGCTAACAAGTAATTAAAAATGACGTGTTATTGTAAAATTTAAGCTAAAATACATATAAATGAAAATTATAAAATTATAAAGAAATATTTTAACTTATTAACCATAGGTATAATGTACCCATGTAACATGTTATGTTGAAATAAAGTGGCAATGTTATTGTGACGTAATCGCGTGTCACTCTGGGAATGGAAGACCATGTTTTATTAGACCATGAGCTCGATGGTACCATAATATTGCATTGTCATCCGATTTATACATGCATGCAAAATTTCAGCTCAATCGGAAACCGGGAAGTGGATCAAATTTAACTTGCAAGATTTGATTACATAGTTACATACAGGACGACCTAATAAAAGCTTCTTAAAAAATAGACTGTCGTCGCTATGCAGTATTATGAATAATAATTAATTCTATGCAGACAGCCATTAAAATAAACGTTAATTCTATGACATGTTAAATGTTTATGCCGTTTTTAGGGTTCCGTAATCCGTAGATGAGATTGACGCCAATTTATTTCAATCAAATTGTCGCAATCAAAAAAGAAACTCTGAGACCTTTTATTGAATAACCCTATGTACTCCGTCAAGGAATTTATGGATCTTATACTTTTGATTAATCTTAATTTTATTGCCTTGTCTTGTTACAATTACAACTGACATATTTCTGTTATTAAATATTTTTACATGGTAATTACTCTTTATATAATGAAAAACCGGCCAAGTGCGAGTCGCACTCGCGTACATTAATTCCCACTCACGCTTGACTGCACATTTATAGTAGGTTTCCTGTCATCTATAGGTAAAGAACTATTTTATGTATTTTTTTGAAAATGTTTGACCCAGTAGTTTCGGGGATAAAGGGGGGGATGGTCATTTTTTGGCTATTTTCTTAAATAACTTCTAACCTTTAAAATTATAAAAAATATATATTTGAAATTCTCTAAATGAGATCTTTCATTTGACATATAACACGATATAGTTTGAAAACCTTTATTTTTAATTTTCTTATTTACCCCCCAAAAGTGGCCCCCATGTTTAAAATTCATTTATTTACGTCCGTCTTTGGGTAACTAATTTACACAATATATGTACCAAATTTCAACTTAATTGGCCCAGTAGTTTCCGAGAAATTAGGCTGTGACAGACGGACGGATATACACACAGAAGCACGAGTGATCCTATAAGGGTTCCGTTTTTTCCTTTTGAGGTACGGAACCCTAAAAATTGACATATATAGACGGTCAAGCAAATTTTGTCAGTAAAAAAAGGCGCGAATTTCGCGCCTACATTTTTTAAATTTGCCGCCTTTTTCTACTGACAAGATTTGCTTGACCAAGTATATTTCATATTTATATTTTTTGTGAATCCTACCGTGATGGGTTTAGTCGTGAACAGATAAAAACATTGAGTATTCCTAATCTGAACAGGAACTTTCTAAGTGGTCATTTGCATGAGAGTTTTCTCATAAAAGTTTCCAGAAATATTGGAAATTTTGAGAATATTCTGCAAGTTCCACATTTGTAGCGGTGGTCCAACTCACACTTCGCCGGTTTCATTTTATTTGTGGCAAAACAAAACGTCATCAATCGTAAACTAATTAGGATTCTGTATCAGCAGTTGATGTGCGTCAGAAGGTCAGAACGAACAGTGGGTATTTCCATCATTATTACAGATATACCGCGTTTTTAGGGTTCCGTACCCAAAAGGTAAAACGGGACCCTATTACTAAGACTCCGCTGTCCGTCCGTCCGTCCGTCCGTCCGTCCGTCCGTCTGTCTGTCACCAGGCTGTATCTCAAGAACCGTGAAATCTTCACAGATGATGTATTTCTGTTGCCGCTATAACAACAAATACTAAAAACAGAATAAAATAAAGATTTAAATGGGGCTCCCGTACAACAAACGTGATTTTTGACCGAAGTTAAGCAACGTCGGGCGGGGTCAGTACTTGGATGGGTGACCGTTTTTTTTTTGCCGTTATTTGCATTATGGTACGGAACCCTTCGTGCGCGAGTCCGACTCGCACTTGCCCGATTTTTTTAAACTCCGTCAGGCGTGGCTCACTCCGCGATTTTGTTGCTTTGCAACAGGTAGCTACAAGTACATCCGTTCCACACTAATTTTGGTGGCTAGCCATAAGCCGCGCGTGGCGCTGTCGCCACCTAGCGGCCATATCTGTCCTGATCGTAACAGACGCGTATTGCTAGAGAGTGAGTCTTCTGTACCTAGTACTATTATTTATTCTGTGACTCCGTTAACTTCGGGGTATAGGTACAGTCAGCAGCAGAAATTGCTAAGCGGGCGAGGTGTTCAAAATGATCTTGACGGGACTTTATTGTTAAGATAATAAGAGCGTGTCAAGGTACTTTTGAACACCTCGCCCGCTTAGCAACTTCTGCTGCTGACTGTAAGTAGTGTAAGTACATTTAAGGAAACTAAATGGCACAGTTACTTTTTAACTTTTATTTAAAAAGGTTGAAATAACTATTTAATTAAAATAACTGTTCCAAATTTTAGGTATGTACGTCAAACGGTCTCTGAGAAAAAACGCATTTCACTAATGTGCAAAACCGAAGTGATCCCAAAAAATTAAATCTACGCATGATTAAGTACATTAAAAAACAAACAACCCTTACAAAGTAAAAAAATCATATCTTTATAGACTTTTTTGTTTAGATTTGAAGTCGCAGCGGGATATCGCTAAGCAACAAACTTTAAATATCCATTCTGAACTTATAACTTTTTGTACGGAACCCTAAAGCACTGTATAAAATATTAACAATAATATCACGACAGTAATTGCTATTAATGTTGTGGTTATAAAAGGATTAGGTACAATAAAATAGTAGGTGATACCGTGATACCAATGATGCTTAATAACGCATTATTTTATTAACGACTTAGCAATGAAGTTTTTACAACTAAGTTTTCCATACCTAATTCATAACGTGGGTAATATTATTCATAACTATAATATGTCTTTGCTATAATATACTGAAAATCGTAGGTAATTCAAGACCAAAAAAAGTAAGACAATGTTGCCACTTTTTACTAGCGCGTCTTGTATTTATGTAAAAATTAGTAAATAAAAGTACTTTTTTAAATAGTAGGAGTAAAATTACCAATAAAAAATATCTTAGCGTGTCTATTTATAAAAAGGAATTTACTATTTTACAAACAAATTATTGCAGTGGCAACATTGTCTTACTTTTTTTGGTCTTGAATTACGATTTTCAGTTTATTAAAGATAAAGAAAATACTAAACCTTACTAAAATTTACTAGCCCATGGTTGACTGGGCACTGGGGACTGGGTCTGGGATCGTGAGGAAACCTGCATACATCTGCGAAGAAATTCAAAGGTGTATGTGGAGTCCCCAATCCGCATTGGACTAGCGTGGGGACTATAGCCTAAGCCCTCTCGCGCATGAGAGGAGGCCTGTGCCCAGCAGTGGGACGTATATAGGCTGAAATGATGATGATGATGATGATGATGATGGTTGACTGGTAGAGAATGTCTTCTGGAATTAAGTCCGCTATTTGTACATTTTGATTAGAGTTAGAGCCTAGAGTACATCATGATTAGAGTTCGACCAAGAGAAGTCATGAACGAATCAAGGATTTCAAACTTCTATGAAATTATGACGTATTAAATAAAACTTGCACTGCGTATCCCTTCAAGTGGCGGTCAACCCGTGAATGGTCGATGCGAAAACCAGTAAACTGTCATCCACCAGTGAGTGGTTAATGAGGTGTTAACGTATTTAGAGGTGAAATTGAACGCATTTAAGTATAGTTACGCTCTTCTAGCGCCCAAAATTAGGTAGCGAGTTAGAGAAGGATAGCATACCATAAGAAACACAAAAACACTTGGTATAAAATTTGTTGGTGAGGACCATTGATTCGGGAGCGACCGCCAAGTCCGAGCTCAGTCTCATTTTTTAAGAGCTAGTTTTGTAAAAGAAATTGTATCTTAGGTCTTTTTTATTGATTTAATCTTAAAGATGAAAGTCTTCCTTTGATAATTAAATAGCAATTACCTCCAATAATCAATTAGTTTTATGGTGGTAGTCATTTTTAACAAGGAAGCTGGAAAACTGTCATTCTTCCGGAGTTTGATTACGTCTGGCCAAATGTAAAAAACATTAGAATAATTTAATTGCTATATTCAAATAGCCTATAATACGCTGATTCTAACAATATGTGATTAAATATACTTTCAAACATAGAAAAGCTTAAATCGACGATTTTGTAAATTTTTCTTAATCTGCGCTGACCACCCACCGGGGCCCCGCCACTTGAGTACTTTTCGCGTTTTCGGTGGCGCCACTTGAAGGGGTATGCTATCAAAATCGCTGTAGACTTTTCTTGGTCTAACTCTAAATAGATAAATGAAATCATGTCTTTTTTGTGTAAAATAAGGCATTATTACATAAAAGATATATATTAACGAACGTACATATTTTTATCATGGTACAGTCGACGTCAAAGATATGTTTACATTTTTCGCCTTATTACAAAGGAGTAAGGTGCAAAAGTGTAAATATATCTTCGGCGTCGACTGTACCATCCAGCTGATCTGATGATGGATACAGGAGGTGGCCATAGGATCTAACTAGGAGGAAACAACGTAACTTAATTGTTTTTGGGTTTGTTAGAATTGTCTCGATGAGTATTAGTTGTCTGTTGAAAAAAAAGTAGTCAGCGATAAAAGATTGTATCAAAAATGTTTTTTTTTGTCAAAAAACTTATAATGAAAAATGTATTTTTATAAGAAATCTATTTTCTCAACAGTGGGCACCATGGATCCAGCGCTAGCGCAAGAGATCGCGGCGATGTCGCGGCACCGCGCGATCGACGAGGCTATCGCTCGAGGCGACTCGGCCGTTCAAGAGTTTTATAAAGATACTGTTATATTTGTCACGGGCGGGTCCGGGTTCCTTGGGAAACATCTAGTGGAGAAGCTGTTCAGGTATGTCACAAGTCACAAAACTGACCTTAGAACCTTAGCATCCTTAGGTTTGTCACAAAGTTCTAGTACCTATATCACGAAAAATGACACAAAATCGTCCAAATATTTCAAGTGGTAGGTATGTCACAAACTGATTGACCTAATAAAGTTCAGCTATATATGTCACTAAAATGGTCTTAAAATCGTCCAAATCTGCTTTAGGTATGACTCATAATTGACCATATCTACTTTAAAAATTTCTCTAATCTGATTAACCTTATTAAAGCTTAGGTATGACGAAAAATGTCTTAAAATCGTCCAAATCTATAGAATCCAAATAGCTACAAAATTGTCACTCCGTCCGTTTAATATTCTGTTTATATTAGTCTATTTATTAATATATGTACTTACATTTTATATAATATTGTATGTTTGTCTATCAGGTCATGCGACATCAAACGAGTGTATCTTCTGCTACGAGAGAAAAAAGGACAAACCTCGCAAGAGCGCGTCGCAAAAATCTTTCAAGATCCAGTAAGATAACTATACCTTTCATTTTCAATCTATTTTTATCATAGAAATAGTAACATATCATCATCATCATCATTTGCCTGTAACATTAATAAGATGATGGTTTAAACAGCGTCCATATTAAGAGTGCGGCACTTCCGCAAATAACTATTAAGTCCAATGCGAAAGCGGCAGCCGCGACCGCATAGCTGGCAGGAGAATGCCGTGCCCGGTGACGAAGGTGGGAGAACGGCGCGCTGGTGTCTCAGTTCTCGCCTAGTGTGAAGAAGGCTAAACCACGCTTCATCGTGTGCAACTACCCCTTCACCCAGGGTTTTCCTCCATTGGTCGCGATCTTCGGCCAGTTGGTGGGAACGATCCGGAGGGACAACATATAACACAATAATTATACGCCATAAAACCTTTGTATCTCTTTAATTGACTATCTAACACATACCGTGCTAGTGCGAGCACGAGCGAGAGCTACGAGTGTAGCCGATAACAATGGAAAGCCCGTATGTAGTAAAAATCGCCTACGAGAGAACCCGTATAGTCACTGGCAGTGAATATGTTAACCAAAGATCATTCTAGCTTACTATAAATTATAATTAGTTAATAATTCAGTATTTCGCTGACAGGTATACGACGGACTTCACAAACGTAAACCAGGCTTCGTAAAGCGAGTGACAGCCGTCAATGGAGACATCACACAGCTACGCATGGGCATAAGTGATCAAGACTGGTATACATTAGCCAATGAGGTAAGACTATGCATAAATAAATGCTTTAGCAAAAAAGCCACTGGGACATACTATTGTCAGAATGGCCGTGTTGTTATAATGGCATAAATGGAAGGTTCGAGGTCGAGCATTTTATCGGATAGGCCTAATTGTTATGTAAATAAGGTAAATGCAATAAATACGCGTCTCATCATACAACCACGACCACACTCTCAAGAGTGAACGACTGAGGAGGAGGAATAAATAAGCCCCTGTGTACCTGTTCCTTTCGGCATTATGTTTTATCCCTTTCTTACAAATACATAAGTCAAAATGACAGATAAAGACAAATGATTCATTAGCTAATTCTGGCCAGTATAGTTGAATCATCGAGAGCGTGGAATTGCATAATATGTAGTAGTATTGTTTGTTTACAGGCATTCTATATTTGAATTTTCTATTTTCTTGTACTATCAGCATACAACCACTACAAATGCAATTCCATCTTCTCGATAATTCAACTATAACGCGTTTATGAATAACGCCATAAATGTTTTTTCGTCAGGTAAACATAATTTTCCACGTTGCCGCGACGGTGACCTTCGACGAGCCCCTTCGTGTAGCAACAAGGACTAACGTAAGAGGGACCATGCAAGCGTTGCTATTGGGAAAGGACTGCAAACATATCAAGTAAGTGATCAAACAATCAAAATAACTTAGTGACCTTTGTCAGTTATGATGACCTTTAGAATTGACCTTGACCTTCGATGAGCCCCTTCGTGTAGCAACAAGGACTAACGTAAGAGGGACCATGCAAGCGTTGCTATTGGGAAAGGACTGCAAACATATCAAGTAAGTGATCAAACAATCAAAATAACTTAGTGACCTTTGTCAGTTATGATGACCTTTACGCGTCGCTAATACGCTTGTGATTCAATATTGGAATCTTTCGCCTGGTATCAATATTAGCACGAGCGGTTATACAACAACTTTGCCCCCTTGTAAAACAAATAAATATTGTTTTACAAGGGGGCAAAGTTGTTGTTTAACCTCTCGTGCTAATATTGATACCCGAGCAAGCGAAAGATTTAAAAGTCAACTCTACCCACAAACATTAGAAAACAACTCAAAATTTGCATTTGATTACTTTGCCTCACATGTGAATAAAATGCAACTTTGCTATTAGTTTCTGAACAATCAAGAGAGCCTTTACCAGTTGGTGTGGTGAAAATAACTATTACATCTATGCATGGATTTTAATATTCTTTATTCTTTATTTATTCATAACAATAAAATATTGTGTTGAACATAAGCTTAAAATTAATAATTAACACTACATTAAATTAAATTACACGAAATTAAAGCTCAATTTAGTGATCCCAAGCTGGTGATATTAATGAAAGTATAAGTATATATTAAAATTCAAATTGTAATTGTTTTAATTAAAATTGTATAATGTCAAGGAATAAAATGTAAATAAAAATAAATATAATAATAATTTAAAATTGACTAACTAAGATAATTATGAGCAAAAAATGATATCATCACTTTGGTATCGTCATAGAAAAATACAGTCACATTAAAACATAAAATCAATAAAAAGACATATATATATATAACAAACTACTATAAACAGCTATCGGCTATAAAGTCAGTTATACAATAGTACGACTTTTTTAATAGATGATTCTTGAGTCTTGCATTGAAAATTTTACTGTTTATAATTGTTTTAAATTCAGTTGGTAATTTATTGTAGAGAAAAACGGCCTGATAACTTGTGGCGTGCTTCATAACGTTAAGCCTCGGGACTACAGAATTTTTTATGTCTTTTCGCCTAGTAGACAGCCTGCTTTCTCTCTCGGTCGTGCTCTCATACTTGTGTAGGTGTTTTACTAAGTCCGTTAAAAGTATAAGTATGTAAAGACACGGTGCGGTAAGGGGCTATTCATAAATTACGTCATTTCAAATTAGGGGGGGGGGGTCTGGACATCGGATGACGGTAGCATGAAGTAGGAGGAAATGGGGTCATTTGAAGCATGATTTTTGGATGATTATAGGGGGGGGGGGGGTCAAAAATCGTCAAAAATGATGACGTAATTTATGGACAGCCCCTAAGGATTCTGAGTTTGATGAAATGGTCTCTGCAAGAAGCCATTTGTGGTATGCGTACAATCGTTCTGATTGCCCTTTTTTGTAATATAAAGGCAGCATTTACATTATAGTTATAGCTGTTGCCCCATAATTTGATGCTATAACGAAGCTTTGCTTCTATAATATATATCTTAAGTCTAGAAACACACTATTTTACTTTAAATTAATCTGATTCTCTCTGTACACATTTTTTTTCTTGAAAAAAATATAACGATATTTTCCAAAACCCCCCATCACAGCAGCAGCATAATATGGCTTTAAAATTTACATTATTTATTAAAAAAAAAACCGGTCAAGTTCACGAACTCGCTCGTTAACTCGCGCACCGAGGGTTCCAAATTTCATGGTTTTTCATTTGAGATAAGAGCGGGGCGAGGGAGAATGGTATAATTTATCTTTCCTTCATAAATCAATTTTTTTTCGATAACTCAAGTATCTACTTCTCGAGATATTTAGCAATGTGACAGACGGACGAACGGAGAGAGTCGCATCGCGTTCCTTGTACTTTTTTCGTACGGAACCCTAAAAATGTTGTAAAACCGGCAGGACCGACAATTACTACAGTAACCTTGTGTGTTGTGTCACGTGTTTTTTTATTTAACTATGCAAATCTAATGCAAAGTACAAGTCTATTAAGTCAGGCGATTAGTGACCTCCTAAAGTCCCGAATGTCTCGATGACCTTTTAGGTACGACAAACTCATATAAATTCAAAATAGCTAAAATTTAATTATTTCTAATGTGTATATTTGTAATGTTTTACAGGCTTAGATTTGAACCTTAAAACCACCTCGATACAGACGCTTTTTAAACGGCATTGTTGCTGTGGCACGCGCTCTACACGGGAGCCCACCGCTCGCACAAAAGAAACAATGGCTTCTCCACCACACCAGCACGGAAAAGGCTTACTTTGTACCTACTTCAAAAACTGGCAAAGTAATCTTATGCAAATTTTGAGTTGTTTGCTCATGTTGGCTGTTAGAATTGACTTTTAAATGAAGATTTTGGATTTGATTTGGTTTTTTTTTGGTTGATGTTTTACAGTTGCTATTTTCCTTGCGTTGGTGTGGTGAACATTTTTGTGTTTCACGCGGTGCCAAATTTGTTTAACCCTCGTGCCGTGAAATCCTCGCAACATTTAAGATTCCACTTGTTAAACCACTCCCTACGCTCTTGGCTTGATTTTGGAATCTTTCGGTTTCTCGCGGTATCAATATTAGCACAAGCGGTTAAACAACAACTTTGCCCCCATGTAAAACAAATAAGGCGTAAAAATCATTTGAGAAAATTCATACTATACATGACAGACCTATAGGTAACCAACCAATAAACCCAGTACCTCTATTCCAGATCGTTCGTGCACGTATCCACTGCGTACGCGCACGCCACCCGCAGCCGCATCGGGGGCTCCGTGCGCGAGGACTTCTACGACAGCCCCGGCGACCCCCGCACCATGGTGGACCTGGTCGAGCAGCTGAGTGAAGAGAAATTAGCTGCTATTAAAACTAAGTGAGTTTACCCAATTCCATGGTAGATGGCGCTGGCACGGAGCGGCGAAATCCTACATCGCGGTGTTAAGATTTTTCCTGAATTCATGACTTTCGCTTGGTGAGTTTGAGGTGCCTGTAGGGTGGGGACAGAAGATTCATTAAATGAATCCTTCTACGACAGCCCTGGCGACCCCCGCGCCATGGTGGACCTCGTCGAGCAGCTGAGTGAAGAGAAACTGGCCGTTTAGCAAGCATAGTTTATGTGTAGGTATGTATATGTCTTCGAAGGCCGCAAAAATATGACATGCTCTTATGGGTCTACAAATAAGATCGTGTCAGATATTTATGCGGCCTTCGTTGTGTAACATATTATTGCAGGTGACTGTACCTAAATACCATACAGAAGTAAAATACGCCAGAATAAAAAAATAGTACATTGTGTATTAAGGGCGGGAAATAAGAAATTACGAACGAGTGTCAATTTTAAGCCCGACGCGAAGCGAGGGCTTAAAATGTTCACGAGTTCGGAATTTCTTTACCGCCCGTGGCACACACAATGTTTTTCATCACACTTGTAAGGAAAAAAAGGAGAATTAATAAAAACAAACTTCTGTATAAAACACTTTTCCGCCCTAGGGCGAAAATTTTAATTTCCCGCCCGCAAGCCCTACGTGTAAATAAGTGTTTTTCATCACACTTGCTCGGAAAAGATTTTTTCCGCCCTAGGGCGAAAAATTCAATTTCCCGCCCGCAAGCCCTACGTGTAAATACATCTTTTCCGAGCAAGTGTGATGAAAAAATATTTACAGTACATATGGTCCCATTTTCCCGCACTAGTGTGTAAAATAGCACTTTTCGTGCGATGTCAAAAGTTTAAAGGGCCATATGTACTGTAAAACGTTGTACGATACACGTGCGAATAGGTAATTCGCAACTCGTGTCGATTTAAAACACTCCCTTCGGTCGAGTTTTAATTTATCGCCACTCGTTTCGAATTTCCTCTTTTCGGACTTGTATCGTTAATAACTATTATAGCATCTGTTCACTCTTAATTCTGGATATCCATAAATTCGCATGTCAATAATAAATAATAACACATTTACATTATCAATTATCATTATTTCGTAACACTTATAGGTACTTATACTTATTAGTGAGCAAGATTCACAATACAGTAATTTTATACATTTAGTTTTTGCGTCAAATCCGGTAGTACTGATTTTTTGCAGACGAACGTGATTCGCGGCAGGCCCTCAGTCACGATTGCCGTACCTACGCACATTAAGTTAACGTACTAGTAGCTAGTTTGTTAGTGCACGACACCTTGCACTTTGTGACTATGCGCTGAAACTTGGCACAGTTGATTCTTAGCTGGTCATGAGCAGATACAGACCGGGAGACCTCGGGAGCCACGTCTCATTTAGTGGGGGGGTGGGGGCGAAGTTCGACGCCGCCGCGCTTCACTTGGAGCAACATTTCTCTAAAACTGTACCTATTAGGGCATGTGATATATCATTTTCGGATAAATTAAGGATGAGGAATTTATTTTTGGAACCAAAACAATGCACTTTCTAACAAAAAAAAAAACATAAAGTAGTAAAGACAAAAAAACGTATCTTGGATTTTTTCATAATTACCAATTTTTTTTTAAAGTATAGTAGGAATCTGGAAACAAAAAATGTAGTTGTAAAGCTACACTTATTACGTTTAAGAAAATATATTAGTTTATTATACAAAACTGTTGTTACATGGGAGATAAAAAATAATATTAATCGTGGGTCAGAGTGATCTCAATACAAAATATTATTAATGTGGGAAAGTTACTTATAATTTGTTCTACAATCGTTATTTTTTTTAGTTTTTCGTAAATCGTAAAAAAGGGGACATTAGAATTTATTTTCTCTCTTTAATATCGTTTTTAATATTGATCCTAGCGAAAAAGTTTGAATGACCTTTTTTGTAGGAAATTTTATGTACCTAAATTATTCATGTACTAAAAAATTTTTTGCTATTGGCCATCGTTTACGAGTTATTTACGAATGACTAAAAAAGGGGACCTAAGTATTTATTTTCTCCCTTCAATATTTTTTTTAATATTGATGGTAGCGAAAAAAAGTAGCACTTATTTTATAAGAAATCTGAAACAGATTATTTACGTAACAGATATTTTTTTGCTGTGGGTTTACCGTTTACGAGTTATTTACGAAAAACAAGAAAAATAAACGATTGTAGTACAAATTATAAGTAACTTTTCCACATTCATAATATTTTGTATTGAGATCACTCTGACCCACGCTTAATATTATTTTTTATCTCCAATTTATCAACAGTTTTGTACAATAAACTATATATTTACTTAAACGTAATAAGTGTAGTTTTACGACTGTATTTTTTATTTACAGATTCCTGTTACACTTTAAAAAAAATTGGTAATTATGAAAAAATCAAAAATACGTTTTTTAGTCTTTTCTATTTTATGCTTTTTTTTTGTTAGAAAGTGCATTGTTTTTGTTCCAAAACTAGATTCCTCATCCTTAATTTATCCGAAAATGATATATCACATGCCCTATAATAGGTATAGTTTTAGAGAAATGTTGCTCCAAGTGAAGCGCGGCGCCGTCGAACTTCCCCCCCTCTCCCCACTAAATGAGACGTGGCTCTCGATGTCTACCGGTCTGTATCTGCTCAAGACCAGCTAACAATCAACTGTGCCAAGTTTCAGCGCATAGTCTCAAAGTGCAAGGTCCCCATACAACGGTGTGCAGTAACAAACCAGCTATAGTGCTCGACATGCTAATACCCAATAGATGACACCTTGCTGTCACCTCTATTGACAATGACTTAAGTTTCAAGATGGCATGTACTGGGACCGCATCGAGCAGTACGTTTACCTTATTTGTGTAAGCTGCTTTTATCGATACTACCTCAGGGCCAAAGAGAATAGATACGAAGTTACATAATTATGTCTTTGCTCAGGGCCAAATACATCATCTTGTTTTGTTAGTACATTATTGCAGAGGCCGGTAAAGGGCAATTCGTGGATGAGATTCGATTTTCGACTTCGACACGAGTTGCGAATTACCTTTTCGCACGTGTATTGTAATTTGTACAACGATTTACATTACAGTACATATAGCGCTTTAAATTTTTGACATAGGCACGTATTTTCCTTAATCCCGCCCTAGGGCGGTAAAGTAGCACCATATGTACTGTAATAGTACATTGTGCAACATGGGGCGTAAGTTGAATATTGCAAACGAGAGTAAGTTAAATCGCGACTTATAGACTCGAGTTTGCAATATTATTACGCTCCGAGTTACACACAATGTTTTTCATCACACTTGCGATACAAAAATTGAGTATAAAGACAAAAAACTGTTAGATATGGCACTAGAAACTTCATAACTCCCTAGGGAGAACGCTTTTTCTATAACTCCTGCTAAACCTGCGTGCAATTCCATATTTACTGAGCGAGTGTGATGAAAAGATTATTACAGTAGCATAACTTTAGTAACTAGGTTGTCATTTGATCTGATAATATATAAGTTATTATAACCACTCTAGGTGTTGGACCTACAATGACAATTATCTACATGTTATGTAAAACATAGTATTTACATTACACTTACATGGACGCTAAAGTTATCGACGCTATGCTAACTAATTATAGGAAATGAGCGCTTATGGCTAATAATAGTAATAATCTGTCTATTATGTGTAATACTAGCGACATCTATAGATTTAGATTATTAGGTTTTAATTAGAATTCGTTTTATAACAAAATATTACTCTTTGTCAGTTTTAAATATATTGTATAAGTATCTATCTTTGAAATTAATAATCGAAGAAACATAATTAATTGTAACAAAAATGTAGAATTCGATTAAATATTCTATGACATGAATACATTTCTGTATAGCAAAATTCGGTAAAAAGTTTGGCGGTAAAATAAGGGCACACCGGGAAATAACATTAGTTTTATAACAAAATATTACTCTTTGTTAGTTTTAAATATATTGTATAAGTACGTTGAAAAAAAAAACAATACAATATTTAATACCTTTAAACGAGCAATTCTTGTTTATTTATATATTTCGGGGATCTCGGAAACGGCTCTAACGATTTCGATGAAATTTGCTATATGGGGGTTTTCGGGAGCGATAAATCGGTCTAGCTAGGTGTTATCTCTGGGAAATCGCGCATTTTTGTGTTATTATATGTTTTCCGAGCAAAGCTCGGTCTCCCAGATATTATTACGTAAAATGAGGGGGCTTTAGCAAAAGCTGGTAGGGTAATTCGCCAGTAACTGGCCACTGTTAGTAATTGGCCACCCTAAACTAAAAATGAATTCTATTCACCTATAAACAGAATTCATTTTATAAGCTTTCAGTAACTGGCCAACCTTCAATAACTAGCCACCTTATACTAAAATGAATTCCGTTTATAGGTGAATAGAATTCATTTTTAGTTTAGGGTGGCCAATTACTAACAGTGGCCAGTTACAAGGACATCGGATATTATTTCTCAATCATCATCATCACGCAGACGAAGCCGCGGGCAGGAACTAGTATCCAATAATTGTTTTATATACGAGACCCCATAGTTCCGCGATGTGAGGTCAACATGTGTCACATCAATATATAATTCTATGGCAATTATATCGAGGAAAACGGCGGAAAAAACACGACATTATCGTTTTCCGGTTTTCTCAAGATGTTATCGATATCGATACGACCTTGACTAGGGTTCCGTACCTCAAAAGGAAAAAACCAGCCAAGTGCGAGTGTAAAGACAAACTCGCCGCCGCATCAAATTAGCCACAGCAACTAAGATGACGTCCACCGTCACGTCACCGGACCGGTTAGCCGGCGACGGGCCCGGGGGCCCGTCCGCGGGGGGACGGTCAGAAGCAAAAATAACGGCTCGCGAAACGCACATATATCGCGTCGCGTCAAAATAAATTAAGATTATTTTGTAATTAAATTAGTGTTACAGTCCGCTATCGTTTCATTCAGCTGTCTAGATCTCCTGGGTTCACTAAATACCTACTACGAACTAGGCACTAGACGCAACATATGGTCCTTCGAGCCGGATCGCACACGAAGGGTTCCGTACCATTACGCAAAAAGCTGCAAAAAACACGTTTGTTGTATGGCAGCCCCACTTAAATATTTATTTTATTTTGGTTTTAGTATTTGTTGTTATAGCGGCAACAGAAATACATCATCTGTGAAAATTTCAACTGTCTAGCTATCACGGTTCATGAGTGGTGACAGACAGACGGGCGGACAGACGGACAGCGGAGTCTTAGTAATAGGGCCCCGTTTTTACCCTTTGGGTACAGAACCCTAAAAACGGATTAATTTCATTGTACCAGTCACCAGCAATAATATTATGTTACTCGTCGAAGGCCGCAAAAATATGTGACACGCTCTTATAGCTCTATAAATAAGATCGAGTCAAATATTTTTTGCGGCCTTCGTTGTGTAACATATTATATAGAAGCGCTGGTGGCCTAGCGGTAAGAGCGTGCGACTTTCAATCCGGAGGTCGCAGGTTCAAACCCCGGCTCGTACCAATGAGTTTTTCGGAACTTATGTACGAAATATCATTTGTTATTTTACCAGTCGCTTTTCGGTGAAGAAAAACATCGTGAGGAAACCGGAGTAATCCCAATAAGGCCTAGTTTACCCTCTGGGTTTGAAGGTCAGATGGCAGTCGCTTTGCTAAACACTGGTGCTTATTTCAAATCATGGGATTAGTTGTCAAGCGGACCTCAGGCTCCTATGAGCCGTGGCAAAATGCCGGGACAACGCGAGGAAGAAGAAGACTTATGTTCTTCCTTAGGTATATAAACAGGGTAATTTGCCAGTAACTGCCCATCCTAAATTAAAAATGTTCTATTAACCTATAACCAGAATTAATTTTAGTAAGGCGGCTAGTTATTGAAGGCTGGCCATGCAGTTATTGAAACCTTATACTAAAATGAATTCTGTTTATAGGTGAATAGAATTCATTTTTAATTTAGGGTGGCCAGTTATTGGCCGGTGGCCAGTTACTGGTGAATTACCCTACTAGTATAAGTTACAAATATATGTTCGCTATAAGATAACATATTAACTCTGTCTGTCTGTTACCTCTTCCCCACGCAGCCGAAGTCGCGGGCAGAAGTTAGGTATTACATTTATGTGTATGTATTTAAAACAGGTTATTTATTGTGCACATTGTAAATTTATTGTATGAACGCATTTCTGTTTTATATGAATAAATTAATAATTAATCGAATAATATTATGAATGTAGAGTAAACTGCATATCAATTAAACGTCGATTAACACATAATCGACTATTCATGTACAGTTATATAAATAATAAATAAATGTTATAATTGTATATTCGACCTAACCCCACTACTCGACCACATATACATATAATATAGGTATAGTTCATATAGTTATTTATATATAAATACTCATATACACAGAAAACATCCATACAAATAAATGTCCTTAGGGGTCATCCATTAATTACGTCACACGTTTAGGGGGAGGGAGGGGGTCAAGAAAATGTGACATATTGTGACATGGGGGAGGGGGGAGACACAAACTTTGTGACGTCACTTTAACTTCATCAGTAACCGAATTTTTTTTTTAAATTATTTTATTCGCTGTACATTTAAATAACAAGTTTTTAAAACGATAATCGTTTTTATTCTTTTAATTTTCTTTCCTAAGCAGTTTTGGGTTATAAAATTACTAATATTTATATCGTCAAAAATATTTTGTTAAAATATTAATAATACTTAGGTACTTACTTAATTCGATTTGGCAATTTCGTAGAAAAAATGTGACGTCACACTAGGGGGGAGGGGTTTGCCAAATGTGACCAAATGTGACAAGGGGGGGGAGGGGTCAAAAAACCTAGAAATTCGTGTGACGTAATTAATGGATGACCCCTTACCAGGATTCGAACCCGGGACCTTAATTTTCAAAGTTTACTCGCAGAACACGATAAATTAACTAAGTACTTTACATACCTACTAGCCCTACTAGGTACATACCTACATAAATTACGTACCACTACATACATACAGTACTCGAACAATGTAAACATACTTATATATACATAATTTAGAATGGTCAACATATAATATAACATCTTGTAAGCAACATTATAGCTGGTTCTTAAATATTTTACATCAATACCTATAAGTAACTTAATACTTGTATCGTAAGTAGGGTAGACCGAGGCAAATCGGGTCATTTTTTGTTTGACGGTCAATAAATACAAATTTTAATGTGATACTGTTTTTATTAATATTCAGTTGGATAAATTCGTTATTAATGAACAGAATCCTCATAGTCATAAAATCTTAATTAATAATGGTTAACAATGTTAATCATATGATTAAGAATCACAAAGGTCAAATAATTGACATCAACTATCATTGGTATCTTTAATGTTGCATTTGAGCATTATTTTTATTCCTCCTTTCTAGTTCAATTTTTTATCACGCCACCTACAGAAAGCGCAACATAATATCACTCCTATATGCTACTATATATTTTAACAATAAATTTAAAACATGCTAATGGCCATTTAGCAACTAAATCGAATAACTTAAATGAAAATAAACAAAAACTGAAAAGTTTTGCAAACTAAAACATGAAAAATCACACATATCCGATTCACCCCATATGAGAAAATTAGTTGTTGGTAACAAAAACTCTACGTAGGGACAGCGGTTTCGTTAAAACCTTATTAGCAGCTGTAGTCATATTTTCTCCCGACCATTCCCCCTGATACCTCTTCTTTTTATACGTACGCACCATCTAAAACATGCGAACATAAAATAAGCAAAAAAAAAACGTCCGAAAACCTTGTTTATAATGTGATCCTATTCGCCCCCAATCAGATGATCCGGGTTATTCGGATCATCATATCATATGTTTGAATTAATTTCGCGTAACGGAAATATACCTTTAAAATTAAATACAATAAAAACAAAATTAAATCAGGAAACACTGCGCCATTAACAATAAGTAACAACAATTACAAACCTTTAGCCTTTTGCGTTTACTTTTATCACGGACTGTATTTGCACATTTTTTACATCGGCGGGAAAATCACAATACACCTGTACGAGAGACTCATCGGGAAGTGTCACCGTGACCGCCGCGTGAGTCTTTTCCAATGGCAGTAAATGTGGCGACATGCGTTAGGAACAGAGCGAATGCGGGACGCTGATTGACTGGGTGTAACTAACCGCGATCTTTCAAATTTTACAGAAATGCTTATTTTGATCCGATTTCCCCAGTGATCCGAATCGACTCGGTCTACCCTATTTCGTGTTAGTAGGTCAGGCTTCGTAAACAACATGCAAATAGGCTACATTCCTACTAGTCAAATCAGCTTCTTCTTTAGAACTGTCAAAACGATTTGCTAATATGGAATTTATATGAAAACAAATGTAGTGACGTCACGGTAAACTCACCTACTTTTTATATTTCAATCCGATTTATTAAACACAAATTGTGTTTAAAAATAGCTGCTATCTATGTTTTTCTAATAATTATCTGGTGCTTTATTTCGTGCACGGTTTTAAATAATTTATTTTAAGTACAGGAAACATCCCTATTGCTAACGCTACGTAGTAAGTACCGTCTTTACCAAAAGGGCAACGGGGCCCGTGCCCAGGGCCCCCATCCTCAGGGGGCCCCGAAGGACAGACAGTAACATTATATTTGATTACCTATAAAAAATAGAAGATCATAGTAGAAAAAAAATAGTTTAATTCGCTTTCTTTACTTTCCAAAAGGGCCCCAAATTCTTATGTGCCCAAAGGCCACAGCATAGTTTAAGACGGGCCTGACGCTACGTAGCGAACGAAACGCAATTGTCACTGTCACACTAATATGGAAGAGTGATAGATAATAGATATGTATATGTATAGGTTTATTTACATTTTAATGTTTTTTTACAGGTTGATCGAAGACTGGCCTAACACCTACGCCTACACCAAAGCTTTAGCCGAGGAGGCTGTGAGGACCATGTCAGAAGACCTGCCCATTTGCATCGTCAGACCTGCCATAGGTGAGCTACAGACAGACAGACATACAGTAGAGCCATAGAGAAATATAGTAAGATAAGAGTGCTTACTCCATACATCAGTCTAATGCTCAACAACATAAGACTTTCCGGTCGGTGCTACATCTATTGTCAAGTAGCAGTTAGTGATAATTCCGCTACTCGATGCTAGATGTCGACAATGAAAATAATAGTTTTTTTGGTACCAAAACTGTTGTATGGAGTTAGCAATCTATGTAAATCATAAATCATTTATTTTTCGTGATAAACTAGTTTAACATACAAAAGTAATGTGATAAGGTTAGAAATACATACATATATGTATTTTTTTCTCCATGGTGGAGCTTAGCTAATCTACACACTCGCTGCTACATCATCAAATCCTGGCTCGTACCAATGAGTTTTTCGGAACTTATGTACGGAATATCATTTGATATTTACCACTAGCTTTTTGGTGAAGGGAAACATCGTGAGGAAACCTGCATAGGGGGAGATGTGGGTATAATGATCCCCTTAAGGGAGAAACTTTACTGTGTTCAAAGTTGAAGAGATAAACACAAGATTTAGATATTTATGAATAGTCCATTTACTTATCTAAGTAACTGCATACTCATTTCTCATATTGTGCATGTAGTTTATTATTTATGTTATGTTTTCTAAAAGTCTTGTAAAGGATCATTTTATACATATGCATGGGTAAAACGATCCCTAGGGTAGGATTAAAATGATCACAGATGATGCCTTTGTGATATCAGGATTTCTTTGTCTAAATACTCTAAATCATTTAGGCCGGTCGATTCCACAGTGTTTTTTTTATTTTCAGAAGATAAATGCTGTTTTTTTTCTCTTTTGGCCTTCATTTTAACGCCATCAGAGGCACATATTCTGCTTGCTATTTTAAAAGGCAATCCATAATTTAATCGCATTAAGAGCCCTTAGCATTTCTTCCTAAGGTAATTTTTTTGGAAGTAAGTAGCTTTGCGCACATAAATTCGCGACGTGGTATGTAATGGCCTGTACAGGAAATGCTCATAGTAAATTACTTAGGAGGTAAAATGATTCCAGGGATCATTTTCCGCCTACGAAAAGGGATCATTTGACCTCAAACACCAAATTTGAAATAGCGACAAAAATATAACTTTCAAATTCAACCTGCTTCAGTATAAACATCCTTAAAGTATAAATAAACATCATTAAGATCCGTCAGTGAAACATAATTTGAATAAAACGCAACATGCTAAAAGTAATGGAATTCGGAAAATAGGCATACCGTAGATTAGACATATATTTTTTAATTATTTCATAATAAAATCTCGCTGCATGCTGGTACCGTCATGACACTTTAAGAGGCAACTGGCGGGGTCACGGGGCATGTACGTTTATTGCATATTTAGATAGATGGCACCAGTAGATAGATGGCACCAGTAGTTGCTCAGATACGGTGGGGGATCATTTTACTCCGAGGGATCGTATAGTACACATCTCTACATCCGCGATTGAAGAAATTCAAAGGTGTATGTGAAGACCCCAACCCGCATTGGGCCAGCGTGGGGACTATAGCCTAAACCCTCTCGTGCTTGAGAGGAGGCCTGTGCCCAGCAGTGGGACGCATATACTTAGTAGGGTGGTTCACATTTTGTATGGGAAAAATTCAAACTCTAGCTAGAAGAAGCGGCACCCCCTCATTTTGTTACACTTGTTATGTTGACAAAATACGCTAAGTTTTGTAATCTTATCTCAACTACAAGGGGGTGCTTTGATTCTGATTAATAAGTACTTTTTTTTGCATTTCATACAACTTTGAAAAATTTTAAAGTGGGTGAGCACCCCCTTGTAGTTGAGATAAAATTACGAAACTTGGTGTATTTTATCAGCATAATAAGTGTAATAACAAAATAAGGGGGTGCCCCGTAGGAAAATAAATAAATGTTTTTTGAACAACCCTAATACTTAGGCTAACTTTTTTATTTATTTATTTATAAATTTGTTTTGTTTCAGTAATAGCATCGAACCTGGAACCAAGTCCTGGATGGGTCGACATGAGCAGTGTTTACGGTCCGAGCGGGGTAAGCATTAATATGTATACACTCTCGTAGAACACCTACCTGCCAAGCAGAGGGTCCCGGGTTCGAAACCAGGTAAGGGCCTTTATTTGTGTGTTCGTCACGAATATTTGACCGGTGTGAAGAGCATGAAAAAAACTGGACAAGTGCGAGTCAGACTCGCCCACCGAGGGTTCCGTACTTTTTAGTAGGTATTTAATTGTGGTCACAGCGGCAACAGAAATACATATTCTGTGAAAATGTCAACTGTCTATTAGTCTCACGGTTCATGAGATACAGAATGGTGACAGACAGGCAGACAGACGGACTGTGGATTCCTAGTAATAGGGTCCCGTTTTTACCCTTTGGGTACGGAACCCTAAAACAATACGCCTACGGCACGTCACTGTACCATCACATTTTTAAGCAGCTTTAATCGTGAAAAATGACTATAAGAGTTAGACCAAGATAAGTCTGCAATGATTTTGATAGCATACGCAGTGCAAGTGTTATTTATAAGTCATATATTTCATAGAAGTTTGACGTTTATAATAACACTTGCACTGCGTGTGCTATCAAAATCGTTGCAGGCTTGTCTTGGTCTAACTCTAAAAGCTTAACATTAATTCCATTCCAGCTTTTCCTCGGCTTAGGTCTGGGCGTCATACACACATTAATGGCCAACGATGACACGTACATCGACTTGATTCCCGTGGATTACGTCAATAATGCCACCATAGCGGCCGCCTGGGCCACGGGAACGCGCCACGGAAATGGACACAAGGATACCAAGATATATACCGTGTCGCCGGCGAGGAATCCTAAGAAATGGCGTAAGTTTTACATCATCATCATCTTCCTCGCGTTGCCCCGGCATTTTGCCACGGCTAATGGGAGCCCAGGCTCCCCCCCCCCCCAGGGTCCGCCTGGCAAGTTTTACGTTAAATCTGTTATAATTTTCGTGGACCAACGTCATAGCGGCTGCCTTAGAAATAATTAAAAAATTGGAAAATTGACTGTCTCAGACGAGGCTCGAATTCGCGACTCTGTATCAATCACTAGCCCATCGGCAACTAGGCTACCGAGACTTCACTCGAAGACAGCGAATATTTCCACCATACGCGCGAGGCCGTATAGGCGCCATAACATTTTCATTACTGCAATGTTCTGCCGCCAGAATGCAGCACCAAGCTAGCTAGTAAACCATAGAGTAACTTATACATACTGTGCCTTAAACTGTGTTTTGACAAGTTTTCACAGACAATAAAATATGACATTGATGCATCAAGGCGGTGTTAACAAGGGCCTACCGGGAAACGCGAAAATCGAAATTTAGTTATCTGCCTCTTTATCGCTCGAATATGCAAGAGTGAAGAGGTTAGATAACGAAATTTCGATTGTCTTGTAGATTGTGATGGATTGTGGTAGTGGCAGTGGCGCCCCCTATGCAGAGTTTCGCGTAATATTCCCTATTTAAAAGCTTATTTATTTACTGTTTCAGGGGAGATCTTCGAGATATCCTACTCAAAAGCGGTGATGTGCGGCACCCCGAAGGCCATCTGGTACAACTTCGACATCCACACGAGGTTCCGGTGGGTGTTCGTGCTGCTGACGTGGCTGCTACATTATATACCGGGATACCTGGCTGACGGCGCACTTATGTTGCTAGGGAAGAAGCCAAAGTAAGTCACAAACAATATTATAGCTAACACTCCTTACCTCTGCTTGGGAAGAGACCAAGTCCCAAGTTACCTACTAAAACGAGGGTTCGGGCTCCGTACAAATTTAACTTATTTCTTATTTTTAGTGTAAAGGGCGAAAAGGCGCCCTGTATGCAAGAGCGCGCTTCGCGCGACCTTATAGCATGGTGTGCCTCGCAGGCGCCTTGTAATTCAGACTTCAGAGCAGGGGTCGGAAACCGGTATTTGCTCCATACAAAAATACCGATATTATTACGTTCTTTTTCGTTCTTTGGTATATTATTACATTTTTAAAGGAACAACCTAATAATACAAAGTCGTTACCTAAATACATGATTCAGTCCTACGTAAAGAGCATAAAATAATTATAAATATTGTGGTATTTCGAGGTTTTAAAAAAATACCGGTTCCGAGCCCTGCTTCAGAGCGTGCAATTCTTACAGTGTAAAGGGCGACTGCCAGGCGCCCTGTACATATGTGGGAGCGCGTTTCGCGCGCTTAAATAGCCCGACTTTACAGTGTAAATTTCTAGAGAAACACACAAGGACTGCTAACCATCTAAATTGTAAAGATGGAAATGTCGTGTAGAGCGATAGCGAAAAATAATCACTACTTACTCCTTATATAACAAAGTCCCCGCCGCATCTGTCTGTTTGTGTGTAGGTATGTTCGCGATAAACTCAAAATCTGAACGGATTTTCATGCGGTTTTCACCTATCAATAGAGTAATTTTTGAGGAAGGTTTAGGTGTAGGTAATAATTTGTTTCCCGTGCGAAGCCGACCGGGTCGCTAGTGTAAAATAAAATCTACAAATTGTTTATTCGTTATTGTTGTTGTGTAGCGATAAGACCGCCTGTTGTTACCTCTATTGTCTTTGTTTATGTTACTGTACATTTATTGTAAACTACGAGTATGTGAGGTGTGCAATAAAGACAGGCCTATTCGGATTTCGAGATAATCACAAGATCTTGAGACGATTTAGAGATCAACTAGATCTACATTATATATCGACTAGATGTGACTTGGATATGTAAGTCATAACTTGTCGAATCGTTCAAGAGGACCTCCAGAATCGCAGAAACGTCAAATTTGACATATCTATCTTACAAATATCTTTAAATTATCCGTATCGTAACTTGTTGACGTCTAGTAGAAATCTAATTCATTTCCCGAATCGAGCCGAGAGTGTTGTATTGTATTGTATTCGTTTTCAGGGCGATGAAGATATACAGAACGTGTTACAACCTGTCCTCGGTGCTGGCCTACTTCACCTGCCACGAGTTCCATTTTAAAGATGAAAACTTGGTGCAGCTGCAAGATAGCCTATCTAAAACAGGTGACTGAATAAAATCATATAAATAAATATAAGTTAAGAAAGAGTGGTAACTGTATCGTCGGTTGAGAATACGTTTGTGCCATATCCATTTTTGGAAAAAACGTTTTTTAATGATTCCTAAAATTTGAATTCCATGATATACATGTTATTTTATCCTTATGACCTATTTATCACCTTTCAACCTACCGCGCTTATGGTGTCAATGAACCCACGTTAGTTCATTGACCCCACAAAGGTTCATTGACTTCACACACTAATATTAGTGTGTGAAGTCAAGTTTGAAAAACTTTTAGTTTTCTGGTTTACCCCTCAAAAGTAGCTCAAATATTTAGTTCCCAGACTTATATCTAGGGGTACGGCCGTGCCCGGGGACACAAGACGAGATAAAGGGCAAAAGGCAGTGCATATCTAAGTTTTATTAGATTACTTACTTTTTGTACTTTAGATTTTATAGATATCTTAATATTCACTGTCCGAGCCATATGAAGTTCTTGTCATAGAAAATACATACTACTTTCTGATGTCTTAGAAGGCTGAAATTTGGCATGTAGAGATGGGTCTGTATGCAAACACATCTGGTGACCAGTAACTTTCGCTCTACAACTTGTTAAAATGGGGATACCTAAAAATACCCATAAACCTGAAAACATTGGAATATTAATGCTATAATTTACAGTAATCGGTTTTTGAAAAAAACTATTTTTGAAAAATGTTGTGCCATATCCGCATTTTGCTATAGGATAATTACACTCTTTTAACAGAAAATTATCACAAAAGTGTGACATTATCCAAAACATTTGTGTCTTATCATACATTGTACGTTTAACATTTACCTACTCATCAAAAACGGATATGGCAATATTAAAAATGCTTTTATTATATGATTACCACTATATTTACAATATTTGTATGGTACTATAAATAGTAAACATATGTGCCTAAATGATAAATAAGTTCAATATTTCCTAAATGTAGAACTTTAAGAAAAAAATTTTTTTTCCTTCTTTTCGCTCTCCTGCAAACCAATGTAAGTACCTAAGTGGCGTATGGCACAAATGTATTCTCACCCGACGGTATGGATACATCAGTACGGTTACCATCAGTTTGTCACTGACATAAACGCCGTCGAGAACGTAATTTACGTTCTATACGTCCCGTTTGCACTAATATGCGAGTGCGAGCGAGATGTATAGAAAGTAAATTACGTTCTCGACGGCGTTTATGTCAGTGACAAACTGATGGTAACCGTACAGTTTTCTTACCAAAACGGGAGTTTATTTTGTAGTCGACATCTAACGTCAAGTAGTGGAATCAGTTTCGCTTTTATTTTTTACAACTAATACTAAAAGCAGGAGTTGAAAATAGAGTTCCGGTTAATCCGGTTATAATATTAGCTCGAACCTAGCCGCTGCCATACAATCGAAGTTCTCTCACGCTCTCATTTTTATAACAACATGCTTAACGTACAGTTAGCTGCAGATAGGGTTACTATACACCGTGTTTTTTTTGATTTCCGTTAATTTCAAGGGTGCATTCCTGAGCTTAAATCAAGTAACTTTCTCAAAGACACCGATGTTCTAATTAAGTCCATTTCGGAGATAATCCATAATTTATTTTTTTCCTATAAGGCCTCTACAAGCGTGTACACTTGCCTTAGGGCCGGCTTACATATTGATTAGTGTTTAGAATGAGTTCATACATTTGCTACTAAACTTAAGTACAATCTCGGTCGATTGATGTACGAAATGACATTGATATGTCACAGATTTCAATTGTTTGGTTGAGTTAAATGTAATGCCCGTGTTACAACAACGCCTTATGCTACATTTAATTACTTAAAAAAAAAAAAAAAAAGAAAACAAAAAAAAAAATTTTTTTTGAAAATTAACTATGCCATTTAGTTCTTATAAACGTACTAAACTATACCCCGAAGTTAATGGAATTCAATAAAAACACGGTGTATATAGATCCAAATTTGAGATTTCCTCGATTTGAAAATCGCTGCAGCCTTTTCTTGGTCTAACTCTATCTATGTATGCTTGATAAATTGGTTAACGATTTGTTTTGGATTTATGTAAGTAAATTTGAATAATGTCCCTGTTTAGGTACATAATAGGAAAGTCTGTTATTTCACTAAAATTCCTGACATTTTCGTATTCCGGCCGCATTCCTGACAAACGGCCAAAATTCCTGACATGTCAGGAAAATTCCTGTCATCTGGTAACCCTCGCTGCAGAGTTAAGTGACCCTCCCTCCATAGAAAGTTGATTACATGTGGAGGGGAAGATGTCATGAAGATTTATGTAACATACGGGTATAATATTATGTTACTTACTAGTTTTCGTTACTAACAATTGTGATAAGATGTATTCCAGATTCCAGAGAGATATTATACTTCCTTCTTTAAAAAAATAAAGTACCTAATGACAATAACTGTACTGTAATACAGTAATTACTTAAGTTTTTTTTTTTATAGATAAAGACATATACAATTTCGACGTGGAGAAGATGAACTGGACCGAACAGTTGGTCATGTGGGCCATCGGGTTGAGGAAGTACATCATCAAGGATGGTCTTCGGGACACCAACTATGCCGTCAAGAAGCAACAGGTAATTTAGGGTCTGGCTAAAGCCCTTGTTACACGGTCGTCGACAAGCCTACTAATCGTCTGACCTTGGTCTGTCCTTGGTCAGTTTTGGTCAAATTTTGTTGGAAACAACTGTCTACACGGTCCGGGACGGACCAAGGCCACGTGGTCTGGGGGCTTGTCGGCGACCACGTAGCAAGGGCTTAAGCCCGACATTCAAGCGCGCCAAGCGCGCTCTGACATGCACGGCGCCCTTTACACTGTATGGTCGGGCTAGCCCGACATTCAGAGCGCGCGAAGTGCGCTCTCACACAACGGCGCCCCTTAAGCCCGCTCCAATCGCGGCGTTATTCACGCACGAGTGTGGAGCGGGCTTAATGGGGCTATTCATAAATTACGTCATTTCAAATTAGGGGGGGGGGGGGTCTGGACATCGGATGATGGTAGCATGACGTAGGGGGAAACGGGGTCATTCGAAGCATGATTTTTGGATGATTTTAGGGGTCAATAATCCTCCAAAAACGATGACGTAATTTATGAACAGTCCCTTTTACACCGTGAGGTCGGGCATTCAAGCGTGCGAAGCGCGTACTGACATATCAATATATTTGGGTTAGGTCGATCTGTGTAACTTTGTCCCCAATTATTTCTTCTTCTTCATCTTTGGCCAACCCTCGTCCCAGCTCATCTGGGATTCGGTCTCCTTGTACATTTGCGCCAGAGAGCTCTGTATTGTCTGCGTAGTTCGGCTGCCCTACGTCATCACCTTCTGTCCCAAATATTTTTATATTTAAATATTTAATAATAAGTTTATTTTCAGGTCTTCAAGGTGCTGAACTACCTGGTCGGCGCGCTGTATCTTTACGCCATTTATAAGCTATGTAGTTACGTGTTTTGGTTTGTCTCGGTGTTAGCTAGTTTATAATAAATATTTATTAATTATTAAGTTTGTTTTTAATTAAATACATATTAATATATATAATCCTTAACAGGGATAAATTCGCCTTTGTACCTTTATTTCTGTAAATATTATGACTGTAAACCTGTGTTGTGTGCAATAAAGTGATTACTACTACTACGTGGGCCATACTGAAAGTTTCTGGATTCTGATATATGAGAAGACTTATTTTTTCTAAGAGGCCCGTCCAGAAATTTTCAGTATGCCCTAAGTATAATACATTAAATCCAGCATCTTAGATAAAAGGTTCTTGTGTTATTTATAGCAAAAGTGTGCTAGGTGTGCGGATCGAATGTTCTTTATCAAAAACGATTGTAACCGATTTCGGTCTAAAAAAAAAAAAAACAATTTTCAAAGTTTCAATGTATTTTGTAAGTATTAAGCAGTGTATACATAGGTACATATAATTATTTATAAGGCAAAAGGAATATGTTTCCTACAATTATTTTGAACCTTCAAAGTTAAACACTCCTGGAGTTCCCAGTTAAATGGTTAAAATTTACACGGCGGGAAGAACTTGATAGCTCGATATATTTTATTGAAGAAATTAAATTACATAAAGTTCAAATTTCTTCAATTTTTTCTCGCCATTTATCAACTTCTTCCCGCCGTGTACGGAAATAACCCTATCGTAAAATGTCTAATTGTCCCTCACTCAAAAAAACCCCGACTACAATATGCCCTATTTCCAAAACTACCGTCTTAAACCTTCATTTCATTTACAAAGAATCACTTTTATCATTTTTCTTACAATGATTTTGCAAAATACAGACTTTGTTCAATATATTTAATTTGTTTTAGATTATTTTTCGAATAAATAGGAGAACTAGCTTTTCAAAATCAAATTGTAAGTAATTCATTTTATTAAGTTCTTACTTGTCATTTTATAGGTTATTTTGTAGACAGGTAGTAGTGTTTAATAACTTGAAAATTATTTCGATGAGCATAGAGTTAAACCAAGAAAAGTCTGCAGCGATTTTGATAGCCCACGCAGTGCAAGTGTTATTTATACGTCATAAATTTCATAGAAGTTTGACGTTTAAAATGACACTTGCACTGCGTGGGCTATCAAAATCGCTGCAGACTTTTCTTGGTCTAACTCTACCCATCTTGGTTTAATCAATCGATGTTCTTTATCATTTTCTTCGATATTTTATTCGTTGACTATATTTAGCAAATCTATATCACTATAAAGAGCTATGCAATGATTGATATTTATTCATTGTAAATCAGTAAACACAATGGCTACGGTTTTAGGGTTTAAAAAAGGAAAGCATGATATAATTAATATAAATTTTATACAACAGTTGTCCCAACAATGATCCCTGAGAGACACCGGGTATGGCATCAATTTTCGTTGGCTTAAAGCTTGACAAAATTATTTTAGGTTTTTGTGGTCATTTTAGAAATAATCTGTCGAAAGTGATTACTACATACTTATTCCATTAAAAACATTCTTCGTCAGTAGAAACATGGGCCAACCTTATCAAAAGCTTTCCAAAAAATGTTTAGCCAACTAGTATTTTCTTGTCCATCAAAAGTGTCATTTGCGCCCTTATTTTTGACATTTTAGATATTTTCGACGACTTGGGTGTGTATTCAACAAGCAAAGCAGTCGGCTGTACGGGTACATCCTTCTTAGTTTCATTGTTTTCTGCTTTAGGGTCTTGTTCGACGCGGGCTGAAGTGGGTTTGCCTTTCGCTGGCGTTTCGGGGAAGGGTGGCAGGCCGAACTCTTCAGGTTTAAAATCGCGTAGAGATCTGTGGAATAAAAGTTTTAACTTAAGTAAGGTCAATGTGGCTAATACCGTCATAGGGGCTATTCCATCCACTAACGTTTTTCTCGAACAACGAACAAAATTGACAATTTCATCGACAAAGCAGCGATTGCTTTTAGTTTCAGCAATCAAAAGCAAATGATTTTTTCCTTCAATTGAAAATCAAAGAAATATATACTCATGGACGGAATAGCCCCTATGGCGGGTATTGAAACAGCCAGGACCTAACCTTAGGACTATGGTGGCTTGGCGCGTCTTCTGACGGTCTAAGCGTCGGTCCGGTATCATCACCACCTGTAAAATAGAAAATAAGGTCAATGCGGCCAATTCTGTCATAGGGACCATTCCGTACACGAGCGTATATTTCTTTTATTTTCTACCGTAAGAAAAAAACCGGACAAGTGCGAGTCGGACTCGCCCACCGAGGGTTCCGTACTTTTTAGTATTTGTTGTTATAGCTGCAACAGAAATACATAATCTGTGAAAATTTCAACTGCCTAGCTATCACGGTTCATGAGATACAGCCTGGTGACAGACGGACGGACGGACGGACGGACAGCGGAGTCTTAGTAATAGGGTCCCGTTTTTACCCTTTGGGTACGGAACCCTAAAGACCCGTCTGCTTTTGATTGCTGAAACTAAAAACAGTCGCTACTGTTCATAGAGAATGGAATGGAAAAAGATTTGATTTGAACCATAGAGAAATATAAGTACTTTCAGGACAAGTTTAGTAAGGATGAATATATGTACTAAAATATATGTGTATGTAGGTATTTAGTAGTAACCTGCATGCCCGCTGCGACCGCCGCTATTACTCCGATTTCAGAATCTTCGAACACGAGACACTGACGGAAAATATTACAAAATTATTAAGCGTTTCAGCAGAATAAATAATAGTACTAGGTACAGAAGGCTCACTCTCTAACAAACCGCGGTTATTACGACAGATATGACCGCTAGGTGGCGCAAGCGCGAGCTGGCCCCAATTTCACATCGGAGACAGGTGCGACAATTGTAAAACATCACCGTTGCTGACATCACAGGCATCCATGGGCTACGGTTACCGTTTACCATCGGGCGAGCCGTATTCCTGTTTGCCACCATCATTGTATTATTAAAAAAAACTTTATCATATCGGAAAAAAACAGATTTTTCTCTTGCTAAGTTTATGACAATTGTCACATGAAACACGACAATTGTCACGAAATTCCGACATATAACTCATTTCCTGTCAAGAATTACTAGTGTAGGAAATAAAGGTAGTGGACCCCGCAGTAATTCCTCAGCCAGAAAAAACTTTACAGTATGATAAAGTATCAATAAATAAAAAGTATTGTATAAATTTCTAAAGAATAATAATAATAGAATTAAAGTAAATACCTAAAGTCTTAAATCGTTAATATCTTTTTACGGAAAAATGCTCCGTTCAAACTTTCTTCATCGGACATATTCATGTAACGTATTGCAACAATATATGAAATATCAAAAAAAATATCCCAGCAGAAATACCAATATTAATAAAAAATATTTTTTTGGCGTGTCTTGGACTGGAAAATTGCTCAGTCTAATTTTTTCATTGGAAATTGGAATGCCATTTTATTGTCGTTTTATACCTACAAAATGAAAATCTAAAAAAATTACCATGTAACTATACTATTTTCAGAAAATGCCTTTTTACTCGCTTTGGAAAATTTCTCTATCCATTTTATTTATTGAATTAAGTTCACAGTTTTCTTTCCATTCAACTATAAAAACATCCAAAAAAAGAACGAGCGTATTAAAAACTAAACATATCGGGAGCAATGTGTAGGGAGTGGGGTGTACAAGCGGGGTGAGGGAGCGGTACCGGTCGGCCTAAATCACTAAATGACAGCGTTTTACACAAAAATAAAACGCTAATTAATAACTTACCATAATCGGAACCTAATAATAATATTGAGAGTGGCAACACTGTAGTTGGTCGTATTGTCCTTTCCGAATCAGGCAGTTGCTTTTGACACTGACAGTTAGCCAAAGCAAATTTCCAAGTCATTGTCTCAAAATTGTACATATCGATCGATACCTTTGGGTTCAATTGGCGTAAAGGACAAAATGCTATTTTTCAGGAGGCGCGAGAAAACTGCGATTTTTTTGTTTAATGGTGATATATTTTTGATGTTTGATGTGTATGAGAAAAGTACTCAAAATGTTAGTCTTTTTAACCTAAATTAGCGAACATATCTATACATTTAATATGAAAGAAGTTAATGTCCTTTAAAATTGGTCAAAAACACTATGAATGTCCTTTACGACCATGACATTTTTGATAATTTAGTGTATCTTGTTTAGTAGGGGGTCGTACGTGACGTACTCAGACTTTTTTATTCTAAATTAGGGGTGTATTCGTTACCAACCACGGTACAAATGTTAACTGTTTTCAGCATAAGGCTTGTTCACGGAAAAAAGTAGCCACCTAAAGTTGAGTCTTCTTACACACTAACACTATATAGAAACTTTTTGCAATGCTACTACCTGACATTCCAAAATAAGTATGATTAAGTTTAAGAAAAATATATATTAGTTGTCATTGAGTAAATAAAATCAAAATGCCGAGAATAAATAAAAATATTCGTAAACTAATTATAGTCGCATATTGTACAGAAAAGGGTATTTCGATGCGGCAACTCGCAAAACGATATACTTAAAATATCCAAAGACGGTGTGCGAAAAGTTATAAATAAGTTTGGGCACTTTAATATGCCAGGTGATCTGCCAGGTCGCGGCCGCAAAAAAGGCTGCGTGAACCCAAAATTAGACGCGGCAATAGTGGACTTGTTTTGCCAAAATCCATCGGCCTCTACCCGAGATGCAGCGAAAAAGCTGAAAACTTCAGTTGGAAACGTGGTAAATGCCAAAAAAAGAAATAATTTACAGACCCGAAAAATACAAAAAATCCCAAAAAGGACCCCTGACCAGCTCGAAAGAGCAAAATCTCGAGCTAAAACTTTGAACAAATTTTTATTTCAAAATATTTTTCTGGCAATACAGTAATAATAAACAAAACAATCCGCGAACGGTTTAATAGCGAAGAGTCTCGACCAACATCTTGAGAGACTCTCGCTATTAAACCGTTCGCTGATTGTGTTCGCCGTTCGCTGGTTGGATCAAGGGCCAGATGCAGAAGAAGAAGAAGAAGCTTGGGCCTTGCCCCGCTGCCGGCGGCACTCTAGGTTAGGTTTTTTATAATGTTTATATGTATTTTTTATTGTTTTATAAGTGTTTTTATATTATAGAACCCTAACGTAAGACCTAAGATAAATAAAGAAAACAATATTATACACACACAAAGATTTAAACTAACAAGACTCGGAAGAGACTTAATGTAGGTATAAAATTAAATTCTAATGGTGCGTGTGCACGCTTTACCAGCTCGATGTGTTTTCTAAGATATGTGTTTTAGTATATTCATTAGCATAGCCACGGTACGCACAGGCAGCCTTTGAAAACACTTGCACATCACTATTCCGGATCGTTTTTATTTGCTAGACATTTTAACGGACAACTAAATTTAAATATTTATTTCGAACGGCAAAAGTCGTTAGAAACTGTTTTTCAATATACATAGTCAGTTAAACTGGGGTACAAATTCAAAAACTCACCAGCAGTTTAGCTTCACGGCCTGCCAGATGGAAAAACAGCAAGCCAATGACTTGGAAATTTGGTGAGAGTGTGGGAGAGAGAGGGACGTATATGCTAGAAGAGGACAATACGACCCACTACAGTGTTGCCACTCTCAATTTTATTATTAGGTTCCGAATATCGGTACAGTTTTGTTAATGTAGTGTAAAGAATCACACACCAGTGACAACGACAACTCCCTTCTTAAGTGCGGGCTGCGGGTCACGCGGTCGGGTCGTACTAGTAGCACAAGGACGCTAATCTGCACTTAACTGCTAAAGCAAGACGGTACATTATTGCGTAATCGCGGGATGGATTTATCTTCGCTTCCAAAATTTCGGTGTTCTGGATGATATTTCTTTTGGATATTTTGGATTTAAGTGTATACGTGACTACTTAGTATATATTTAAAAAGAAATCAGGCTGAGAAATTTTCCACTCTCAGTTTTTAATAGATCTATAAATCTATAATACAGACATTTGGGTACGCATTTTTTTTTTGGATTTTCTTACCCACTACGCCAAATTATATTCTAAGATCATATAAGAAGAAAAAAATTACAGAGCAATTTTCCGATGAAAATGAGCGTCGAAAAAAGGAATTATCATAAAAAAATATTCTCATGTTTGACAAAAGTGTTAGATCTTTTTATAGTAAGTATCACATACTGGTACAAATAACTTATTTAGTAAAACAATTATGGACTGAGGAATTACTCGGTTCAATAGGAGTGTTTTTTTTTGGATATTTATATGTTAGTTTCGGCTCATACTATACAATAACCAAGCAAAATTTCATCAACTGAGAAATTAATGCATGGGTCTCCATACAACAACTTGCTTCATTTACTACACTATTACCTACAATTCTTCTAAATCTTGACAATTGTCAGAAACTCAAATCTTCAGGTTCTTAAGTAACCTTTTAACCGCCGCAGACTAATATATAAGACATACAAAATAGGGCTTATTTCGCCAATGTCTGATAAATAAAACAAAACTTCGTGTAAAATCGCACCGCCGTAGACACCAGCACGCTCAATTAAAAATTCTATGGCGGTTAAAAGGTTAACAAACACATCCCTCGCACATTTCTGGTGGAAACTAGAGATGCCCCGAATAGTGGTTTTGGCCGAATACCGAATACCGAATATTTGGCCCCTCTCTCGGCCGAAGCGCCAAATATTCGGCGACCGAATATTCGGTATACGTAACATGCGAACATTTTGAGTCACGTTAATTATGAAATCTAGTCGCCAACAAAGCACAACGTTTGCTAAGATTTAACTTCTGTTGCTCAGAACTAGTGAATGTAGATAGAGTCAATCAAATCAGCCCCATGATAAAAATAAAATTACTTGTAATCAAATGCTCAAGAACAGGCTCTTCGTATTTAACAACTTTCCAAGAAAACATATTAAAATTAAATATAGTGGTAGCGGTTATTTTTAATGTGTAATTTTGTCATTTTAGGTGCAACAGATATTCGGCCGAATAGTAGGTAACATTCGGCCGAATAATGCCGAATAGTCATTACATGTCCCGGTTTAGGTTTGGTCGGGAACCGGCTGGCAGCGACGAGGTAGATGTCAGGGTGCGGCTTGCCGCGGTCCACTTCGGGGTCCGTAGCGCACACCTAAGGAAATAAGGAAATTACAACTTTGCCCAAAGGTGACAACTTTGCCCACCGCCAGCTTTGCCCACATCTCACAAAACCGAGACAATTTCTATGGTTTCTGGTTTAAAATATTAAATAGGTACCTACAATATTTTGTTTGCCAACTGTAATCTTTATATGTGACGTTCCACGGGAAAAGGTACCTTATGAGGGTTTCTAGTTTCGGAGATATTAAATGTTTTGTAAAGAGGTGAAAAAATGCTCAATATTTTTTTATTGTGTGATCTGAAACCTTAATGCGTAACGTTTGTTTACCTGTTTTTATTTTTGTTATAAGTTAGTTATAAGCCTAGTAATGTCGTCTCAGAGTTTAGTAGAAAAGGTACCTTATGGAAAAAAGATTGAAAATTCCCAAAAAAACTAGTCAATACGGGAAAAGAAGTTTGGTAGAGAACTGTATTAGCATTCTGCAAAACTAATTTGATAATTTCAGTTCTGGTTGGGGCGCCTCGCAAATATTATAACCGTACATAGACCGACATCACAAATCCAAGTAGACTGCTATTATACCAAAGTTACTCTCGTCAAGTCTTTCTTAACTAGAATAATCTTCATTTGGTTTGGTCGCATGCAGTAAATCAGCCATTGGTTTGCTGAAAAATGCCAATACCCGACGCATTACCTTATGGAATATCTGAGGTCATTGAACCTCAATGCCGCTTATCTTCAATAGCAACCGAAATATATTATTGATAAGAAATAGACGATTTATACCATCTTAACCCCAAAATATTATTAGTTTATCCTAACTGTTCCATCATCATCATGCCTCATCATGTAACTTGACCACAAGGTACCTTTTCATTACATACAAATTATTGGTCTTTTTTAAGATTATTATGACGAAGAACTAATTAAATTGGGGGCAGTTTAATGTAAATTAATATTTTCTATTCATAAAAGATAAACTATAATATGATTGATATTTTGTAGTGATGTATTATTAGATTTATTTCCATAAGGTACCTTTTCGTAAATGTATGGAGCAAATACTGTTATTGTTATGTAAGTTTAAAGTGGCATAAGGGGTTAAATACAGTATTTAGTTGGGGTTTTAGGATTTATTTCATTTGAATGACAGAATTTCTTTCATATGTGCTCAGAAAAATTGATTGTGTGTCACATTAAAAGTAAAAATATTCAATTTTGTGATTTTATATGAAAAAGTCAGAAAATACATTTTCACCTCTAAATCGGTATTGTTTTTTGCTTAAACTGTCTGTCAGTGTCGTTTTCTAATAGATAAAATTTAAATCTTGAGAGCTCATTGCAATCAATCGTGAAAATGAAATAAAACTTTATTTTCAAGAGATTGGTTAGTATACACATAAATCAGTCGATATCAAAAGTTTCTATTTGCATTACAGAACAAGTCGCAATATTTTTTTAATCTCAGATATATAAGGCATTATTATTTGTAGTCAACTATGTAACTTACTTCAGGAACATAGTTTTTGAGGCGGCTAAACTTAAAACTTCTTTATCGTAAAGTTGCTCATTTCACAACATTATTTTCAAAAAATCATATCTCTGTAACTACGCAACCTAGAAGGTTGATCTTTTGTGTTATCGATAGCTTATTTATTGTAGATTACTGGGGTATGCATAACTCCATACCCGCCATAAGGTACCTTTGACCGTGGGACGTCACATATGGAAGGTTCTCAGATGTAACTTCTCTGGAGTTGCAAGCGTGCATAGCAATAAAGATGAATTGAATTGAATAGGCTACGGGGACTGCTTACAATCAGGCTGGCCGTATGCTTGTTTGCCACCAACGTAGTATTAAAAAAATGTGTGTACCTTGTGGTTGAAAAGCGTGAAGAGTTTCGGTCGCGCTTGTGCGCCGATCCTGACGGCGCGCTCCGTACTGTTGGTCGCTAGAGCTATCAGGACCTTGGAATCGTACAAGTCAGTCAGAAGACGAGGTGTGTCACCTGCGCGTTGCCGTACCTTGTGGTTGTAGAGCGGGAAGAGTTTTGGTCGCGCTTGTGTGGCGATCCTCACAGCATGCTCCGTACTTTTGGTCGCTAGTGCTATAGGGACCTTGGAGTCATACAAGTCAGTCAGAAGACGAGGTGTGTCACCTGCGCGTTGCCGTACCTTGTGGTTGAAGAGCGCGAAGAGTTTCGGTCGCGCTTGTGCGGCGATCCTCACAGCGCGCTCCGTACTGTTGGTCGCTAGTGCTATCGGGACTTTGGAGTCGTACAAGTGCGTCAGAAGACGAGGTGTGTCACCTTCGCGCTGCCGTACCTTGTGGTTGAAGAACGCGAAGAGTTTCGGTTGCGCTTGTGCGGCGATCCTGACGGCGCGCTCCGTACTGTTGGTCGCTAGTGCTATCGGGACCTTGCAGTCGTATAGGTGCGCCAGAAGACGAGGTGTGTCACCTGCGCGTTGCCGTACCTTGTGGTTGAAGAGCGCGAAGAGTTTCGGTCCCGCTTGTGCGGCGATCCTGACGGCGCGCTCCGTACTGTTGGTCGCTAGTGCTATCGGGATCTTGGAGTCATACAAGTCTGACAGAAGACGAGGTGTGTCACCTGCGCGCTGCCGTACCTTGTGGTTGAAGAGCGCGAAGAGTTTCGGTCCCGCTTGTGCGGCGATCCTGACGGCGCGCTCCGTACTGTTGGTCGCTAGTGCTATCGGGACTTTGGAGTCGTACAAGTGCGTCAGAAGATGAGGTGTGTCACCTGCCTGCTGCCGTACCTTGTGGTTGAAGAGCGTGAAGAGTTTCGGCCGCGCTTGAGCGGCGATCCTGACGGCGCGCTCCGTACTGTTGGTCGCTAAGTGCTATCGGGACCTTGGAGTCATACAAGTCTGTCAGAAAACGAGATGTGTCACCTTCGCGCTGCCGTACCTTGTGGTTGAAGAGCGCAAAGAGTTTCGGTCGCGCTTGTGCGGCGATCCTGACGGCGCGCTCCGTACTGTTGGTCGCTAGTGCTATCGGGATCTTGGAGTCATACAAGTCTGACAGAAGACGAGGTGTGTCACCTGCGCGCTGCCGTACCTTGTGGTTGAAGAGCGCGAAGAGTTTCGGTCGCGCGTGTGCGGCGATCCTCACAGCACGCTCCGTACTGTTGGTCGCTAGTGCTATCGGGACCTTAGAGTCGTACAGGTGCGTCAGAAGACGCTCGGCGCCTGCAACAATATTTTTTTATAAATAAATAATTAATAAATATTATAGGACATTTTTAGGACACGCGACGGCGCGGCGTGAGGGGCGCGTTTTCTAGATCACGCGGTACCGCGGCCGCGGCCTAAGAAGCGCTGGGTGGACGTCGTGACTGCGGACATGGAAGAGAACAATCTCACACCTGAGGATGCCGAAGACCGGGCAAAGTGGAGAAGACTGAGCAGGAAAGCGGACCCTGGCGCTAGGCCGGGAAAACGCTAGGTTGAGGAAGATAGGATATTTGAAAACTGAAATAAATGTCATATACTAAGAAAAAGTGACCAAGGCCTCCAGTGCCCCAGGCTGGAATCGAACCAGCGTCCTCTGCTATCGCGGCAGGTGCCTGAACCACTCGGCCACCGGGCCACAGCGACATTAGTCAAATTTTCCAAGTATATGCACTTCCTACTGAAGGCTTGTGGCGCCCCCTAGCCATCTCTAAGGTAGAACAGTATGGTTCGAACCTTCTATCTGGATCATTCTCATGATGATACCGAGCTAGCGAGAGAGATGGCGCTGCCAATCAATACTATGAAGTATTTGAACAAATTAAATTATTTTATTCCAGCCTGGGGCACTGGAGGCCTTGGTCACTTTTTCTTAGTATATGACATTTATTTCAGTTTATAATTTATATAGTAGTGTTTCTACTTGATAAAAACAAATTAAAATATTTTCTGAAAAATAATTTAATTTGTTCAAATACTTCATAGTATTGATTGGCAGCGCCATCTCTCTCGCTAGCTCGGTATCATCATGAGAATGATCCAGATAGAAGGTTCGAACCATACTGTTCTACCTTAGAGATGGCTAGGGGGCGCCACAAGCCTTCAGTAGGAAGTGCATATACTTGGAAAATTTGACTAATGTCGCTGTGGCCCGGTGGCCGAGTGGTTCAGGCACCTGCCGCGATAGCAGAGGACGCTGGTTCGATTCCAGCCTGGGGCACTGGAGGCCTTGGTCACTTTTTCTTAGTATATGACATTTATTTCAGTTTATAATTTATATAGTAGTGTTTCTACTTGATAAAAACAAATTAAAATATTTTCTGAAAAATAATTTAATTTGTTCAAATACTTCATAGTATAGATAGGATATTTTTTACACAAATTGACTAAGCCCCACGGTTCAAGGAGGCTAGTGTTGTGGGTACTCAGACAACGACGTATACACTGTGGCTAAAAAATAACTGCATTCCCGTTGCCAGGGAGGTTTTGGGATTATACTGAGTTATACTAAAAAAAATACCCTCCCATAGAAAATGGACCAGCCAAAATGTATGAAACAGCCAAATTTTTTTACGCGATTTCGGGGTTGGTCCCATGATAAAAGTTGCTCAGTATAATCCCGAAACCTCCATGGCAACGTGGATGTAGTTATTTTTGTAGCCACCCCTTAAAATATATAAATGCCTACTTAAATACATCATCACACAAATAAATGCCCTTACCAGGATTTGAACCCGGGACCATCGGTTTAGGCAGGGTCACTCTCACTGCCCACTAGGCCAGATCGGTTGCGCAAGACCTAGAAAGCCAGCCATAGACTTACCAGGCAGTAATGGTGCGCTGGAGACATCTTTCCCGACGAGGTCGGTGAGTTGGTGCTCGAAATCGTCCACGGAAATCGGCAGCAGCACGCGCTGCACGACTGTTTCTGACAGGTCACGGTCCGTGGCGCCGTAGCACTGAAGATAAAATAAGATTATAGATTAGATAAGATTATATAGTCCACGGAAACCGGCCGCAGCACGCGCTGCACGACTGTTTCTGACAGGTCACGGTCCGAGGCGCAGTAACACTGAAGATAAAATAAGATTATAGATTAGATAAGACTATATAGTCCACGGAAACCGGCACCAGCACGCGCTGCACGACTGTTTCTGACAGGTCACAGTCCGTGGCGCCGTAGCACTGAAGATAAAATAAGATTATAGATTAGATAAGATTATATAGTCCACGGAAACCGGCACCAGCACGCGCTGCACGACTGTTTCTGACAGGTCACGGTCCGAGGCGCCGTAGCACTGAAATAGTTTACTGGATTTACTAAAATAAAATTAAACTAAACTTCAACAAAATATTTGCCACTTTGGTCGTCACTATCTCTTTGATGCTGACTGTTGTACTTACCTCATTTTCCAGATCCTTGGTGTATGTTTTTCCATATTTTTCGCAGATCGTCCTGATTGCTTTTTGATAAACAACTTCGGAATCTGTAGAAATATATTTGTATAAGAATACAATACAAATAGGGTAATTCGCCAGTAGGTGGCCACCGGCCAATAACTGGCCACCATAAACTAAACATGAATTCTATTCACCTATCAAACATAATTAATTTTAGTATAAGGTTTCCATAACTCGCCAGCCTTCAATAACTAACTACCTTATACTAAAATGAATTCTGTTTATAGGTGAATAGAATTCATTTTTAGTTTAGGGTGGCCAGTTACTGGCGAATGACCCTACTCTATATTACACACCTCAATAAAAGAAATCAACATAAAAGAAAACAGAAACACAAGCAGAGATAAACAACAGGCGGTCTTATCGCTAAAAAGAACACAGTTACCTACAGTTTCAATTTGGGCAAAAATGCTTTCAGTAACTATGTCCGGCTGTTCTTACGCTGTATCTTTAGGTATTTAAAAAAGAGTAAACAAAATCTACCGTCAAATGGCTCCTTAAGCCAGTTGAGGGTAGATGAAAACATTACATGATCAAATAATGTAGGTTAAAATGTCAGGTCGTTCAGTGACAGATCCAGGTGCATGGTTTTGTATTTGGTTGGTTAATCAATAAATGTTATAACTAGGGGTCATCCATTAATTACATCACACGTTTAGGGGGAGGGAGGGGGTCAAGAAAATGTGACATGTTGTGACAAGGGGGAGGGGGGAGTCACAAACTTTGCGACGTCACTTTTAACTTCATCAGTAACCGAAAATGTATTTAAATTATTTTATTCGCTACACAGTTAAATAAAAAGTTTTTGAAACGATAATCGTTTTTATTCGTTAATTTTATTTCTTAATCAGTTTTGGGTTATAAAATTACTAATATTTCTTTTGTCAAAAATATTTTGACAAAATATTAAATAAATATGTGCCGATTTCGTTGAAGAAATGTGACGTCACACCAGGGGGGAGGGGTTTGCCAAATGTGACCAAGTGTGACAAGGAGGGGGGGAGGGGTAAAAAAACCTAGAAATTCGTGTGACGTAATTAATGGATGACCCCTACCTGTAAATGTACAAATTATTTGTTTACTTTTATTTAAATACCTAAATATACAGAGTATAGGTTGCATTTCTCATCAGATTCTCGTGAAATTTTGTGAGCAGGGTCGACATATACTTAGTTTTTTTAGCCATTAGTTATACTTAATGAAAAAGAAAGATTTCATCAATTTTTGCAATGGCTGAAAGTAAATCATTTTTAAAATGTTATATTGTTTGAGTCTGAAATAGGCATAGTCAACAAAAGAGGGCATAATGGTGATCATGTCGCAGCATTGCCCACCTTAACATTAATATTAGTGAGGCCAAGCTAACTCTTCACCTCATGAGTTTTGATAAAAAAATACCGCCCATACATTTGTACAAATTGCGAGTACCGAGCTTTGTTCGGAAAATATATAAAGACTCAAAAATGCGCGTTTTCCCAGAGATAAGACCTAGCTGGATCGATTTTTCGGCCCCGAAAACCCCCACATACCAAATTTTATCAAAATCGTTAGAGCCGTTTCTGAGATCCCCGAAATATGTATATAAATAAATTCAAATAACAGGAGAGATCTTGTTATGTTGTTTCGAGCAGTAGCAGGGAGTATGTATTGAAACACCTTATGTGTGATAGTATAAGAACGTATATTCTCTAAATGCCTGCCTATATATACACGTTAGGTTGCGCTGACACAAGCAATACGCGTTTATGTCGCAGTAAACCAAAGTGTTACTGCTAAACACTAAAAGTGGACAATCGCCATATTACACCTCCCCCGAACGTTCCTCTCACCGCCGGGGTGGCAGAAGAAAAAAATTAAACGCATGTTACTTGTTTACAATTTTTTCTGAAATCAATAAAAAAAAATGTTAATAAATTATATAGGTATAATGCAAACAATCTTTATTTATCTTGATTTTATGTGTCGTATTAATGTCGTAGTCCTTGTAAAAAAATATCGTTATCTTTTAATAAGAAAATATTATCTTCACTTAAAATGTTATCATCTCTCAAACGTTAAAATATTAATTTACTTCCTTTTCTCATAAAATATAAATCTCGTTCTTTAAAAACATTTACCTACTCTTCATCTTTAAAACATTTACTATTCAACTTTAAAACATTTAAAAACATTTGGTATTCAACTTTAAAATATTCACTCTCGCTGTTTATAGTTACGGTACCCTATAAATCTCGTAATAAAAATAACTAATGCCGTATTAAGACGGAGTCCTAAGCTCCTAACATAATTAATGGGAATGGTTACCCAGGGCATGGTCACCCTATAATCAATACATCATGGGCTACGCTCCCGTGCGTACCCGAACTTCATAACTACACGCGGGATTGGCTACCCGAGGGCATGGTCACCCTAAAACACAATAATAGCGGCATATCAGGCCAGGCTGTACGGCTCTGCCTGTACCTAGAGACACAAATACATTAAGACTTAAAAGTCTCCGACAACTTTCACGGAGGATACTGTATATCACACTATGATCAAGTACGAAGGACTAGTGCTCTAGCTATAAGGTCACATTGTACGAATGCCTATTAAACTCCTTAAAACTTCTCAAACTTGTACCGTACTGTAAGGTTTTTTATAAAATAAACACTTTTATTTAACTTCCAAAATTCAAAAAAAAAAAATGTAATAAATCAAACTTTCGCTGTATATCAGGTGATCAGTCCGACACGTAGCTAAAGTATTAATCATTACTCAAAAACAATTAAATAATTTTATTGAATTGAGTTGTTTATTACTTAATCGTTATGCGATGTATCAAATTTCATTCATCGCTTATTAAAATATTCTAACTCGCGGCAAAGTCTCGCGGCCTAGTTAAGTTTTCTGTCGACGTGCGCACAACGTGGGCACGCGCTGCAAATTGCAACATACATAATTGAGGACACTATTCGACACTTTTAATTTTTATATTATATTATGACTTCTTATGAAAATTATTTATGCTCGAAACGAAATTGAGTTTAGCGACAACCTTTAATAATTATGAATGATTTAAATATGACTGCTACTGAATTGGAAAAAAAAATGCTGGCTTTTAGAGAAAATTAAATAAAATACTAAATTACACGTAGGATTTACATCCTATTGCTGCGTGGCTGGCCGTCCTCGGCTTCGTCTTCGTCCGGTCCGGTGCGAGTTCGCGACCGGCATTCTTGGCAGTTGTTGACGCGGCCTGGCGAGCTGGCACCTCCACGTGGCACTCGCTTGACGCTTCATATGGCTGGCTGGCTCTGCTTCCGATGATTATGGTGGGCCGGGATAACCCTGGACACCTTTTGGTTTGCGAGCCGGGAAACCCTGGACAACGCTCTTCGATCTTCGCTCTTCTTGATTTCTCTTCTTAACTTGGTTTTGGTTTTCTTGGTTGGTTGATGTTGGGTGGTTCTTCTTTTTTCTTGGTTCTTAATGGTGGTTGGTTCTGACTGCGTGGATTCTTGCGTTGAAAGTGTGATTGGTTATCTGGGTTGTAGTCTTGGTAGATTTTTTCTTCTTTCTTGAGTATTAGTTCGTTGGTTCGCTGGTCTGGGTCGCCATCAAATAACAAGATATAGTACTTGTTGTTTTTGGTATCCTGGCAAGGTCGCCATCAAATAACAGGAGAGATCTTGTTATGTTGTTTCGAGCAGTAGCAGGGAGTATGTATTGAAACACCTTATGTGTGATAGTATAAGAACGTATATTCTCTAAATGCCTGCCTATATATACACGTTAGGTTGCGCTGACACAAGCAATACGCGTTTATGTCGCAGTAAACCAAAGTGTTACTGCTAAACACTAAAAGTGGACAATCGCCATATTACAAAATAAATATACAAGAATTGCTCGTTTAACCTATTAACCGCCGTAGTCTGATATACAAGACAAACAAAATCGGGCTCATTTCGCCGCGGTCTGATAAATAAGACAAAACTTCGTATAACTTCGTGCCCCCCGGCGACACGAGCACGCTCGATGACAAATTCTATGGCGCTTTAAAGGTTAAAGGTATTGGATGGATAATTGCTTACCAAGTACCGTCCCGTCCAAGTCGAAAAGGCAATGGGTCACTTTCTTAAACTTCCTGGTGCAGTAGAACTTGACAGGGATCTGGATCATTGCTCGCGAAGGGCCGACGAGCGAAATTTTGCCAGGACATTGTTCATCTTTGCCCGGGGAACTGGGCAAAGTTGTAGGTGTGAAAATTAGTAAATATTAGGCAGTCAGGCCTTATTGGGATTAATCCGGTTTCCTCATAATGTTAGGACATTGTTTATCTTTGCCCGGGGAACTGGGCAAAGTTGTAGGTGTGAAAACTGGTAAATATTAGGCAATTAGGACTTATTGGGATTAGTCCGGTTTCCTCACGATGTTTTTCTTCGCCGAAAAACTAGTAAATATCAAATGATATTTCGTACATAAGTTCCAAAAACCTCATTGGTACGAGGCGGGGTTTGAACCCCGAAAAGTATTTGTCTATTTATTTATATCTAAATACAGATTAAGTTATTAACAAACCTGTTTAAAAGAGAGAATGGTGTTAAAACTGATTTATAATGATTTATAATAAAAACGATCTGTTTATTAAATTTTGAATTTTGATGTCTGTCTGATCTGACATTAGATTTTTTTAATTTATGTTATATCAGATGAAGCACTGAAATCTCTATGGTCACGTATACTTATATGTTGATATTGTCTATGCACCTTTTAGAGTGGTATGTTTACTATATTTACGGCTTTCGGCCGAGGATGCCGCAGCGCTGGTGCCTGGAACATGGGACGGTGCCAGGGTGTCAACGCAAGTAGCATCCCAAACTAGCGGCTGACCCATGCTCCAAGGCACCAGTGTCATTCCGTCGGGCCTCTTGCCGACCCTGGCCAGACCGCTGGGCTCGAGGACTGCTGGTACTTTGGCAACAAGAGCCCGACGGATGACATCATTAATACTGGCATGGCGGGGGATCCTTCCAGCGCTTCGAGCCCATGAGAGGCCATGGTGGCCCAGAATGTCCACCGTAGCGCCACATTGACACTTTATTAAGCTATTAAAGAAGGTTTGTAGTGGGTAGTGACACTAGTGACCCTGCCTATGAAGCCGATGGTCCCGGGTTCGAATCCTAGTAAGGGCATTTATTTGTATGATGATACAGATATTTGTTCCTGAGTCATGGTTGTTTTCTATGTATTTAAGTATTTATATATTATATATATCGTTATCTGAGTACCCACAACACAAGCCTTCTTAAGCTTACCGTGGGGCTTAGTCAATTTATAAAAAAAATTCCTAAATATTTATTTAATATTTTTACATTGTTAATAGCAAATAGTAAAATGGTCGCTAGTGTAATAAAAAGTTCAGGTAAAAGAAAACACGAAATAGAGAACCCGTGATTTATTCAAAACATAGCAACAAAGAGGCAAACACACCAACAGACAAAAGTAAGCAGCTTGTATATCGCGTAGAGGTACAGCGCGCCGACCAGGTAACTCAGCACACCAAGCACCTGAAATAACACGTTTAGTTAGTTACCGTAAAACGGTGTGAGTAGGTTTCGCGGGGAGAGGTGGGTTATGAATGGGGAGAGAAGGTTTGAGAGGGGGTGAGAAGGGATTTTAAGGCTACTGCTACAAAAATAATGTATTCCAATTTAAAATGGAGCTATAGTAATACGCATAATAAAAAAAAATCTATCCAACAATCTTCCAAAATCACCTTTGTATGAAAACCCCTCTCACCCCAAATACGAGGCACTACGGGGTGAGGTGGGTTTTCTTGTTTATCGTCAAAGTTATGAAATGGAACTACCCAAAATAAAATAAAAACTTAAATACAAACGTCCGGAACACTTATTATATACACCATTCAGTTTTCATATGTAAAAATAAAATGTTATCGAGGTTTGAATTTCAGTTTTGACCCTACTCACCCCATTTTACGGTATTGACCGAGGGAATCAATAACCGCTGAACCGATTTAGATGAAATTTAGGATGGTGTACAGTACATCTGTGATTTAGTTGAAAAGGATACCAAACATGACTACCGGCGCGATTCGGGAAATAAATTACAGATTAACTAGATACGATATAGTAAAGATATGTGACGTCCCACGGATAAAGGTACCTTAAAGCGGTTGGCGCTTACACTTTACACTATTATCAGGCGTGACTCACTCCGCGATTTCGTCGCTTTGCTACAGGTAGCTAAAAGTACATCCGTTCGGCCCCAATTTTGGGGAAAGCCATAAGCCGCGCGTGGCGCTGTCGCCACCTAGCGGCCATATCTGTGCTGATCGTAACAAACGCGTTTTGTTAGAGAGTGAGCTTCTGTACCTAGTACTATTATTTATTATGTGCTATTATTAACGTCGCTCGCGCGGCGCCAGCCGCCATAAGGTACCTTTTGCCGTGGAACGTCACATATCTTTACTATTTCATATCTAGTGAATCTCTAATTAATTTCCCGAATCGAGCCGTTCAAACCTTACCTTAAGCAGTATTATATTAACCTCAGGAATTCAGTTTCGTCGACGAAGTTGAATCCCCCCCCCCCCCACACTCCATTTCACAACTTTAAAGGATGATTATTGAGATAAAAACTATCTTACCTATATGTACTGTCTTGGGACTCAAAATATCTGTATACCAAATTTCAATCAAATCGGTTCAGCGGTTTAAGCGTAAAGAGGAGTTTAAAAAACAAGGTATTTGTTTAAAGTTTATATGTTTTTTCTTAGGAATGGTGTCAATGTGATACCATAAATGAATTCAGCACCCCCGAATCCCCCGATGTATATGAAAATGATACCAAACACGGCCTAGCTTCACTGATGTAGATATCAAGATAAAATTGAGAGCCCTAAATAAACTTTCAAGAGCGGATATCTCAAAAACTATTCAAGATATCGAAAAACTTGTCTAAATAAAACTTGTAACAAAATTTTCTCAGCGTTCGGTTTGTCTAAGTAGTCATGTCGCTAAGACGAAAAGCTTCCAAGATATAAGTGAAAAACCGAAAAATTAGACCTTCTTACCCCCCTCTGGGTGCGTATCATAATGAATACGAACTTTTGATATAATTTCAATTTACAAACGTTCAAAACGTATACTAATCTTATGTATAATGCACTAAATCTATATTTTCAATTAGTATAACATAAAAATAATATAACATTCAATATACATACCGCTGTTTGGTATAACATACAAATAAACTAATTACATTTAATATAACATTCATTATGCATATAAATTAAAATAATGAATAACATCTCATATAAGTATCTGAACAAAACATCAGTAAAATTATTTGGATAGCTCAGTATTTCATAGGTCATCGAAACTAATTACTGTCAGAAAAGTAGGTTAGGTTAGGACAGTGACTCCCCAGAAAAAAAACTGCTACCAGAAAAGTAGGTTAGGTTAGGTTAGAACTGTGACTCCCCAGAAAAAGAAACCGCTACCAGAAAAGTAGGTTAGGTTAGGTTAGAACTGTGACCCCTCAGAGAAAGAAACTGCTACCAGAAAAGTAGGTTAGGTTTGGTTAGAACTGTGACTCCCCAGAAAAAGAAACTGCTACCAGAAAAGTAGGTTAGGTTAGGATAGAACTGTGACTCCCCAGAAAAAGAAACCGCTACCAGAAAAGTAGGTTAGGTTAGGTTAGAACTGTGACTCCCCAGAAAAAGAAACTGCTACCTGAAAAGTAGGTTAGGTTAGGTTAGAACTGTGACTCCCCAGAAAAAGAAACTGCTACCAGAAAAGTAGGTTAGGTTAAGTTAGAACTGTGACCCCTCAGAGAAAGAAACTGCTACCAGAAAAGTAGGTTAGGCTAGGTTAGAACTGTGACCCCTCAGAGAAAGAAACTGCTACCAGAAAAGTAGGTTAGGTTAGGTTAGAACTGTGACTCCCCAGAAAAAGAAACCGCTACCAGAAAAGTAGGTTAGGTTAGGTTAGAACTGACTCCCCAGAAAAAGAAACTGCTACCTGAAAAGTAGGTTAGGTTAGGTTAGAACTGTGACTCCCCAGAAAAAGAAACTGCTACCAGAAAAGTAGGTTAGGTTAAGTTAGAACTGTGACCCCTCAGAGAAAGAAACTGCTACCAGAAAAGTAGGTTAGGTTAGGTTAGAACTGTGACCCCTCAGAGAAAGAAATTGCTACCAGAAAAGTAGGTTAGGTTAGGTTAGAACTGTGACCCCTCAGAGAAAGAAACTGCTACCATAAAAGTAGGTTAGGTTAGGTTAGAACTGTTACCCCACAGAAAAAGAAACTATTACCATAAAAATAGGTTAGGTTAGGTTAGAACTGTGACCCCCCACAGAAAAAAACTGCTACCAGAAAAGTAGGTTAAGTTAGGTTAGAGCTGTGACCCCTCAGAGAAAGAAACTGCTACCAGATAAGTATTAGGTTAGGTTAGAACTGTTACCCCCCAGAAAAATAAAAGGTTAGGTTTATTGCGTGGTATTTGTTTTGTATATTATATTATTATTATATTATTTCAACGTTATACCTTTTTATACTTATCATAAACGATATTATATGTAAAGTTCAATATACATTATAAAACTATAGAATTCATTGTTATACGTATCGCACGTTATACTTATTGCACGATATGCCATTCAAAATTATACTAATTGAATTTATATATTCTGAGCAATATATTATAGGTTTGTATACGTTCTATTACTTACCCCCCCCCCCCCCTCTACCCCCCAGCACCGGGGCTACGGCCGGGGACTTTTGATATGTTCACCTCCTAACTAGTCCAAATAAAGTTACGGAGTCAAAAATTGTGTTCCTAGCATTTCCATACCTTCTTATTGCTTGGCCTAAACTTATTTTTTTTTTTAATAATCAACTATACAATACCACTTTACAGAGTGATCCAATACGTGATATGTATTACATAAAGGAAGACGAATAATTAACAGTTTTTAACAACACAATTAAAAATATTACAGTTAAACAGACTATAACTAAATATTTGGCCGATAGCATATTGCCGGCTTGTTATCTTTGTGAATTCACTCAGAGTGCAGTTAAATTTATATATCTATTTTGGCGGAGACTTCGTTCAATATTACTATTGCCCTGACAATGGGCGCTTTGGCAAGTAAATTAGTGCTCGCAGTCGGGCTTTACTTAAAAGTAAATGTAAGCGGAAACGAATATCGACAGTCGATAAATCGAAAACTGAATAGTTTTCGGTTTATCACAAGATGTCAGATGCAAACATACCCTTTGCTTTTTTTTGGCGTATTCCGTGCCCTGAAGTCCGTCTCTGATGATGTACTTCCTCAAACCGATGGCCCACGTCAGCATTTGCTGGGTCCAGTCCATCTTCCCCACGTCGAAGTTGTACAGGTCTTGGTCTGAAAGTCAGAGAAACAATATTAATTTATTTATTTATTTAAACTTTATTGCACAAAACATAAACATAATGTACAAATGGCGGACTTAATGCCTAATGGCACTCTCTACCAGTCAACCATCGGGCCAAACAGAGACATGTAAAAATGGTACAAGGAGAACAAAGGAATTTATTAGAACAATGGGAAAACAACTAAACAGCTAATAATTCTGACATACAATACACAATACAATATACAATACTATAGAATAGAGTATACAGGCACATACAGGCAAAGTTTCTTTAAAAAGGATAAAACCGTGCAAATGCGAGTGGGACTCGCCCACCGAGGGCTCCGTACTTTTTGTTGTTATAGCGGCAACAGAAATACATCATCTGTGAAAATTTCAACTGTCACGGTTCTTAGCTATCACGGTTCATAAGAAACAGCTTAGTGACAGACGGACATTGGAGTCTTAGTAATAGGGTCCCGTTTTTACCCTTTGGATACAGTACCCTAAAAAGGGTTTTGTGACGCATTTTCACATAAATTTTGTAGCGTGCCATTGTTAAAATTGTTACTGAACTGTTACTTTTAGTTATTTTAATTGAAAAAGTAATCTCCCATCGATTACTTTTTTTGTAAATCAATTAAAATTACCTACGAATTTTAGTGCAGTGGAACTCGTGGCAGATGTAGTAAGCCAGCACGAGACAGGTTGTAGGAGTGAGACAGCGCGCTCCTCTCGCTCCAACTCGTAGCTTAACTTACCTGTCTTGGATAAGCTGTTGTTTAATTTGACCAGATTGTCATCGTTGAAGTGAAACTCGTGGCAGGTGAAATAAGCCAGCACGAGACAGGTTGTAGGAGTGCGACAGCGCGTTCCTCTCACTCCAACTCATAGCTTAACGTACCTGTCTTGGATAAGCTGTTGTTTAATTTGACCAGATTGTCATCGTTGAAGTGAAACTCGTGGCAGGTGAAGTAAACCAGCACGAGACCTGTCTCGTGCTGGCTTACAACCTCTCACTCATACAACCTGTTGTATGAGTGAGACAGCGCGTTCCTGTCACTCCAACTCATAGCTTAACGTACCTGTCTTGGATAAGCTGTTGTTTAATTTGACCAGATTGTCATCGTTGAAGTGAAACTCGTGGCAGGTGAAATAAGCCAGCACGGAAGACAGGTTGAAAGCCAGCCGGTATAATTTCATCGCTCTGAAAACATAATGAAAATGTATTAGCTGCAAATTGCAAATATATAAGTACCTACCTACAGAAATCATTGATTCTCTCTATTTATTTTTCTTCTTAAGTTAGGTTGTTTATAACATGAATATAAAAGTAAAATGCAAAAGCACATAAAAAACAATAAAAAATACATATAAACACATTATAAATAAGCAGTTTCGACTTATTCACAGTATTAGTGATGGTACTTGCCATAACTATTCCAAATTTCAGGTACCTACATCAAACGGTCTTTGAGAAAAACGCATTTAACCGATTTGCAAGACCGAAGTGATCCCATAAGAGCACCGTGAACAAAGTTTTGTACGGTGCTCTAAAAGCCTAACCTAGGGTGCCGCCGGCAGCGGGGCAGGGCCCAAGCTGCCGGTGGTCAGGGCCGCAAAGTGAGGAATCAACGTACTATCCGCGCCGTGTCCAGAATTACCGCCTTCTGCATCTGACCCTTGATCCAACCACCCAGCAAGACTCTCTAGGTGTTGGTCGAGACTCTTCACTATGAGACCGTTCGCTGACACGACTATAGGATCAAAATCATTGATTATTATTACTATAGCCTCGTGCCGCCCACCATACAAAATTATAGCCAAGGAAGTTACAATCGTGTTATGTTTTCATTTAGGTTGAATTTCATTTGTTCGAAAATTTTACGAGACAAATGAAATGCCATCTACTTTGTTTTTAATTAAGGCAGGCGTGGCTCACTCCGCGATTTCGTCGCTTTGCTACAGGTAGCTAAAAGTACATCCGTTCCACACCAATTTTGGGGTTTGCCATAAGCCGCGCGTGGCGCTGTCGCCACCTAGCAACCATATCTGTCCTGATCGTAACAGACGCGTTTTGTTAGAGAGTGAGTCTTCTGTACCTAGTACTATTATTTATTCTGTGACGGTACTCAGTGCTCAAAAAGTGCTCGAGTGGAGAACACGGACTAGCAAGCGCAGCGTAGGACGTCCACCCACAAGATAGACAGACGACCTTGTTAAGGTCGCCGGAAGACGCTTGATGCGGGTCGCTTCCAACCGGTACGTATGGAGGTCCAAGGGGGAGGCCTATGTTCAGCAGTGGACGTCTTATGGCTGAGATCATGATGATGACTCACTTAGGTTTCTTGCCAAGTATCGTCAGAACCCCGTCCACCAGATATCCAGGTATGAAGTGCAGCAGCCAAGTCAGCAGACAGAACACCCACCAGCGGCTGGTGTGGTGTACGAATGTGTACCACACCGATTTCGGCGAGCTGGCGCAGTAGTACACCTTCGTTAACATTATATTCATTAACTCTCCTGGAAAGTAGATAAATAACCGTAAATACATGCAGCATTGCAATAATTAGCCTCATGCGTGACTTTTTTTTTAATTATTTAATTTAAATCATTATTTATATCGTTTGATCGCCAGAAAGAATAAAAATACTTTTAATAACCTTCCCATAATATAATTAAAACATATTAAAAATGTTGAAAAATTTTGAGCGGTTGTAACGTGCATAATTTTTTGCGCGAATCCGACAAAACTGGTGACGTCACTCGGTGTGGACGCAACTGACGTTTGCTACTTAGTGGCGAGTCAGATCATAATGCCATCTCTTTTACAATTTGTTGAAACGAGTGACGTGACGTGGCCAACGGAGTGGTCATTAACAGGCGTCCCCCTCTGTTGAAAATAGGCGGCCAATGGTCAACCACATGTCAACCACATGTATGGACTGACGTTTATCTGACATGGCTATTTTGACTTTACGTAAGTATACATTTCATGTGCCCCTCCCCCGCAAAAAACGGCAGACTATTTTGTACCGAAAATTATAGACATGGCGTCTCCGTTTGGTTATATCCTCTAAGGACGTGGCGTTTCGACTAATGCCCAAGTAGCACAGATTAGCTGTATAGCAGCCGCATAATGAAGTACGAATACGCTTGAAGCTGGAATATAAAAGCTGCATTAGAGCTGTATAAGCGTCTTTTCAGCTTTTATAACTCTTAAATGGGCACAAATTAGGCAGCCTTAAGTTCACATAGCTACTTAAGAGCGTTGTAGCAGCAATATAACGGAATTATAAGGGGTAACAGGAGTTATAAGAGGTGTATATTGGCTGGGTAAGAGACCACCAGTTACCCTTTATTCAGCTAATATGTCACATGTGCGCCCTAATACCGGGAAATATTGACATTGGGCTGAATAAAAGATAATTAATAACATACTTTTACACCTCTGCCTTAAAAATCAGCTATTATATTTAGTATAGTGACGACGAACGCAGAGGTGAACATATTTATATTGAAGCAAAAACATTAAGCGCAACGACACCATAAGTCATTTTGTTAAAGTGTTTAGTTAAATGTTTGTAGATGATCTTTTATATATTAATGCGAGAAAGATGTTTGGGAATGCAAGTTTATTGACATTATATATATACATTATCTAAGAAAATTTCAGTGCGCCACGAAAATAATCAGTATTTATTTATTTTAATGATATAAATAAGCTATGTGCAAAAACTATTTCAGTGGTTTGGACAGAATTATGAGATAAAAAGTTAATAATACGTTATAGGAAGTACTAAACTAATGATTTAGGTTAAGAACTCAGGCACAAATCATATTGTTACCCTTAAAAGTTGGAAAAGCAATTTCAATCTTGTAGGTTATATACAATAAAATGGCGGTCAATGTTAAAAAGCAACGTGAACCGTTAAAATTCTTATATGCAGCATACGACTGTTATATATCTGATAAAGATACTTAAGTGAACCACTATAAAGTCCAAGTCGCTATTTCGATACACTAGTGAACCTCTAAACAGTTATAAGGCATCTTATGAACGTTTTAACAGCCGCTATGCAGACAGTCCCAATGGTAGTATAATAGGCTGCTTAGCGGTAAACATGTTCAGCGCTAAGCCGTATTATGCGCCACATGTGTTCGATTATACGTCTATTGGTTTCATAATAGCTCACTCGTTCTCCCTTATAATAAGTCAGCGAAATAAAAGCTGCTTTAGCGGTAAACATGTTCAGCGATAAGCTGTATTATGCGCCCCATGTGTTCCATTTATACGTCTATTGGCTTTATATTAGTTCACTCGTGCTCCCTTAAAAGTCAACGTAATAATAGCTGCTTAGCGGTAAACATGTTCAGCGATAAGCTGTATTATGCGCCACGTGTGTTCCATTATACGTCTATTGGCTTCATAATAGTTCATTCGTGCTTCCTTAAAAAGTCAGCGTAATAAAAGCTGCTTAGCGGTAAACACGTTCAGCGATAAGCTGTATTATGCGCCACATGTGTTCCATTATACGTCTATTGGCTTCATATTAGTTCACTCGTGCTCCCTTAAAAGTCAGTGTAATAAAAGCTGCTTAGTGGTAAACATGTTAAGCGACAGGCTGTATTATGTGCCACATGTGTTCCATTATACATCTATTAGCTTCATAATAGTTCACTTGTGCTCCCTTAATAAGTCAACGTAATAAAAGTCCACAATTACCTCCTTATACAGCACATGGCGTAATTTTATCCACTAAACAGACCTTATAACGGTTAAAGCATTTGATAACCCTTAAAGCTGTATAGGGTCGTAGCAAATATACCTTTATATCACTCTTTGCGTATTAATGGTAGTTTTCAGAGCCGTAATGCAGCTTTTAATCGGCCCTAAGCTATATAAATATCACTGAGATCTATTATACAGCTGTAGGGCCACGAGTGTGCTCTTATAAGTATCTTAATACGCACAGAGCGTTAGATAGAACTAAAAGTGAGTAGTTATAGAGCTATCTGTGCTACTTGGGTGGCGTTGCGTTTCGCTCCTCTAGTGAGCAAACTTTACGCGGGCAAATTTTTGTAGTTTATATTTATTATTTTAAGCAATTAAATGATAATTTAATAACGGAAATGCATTTGTAACATGATATAACGGCAACAAACATCCGATTAAAAAAGATTTCGTTCAAATATAAACTTCATGCATGAGGCTAATTGTATGCAGTTGGTGAGGAACAGAAGCCTATGGAGGAACCTGTGTTGCTACCGACAGTTTGATTCAAAGATTCAAAGATTTATTTGTTCAACATAGGTAGGTTACAAGATGTTAAATAAATGTTTCAGTATCACTATGTCGTGCCTATTGGCATACAAATTCAATAAAAATACACACTCTAATCGTAATATCAAACAATAATAGTCAAAACAGGGTTATCACATGCAGTAAATCTTAATAGGTAATTAGAAGAAAATAAAATCTTAATATTATGTGATAATAGTGGTCAGGATTTACAAGTCAGTCAAAAATTCTGTTATAGAGTAGTATGCTTTCTCGGTAAGGAAAGCTTTTAGGTTTCTTTTTAAAACATTATCCTTGTCCTTACATGCTGTTATATTCTCCGGTAACTTATTATATATTTTGTGAGCCATTCCAAGTATGCTTTTTTGTAAAAATGCCGTTTTACTTGGTACTTTTTGCAAAGACTTTAGTTTGTTTTGCAGGCGAACACTTTTAAACTTACTAAATAGGTTGTGGTTTGTATTTACAAAATTGGTCATTTCGTATATATACAAACATGGCAATGTAAGTATTTTAAGCCTTTTAAATAATGGTTTACATGGCTCACTTTCTTGGACCCCGCAAATCGTTCGTATGCATTTCTTCTGAGCCTTAAATACAAATTCTTTATTGCTGGAGTTTCCCCAAAAAAGGATACCATATCTTAAATTAGATGTGACATAAGCATGATAGGCGGTTAAAAGTGTCGATTCGTTTGCGATTTTTTTCAAATTGTATAAGGCGTATGAATATTTACTTAATTTATTACATATATTGTCAGTTTGTGTTTTCCAAGTCAACTTATTATCTATACTTAATCCTAGAAATTTTGTTACGTCCGTTTCATTCACTTTATGTCCCCTATAAACTATGTTTAAACTAGTGGATTTGGTTCTTTGCTTAAATGTCATAATATTGGTCTTGTCCAGGTTTATTCTAAGATTATTGTTATCAAGCCATTCTATAATAGTTTCTAAGGTATTATTAATGTCAGTTTCATACGATTCTACATTATGTCCAGAAAAAATAATGGTGCTATCATCTGCAAAGAGAACCATCGGGTGTACCGTGGCTTTAGGCATATCATTAATGTAAATTAAAAACAATAGTGGGCCCAACACACTTCCCTGGGGTACCCCATAACAAATGTTCCTAAAGTTAGATGAGAAGGTTTCCTCTTTTTTCGTACTGGGAGATATTCTTTTAATTTGTGTAATTTGTTTCCTGTCCCTCAAGTAGGAACGGATTAGACTGAAAACATTACCGCGAATTCCATAAGCATGTAGTTTGTCTAAGAGAATATTATGGTCAACAAAGTCAAACGCTTTTGACATGTCCATATATCAAAGACATATGTAACTTCGTATAAGACGAATAAAGTCTAAGGAAAAAACGTGCCTCGGAATTCAAGCAAAAGTCATTCTCGAATAGATGGCGCACACACCTTTAGCCTATCCTCGGCTAGATGGCGTGACGACACCGTTTCATATTTAACAATTTTAACACATAGATATCAGTGAATGAACATGTATCAAAATGATATAAAAATAATAAAATCATTTATCCATATATATAAATTTTTTGATAACTTTATACGTTTTCATTTTGAGTTTTAGTCGTGTGTCGATAGATGGCAGTAAATTTACAGTGACTACAAAATTTACAATGACAGGACCCCTCTATACTATCTATTCTTTTTGCCATATATAAAGCGCATGTAGGGATTTTTTTGTCCATGTTATTGATTACCTTTTGTACTAAATCAAAAATTGCCAAATTTATCGATTTTTTCTTTCGAAACCCTTTTTGTTCGTTTGCAAATAAGTTTTTTTTTTCAAAGTAATTATAAAGACTGTTGTATATAACTTTCTCTATGATTTTGGCAAAGACAGAGATTAACGCAATAGGCCTGTAGTTCTTCATGTCATATTTATCCTCCTTTTTATAAAGAGGTTTCACAATGGATACCTTTAGTTTGCTAGGAAACTCACCATGCTCAATACATAAATTTACTATATGGCTGAGTATAGGAGAGATAATGTCAGATGTTTGTTTTATTATTTTCGTATGTATACCATCGTATCCAGTGCTATTAGTATTTTTTAAAGAATTTATTATTAGCTTTATGTCATCAGGATTAGTCGGTTTCATAAATAGGGAGTTAGCATAGTATGTCATTGTTTTCTTATAGTTATTTTTGTTGCTAGTGCTATTATGAGGAATAACAGGACGAACTTGGTCCACGAAATAGTTATTAAATTCCTCTGCAATATCTTTAGTATGTGTAACTGTCTTTCCATTGGATACAATTTGCTTAATGTTTTCAGTAGGGTACCTAGCACTGGCACTGACATAAACGCTATCGAGAATGTAACTCACTAAACTATGGAATATAACACTGTAAACTCTCGCGTTTTGGGTCTACCGCGATATAATTTCTTTTCACCGTTGACATTTGTTGGGACGTCAGTCTTTCCGTGACCACAGCTGGTGCAACTCAGCTGAAACGTCGGAATTAAAGGTAAAAACAATGAAATTATATCGCGGTAGACCCGTTAGTTTAATTAAATATGTAAACTATGGAATATACTAAACGATACAGTGTTTACTGTTTATACTTCTCTCCATTCCTCGGGTGGCCCAGCCAGCATTATAGACATAGTCCACAGGAATTAGGTTTTAATCAAATACTTACGCCACGTAATAGGGTTCCTAGCTGGTGAGACTGTGTATATCTTAATATCCTTCTGTCCGTTCTTGCGGCGTTCTGCCGTGGCCCATCCTGCCACAATGGCAGCATAATTGACATAGTCCGCTCCATGGGAATTAGGTTTTACCTAAATACTTACGCCACGTAATAGGGTTCGCCACAGTGTTCGATTTCCCTCAAAAAATTTCCCTATGCTGTTAATTGCATAAATCAATCAAGGAATGCATTTGAAATGCAAGACTAGAACACCCAGAAGTCTATTTCAAATACTTTTTTTTATAAAAAATAAATTATATTTCATGAGCTTGACATCGAAAAATTACTAAATAAATTCTACAAAAGTATCTGATGAAGAAGTCGCTTTTTAATCAATGTAGTTTGATAAAGAAGCCTTTGGCGCATATTTTCTAGTTCTTAGTTTTGGAATTTACCCTCTGCTTACCGAGTTATTCATATAAATACAGATTTTTTATTTCATTTTTTTTCTCCTGAAAAACTCAAAAGTGCGACTTGTAACTAGCACTGAAAGATGGCTCTTAACTAGGTCTACCACTGGTAAAAAAATCACGTTCCACTATCGCGGCGTTTGGGAGTTACGTATAAAGGTCAAATTATACTTTTTAGGGTTGTTACTTAAAGGTCAAACAAATATGAAAGGTCGGAGTAATTAAAAAATCTGATTAAATTAAATTAAGGAACAACATAAGAAACTTTATTTATATTTATTCATTTAACCTTTATTGCACAATACAAGAAATTACAAATGGCAGACTTGCCAAAAGGCATTCTCTACCAGTCAACCATTGGGCCACGCAGAAACTTTTAAGTGCAGTGCACTTTGTTAAACAATAAAGTCATTAAATTCAGAAAAGAAAGAAAGAAATTCAGAAGTCAAGTTATAGTTTCTTTTCGCAAGTTGGTCTCAGATTTTATGTATTTTGTGGCTCATACAAATCATTTTCATTTTCGAGAACTAGCGTGCAGTCGTCAACATGGGATGGATTTTCATCACCGTCTATTAACGAAAATCCATCATTAGCTAGATCTTCATCATCATCAGCCTCTTGTAAGTTTTCCTCATGAATCGGCTTCAGAAGTTCACGAACTGCTTCTGGTAGACTAATCCTACTGGACGATTTTTGGCGTTGTCTGTAGTGTGCCATAGACACGAACGGATCTGATGATTCTAGTGCACGGTGAAAGAGATCTATCATAGTTTTTCTCCTGTTCATTTTCCGGCAATGGTGTTCCCTATCACAAGTGACTCGACACCGTCAATGTCAGATATCGGTTGTTTATACTTGTGTTGTTTATGCCGATGACAGGGTCGAGTGGAAAAAACGAGGGGAGGCCTTTGCCCAGCAGTGGGACACCAAAGTAGGCTAGGGAAAAAAAAAAAAAAAAAAAAACTTGTGATAAGTATAAATGAAAGAGGTTTGCACACAATTAAATGTATTCAAACTTAGCCATTTTGATAATGATGGATAAAATTGTTTTTTACGATTAGTCGATTTTTAATTAATCACAAGCACTGGTGCACTTTTGCCCCCGTCAATCCAGTGTTCCTGTATTTTTATTTATGTACCTGGAGTATGTCTAAACAATATACAGTTTTGTAATAGAGGAAAATTTTTGATTAATTCTGACTAAAAATTAAAGGTCAAGTTGAGGGTCAACCCTAACACTGTATTTTTAAATTCGATAACTCCCAAACGCCGCGATAGTGGAACGTGATTTTTTTACCAGTGGTTGACCTAGTTAAGAGCAATCTGTCAGTGCTAGTCACAAGTCGCACTTTTCAGTTATTTAGAAGAAAAAAATGAAATAAAAAATCTCTATTTATATGAATAACTCGGTAACCAGAGGGTAAATTCCAAAACTAAGAACCAGAAAATATGCGCCAAAGGCTTCTTTATCGAACTACATTGATTAAAAAGCGACTTCTTCATCAGATACTTTTGTAGAATTTATTTAGTAGTTTTTCGATTTCAAGGTCATGAAATATAATTTATTTTTTATTAAAAAAAGTATTTGAAATAGACTTCTGGGTGTTCTAGTCTTGCATTTCAAATGCATTCCTTGATTGATTTATGCAATTAACAGCATAGGGAAATTTTTTGAGGGAAATCGAACACTGTGCGGTTCCTAGCTGGTGAGACTGTATATATCTTGATTTTTGCCGTGGCCCATCCTGCCACAATGGTAGCATTGTTCACGTAGCCAGCTACTATGCTTGCATTATTGACATAGTCAACTCCATGGGAATTAGGTTTTACTCAAATACTTACGCCACGTAATAGGGTTCCTAGCTGGTGAGACTGTATATATCTTGATATCATTCTGTCCGTTCTTGCGGCGTTCTGCCGTGGCCCAGCCAGCTACTATGCTTGCAGTATTGACATAGTCCACTCCATGGGAATTAGGTTTTACTCAAATACTTACGCCACGTAATAGGGTTCCTAGCTGGTGAGACTGTATATATCTTAATATCATTCTGTCCGTTCTTGCGGCGTTCTGCCGTGGCCCAGCCAGCTACTATGCTTGCATTATTGACATAGTCCACTCTATGGGAATTAGGTTTTACTCAAATACTTACGCCACGTAATAGGGTTCCTAGCTGGTGAGACTGTATATATCTTAATATCATTGTGTCCGTTCTTGCGGTGTTCTGCCGTGGCCCATCCTGCCACAATGGTAGCATTGTTGACGTAATCCACGGGAATCAGGTCTATTTTGGCGCCATCTTCGGCCATGAAGGTGTGCATAACGCCAAGACCAGAGCCTAGGAGGAGCTGGAAAAAATTTAGACAGAAATAATCAGAACCAAGCTAACTTTGCAAGGAATATGAAATATTTTTAGATTTTTATTTATTACCTATTTATTTTTTTATCATTTTTGGTACAAGCTTTTATCGCTGACTTCTTTACACAGGCAACTCATTGAGACAATTCTAACGACCCCAAACACAATTAGATTGCGTTGTTATATCACATAGTTCCTATGGCCACCTCCTGTCTCCTCCATCATCAGATCAGATCGATGGTACCATAATATTGGATTGTCACCCAATTTACATATGCAAATTTTCAGCTTCATCGGAAACCGGGAAGTGGATCAAATTTAACTTGCACGATTTGATTACAGACAGACAACGGGACAGATGAAACTAATTAAAAGTTTGTAAAAGTGTGTACTCTGTATCTTTAAGTATTTAAATAAAGGTAAACAAAATCTACCCTCAAATGGCTCCTTAAGGCAGTTGAGGGTAGATGAAAACATTACATGATCAAATTATGTAGGTTAAAGTCAGGTCGTTCAGGGACTGATCCAGGCTGTTTACTATTTGGTTGGTTAACCAATAAATGTTATAACTACCCGAAAATGTACAAATTGTTTGTTTACTTTTATTTAAATAACTAAAGATACAGACTATATTGTATAACACCATCAACACCAACTATACTTGGTCAAGCAGATCTTGTCAGTAGAAAAAGGCGGCAAATTTGAAAAATGTAGGCGCGAAGGGATATCGTCCCATAGAAAATTTGAATTTCGCGCCTTTTTTTACTGACAAGATTTGCTTGGCCGTCTATATCTATGAACACATGACGTTTGTTGTGGCATTTCCACACTTTCTCTCTAAGTATAACTGCATGGGTGCTAGAGGTCTGCACTTACCCCACTAGGCCCGTAGACACTGCTCATGTCAAGCCAGCCAGGGTTAGGCTCCAGGTTCGCTGCTATGACTGAAATAAAAAACAACATGTAAGACATTGACATTTTTGTATGGGACATTTATTTTATCTCTATTTAAACATGGGTATATAATTATATATGGCTTAAGTATACAGCCACGAGAGACGTTGTCCCTCACATCACAGAATAAATAATAGTACTAGGTACAGAAGACTCACTCTCTAACAAAGCGCGTCTGTTACGATCAGCACAGATATGCCCGCTAAGTGGCGACAGCGCCACGCGCGGCTTATGGCTAGCCACCAAAATTGGTGTGGAACGGATGTACTTGTAGCTACCTGTTGCGACGCGACGAAACATTCCTTTTGTCTGTCTATGGCTCACCTATCGCGGGTCTGACGATGCAGATGGGCAGGTCCCCTGACATGGTCCTCACAACCTCCTCGGCCAAAGCTTTGGTGTAGGCGTACGTGTTAGGCCAGTCTTCGATCAACCTGAGCGAAAAAAAAATAGGTATTACTTGGATATTCCTTACAACCGAAACGTTTTGAAACGAAGACAAAAACAGTAGTCATTATTGAGATTGAGATTTAGAAAGACCTAAAAAATCTTAATACCGCGATGTAGGGTTACACGGCTCCGTTCCAGCGCCATCTACCATGGAATTGGGTAAACTCACTTAGGTTTAATAGCAGCCAGTTTCTCTTCGCTCAGCTGTTCGAAGAGGTCCACCATGGTGCGGGGGTCCCCGGGACTGTTGTAGAAGTATTCATTGAATGAATCTTCTGTCCCCACCCTACAGGCACATCAAACTCACCAAGCGAAAGTCATGAATTCAAGAAAAATCTTAACACCGCGATGTAGGATTTCGCCGCTCCGTTTCAGCGCCATCTACCATGAAATTGGGTAAACTCACTTAGGTTTAATAGCAGCCAGTTTTTCTTCACTCAGCTGCTCGACCAGGTCCACCATGGTGCGGGGGTCGCCGGGGCTGTCGTAGAAGTCCTCGCGCACGGAGCCCCCGATGCGGCTGCGGGTGGCGTGCGCGTACGCAGTGGATACGTGCACGAACGATCTGGAATAGAGAGATTGATGGATTGTCTCAAAGAAAAAGTAAAAATAGCGGACTTTAATTGAGCCATTTAGCCTTAGGGTTTACTTTACATAAGATATTTGGTACCGTTAGTGACAACCAAATTAACCTTAGAGGGATCAAGAATTAAAGTGTATGACCGTGCGTTGGTTGGTACGTTTTATCTTATCTTATCGCATCTTATCTTATCTTATCTTATGTTTTCACTCACTTGAGCTTCTTGCAGTCCTTTCGATACTCTGAGCCACCAAGACCCCATCCATAGCCAGCAAATCCTTCCACCATATTACAGGTCAAGGGGACCCTAGCGACATCTACCTTAAGAGTGTTACACTTCTTAAACGGCTACCGGAGTTCCAAGTCATATTGGAAATTCACCAGTTACGATGTGCTACCCATATTTACTAATTTTAATTTTGAACAAGCAGAAACGTCTGCGAACGATGCTATTAAGCTTAGAATAAATTTAAAAGTGGAAAAATTACTGTCTTTGGTGAGACTTGAACTCACGGCCTCTGGACAAGACAGTAATTTTTCCACTTTTAAATTAATTCTAAGCTTAATAGCATCGTTCGCAGACGTTTCTGTCTTACCTTATCTTATGTTTTACTCACTTAAGCTTCTTGCAGTCCTTTCCCAGCAGTAACGCCTGCATGGTCCCCCGTACGTTAGTCCTAGTCGCCACACGTAGAGGCCTATCTTATCTTATGTTTTCACTCACTTGAGTTTCTTACAATCTTTTCCCAGCAGTAACGCCTGCATGGTCCCACGTACGTTGGTCCTGGTCGCCACACGTAGCGGCTCATCGAAGGTGATGGTCGCCGCCACATGGAATATGACCGTCACCTGACAACGAGAAAATTTTTATTTTACGTTTGTGTGATTTTTAGGGTTCCGTACCCAATAGGGTAAAAATGGGACCCTATTACTAAGACTCCGATGTCCGTCAGTCTGTCTGTCTGTCCGTCCGTCTGTCCGTCTGTCCGTCTGTCCGTCTGTCCGTCTGTCCGTCCGTCTGTCCGTCTGTCTGTCACCAGGCTTCACATTAAATAAATAAATAAATAAATATTTTACACAGATCGATCTAGTCCCCCAGTAAGCTCAATAAGCCCTGTGTTGTGGGTACTAGACGACGACGATATATATAATATACACATATATATAAATACTTATATACATAGAAAATATCCATAACTCAGGAACAAATATTTGTGATGAACACACAAATAAATGCCCTTACCAGGATTCGAACCCGGGACCTCCTGCTTCGTAGGCAGGGTCACTACCGACTAGGCTAGGAGGCCGATTCATTCGTAATACCTTTCTCGTCACATGACTTTCATCCGTACCACGCTAGGCGACTCGCTCTTACTTTTTCTACTATGGGTATGGGTATGGATTGAGCACTCTATGCTTACTATATTTCTCTATGGTAGAGCTTACATCAGGCCCCAATTTCACCACGGTCACAGGTGCGACAATTGTAAAATCACTGTTGCTGACGTCACAGGCATCCATGGGCTACGGTTACCACTTACCATCGGGCGGGCCGTATTCCTGTTTGCCACCATAATTGTTTTATTAAAAAAAACTTTATTATATCGGAAAAAAACAGATATTTCTTTTGCGAAGTTTCTGACAATTGTCAAGATTTAGAAGAATTGTAGGTAATTCTTGACAGGTAATGAGTTATATGTCGGAATTTCGTGACAATTGTAGTGTTTCTTGTGACAATTGTCATAAACTTAGCAAGAGAAATATCTGTTTTTTTCCGATATAATAAAGTTTTTTTTAATAAAACCATTATGGTGGCAAACAGGAATACGGCCCGCCCGATGGTAAGTGGTAACCGTAACCCATGGATGCCTGTGACGTCAGCAACAGTGATGTTTTACAATTGTCGCACCTGTCACCGTGGTGAAATTGGAGCCAGATATACTCGTACCTCATTGGCCATGGTATACCAGTCCTCGTCGCTAATCGCCATGCGCAGTTGTGTGATGTCGCCGTGGACCGGCGTCACACGCGATACGAAGTCGGGCTTGCGCTTGTGCAAGATCTCGAATACCTGTCAATATGTATAATATTTTATTTTTACGAGGAACAAAGGATGACTCACACTAGACCGGGCCGACGCGTCCGACATTATGTCATTTTCTATGACAGCTGATCGGTTCACGTGGTGCCACAGAAAACCGCCTCCTAACCTAGGGGTTGGTCTGTGCGTGGTGCTTTCCATAGTAAACGAAGCTCCGGAAGCTCCGGCCCGGCCGCGAATTTACAAAAGCTATACTATTTCAGTCACGACCCCGATTCTAATAGGTGAGCTTTTGTTTATGCATATTACTTGACAATATCTATACCGTTTCGGTAAAAAGTAGTCACTGAAATGGATTAGCTTTTTGCATGACATATTTTCAAATATTATTCACGCCAAAACCTAGTCGAGTTTAGTAAGTTCAGTCACATTTGAATGTGATATCTAAATTTTAATAATACTCATTTACTCAAATGGTTTAGATTTTGTCGCGATATATTTAAACATTAATGCTCTCACAATACCTAGTCGAGCGGAGTCTCGCCGTCATTATTCAATATTATTCATCGAGTATTATTTGTACGACACTAAAGTTCACTGAATATTGATTACAACAATTATTTTTTTACTAAATTACCTTTCACCTAGTATTCATGTAAATTGCCAAAAAAGTAGTTTAGGTTAGTTTGATCTGCAACCTCCAAGAAAACGAAATGTTGCTGGAAAAGTGGGTTAGGTTAGGTTAGAACTGCGACCCCCAAGAAAACGAACTGTTACCAAAAATTTGGGTTAGGTTAAGGTAGAACTGCGACCCTCGAGAAAATGAACTGTTGCCAGAAAAGTGGCTTAGGTTAGGTTAGAACTGCAACCCCCATGAAAATGGATTGTTGCCAGAAAAGTCGTTCTATGTAAAAAAAAGTCGGTTCGCTGTTTGGTCGCAGTTCACCTAACACGCTCCTCCTCGCTTCGCTCGTCGTCGCGCCTATCTTGACTCAGTGAACTCTGTCAAATGACTAGACGATATCGTATTAATAAATATCTAGAATCAAATTGAATGATTTCACCAAAGAAATGTACTCCAAACGTTGTACACCTAATAATAATCTACTTAACAATAATTCTATAAAGTCAAACGTCGTCATGACGAAAATTTAGCGAATGTTGGTTGCCAAAGTAAATCATTTGCGAAAAGTTGTCTGGCAAGTGAAATTCGGACAATAAAACTTCGGAGAAAAGGCAGAACACCGTAGTAAATCTTGGTCCTTAAATAAATCATCTACTTCGTTATGTGTACCAATGTATTATAAAATACAGTCGACTTATAATTGTATTACGATTTCACACTAAACATGTCCTAATAAGAAATCTCAACTGATATAGTTCTTAAATGAAAAAAAAAACTTTACGCATTTTTAAGTAATTAGCACGAACGGTAATTAATACAATACAATCGGAGTCATTACTAAAATATTATTCAAGTTTTAGATCGCAACAAACTAGCATTTGTAGCAACAATATCCATATTAATTTAGCCAATAAAGTCTATACGATTTCAGTAAATTTCTGCACTGTAATGGATTAGGGTTTGGTCAAGTTTTGTCCAAACAAAAGCTAATCCAGTTCAGTTCGCATCTGGACCTTATCAGTATAGGCTTTGTAAATTCGCGGCCCGGCCACGGCCCGATCTAACGTGAGTCATCCTTAATTCTTTTGTTTAAAATGTAAATTTTAATACCTACAACTACAAGCTTTTACCGCTGAAATTTTCTTTCGACAGGCAACACTAATAGTCATCGAAACAAACCCAAACCACAGTATAAATAATAGTACTAGGTACAGAAGACTCACTCTCTAACAAAACGCGTCTGTTACGATCAGCACAGATATGGCCGCTAGGTGGCGACAGCGCCACGCGCGGCTTATGGCAAACCCCAAAATTGGGGCCGAACGGATGTACTTTTAGCTACCTATATAGTAGGGGAGCCCAAGAGGGGATTTTTGTGTTTACTCGAGCGCGTCAGATTAAGATATGAGTGATATCTTGCTACCCTTTGTAGTCTACCTTTACCCCTTTTAGCCATCTATGTTGAGCCCTTGGTTGGTGGGGGGCTGGTGGGGGGTTCAACAAATTGTTAAGCAGATTATGGATTTGGTCATATTAGTCCAAATTAACGCTATCATTGTGCTATTGCTAAATCTGATAATTATATGGACGCATTTCCTTAATAATCTGACGGTTACAATGTAAAAATTAGGCGTCAAACTTGTTTTCATCAGATTAAGAAAATGCCTACAAATAAGTGTTATTACAAAAACGACCAAAACCACAACCTGCTTAAAACGATTTTTTAACCCTCCGAAAATTTTAAAAAAATATATAAAATATATTATAAAAAAAATTGTAGACGCTTTCCGGCTCGCTGAAAAAATAAACTTTATATAACTTTTTTCTTCTTATCATCTAATATTTCGATTCCAATAGGTCTGTATGACGCTCGAGTAAATCCCGATTTAGCATCGTGGGCTCCCCTACTAATAGCAAAGCGACGAAATCGCGGAGTGAGCCACGCCTGCCCAAACACAGTTAGGTTGCGTTGTTTTATCACTTTATCACAGAGTTCCTATGGCCACCTCGTGTGTCCATCATCAGATCAGGACGATGGTACAGTCGCCGTCAGATATATCGGAGCGGCCAAGGTGCCCACAAATATCTGTACACGCCTCTATTGTCAAGGCGATAGAGTGCGTCAAATCAATAATTGTTAAAACAGTTAGTAAAGTAAAAGTACAATTTAAAAATGTGTCAACAATCAACATATTGTGCATTTATTAATATAAATTACTAAAAAACATAAACAGGAATATAAAACTAAAAGCAACTACAATTAAAATAACTAAAACTAAAAATTAAAAATACCTATCAAAATTTGGTGCCCAACACGCAGGTAATCAACATATGTTTTATTATAGTAAAACGGGGTGAGTAGGTTTCGCGGGGAGAGGTGGGTTATGAATGGGGAGAGAAGGTTTGAGAGAGGGGTGAGAAGGGATTTTAAGGTTACTGCTACAAAAATAATGTATTCCAATTTAAAATGGAGTTATTAATAGTAATACGCGTAATAAAAAAAAATCGCTCCAACAATCTTCCAAAATCACCTTTGTATGAAAACCCCTCACACCCCAAATACGAGGCACTACGGGGTGAGGTGGGTTTTCCTCTTTATCGTCAAAGTTATGAAATGGAACTACCCAAAATAAAATAAAAACTAAAATACAAACGTCCGGAACACTTATTTTCAGTTTTCATATGTAAAAATAAAATGTTATCGAGGTTTGGATTTCAGTTTTGACCCTACTCACCCCATTTTACGGTACCGAAGGGAATGATTTTAATCGACACGAGTTGCGAATTACCTTTTCACACGTGTATTGTACAACGTTTTACAGTAAGTACATAATTATGGCCCTTTAAACCGACATAGGCACGGCACATATTGTGCTAATTACCGCTCTAGGGCGGTAAAGTAGCACTAGCACCATATGACTATTAATTTTTCATCACACTCGCTCAGTAAATGTGGAATTGCACGCAGGTTTAGAAAAAGCGTTCTCCCTAGGGAGTTATGAAGTTTCTAGTGCCATAATTAACAGTTTTTTGTCTTTATACTTAATTATTGTATCGCAAGTGTAATGAAAAACATTGTGTGTAACTCGGGGCGTAATAATATCGCAAACTCGAGTCTATAAATCGCTCCGGCAAGCCGTCGCGATTTAACTTACTCTCGTTTGCAATATTCAACTTTCGCCCCATGTTGCACAATGTACTATTAATTGTATTTGTAAATTCTACTTACAGGATCTTGAAAGATCTTGGCAATTCGCTCCTGTGAAGTGTGTCCCTTCTTCTCGCGAAGTAGTAGATATACGCGTTTGATGTCGCATGACCTGCAAGACATAATAAGAGAAGATCATTAAATAAAATAATTATCTAATTTTAATTTTTAACGTCTGCGAACGAACGTCTTGGAACTCCGGTAGCCGTTTAAGAAGTGTAACACTCTTGCGGTAGATGTTGCTATGGTCCCCTTGACCTATAATATGGTGGAAAGATTTGCTAGCTATGGATGAGGTCTTGGTGGCTCAGATGGCAGAACGCTGGAGTATCAATCCAGAGGCCGTGAGTTCGTCTCACCCAAGACAGTAATTTTTCCACTTTTAAATTTATTCTAAGCTTAATAGCATCGTTCGCAGACGTTTCTGCTTGTTAAAAATTAAAATTAGTATGGGTAATTAGCTTAGCACATCGTAACTGGTGAATTTCCAATATGACTTGGAACTCCAGTAGCCGTTTAAGAAGTGTAACACTCTCGCGGTAGATGTCGCTATGGTCCCGATTACCTATAATATGGTGGAAAGATTTGCTGGCTATAGACGAGGTCTTGGTGGCTCAGATGGCAGAGCGCTGGAGTATCAATCCAGAGGCCGTGAGTTCAAGTCTCAACCAAGACAGTAATTTTTCCGCTTTTAAATTTAAGATAATTATCATTAACACATTTTTTTTTCAACTATTCTCTGCTTGCGACTTCTTCCACGTTAAAGTCGTTTTAGGGTGAATGTATAAGTGTACTAAAGTTTGTGTTGTGTTGGGATCCTTTAGCAGATAAATAAGAGCATGCGATAGCACACTCTAGCAGCTAAAAGCATGCGATAGCATACTTTTGCAGTTCAAAGCATGCGGTAGCATACTCTAGCACAGTGGTTCTTAACCTGGGGGTAATTACCCCCGTGGGGGTAAAACTGGTATTTTACGGGGGTAATAAGTTAACCTAATATAACCATACAACAAACGTACACGTTTTATTTTTTATTACCATTGGGAGGAGGGGTAAAATCAGGTTCCCTAGTTAGTCATAGGGGTGACTGGACTGAAAAGGTTAAGAACCACTGCTCTAGCAGATAAAACCATGTAACAGGGAGGCGATGACATGGGAGGCGATGGCTGAGATACGCGTCATACTCGTGAACGGGTGCTGTTTGTGGAGACTGGTCTGTTTAAGCTAACACAAGCTATTATACTTAGTAACTTTATTTTTATTAATTAATTACAGTGAGACGCCTCATTCTGCTCTCGTATGTTTCTTTTCTCTTAATGAATGTATTAATTATACAGGATATTGACTCTTGGAGACCCTATACATCTCTAAGGATAACTTGATAAACTATATAATCTTATAGTTCTGACACCTAGAGACATTTACACCTCTAAATATTATAGATTTTTTTTTTGTGTTTTGTATCTGTATTTTTTATGTAATTCGACATTAAGAGACCATATACATCTCTTAGTAATTGTAATACTTACGTTAGATTGAATTCTTAGTTTTATTTTATAAAATTGTTGATGTTATTATTTTTGCATGTATGTAAATTCAATGATGACGTGTAAAAGTGCCCTTGTGGCCTATTTGCTGAATAAATGTTGATGTTTGATGTTTGATGAACAACATACTTTAACTTGCGATGCGTATAGTGTGTCACAATCACAAGATATGTCACACACACAAGATATGTGTGTGTGACATATCTTGTGACATACCTGAATCATCTTGAGACATACCTGAATCATCTTGAGACATACCTGAATCATCTTGTGACATACCTGAATCATCTTGTGACATACCTGAAACATCTTGTGACATACCTGAATCATCTTGTGACATAACTGAATCATCTTGTGACATACCTGACCTGAATCATCTTATGACATACCTGAATCATCTTATGACATACATGAATCATCTTGTGACGTACCTGAACAGCTTCTCGATGAGATGCTTCCCCAGGAACCCGGACCCTCCGGTGACGAAGATAACAGCATCTTTGTAAAACTCCTGCACCGCGGAATCTCCCCGCGCTATGGCCTCATCTATCGCGCGGTGACGAGACAAGGACTCTAGCTCTAGGGTTACTGCGGGGTCTATTGTGCTCACTGTTGGGGAAATAATACATTATGATTTATTATGATACAAGTAGGGCTTGCAAATATTCGAAACTTTCAGGTATTCGAATATTCGACTTTTTCTGACGAGATATTCGAATATTCGAATATTTTAAAAAAATAAGAAAAGGAACGAAAAATCGGTTTATTATCGTTTTATTCAAAAGCTTTTTTCACATATTGCTAAAATTAATGATATTTTGCAGAAATCCACTTATTGACTAGATTTTATCATCCTACTCTGAAATACCCACGTTTATAAAAGCAAGTAAGTACCTAAAACGCAAAAATTAGACATTTTCAATATTTCTTGATAAAACTTTTTATTATAAATGCGTCGTTGCGTGAATTAATATAACTTTAACCATCCAAACACGTATGTAAGAGAGAAAACATTTTAGGAGGTAATCACTAATCATTTTCTGATTTAAATTAACTTCTTGTCGTTAAGAAGCCTGTAAAATGGCCTTTAATTCCATTGTATTTTGAATCTTTATTGACTTTATTAGTCTTGGCAAGTTTAGTTTTGATTCCTAATGGTCGGCTGTTATATAATAAGTTATATAATTGGTATTGGAATATTTAAGGGAAAAAGTTGGCTGACTACGGGGTGGATTATTCGTTAGCTAAAGGTGCATGGTTAGATTACCTAGTTCGGTAGGTTTGGTATGATCAAATTTGTGAATTGCGATAAAGGGCAAGGTTTAGACTTCGAATATTCGCTTAAGGTACGCTTTTACTCAATAAACAAAATGACCCTTTATCTTAAAACTTACGTAAAGTTACTTGTACCTAGAAAAAGCATTAGCCGCACCGTAATAAAACATACTTTTTGATTTCGTTTCCTTTGAAATTGAGTTAGGTTCTTAGGTTTAACTGTATTCATGAAGCCTATTGAGAGGAAGACAGTAAAAACATTATTTCCTTCGCATTTGGGTACCTTTGGGTACCTACGGTTCCTCATTCACTGTTAATACCCGGCAAAATACACAGAAACTGTAACTATAACGGATGAAAATAGATTTTACCTAGTAATAAAAAATATTCGAATATTCGAAACCTGAGCGGCCGAATATTCGAATATCAAAACAGGTCGAATATTCGACATATTCGAATATTCGAATATTCGAATTGCAAGCCCTAGATACAAGTGAATCATGGTATCCCTTTCTAACTTATGGCACTATTCCTTTCGACTATTTAGGGTTGTCAAAATTCAAGTAATTATCTTATCTGTGGTCGTGCGGTAATACTCATGTATTACCGCACAAATTCTATAATTATAAACACTTGTGCCATCTGGTGTCAAGTAGCGGTACTGATAGTTCCACTACTTCAAGATTTTTACCTTTTTTCTAATGCTAAAAAAACTAACTATAATTCTTATATAAAAGCAAATAAAAGCTAATGCAGTTCAATTCACGCTTGAACTCAAATAATATCGTAGGGTGACAAGCAAAAGTCACTAACTAACATCGTTGAAATTATTGGACAATAAACCGTGTTACAAGTGTAATAAAGTGCATTGTTACTTTTATTTTTTGATAGTACTTAGTGAGTTTTGCTTGTCACCCGACGATATAGGCTTTGTAAATTCGTCGATGGGACGTAAAAGTGCGTAGGTCAAGTACCTACGTAAAGAACGACCATTTTGTAACAATTTACGTCTTGATCATACATATTTATGTGATGACTGGGTTTTTTTAATTAATTATGCCCTGAAACTCCAGAACAATGGAATCGAACGGACAGTTATTGAAATACGTTTAAAATATAATGAAATAGTACATAAGTACCTAGGTACGTAATAATTAATACCTATGTTCATACATAAGACGATTGCACAGGGCTATAACCGCGAAAAACGAAGTTCGCAAATTGCGGGCATCTTTCTCTGTCACTCTAATTATGCCTTCATTGGAGTAAAAGAGAAAGATCCCCGCAATTTGCGAACTTCGGGGTATTCAAAAATGTTTTTATGATACACGATGTTATTGTTTTATACTTAGGTCATACTGAAAGTAAAGCTTTGCCTACATCTTGGCGAAAAAAAAACATTCCATATAAGTAGTTTTTTTTACAGATAAAAATTGCGAGTTTCGTTTAAAACGTTAATGTTTGTCAGTAGGTGTATATCTAAACCAAAGTCACATAGTGGTTGATTGTCACAATAAGTTATTAAGTACATTATATCTAAAACAAGACCGATTTCAGAAAACTTTGTATGACACTTTTATCTCTAAATGCGGTCAAGAATAGGTACTCTTTTAAAATATATCGGATTGTACCAGCGCACTGTGTATACTATAAATATGTTTATTGTATGTTAAGATCCGGTCAATATTATTTACCTATTTTCAAAGTAAATAAGCCCTTTTATGCATTAAATATTAGAGTTTTGTCATGTGCGCCATGATTAACTACGACTCTCTAATTTCGTCCAAAAAGAAATCTATTATTTCCTTCATATTTAATTATACATACATACTCGTAACTATAAAATTAAAAATTAAAAAAACCCCTACGCTAATCATAAAATCTTAAACCATTGTATGCCAAAAATGGCTTACTTACATTATTTTGAAAAAGAGCAGATTCGATAGTCTACAAACTGCTGGATCGATTTTTACCCAACATATATAGCTAAGAACCAACGCAAGGAAACTCGCTTTTACGTAAAAAAACCGCATAGAAATCGGTCCATCCTTTTGAGAGCTACGGTGCCACAGACAGACAAACGTGTACCGTCAAGGTTAAAAATAGGTACCTATATGGGTGTAGACAACTTACTCAAAAATATGTCCCATAACTCTTAATGTCATTAAGAACTTTACTCTTCTTCCTCGCGTTATCCCGGCATTTTGCCACGGCTCATGGGAGCCTGGGGTCCGCTTGACAACTAATCCCATGATTTGACATAAGCACTAGTTTTTACGAAAGCGACTGCCATCTGACCTTCCAACCCAGAGGGGAAACTATTAGGTCTTATTGGGATTAGTCCGGTTTCCTCACGATGTTTTCCTTCACCGAATAGCGACTGGCAAATATCAAATGATATTTCGTACATAAGTTCCGAAAAGCTCATTGGTTTGCACCCTCCGGATTGAAAGTCGCACCGCTAAGTACCTAAGTTATATTATAGCACCCATATTTTTACATTTCACGTTACTGCTCTTTTTGCGTTTTGGTTAAAATTACACCGAAAAAACGTGAATTATCATAAAACACCGTTAAAAGAAAAATAACACTTACTTTTTCCTTTGTTCCTTAATTATTTCACGAATTTTTGACACCTCAAAAAGTGTCCAATATCTTACTATAAAATGTAACTTTATAAATAAATCTACACTTTTTGCTCCGAACTTATCGATATGTTAGATGCGGCTACACTCCACGCTAATCGGAATACTTATGTATAATGTAAATGCTATCCACATTACGCACATTATACCGTAAAATGGGGTGAGTAGGGTCAAAACTGAAATTCAAACCTCGATAACATATTGTTTTTACATATAAAAACTGAATGGTGTATATAATAAGTGTTCCGGACGTTTGTATTTTAGTTTTTAATTTATTTTGGGTAGTTCCATTTCATAACTTTGACGATAAAGAGGAAAACCCACCTCACCCCGTAGTGCCTCGAATTTGGGGTGAGAGGGGTTTTCATACAAAGGTGATTTTGGAAGATTGTTGGATCAATTTTTTTTATTATGCGTACTTCTATAGCTCCATTTTAAATTGGAATACATTATTTATGTAGCAGTAGCTTTAAAATCCCTTCTCACCCCCCTCTCAAACCTTCTCTCCCCATTCATAACCCACCTCTCCCCGCGAAACCTACTCACCCCGTTTTACGGTAAATAATTAGGAGTATCAACAAGTGACGTTGTTCATGTACGTTCAAGGAATTTAATATCAGTACCATTTCGTATATCAACCTACATACATATAATCACGCCTATTTCCCTGAGGGGTAGGCAGAGGCCAAGGATTTCCACTTGCTACGATCCTGACATACCTCTTTCGCTTCCTTCACTTTCATAACATTACTCATACACGCTTGTCTGTGCTCGCCCTAAAGCGTAGGTATTTTATCATCATCATATCAGCGCTTTATAGCCCACTGCTGAGCATAGGCCTCTCTTCTAATACGCCACTTGTCCCGGTCCTGAGCTAATCTCATCCAGAAGTGGCCCGCAATTTTCCGGATGTCGTCCACTCAACGAGCCAATAACGGACGCTAGGCGCTTATTCTTTCATCGGAAAGCGGCCACCATTCTGTTAACAATTCGTACATATATTCGTATTTTGGATATTTTTAAATGAAATAAATTTTATTCTTATTCTTATTCTTATAGGTACATATTTTGCAAAGTTCATGAATTAGGCGTACGTTGGATTGTTAGGCATAGAGAAATATAAGTAAAGGAAGAGTGGTAATTCCATACATCAGTTTTCTTACCAAAACGCAAGTTATATCGTAATCGACATCTAACGTCACGTGGTGGAATTATCAGTACCGCTACTTGACACCAGGCCCCAATTTCACCACGGTGACAGGTGCGACAATTGTAAAATCACTGTTGCTGACGTCACAGGCATCCATGGGTTACGGTTACCACTTACCATCGGGCGGGCCGTATTCCTGTTTGCCACCATCATTGTATTATTTAAAAAAACTTTATTATATCGGAAAAAAACAGATATTTCTTTTGCGAAGTTTCTGACAATTGTCAAGATTTAGAAGAATTGTAGGTAATTCTTGACAGGTAATGAGTTATATGTCGGAATTTCGTGACAATTGTAGTGTTTCTTGTGACAATTGTCATGAACTTAGCAAGAGAAATATCTGTTTTTTTCCGATATAATAAAGTTTTTTTTAATAAAACAATGATGGTGGCAAACAGGAATACGGCCCGCCCGATGTTAAGCGGTAACCGTAGCCCATGGATGCCTGTGACGTCAGCAACAGTGATGTTTTACAATTGTCGCACCTGTCACCGTGGTGAAATTGGAGCCAATGTCACGAATGTCGCGACTGACGAAAAATGTATTGCTAAAACAATTTACAATTAATACTACAAGCAGGAGGAGTTAATAAAATAAAATAAATAAATAAATAAATACCTATTGGGGACATCTTACACAGATCAACCTAGCCCCAAACTAAGCATAGCTTGTACTATGGGTACTAGTCGACGATATAAACATACTTATATAGATAAATACATACTTATATACATAGAAAACACCCATGACTCAGGAACAAATATCTGTATTCATCATACAAATAAATGCCCTTACCAGGATTCGAACCCAGGACCATCGGCTTCGCAGGCAGGGTCACTACCCACTAGGCCAGACCGGTCGTCAAAGAGAAAATAGAGTTTTGGACAATTGACTTTTTAGCTGAAAATTGTTGAGCATTATAGCACACTTGCAAACCTTTGAAGGTTTATAAATTATTATTTAATAAAAACCGGACAAGTACTAGTCGGACTCGCCCACCAGGGGTTCCGTACTTTTTAGTAGGTATTTGTTGTTATAGCGACAACTGAAATACATCATCGGTCAAAATTTCAACTGTCTAGCTTTCACGGTTCATGAAATACAGCCTAGTGACAGACAGACACTCAGATAGACGGACAGACATACAGACGGACAGTGGAGTCTTAGTAATAGGGTCCCGTTTCTACCCTTTGGGTACGGAACCCTAAAAACAATGTAGACGATGGCCCCTTCATCATTTTAGGCGATTATCATTTTTTGTACAAAGTTTTTGTCTGATGAAGCAACTTTTTTGGTGTTCTCTCAATCAGAGTCTTTATTTATAGATAAGTATCGATATAGGCAAAAAGCTAGCTATTTTTCTATTGCAATTTCCTTATACGTCATGCAAATACTCAAGTATCAACAAATAACAAGCGAAGAGTCATAGAGTTAGACCAAGATAAGTCTGCAACGGTTTTGATGGCACACGCATTGCAAGTACCTATTAAACGTCAAGCTTTTATGACATTATGACGTATAAATAACACTTGCACTGCGTATGCTATCAAAATAGTTGCAAGTTTTCTTCTGTTGAAATTAGAAATAAGTAGGTAATATGTGATTATCTAATGCTTTTGTAATGATCGAAATTAAACTTTAGTGAGATATATTTTATAATATTTAGATCACCTTTGTAATGTTCGGTATATTCGAAGATATACTCGTAATCAATAATCATCCACCCTCCTGTGAATACAGCTTTTAGGTTAGGTTAGGTTTAGGTATCTTATTTAGGGAATCCTTTTTGAAGTTGGTTTACCTTTTTTTGTAAAAAGTTTATATTTTTCCATTGTCAGTTTTTAGTTGTTGTGCCGTAGTACTTGGAAAACATCAGAAAATTCACATTTTTGTACGAGGATCGAAAATGTCCATTTCCAAAATAAAAGTTTCCTTTTGTGGAATTTTCCTGAAATTTTCAACTTTACTTAAGAAACAACGCAAAATGATTTTTTTATCTTATTTTGTAGTTTTTTTTTCAGCAATGCACATGTGTAGTTTTAATTTAAGGTATTATGAGTGACATGTGGTTAATCTATCCATCTTAATTTTAATACCTACCTTTAAACGAGCAATTCTTGTTTATTTATATACCTATATATATATTTCGGAAATCTCGGAAACGGCTCTAACGATTTTGATAAAATTTGCTATGTGGGGGTTTTCGGCGGCGATAAATCGATCTAGCTAGGTCTTATCTTTGGAAAAACGCGCATTTTTGAGTTTTTATATGTTTTCCGAGCAAAGCTCGGTCTCCCAGATATTTAATAAGACGCATTGAACCGAAGTAGATATGAGTAACAGGAAGGAAAAAATATAAAATATAAAACAATGATTAACAAACAATAAAAAAGGTCAAGCGTGAGCTGACGTACGAGCTGGGTTCCGTAGAAAAGTTAGGGATAGGTATAGATGGCCAAGCAAATCTTGTCAGTAGAAAAAGGCGCGAAATTTAAATTTTCTATGGGACGATATCCTTTCGCGCCTACATTTTTCAAATTTGCCGCCTTTTTCTACTGACAAGATCTGCTTGACCCATTATATCTTAAACTAATAACGCATAGACGGATAGTCTCCATACGGCTAACCTGCCAAAAGTGAAGCCGAAACACGATCGATGTGTGCGTGGAACGCTCGTGTTTTACGCTCAGCAAACACACACATATATACAAAATATGTTGCCAGTATTCATTTACTTCTCTCAAAGTAGGGGAATTTTAACAACATCACACTTGGTTATTAATAATTTGGAAGCGTGTAGATTCGATTTTGTAGCAAAAGCTTTTTGTTTATTTTGGGATTTGTTGCATTTCTGTACTTTGTGAAATAAGGATTAAATAAATAGCTGATAAGTTTTTACTATTTTTATTTATTTAACAAATGTGCATAAAATAATAAGAATAAATTTAAATAGGACAGAGCATATTCGACTGTGTTTAGTCCGTTTCCAATGTTTCCATATTGCGTCATTCCGATTTAGTCTATTTTTTTCCTTCCATCTCGCAGACAGAAGTAGATCAGTCAGAAAACTGAAACGAACATGACACAAAATAAAAATAAGAAAAAAGTAAATACTTACCTAAATAATTAACTTAATTATAATTTTCTATAATTATACAATGAAATTTAATGGAGCGTATTTATTTTAGAATGTAGACGTCATGTCCCATTTGGAGGAAAAAATATTCACTACACTGGTAACATTTAGAAGAAATGGCGGCTGACGAAAATTTGGATTTTTGTATTTACGATTATGTAAAAATATCACATTAAACTCGATACTTACGCGTGAAATGTAATATCAAGCGGTTTGTTTTTATTATATGATGTGTTGTGACACCCATTCACTGTACAAACAACCATCTTTCCTGTAGTTTTTGATTTTTAAACGGGAGGTATACACAAACCGATTTGACTTTGAGTACTGCGAGGGCCGTTCGAATACGATGATGCGAGTGTGACGTGACGTCGCACTTGAAATGGCTTCACTGGGGGTGTACGAACTAGGAATCTATGCCTTATAAATCTATGCATTATATAGTATGTGCGGAAAGAGAAAAGTCGTGGAATGTATGAGGCCTAATACATTCCACGACTCTTCTCTTTCCGAACAGACTCTATATGTAGATACTTGATACGATTTTGTCGGTGAAATATTGCGTTTATGTATATTGTTGGTATGACGTAGGAGGAAAGCATGATTTTGGGATGATTTTAGGGGGGGGGGGGGGTCATAAATCGTTAAAAATCGACGTAATTTATGGACAGCTCCATACTCGTATTTAACTAGATTTAGTTATACAATTCAACATGTGTAAACGACCCTATTATGCAAGGTTTACGGCAGAGGGGTAAGCTCCTAAACGCGACACCAGTTATTAAATGCTCTAAGGGTTTAAATGATTTCCATTTGAACCCTAAATTTCCTTATGTGTCCTTATTGAACATGTAGTGTACAAGTGGTTTAAACGTATTGTTAATATTGTATAATATCAAAAGAATTATGTGAAAAGGTGTACAAGTATCATAATTATAATTATATCATGTGAGTCTTTTCTTTTTTAATATTAATGTTGCGTGTTTGTGAAATAATAGTGTTTGTTTGGATTATTCTGAATATTGAATGTCCTTGATTGAATTATTTTAGCATGATTAATGTCGTATAATCACGGAAATTTGATGTTTAAGTCGGTACATACAAACTTTTTTACTGAAATGTCTGTGTAAAGTTAGCTAGGTCTGAAAATTTTTGTAGATTGTATTTGGGAAGTTTTTAGAAACGTAATACTAAGTCATTAGTGTAATTACGGTAAAAAAATAATATATTTCTTTAATTTAAACCATAGAGAAATATAGTAAGCATAGAGTGCTCACTCCATACATCAGTTTTGGTACCAAAACGACTATTATTTTCGTAGTCGACATCTAGCATCGAGTAGCGGAATTATTAGTACCGCTACTTGATACTAGATGTCTCAAGTGTCGCCACTCACGAAAATTGTATTGAACAACAATTTACAACTAATATTAGAAGCAGAAGGAGTTGAAAATAGAGTTCCGGTTAATCCGGTTATAATATTAGCTGAAAATTGTTGAGCATTAAAGTTGTCGGTCGTCGCAACATGAGCAACATCTATTGTCAAGTAGCAGTACTTACTGATAATTCCATTAATCGATGCTAGATGTCAACTACGGAAATACTTAATAGTCGTTTTGTTACTCAAACCAAAGACATATATATAACTTCGTATAAGATGAATAAAGTCTAAGGAAAAAACGTGCCTCGGAAATCAAGAAAAAGTCATTCTCGGGTAGATGGCGCACACACCTTTGGCCTATGCTCGGATAGATGGCGTGACGACACCGTTTCATATTTAACAATTTTAGCACATAGATATCAGTGAATGAACATGGGTCAAAATGAGATAAAAATAATAAAATCATTTATCCATAATATATACATTTTTTTGATAATTTTATACGTTTTCATTTTGAGTAGGGATTGCAAACCGGATTGATTTTCAATCCGGCCGGATCCGGCCGGATTTTGGCCCCAATCCGGCGGGATCCGGCCGGACCGGATCCGGTTAGGTATAAGGATATTAAAATTAATTAAATGACATATTTTTCAAGTTTTATACGTTATATGAGAAGCAAAGGGTATTTTTACAAATGTATTCATAAAACAACAATTTAAAGTTAATAAGAAATAACTTTTTAACAATAAAATAACTAAGTATTAAAAAGTGTCACAATGTCAATCTCAATTTAAAAATAAAACTTGAAATCTAAGTCATTTATTAATTTCTGCTCACATTTACATTTACAATAAAATTATAAATTGATTAGATTCCAAAGCCTGTTAATGGGATAACTATGGGATGGGAATTGGAGAACTCCTTGAAAGGACAAGTTTTCGTAACTGTTCTTTGATGGAATTATTCGTAACGCTGACATCCATTCTAATAAACCAAAATTATATGAAATGCGCTCCAATATTATCTTGCTTTCACAAATAAGTAAATAATTCACGAATAAATATTTGGGGACAATCTTAATCTGGGGACTCGTAGCCCCAAACCAAGCAAAGCTTGTACTATGGGTACTAGCTAGCTAATTAGTACTACTAGGCGACGATATATATACGTATAGTATATTGATAAATACATGCTTATATAATTAGAAAACACCCATGACTCAGGAACAAATATCTGTGTTCATCACACAAATAAATGACCTTACCGGGATTCAAACCCAGGACCATCGGCTTCATAGACAGTGTCACTGAATGGCCACTAGGCCAGACCGGTCGTTACAAATGCCTTCCATAACATCTACTTAGGTACATCCTTTAATTTTTACTTTTAAGTATATAAGTAATTGTCGTATCGTGCCGATTTGTGCCACCAACATGAAAGAAGAGGAGATCCTCTTCTGTTTACAACCATCGTCATGCATATTAAATAATAAATATCTTCCTATTTTACTAAATCTTGACTTTTTCATTCGTTCTTTATTCTGTTTAACTTCTTTCTTCCATCCGTCGCCTTTATCTCACCTAAAACGCACAGTCGGTGCTGTGTGCGGTCTTTTTTTCTATTTTCCCGGATCCGGTCCGGATTTGGTGATTTTAACCGGATCCGGTAGCTCCTAAAAAGTGCCGGATCCGGCCGGATTACCGGATCCGCCGGACCGGATTGCAATCCCTAATTTTGAGTTTTAGTCGTGTGTCGATAGATGGCAGTAAATTTACTGTGTCTACAAAATTTACTATGACAGGACCCCTCTATACTATCTATTCTCTTTGCTAAAACTATTGTATGGAGTGAGCACTCTATGTATTATTTTCTCTACGATGATGCCCAATCAATCGAGACTTAAACAAACTGTCATAGGGACCATCATTTGGCATTAGACATCTTTTACGAGCAAGTGTGATGAAAAACATTTATTAGGTACCTACTGCAACTGGTGGGTACCTTTCTTTTTACAGGTGCCGCAGTTTTCGGCCTCGCCCATCATGACATCTTATGTGAACCGTATGTAGTCACATATACAGATATAAATTACCGACTGAAAGTATCTTTTCGTCCGGTAAACTTTCCGACTAACGGCTTAGATAGTATATTAGTCGTGTACTCTAAAGGTAAAAGTAAGTATCCTTCTTTACTCGAAACCTTTATTATTACTGTAGCTATCAGAACAATGAAATCATAAAATACTAGGTCCGCCATTTTGAAAAAAATCTAAAACCTGAATCGACAAAAAGCAGGCCCCAATTTCACATCGGTGACAGGTGCGACAATTGTAAAACATCACTGTTGCTGACGTCACAGGCATCCATGGGCTACAATTACCACTTACCATCGGGCGGGCCGTATTCCTATTTGCTACCATCATTGTATTATTTAAAAAAACTTTATTATATCGGAAAAAAAACAGATATTTCTCTTGCGAAGTTTCTGACAATTGTCAAGATTTAGAAGAATTGTAAGTAATTCTTGACAACAAATGAGTTATATGTCGGAATTTCATGACAATCGTCGTGTTTCTTGTGACAATTGTCATAAACTTAGTAAGAGAAATATCTGTTTTTTCCGATATAATAAAGTTTTTTTAAATAATACAATGAACAAATGATGTTTTACAATTGTCGCACCTGTCACCGATGTGAAATTGGGGCCAGGTGTCAAAATTGTCAAATTGGTGAAACAAGGGCCAGGTAAGTCGGACACACAGCGGTATCCAGACGGGATGATCAAATCGACCGATTTGATCAGGAATGCAATTGGCGTCAATCTCCAATTTAATCACCAATTTTAGATTTATGGTGATATTAGAGCCCTCTAAATTGAAAAAATACTGGCGTCACAAATTGGTATTCTTGCGTCCGCACTTCATTTTATCGGTATATCGGTCATTATCAGCGGTTGAATTCGGCGAGCCAAATTGTCGTGGCACGTCCTGATTCGATCGGGCAATTTAATCAGATTGGCGAAAAATTGACTAGTCTGGATACGCCTTACGACAGCATTTTTGGCCAAGCTGAAACCAAAGAGAGTTACTGTCATGGTAAATTATGTAGCTACAGTACATTTACTGCCATCTTTCGACAGACGATTAAAACTGTTTGAACGCCATTTGACTTTGATCATTAATATCATCAAAGAGAATAGATAGTATAGAGGGGTCCTGTCATAGTAAATTTTGTAGTCACAGTAAATTTACTGCCATCTATCGACAGACGACTAAAACTCAAAATGAACCCGTATAAAATTATCAAATAAATATATATATATATATATATATATATATATATATATATATATATATATATATATTTATTTCGGTAATCAAATAAATATATATATATATATATATATATATATATATATATATATATATATATATATATATATATATATATATTTATTTGATAATTTTATACGGGTTCATTTTGAGTTTTAGTCGTCTGTCGATAGATGGCAGTAAATTTACTGTGACTACAAAATTTACTATGACAGGACCCCTCTATACTATCTATTATATATATATATAATAATTAATATGTCTTTCCCATCACGGAACAATGGTGTTCCGGACCTTTGGGAGGCGTGCGCGGAGCCGAAGCCACCACGTAGAGGCCCTTTTGACACTTTAATGAAATGTAAGGGGTACACCGAGCGGATGCTGCCCTTGCCCGTGTCATGGGACGCACGCAGAGGCAGCACCCGCCAGGGTGTAAGGGCTATTGAGAGTTGATGGAATCTAAAATGAACTAGGTTATTGGGTGAAAGCGATGGACTAAGTACTGAGCTATGGGGTAAAAATCCGGACGCCTGCCTCATAAAACGGTATGCAATTTTATTTCCGGCAGACGGTGACTCGCCCTCACAAGATGGGCCCCCACAAAAAGCGACATCTAGGATGGCTCAAGGGCAACACCGGTGTGAGCGGCTCAGGGGTGTCGAGAGGTGTGCGCCGCTTTCTACCCAGTGGCTGTTAACAGCCACTGTGCCAACTCGCGTCTTATGCATATTTCACTTCCACCCAAGCAAGCCAGAGGCAGAGAATCCTGTCCCACCCACCCTCCTTGCGGGTAACAGAACTCCCCAGGAGCACTCGGGTACGTGAGGTCGCTAATCCCCAACAGCTCGCCACAAGCTGCCCTGCGTTGACTGATTGCACTGGTAAAACCAGCGGGCGATGGGGTCGTCACATCCCTACGCCTCCAGCGGGCGATGGGGTCGTCACATCCCTACGCCTTCGTCACATCCCTACGCCTATAATTATTAATAATAATTAATATTAATATTAATTAACGCCATCTACTCGAGAGTAGGCTGAAGATTATGTAAATTAACTGCCTTCTTACGACAGAACATAAAACTGTTATTAAAATATAAATATTAACGCCATCTACTCGACTATAGGCCAAAGGTATGGTGCAATCTTTTTGAGCGATGGCGCCATAATCTTCAGCCTACTCTCGAGTAGATGGCGTTAATTAATATTAATATTTAACAAGTTAACACATGTCAGTGAAAGAAATGAAAGAATAATGATATCAAAGACATATGTAACTTCGTATAAGATGAATAAAGTCTAAGGAAAAAACGTGCCTCGGAAATCAAGAAAAAGTCATTCTCGGATAGATGGCGCACACACCTTTGGCCTATGGTCGGCTAGATGGCGTGACGACACCGTTTCATATTTAACAATTTTAACACATATATATCAGTGAATGAACATGGGTCAAAATGATATAAAAAGAATAAAATCATTTATCCATATATTTTAGTTTATATAAATAGGTATGTATTTATTTGGGCATATTTAAATTGGTGAAATGAGAGACAATACAGAATAAATAATTGACAAGATTGAAATCCAAAGTCCTTAAACATTAAAGACACATTTTTACATTGTGTCTGTAATGTTTAAGGACTTTGGATTTCAATCTTGTGTTCTGTCGTAAGAAGGCAGTAAATTTACAGTGGCTACATAATTTACTTTGACAATCCGTCTCTACACTCTATTCTCTTTGCTGAAACGAAAGCGCTCGCTTTTCAAAAAAGCTCGCTCAGTCGGTTATTTATTTAAGTGCCAAAATTTCCCTTTGTTTTTAATAGTGTGTATAATTTTGTAGTTCATTCGCCTGTATGTTCGTTTCAGATGGACAGATAATTAAGAAATATGAAATAAATCAATCTGAAGATCCCAATAAAGTTATCAATATTGAACAAGTTGTCGGAAGTGGTTGGAACAATTGTTATATCGGATATTGTGTATACAACGAGGTGAAAATCAGTTGCGATGACCTTAACGAAGACGATTTATGGGATATTATCAAGCTAAAATACTCCAACACAGAAATACGTAAGTACAATTGTTTTGGAAGTTAAATTGGCTTCACTAGGGATGCTTGGACACTCGATCTATGTAGATGCATAATTGTTCTCCATCGTATTTTCTCGGAAACGTTCGTATTTGTCATGATACCTACTTCAGTCATCGTTAGTACTTTTTCTATACCGAGTCTGACTGAAATAGCAAGACACGTACGTATGTTTCCGTGAAAATACGATGGAAAACAATTATGTACTGCCTAACATCTGTATAGGTAATTTATCTAAGTCTAATATGATTTTAATTTCCAGATAGGGCAGGTAGCGACTGCACGGCGGGACATCAGTGTATAATTACTCTAGATCGGAATAAACACTGCCAAACCCATCGAGGTGATTATTAAAAAAACCGGACAAGTGCGAGTCGGACTCGCCTACCGACGGTTCTGTACAAATTTAACTTAAGTATTTTAATTTTTTTACAAATCGTTATAGTCAGACCAAGATAAGTCTTCAACGTTTTTGATAGCACACGCAGTGCAAGTGTTATTTCAAACGTCAAACTTTTATGAAATGACGCATAAATAACACTTGCACTGCGTATGCTATCAAAATAATGGACTTTTCTTGGTCTAACTCTAGTTTTCAGATTTTTCCCTGTACCTATACTTGTAGTTTAAGTTTAAGACGATATTATTTGCCAATTTTCATAGTTCTAAGTCAACGGGAAGGTTTAGACATATTTAATTACACAAACGGGTCTACTTACCTTAAATTCCGACGTTTCAGCTGAGTTGCACCAGCTGTGGTCACGGAAACAACTCAACCGAAACGTCGGAATTTAAGGTAAAAACAATGAAATTATATCGCGGTAGACCCGTTTGTGTAATTAAATATGTGTACAAAACGCGAGAGTTTAAGGTCGTTTCTCAAAAAGTTGGCACCGCCACCTGTAAATAGGTTTATGTTAGAACTTTTTTTTCATTATGTATAATTTTTATATATAAAATTTTAACACATATTTAGAGAGACTTTTTACACAGAGGCCTAATACTTTGAAAAAGATTTAATAAATATTGATTAAGAAAAAAAATATTGTAACTACGTTTATCCGTTAACCTGCCGTGTCCCAACGCGAGGTACTGATGTTCCGAGCTATGAAAACCACACAAATGATTAACTTAATTTAACGTTATTACCGTATTTTATTAACATATATCCTTAACTTTTAAAGTATTGCTATCGCATAATAATATTATACTTATATTTTAAGTTATTCGGCTTCAAAGTTTGTCCAAGGCAATTCTTGACAGTCACCTGGCGCGTCACGTTCACGATGATTGTATAACCCCCATCGCACCTTTCACGTCTCACTCTGCACGAGCCGAAGCCGTCACTCATCAGCTATCACCTGGTAGGACGAAGACGTGGTTATTTTGCTTCGCAAATAAAACACAAACCACAAAGTATCGGAAATTGGAGTTTGTAATGGGTAAGTACTCTTTATCCTGGAGTCGATATCTTGCTAATTATGTAACCTATCGCATTACTATCACGATATGTAACGTAAACAATAGTTTAGTTTTATATGCCTAAGTATGGAGTTCATCAAGCTAATACATTTTGTGTATTCGCGATATAACTGCCATTTTCTCCATCACCTGCATATCGTCCACCTGGCTAAAACTGCCAGGTGGCTGAGATTTTGCGGCAGGTTAATGTCACTGATACCACAACTAATACTCGTAATTATATAATTATATAGCGGTTATATCGCTTTTGTGTGTTAATTTAGGAATAAAAACTATCCTGTCTGTTAAAGCTGCATATTATTGAAATTTGTGTACTTTTGTCTTAAGTCTCGTTAACCTGTCCAAAAAAGGCAGGTGAATGATGCAATGGCAGGTGAATGAAGCGTCATTCACTTGCCATATGACAGGTGATCGATAACTATTTAAAATCCACGTTACATATACTCAAACTAGATTTGTGACGTCCCACGGGAAAAGGTACCTTATGAGGGTTTTTAGTTATAGACATATATTAAAATGATTTGTAAAAAGGTGAATACATGCTCATTGGTCCCGATACAGATTGGTCCCGTTTTTGTCAAAACCCAGTTCTGATGATGGGATCCATGAAGAATCGAGGGAACTCCTCAACTCTTAAAGGCATACATATAGTGATTTTTGTGTTCTTATTTACAAATCAAGCATATACATTCACAAAAGTGACATTTGATGAAGTGGAACTGCTGATGAAGATCAGAACGGAACTCTTCAACGACGCATAGTTCACGTTTGGCGATTTGTCCTCTTCGTTATGTTTGTTAAGCAAATTAAGTTTTTGAGCCACATTTTTGTCAATCTCGAGTTACGATGATGGGATCCATGAGGAATCGAGGGAACTCCTCAAATCTTAAAGGCATGCGTATTGTGACTTTTGGATTTTCATCAGAAAATCAAGCATTTTCATTAAAAACTGTCGCATTTGATGAAGTGGAACTGCTGATGAAGATCAGAACGGAACTCTTCAACGACGCATAGTTCACGTTTGGCGATTTGTCCTCTTCGTTATGTTTGTTAAGCAAATTAAGTTTTTGAGCCACATTTTTGTCAATCTCGAGTTACGATGATGGGATCCATGAGGAATCGAGGGAACTCCTCAAATCTTAAAGGCATGCGTATTGTGACTTTTGGATTTTCATCAGAAAATCAAGCATTTTCATTAAAAACTGTCGCATTTGATGAAGTGGAACTGCTGATGATAATCAGAACAGATCTCTTCAACGACGCATAGTACACGTTTGGCGATTTAGATTTGGACTTGGATTGGGAATGGGGCTGGGACCCGGTCTCAGACTCGGGTCCGGACTCGGACCCGGACTCGGACCCGGACTCGGACCCGGACTCGGACCCGGACTCGGACCCGGACTCGGACCCGGACTGTGACTCGGACCCGAAGCTGGACTCAAACCCGGAGTCGGACCTGGACCTGGATCCCGGCTCTTATCTGAACCTGAACCCGGACCTGGACTTGGATCAGGACCTAGACCTAGACCTGGTCCTGGACCTGGTGTTGGACCCGGACCCGGACTCGGACTCGGACCCGGACCCAGGGCTATAACCGCGAAAATCGAAGTTTGCAAATTGCGGGTATTTTTCTCTGTCACTCTAATTACGCCTTCATTGGAGTAAAAGAGAAAGATCCCCGCAATTTGCGAATTTCGGTTTTGGCGGTAGCCCCTCAGACCTTGACCCGGTTCGGTTGAGAAATCGGTTTTTTTCTATTAAAAAATAATGTTATAAGTTATATAAGCCTAGTAATGTCGTCTCAAAGTTTAGCAAAATCCTCATCAAGACGTGTCGAATGACCAGGACAGCGTGTGTCTATGTTGCACCAAAACTGAGTTCCACTAGGTACTGCGAGGGTTCAGCATCAGCTCTATCTGGGGTACTGCTCTCTCAAGTGCTCATCAAGACGTGTTGGATGACCAAAACAGTGTGTGTCTATGTTGCACCAAACCTGAGTTCCACTAGGTGCTGCGAGGGTTCAGCATCAGCTCTATCTTGGGTACTGCTCTTCCAAGTGCTCATCAAGACGTGTTGGATGACCAAAACAGCATGTGTCTATGTTGCACCAAACCTGAGTTCCACTAGGTGCTGCGAGGGTTCAGCATCAGCTGTATCTTGGGTACTGCCCTCCCAAGTCCTCATCAAGACGTGTCGAATGACCAGAACAGCGTGTGTCTATGTTGCACCAAAACTGAGTTCCACTAGGTACTGCGAGGGTTTAGCATCAGCTCTATCTGGGGTACTGCTCTCTCAAGTGCTCATCAAGACGTGTTGGATGACCAAAACAGTGTGTGTCTATGTTGCACCAAACCTGAGTTCCACTAGGTGCTGCGAGGGTTCAGCATCAGCTCTATCTTGGGTACTGCCCTCCCAAGTCCTCATCAAAACGTGTCGAATGACCAAAACAGCGTGTGTCTATGTTGCACCAAACCTGAGTTCCACTAGGTGCTGCGAGGGTTCAGCATCAGCTGTATCTTGGGTACTGCCCTCCCAAGTCCTCATCAAGACGTGTCGAATGACCAAAACAGCGTGTGTCTATGTTGCACCAAACCTGAGTTCCACTAGGTACTGCGAGGGTTCAGCATCAGCTCTATCTTGGGTACTGCTCTTCCAAGTGCTCATCAAGACGTGTTGGATGACCGAAACAGCGTGTGTCTATGTTGCACCAAACCTGAGTTCCACTAGGTGCTGCGAGGGTTCAGCATCAGCTCGATCTTGGGTACTGCCCTCCCAAGTCCTCATCAAAACGTGTCAAATGACCAAAACAGCGTGTGTCTATGTTGCACCAAACCTGAGTTCCACTAGGTGCTGCGAGGGTTCAGCATCAGCTGTATCTTGGGTACTGCCCTCCCAAGTCCTCATCAAGACGTGTCGAATGACCAAAACAGCGTGTGTCTATGTTGCACCAAACCTGAGTTCCACTAGGTACTGCGAGGGTTCAGCATCAGCTCTATCTTGGGTACTGCTCTTCCAAGTGCTCATCAAGACGTGTTGGATGACCGAAACAGCGTGTGTCTATGTTGCACCAAACCTGAGTTCCACTAGGTGCTGCGAGGGTTCAGCATCAGCTCGATCTTGGGTACTGCCCTCCCAAGTCCTCATCAAAACGTGTCGAATGACCAAAACAGCGTGTGTCTATGTTGCACCAAACCTGAGTTCCACTAGGTGCTGCGAGGGTTCAGCATCAGCTGTATCTTGGGTACTGCCCTCCCAAGTCCTCATCAAGACGTGTCGAATGACCAAAACAGCGTGTGTCTATGTTGCACCAAACCTGAGTTCCACTAGGTACTGCGAGGGTTCAGCATCAGCTCTATCTTGGGTACTGCCCTCCCAAGTCCTCATGAAGACGTGTCGAATGACCAAAACAGCGTGTGTCTATGTTGCATCAAACCTGAGTTCCACTAGGTACTGCGATGGTCCAGCATCAGCTCTATCTTGAGTTCTGCTCTCCCAAGTGCTCACCAAGACGAGTTGGATGACCAAAACTGCATGTACCTATGTTGCACCAAACCTGAGTTCCACTAGGTACTGCGAGGGTGAATAGACAGTAAAATTGAATTTACTTATTCACAGAAACTTGTTGTTAAATTGGGAATCGAATCGAAGGAGAGGTGGGATCCAAAATTTTAATCATCATGGTGGACAATAAGGTCCCTTCTTACAGAAGATGACACATTTTTCGATTATTTTTAGAAGGCATTGAAAATGATGTGGTGGACAGGTGGATGACACTCATTACAGGTGAACGATGACAAGAAACCAGGTTAACGGCAACGGACACAGGTTAATGACGCCTCTCGATAACCTGTCAATATTTTCATTGGAATTTGTACTTATTTCTCGATAACCTGCTTCTACTATCGATAACCTGGAGACAAAATATCGTTCACCTGTCCTTGATATCATTAACCTGAATTTCAAACGCCTATATCTCCTAAACTAATTGAAGGAATTGCTTCCCTTCCACATTTTCTAATAGTTAAAGTTGCCTTTTAACGATCCCAATAAAAAAAAAAGCGAAAATGCAAAATTTTTGAAAAACGTTAACGTTAACCTGGCGGTGCCAACTTTTTGAGAAACGACCTTAAAGTGTTATATTGCAAACCGATATGGGAAGTTTTAGCTCTAATATTATAGAGAAATAAGTCACCATAGAGTGCTCATTCGGTACGTTTTCTTACCAAAACGCTTATTATTTTCGTCGACATCTAGCGTCGAGTAGCGGATTTATAAGTACTGCTACTCGACAATAGATGTCGCGACAAACAAAAAGTCTAATGCTTTAAACATTATAAATACTTACATAATTTATTCTGATTGAAGGTGGTGTGCCATCAGGTTTACCAGGACGCAACTCCTCCCCTAGTAGCATTTTCGTTGGGGCCCACGGTGCCAACGGTAGGGAAAACGTTGGGATGAGGTTCGTTCCGTAGCCAACATTAATTTTGTATTGGCCCACCATCGCATTTACCAACATTCGCTGTGGCACAGATGCCCAACAATGGGCCTTTGTGTATTTTGGTACCGTTGGCTAAACAACGATAATATTCGTTGGCCCAATGATGACATATATCGCATTTACCAACATTGGCAGTGGCAGTGATGCCCAACAATGGGCCTTTTTGTATTTTGGTACCGTTGGCTAAACAACGATAATATTCGTTGGCCCAATGATGACATATATCGCATTTACCAACATTGGCAGTGGCAGTGATGCCCAACAATGGGCCTTTGTGTATTTTGCTACCGTTCGCTAAACAACGATAACATTCGTTGGCCAAATGGTGACGAATACCGCATTTACCAACATTGGCTGTGGCACGGATGCCCAACAATGGGCCTTTGTGTATTTTGGTAGTGTTGGCTAGTCAAGGATATCATCTGATGGCCCAATGACGACAAATATCGCATTTACCAACATTGGCTGTAGCATTGAGGCCTAACAATGGGCCTTTGTGTATTTTGCTACCGTTCGCTAAACAACGATAACATTCGTTGGCCCAATGGTGACGAATACCGCATTTACCAACATTGGCTGTGGCACGGATGCCCAACAATGGGCCTTTGTGTATTTTGGTAACGTTGGCTAGTCAAAGATATCATCCGATGGCCCAATGATGGCAAATATCGTATTTACCAACATTGGCTGTGGCACTGACGCCTAACAATGGGCCTTTGTGTATTTTGGTACCGGTGGCTAAACAACGATAACATTCGTTGGCCCAGTGAGCACAAATATCGCATTTACCAACATGGGCTGTGGTACTGATGCCCAACAATACCAGTTGAGTTTGCTTGTGGCGTCACTAGATGGCGTTACTGTCTCCAAACATCGAAGTTATAGTTATTTTCTCGATTATTCCGGATATAACCATAATATTTTTTTAAAGTAACTTATAAATCTAATAGCGATAACTATAAAATTTATACATAAATTTAAAAAATTGTATTTTACCAACATTTTCTCAATTTAAATCTCAAAAAACATAAATCTCGCTTACGAAGTTTCGAAGTGCGGTTAGTATATATACAAATTAGAGTGTATAGTAAGTGTACTTGCTTCGGCAGTACATATACTAAAATTGGAACGATACAGAGAAGATTAACAACAACTGCTGCCTAGCCTTGATGTCCTTCATGTGGATACAACCAATGCCTACCGTAGTGTAATTGTAATATTTATCAGCAAAGGCCCAACGTCGTATTACACAACCACTTACTTAACGTAGGGTAACTGTAGGACTCGTAAACAAAAGCCCATTACATAATTAGACTGTAGGCACACTATAAATTACACAACTATTTACCTACGGTAGTATTGTAAGAATCCTACACAAGGCCCAACGTTAAAGTTACAATGTTTGGCCCTTTGTGGGACAAGCTGTGTTGGGCCTTCAACCTGGTGCACGACTACCTACCGACCTACCTGACTTGCCGTTGGGTAATTGTTGAATTTGCAAACAGAAGCACAACGAAAAAATTGCCCTTTTTTTATTTTTTTGCAGTTGGCCCTACAGCAAGCCATACGGCCAAATGTAACAAGTAACCAACCATCAAACAAATGTGTATAGGCCCAACCACGGCCCAACCAAAACCACCACCGTTGAATAATTGTATGATTTATTTAAATAGGCCCAACGAAAAAATTACTCTAATGGCCCTCTGTTGGGAATCTTCGGGAGGGCCTTTGTCGAGGGCCCTCCAGCAAATCGTACGGCCAAATGTAACAATTAACCAACCATCAAAGAAATGTGTATAGGCCCAACCACGGCCTAACCAAAACCACCACCGTTGAATAATTGTATGATTTATTTAAATAGGCCTAACGAAAAAATTACTCTTATGGCCCTCTGTTGGGAATCTTCGGGAGGGCCTTTGTCGAGGGCCCTCCAGCAAATCGTACGGCCAAATATAACGGTTGCCCAACTAATACGTAAACAAAGGCCCAACAAAATCCCTACAAGAAAATGCTATTAGGGTCGCCAGTCCAGCTGCCGACCCCGAATCTGCCGGTGAATGTGATCCCGTTAAACCCACCAATCACACACCAAGACTCAAATGGTAAACGTCTACGACATACAATGGGATGTACATTCGGACACATTCGCGATGAACCATCAGGGCAAAAAACATTTAAACGTCTTACAGACGGCCAGGCATCATAAAAGTGATGACCAATAGCATGGCACTTAATAATAATAATAATAATAAGCCGCTCACCTCGGTGTTGCGCCTGGCCGTCTTTACGATGGCGCATCAGGTGCCCATCTACCGAGTGGCGAGTCACCGCCTGCCTCGATAACACTGTATAACACAATGTTATGGCAGGTGTCCGGAACTCTTAGCAATAGCCCAGACTTATTTTCCACCCAAATTTAAACCATAGACCAGGACTCTTCCCATTTTTCTATAATAGCTCCCAATGCCTGCTGAAACCGGTTTACGGGTATCTATTTATGTACCCGTGAATGGGTTCCAGCAGGCGTTCTACATGACATCAAAGCTCTCCAAACGGCCTCTACGTGTTGGATCTATATCCCCACGCACGCCTTATAAATAACCGGGCTTAAAAACCCGAGAGTTTGTAACGGAGATAATAATAATAATAAATCATTTATTTCAAGTAAGTTACACTCATATCTTGGTTAGTAAAAAAATATTCTAAAATAATGTATTAGTACAGTACTTAAAAACTACGAATTAATATTATATACATCTATATTTACAAACTATGAACTACATATTACATATTTTTCTTATCCGCTGAGTACGGCACATGTAGCCGACTGCAACGCAGCAAATAAGGGGAGTCCAGCCTGTCCCCTATCATCTTCATGATGATGTTGGGGCTGGCGCGAGTCCGGCGCACCAGAGATGCGGCCCTCTTGCGGATTGTGGCATAGAAGCAATCCACCCTGGCTTCGGCGAACATCCCTGATGCGCTACAGAAGCGCGGCAGCCCCATCATCACCCGGAACGCATTATTATACTGGACGCGGAGGGCTTCGTAGGCCCGCTTCGTATACGAGAGCCACAAACTGCACGAATACAGTGAGGTGCAGTAAGCTCTAAATAGAGTCACTTTCACCTCCCTGGTACAGCGCGCAAACTTGTGAGCAATCATATTCGCGCGGACCGACAGAGCCCTCCGTTCTCGCTCTATGTCTTTATCGTCTTTGAGGTCTGCCGTAACGATGTGGCCTAGATATTTAAATGTGTCCACCCTTTCGAGGACTGCCCCATTAAGTTTGATGGGTGTTACTTCGGCTGTTCTGCTACGGCCGACCTCAAAGACCATATATTTACTTTTCAATACATTGTATTTCAAGCCGTGAGTTTCAGCGTATGTCTCACAAACCTCCAGCAGCCTACGTATGCCACCAACCGATGCGCTTAGCAGAACCATATCGTCTGCATAACTAATATTATTAACGCAGACATCGTCGATATGACATCCGATATGCATTCCGCCAAGCGCATCCAGGAGCTCATTCATATATAGGTTAAATAGAGTTGGCGAGCTCAACCCCCCCTGTCTCACCCCACACTCCAACCTATACGGGTCTGAAAGCACGTCTGCCCATCTAACGCAGTTGACTTGGTTTCCATACCAGTACCTGAAGATGCTGACTAGTCCAGATGGAAGTTTAATGTCTTCGAGTTTCTTCCATAAAATCTTGTAGGAAACCAAGTCAAATGCCTTAGATAGGTCGAGGAAGCAGGCGTATACAGGGGAATTTCTATTTACGTAATACTTGATAGTGTGCTTAAGAGCCAATATTGCATTTTCTGTGGATAATCCTTGTCTGAAACCAAACTGGCTGTGATTTAATGCCACATACTCGTTTAATCGTGTGTTAAGCACACTATCAAATACTTTAGCTATTACAGTTGCGAGTGATATCGGCCTATAGTTATTTACATCGGACAGATCTCCCGTTTTATTCTTTACTATAGGTACAACTATCGTTCGCATTAAGTCGTCAGGCAGATAAGAATGCGTTACACACAGATTAAACAGCATTGCTAACACTCGCGCTAAATGGGGACCTGCGTGCTGGAGATGCTCAATGCTGAGACAATCATGACCCGGTGATTTGCCACGAGTCATTGACTTTATAGCTTTCTCCACCTCCCGGACAGTGATCACCGGGCATGGTATGTTTGTCTCAGCATTGCTTATCTCTGCTTCCCTCGAGATTAAAGCAGACTTCACAAAAAAGTGATTTTTAAAAATATTTGAAATGCACCTTTTGTTGCTTTCACTGTTAACACACACAGGCAGGCCAGACCGAAAGTTCAAACTATTTGTAGCCTTCCAAAATGTTCGAAAATCTTTCTTTGAGTGATGAGAGGCTATTAAGTCCATTTTGATTTGATGCTGGTGATCCTGGCACCATTTCAACCTTGACTTGAATATTTTTCGGCTCTCGCACATCTGCTCAAAGAAGTATCCAGATTTAGGCTTTCCCTGCAAATTCCACTCGTGAAATCTCACTCTGGCCACCCTGTGAGCTTCACCCACATGTCTGTTCCATCCTACCAGCCTATTCCTATTTTTAAGATTTCTACCTGTCCAACTTGCGGAGGCGGCTCCTTTAAGGACACACACTATATTAGAGTACATTGCGCTAATAATTTCTTTATGGCTTAATATATTGCAGTAATCACTGGCACATGTTGTGAATTCCACAGGAAAATTAATGTTTTATAATTTATTATGACATTCTTGGGTGTAATCACTGACCTGTTTGTCCGTTCTTTCCCCCCACATAATGGACTGATCAAAACCACTGCTAGTATTATTTAATCTGGGCGTCAATATATTTAAATCAAACGTGAGTATTATGGGGAAATGATCAGACCACGTGACACTATAGTCAACATATACATTTCGAATCGATGGCAAAGCAGATTGCGTTACAACAAAGTGATCTAACCAGCGCCTACATTGGTGAGCGTCACTAATATAAGTGTAAGTATCTGACAAAACACCTAACATATTTATGTCAACACAGCACCAGTCCTGTTCACAGCAGTAACTTAATAATTCGTTATAAAAAGGTTCGTGAGGGTGCGCGTTAAAGTCTCCCATTAAATACACAGATTCTAAGTTATTATCACTAATAATAGCACTCACCGCGCTGAGGCAATCCGTAAATTCTGGAAGGTTTACCGAATTATCCGTTGGCATGTACACGTTAATCACTAAAAATGTGGGTGTTAATCACTTAAAAGTGTGGGTGTTAAAAAAAGGTTAGCTCAGGCATGCGTGGCTCACTCCGCGATTTCGTCGCTTTGCTACAGGTAGCTAATAACAAGTACATCCGTCTCTCACCAATTTTGGTGGCTAGCCATAAGCCGCGCGTGGCGCTGTCGCCACCTAGCGGTCATATCTGTTCTAATCGTAACAGACGCGTTTTGTTAGAGAGTGAATCTTCTGTACCTAGTACTATTATTTATTCTATGGCTCAGCTCAGTTTCAGTTAATTGCCGTCCTTTCAAGTCCATTGTCTTTGTCTTTCTAGAACGTCAAAGAATACGAGTGTAGCACCATAAGAAGATGAAGCAGTGGCGTAGCGTGAAAAAACTAGTACTGATTTCTAGAATAATGAAATGAAATTATAAAAAACCGGCCAAGTGCGAGTCGGACTCGCGCTCCAAGGGTTCCGTACATTACCCAATTTTTTACAATGAATATTTTATGTGTGAAACGCGAGTGAATTGCCTTTAAAAAACCCGTAGGGGTCGGATAAAAACTAAGTAATTAGTCCGACTCACGCTTGACCCACATTTCTAATAGGTTTTCCTGTCATCTATAGGTAAAGAACTATTTTGTATATTTTTTCAAAATTTTGGACCCAATAGTTTCGGAGATAAAGGGGAGGATGGTCATTTTTTGGCTACTTTATTAAATAACTTCTAAACTATTTATTTTAAAATTACAAAAAAAATATATTTGAGATTCTCAAAATGAGCTCTTTCATTTGATATGTAACACGATATACTTTAAAAAACATTATCTTTTAATTTTCTCATTTACCCCCCAAAAGTAGCCTCCATTGCATGTTTAAAATTCATTTGTTTACGTAAGATGTTCGTCTTTGGGTCACGCATTTACATAATTATGTGTACCAAATTTCAACTTAATTGGTCCAGTACTTTCGGAGAAAATGGGCTGTGACAGACGGACAGACAGACGCACGAGTGATCCTATAAGGGTTCCGTTTTTTCATTTTGAGGTACGGAACCCTAAAAAGGATAAAAATTATGCAATGCTTGTAATAAAAGAGCCCCCTGTTACCCTGATGCGAAATCGCCGCGTTTTTGAGGTTCAACTTTCATTAGCCAGACTCTAATTAAGATAATTTCTATATGCAGGCAAAAACTATGGCACTTCAACACCGGGACTAGATTATCCTAACACAACGCAGAAGCCAGCAGAACAAGACACTCCACAAGGAGATAAAGGTATGATTGAACAAAATTTGTCTCGTCTGTTCAAGTTACAGATAAGGAATTAAAAAACCGGCCAAGCGCGAGTTGGACTAGCGCACGAAGGATTCCATACCATTACGCAAAAAACGGCATAAAATCACGTTTGCTGTATGGGAGCCCCACTTAAATATTTATTAATTTTGTTTTTAGTATTTGTTGTTATAGCGCCAACAGAAATACATCATATGTGAATATTTCAATTGCCTAGCTATTACGGTTCATGAGTTATAGCCTGACAGACAGACGGATGGACGGACAGGTGGACAGCGGAGTCTTAGTAATAGGGTCCCGTCTTAACCCCTTGGGGTACGTACAGGGGGCCGATTTTTGAATTTCGACCGCTCGATTACGTGTATTTCGTTCAATAATATGTGACATCCCACGGGTAAAGGTACCTTATGGCGGTAGGCGCTAACGCTTTTATTTACGCCGCTCCAATACTAATACGGTGCTATGCGACGTAAGCGGGTCTCTATTGGTTCCCATAATTTTATTGTTCCGATTTATTCAGTCCATAACGCTTTCCATCATAATTTTTATTAGTCATATTGTCAATAGTCATAAATTTTAACAATATAAATTGCAGTTCCGATTTTTGCAGGTCATTATTATTGTTAGTCATAAAATTTGTTACTCATAATATTCAAAGTCCAGAAGGTATACCATTACATAATGTTGAAGGCAATAAACTTGCTTACAATAATCGTTGTAAGGTCTTTTATCGCAGGTTATAATGATAAGTAGGGGCTCTATTGCATTCCCTAAATTTTAAGTTCCGATTTTTTTAGACCATAACGTTTTCGATCATAATTTTTATTAGTCATAATAATATTGTCAATAGTTATAAAATTAAACAAAACAAATTGCATGCTTGTCTACCTACCTGGGGATTCTTTTTTATTTGGCTTACTAATTTCCCCTCCATTTCTTATTTTTCATGTAGTTTATTAAGCAATTTCGTCCCGCCAACGAGTCGACGGAGCCCCGCTTCGCGGGGCTCCTATTTCCGCTCTGAGGGACACAAGGTAACTAACGAACCTATCTGAGGAAACAGATTTTTTATTGTTTGGTTTACTGATTTCCCGCCATTTCTTATTTTTCATGTAGCTTATTAAGCCATTTCGTCCCGCCAATGAGTCGACGGAGCTCCGCTTCGCGGGGCTCCTATTTTCGCTCTGAGGGACACAAGGTAACTAACGAACCTACCTGAAGAAACAGATTTCATTTTTCTTTATATGAAGGATGTTATTAAAAATGGCCCTTTGTTTGACATAATTATTGAAAGTCATAATATTTAATATTATAGCTCCTAAATATTAGAATATTAGAGGAAATCATTTTCTGACTATCGAAATTCGAAATAGTAAGTTTATGGGAAACAAAGAGATGTCATTAAAACGATATGATTAACGACCATTAGTCAGATAAAATATATGCCTTAAAATATTTCTGAATAATTATTGATATACCTTTGAATGTTATACTCATCCATTTTATAACTTTTGTGATTATAGCGTTTAATATTATAGATGTTTAAAATTAGAACTATGAAACGTTATACTTAACAAAAATTATGACTATTGATGTTTATGTCCATAAATTATATGGATATCAATTTCTGACTATCGAAATTCAAAACAATAAGTTTATGGGAAACAAAGGGATCCCGACGTAAGCGCAAGCCGCCATAAGGTACCTTTTCCCGTGGAACGTCACATATCTCCACTATTAGGCATTTAAATTCTACTAATAAAATTGAAAACGAGTGATCAATACCACTCGATTCCGAATTTCTTTCGCTCGTATTTCAAAAATTTGCATTTCGTTTTTTTCACCGATTTTCGAGTGCCGAAATCGAGCGATCAAAATTCAAAAATCGCCCCCCAGAAGCCTAAAAATGTAGGCACGAAGGGTTCATTCCCATAGAAAATTTGAATTTTGCGCTTTTTTCTACTGACAAAGTCTTTTTCAGCCTTCCCAGGTCATGGTCTGATATGGGGTGTGGTGCTGGGCGTAGCGGCGTTACTGTCGATATTAGCCGTCATTGTCTGGAGACGACGCAAGGGGGCGCAGGTGGAGGCAGAAGAAAACAATTATGTGAGTATATTTGCAGGAATGAAACGTAAGGAAAATAGGGTGCAAGGCTCGGAACCGGTTTATAAAATAACGGTATTCACCGGTTTTCCTTTGAACTTTCATATTAACGCGGTCGTTTTAAGAACTTTATTGTAACCTAAATAAACCGGTTTATTCGACGAGCGACGAGACGCCCGGCCGGCCTGGCCCCTATTTCACCAACGTGACAGGTGCGACAATTCGACAAGTCTCATTGTTCCTGACGTGACAGGCATCCATGGGCTACGGTTATCGCTTACCATCGGGCGGGCCGTATTCCTGTTTGTCACCATCATTGTATTATTTAAAAAACTTTATTATATCGGCAAAAAACAGGTATTTATCTTGCGATGTTTATGAATTTTATGATGATAGTGATGACAATTGTCACAGGATTTCAAAGAACTTTCGGTAATTCTTGACAGCAAATGAGTTCTGTGTCGGAATTTCGTGACAATTGTCGTATTTCTTGTGACAATTGTCATTAGCTTCCCAAAATAAGTACTTATATACCTACTGGCGATATAGTGGAGTTTTTTTTTAATTAACATGTTGGTGGCAAACAACCACACCGCCCGTCTGATGGTAAGCGATTACCGTAGCCTGTGGAGGCCTGTGGAGGCCTGTGACGTCAGTAATCAGTGATGTCGACAATTGTCGGATCTGTCTGGTGCGACAATTCGACAAGTCTCATTGTTGCTGACGTCACAGGCATCCATGGGCTACGGTTATCGCTTACCATCGGGCGGGCCGTATTCCTGTTTGTCGCCATCATTGTATTATTTTAAAAACTTTATTATATCGGCAAAAAACAGGTATTTCTCTTGCGATGTTTATGATGATAGTGATGACAATTGTCACAAGATTTCAAAGAACTTTCGGTAATTCTTGACAGCAAATGAGTTCTGTGTCGGAATTTCGTGACAATTGTCGTATTTCTTGTGACAATTGTCATTTACTTCGCAAAATAAGTACTTATATACTGGCGATATAGTGGAGTTTTTTTTTAATTAACGTGTTGGTGGCAAACAACCACACCGCCCGTCTGATGGTAAGCGGTTACTGTAGCCTATGGAGGCCTGTGACGTCAGTAACAGTGATGTCGACAATTGTCGGATCTGTCACGTTGGTGAAATAGGGGCCAGGGTGGTGTGCCGCGTAAATATAGACACCGACATAGGAAGAAACCGGTTTTTATTATTCTGTACTGGTTAATCTGACAAGAAGTTTATAGAAATGTTCATATAAAAACCAGTTTAAAAACAACGGTTTTTCGAGCGAAACCGGAATTAAAAGGTTATGCGCCAAGTACATGATAGATTATAGAAAAATAGTTTAAATTTAGTAGTATTTAGTTAGTTAAAATTTAACCGGTTTCCGTGCCTTGTGAGAGTATCAAATGTAACTTATGTATTAACAATTGTTCCAGGCGACGGCGGCAGAACTGACATACGCTGTGTTGGACTTACCCGAAAGTGGCGTCATCACGGGGAGCCCAAACACGACGCCTTATGCTGAAATCGTTGGCGTCTATAACCCTAATAAAAAATACTAAATTTATTACATTTCATTTATTTCAATTCTGCCCTTCTTCCACACCTCTGCTTCTTTCCTCCTTCTCTGCTCTTCTTCTGCGTTTGTTGTTCTTCTTTTTGAAGTGAAAACTTCTTTAATGGCGCTGTGCACTTTTTGAGGTGGGGAAAAATGTTAAACTCGAGACAGCGTAAGGCGTAACCCTCTCTTTCTACCGCGCGGCGAAAATGTATGCTCAAGCCTGCTGTTTCGTTTAGGCGGCGCAGGGCGCTTGCGTGACGTCAGTGACGTCACGTGTGACGGACAATGTCATTGTTTTTCTTTTTTTGATTTAAATGCCATCTAGTGAGTTTCCCTCAAACTGGTATTAATATAACTGTAGTACTCACAGTGATGTGCATAGGGGTTTCAAGTAATGCGACGAAATAACGCTAGATGGCGTTAACCTCAATTATACATAGTGCTGCAGACATTTTGCACTAGATGGCGCTGTTATTAATATTTTGAGTTACAATGTCGTTGAGTTTTCACTTCTGCCGGCACTCCCGGAGTGCAACCCGTTTTTTTTTCTTGTTTTTATTCTTTGCTCCTTTCTTTCTTTTTGTGTTCTTACCTTCGGCCTCGCACAGCTAAGGGGCTATATAAATTATGTCATCATATCATAAATTACGTCATTTCAAATTAGGGGCGGAGGGGGGGCCTGGACATCGGATGATGGTAGCATGACGTAGGAGGAAACGGGGTCATTCGAAGCATGATTTTTGGATGATATTAGGGGGGGGAGCCGAAAATCGGCAAAAATCGATGACGTAATTTATGAACAGCCCCTAAACTGCGGAATGAACTTTTCCACCCCGCTACGATCTTCAAACCATCAAGAAACGAACGTACTCCCGTCTTAAAGGCCGGCGACGCACTTACAACCGTTCTGGCCCCTATTTCACCACCGTGACAGGTGCGACAATTGTCGACATCACTGTTACTGACGTCACAGGCCTCCATAGGCGACGGTAACCGCTTACCATCAGACGGGCGGTATGTTTGTTTGCCATCAACATGTAAATTAAAAAAAAACTCCACTATATCGCCAGTTAATAAGTACTTATTTTGCGAAGCTAATGACAATTGTCACAAGAAACACGACAATTGTCACGAAATTCCGACACAGAACTCATTTGTTGTCAAGAATTACCGAAAGTTCTTTTAAATCTTGTGACAATTGTCATCATTATCATCATAAACATCGCAAGAGAAATACTTGTTTTTTGCCAATATAATAAAGTTTTTTAAATAATACAATGATGGTGGCAAACAGGAATACGGCCCGCCCGATGGTAACACTATCTACTCTACTGACACTATCTACTCACTACGTAATGTAAAGCGTTCAAAGGCTTAATAATTTATTATTTACTACAAGAGACATCTTTATGAAAATAACCAATATGAACATTCAGATTCTTTTTAGACTTGAACCTTTTTTCACAATGCTCGCAAGGATATGGTCTTTCACCCAAGTGCAATCTCACATGCCGATCCAGCTCATACTTAAACACAAAACCTTTACTACATATATCGCACTTATAAGGTTCTTTTGTTGAGTGCTGTTTCAACGTATGGTATTTCCATGCCTTCTTACTTTTAAACTTCAGATCACAAGCATCACATGAGAATGGGGTTTCCATACTGTGAATAGCTACATAGTGACTTTTCAGTTGACTGTTTGTACAAAATCTAGAATCACATTCCGAGCATTTAAAAGACTTTTCCTTGCCCTTTTCATGATTTTCCCTGTGACGTCTCAATTCCCAGTTATTATAATAAGCTTTTTTGCAAATGTCACATTTATAGTTTTTCTGGCCAGTGTGTACTTTCATATGACCTTTTAACGCTTGCTCCCTCGGATACTGTTTGTCGCAAAACTTGCATTTGTATGGCTTCGCATCACTATGCGAAATTAGATGATTATTTAGCTTGCTGCGAGCAACAAATTGTTTCCCGCAAAGCGGGCACGGAATGCATTGATTATTATGGAGTTTCATATGTTGATAATAACTCCACTGTGATGTGAATAGTTTCTCACAATATTCACATTGTATTTGATTGTCAGCATGTTTATCTATATGTGTTTTTAATGTGGTAAATGATTTAAGTCTTGCATCGCAGATATAGCATGTGAAGCCATTAATGTTATGCTTCTTTTTGTGTTCTTCTAGCAGTTCTGGCGTAGGATAAGTCTCAGGACAGACGCTACAGCTGTATAGCTGCTCTGATATGTTTGGTTCGGTCCAGGCATGTGTGTTGAGGTGGTCACCCACTTTAGAAATATTGTCAAAGATTGCTCCGCAAATATGGCATGGATATTGAGTGGAGGCTCCTGGTGTATCTGTGAGCAAAATTTAATTTTAAATCATTAATATCGTAACAACTGGGCATAGGAAGCATTAAGTCGGGAGTTGTGGAGATCCAGGGGAGAGAATTTTGCCCAGAAATTGGACACTCAAATAGGTTAACAACTTACCTTTATTACATTCTTTGCTTCCATCATCCTTCTTTGCTTCGGAAACTACTTTTTCTTCTGCAATAAAAATATCACGCCTTTCTTTTTCAGTGTCAACAATTTTTTCGTGATTTTGGCATTCTGCGTATTGAACTTTAACTTCTGGATATAAATCGAATTCCGATTTAACAGTAACGTGTTCAATTTTTAATTCTGTCATGATTTAAGTTAATATTGATTACATTGTCCGATAAAAAGACTATTTATTTACAATTACATGTATATTTTTTTATGGACCATCAGCTGGCCAAAGAAATATGACGCTTTTTGACCACTTTTTGACGTACAATCGTGCCACAGATAGTCATAGATCGAATATCAAAAGGTGCAACGGGTGCTTCAGGTCAGAATCAGGCTGGCCAATGTATGAATAACATAGACCTAGTATTACATAGATGAGCTATACGCGTGCCTCCGTGAGGGACAAAACATACGCAAAGCGACAATATTAAAAACACGTTTTAACATTCCTAACAACAAACCAAAAACAATCTACATAATTCGGTCGGGTTATTTGTTGCCCACCATAAACCATACTAATAAAAAGGTGGGGAACAAACAAAAAGTGAGACTATGACAAGGACAAGCAATAATACCGCTTTCTCTGCTACTCTTACTGAAATTTCCATAAGTGCATCTCGTTCGGTCGTTTGGCCCCTCCCCCGTATCATCTCTAGTTATTGTACCTCTATGATGAATAATTATTTTAAAAGCTGGCTTCTACAGCACCATGAAGTTATAAGATGGAGTGAACTGTCACTTTTTTTGCCATACTAAATTTAACCTTATCACCGAGCCAGAAAGACGTTCTTACCAGACTAGAGAAAACGGTCCACTTGAGATAGCAAAGGTGGGTCGCGGTGTCTCACTCGCACATGTTGCCAATGTTAAAAATATACCATTGTGGTAGTATTTATATCAATATACTACTAAAGTTAAATACCTTCTTATATTATTTAAGTGCTTTATTTAGAGTAAGGTTCTGATATCTTTTAAGAAATTTGTAAATAATTATGATGTCAATATTATTAACTGATTTAACCAAGCATGTGCACAACAAAAAAAACATTAATTTTGATATGGTAGACATTGTAGTAACTTTGAATATTAATTGGTATCCCTAACGTGTGATGCAATGTTATCAAAACACGTGAATGAAAAATTTCTTAAAAATGGTGAATAAATGTTGCGTTAAAGGTTGTAGGAGTGAAAGAATTTCTAATTGTGGAATATTGTTTCACAAGGAAGCCACAATTATTACATTTTGCGATAAAAATACAAGTCAACATTGTCAAACTCATTAGGGTGACCATGATGTCGGCACGATGAGAATCAGTGTTACACAATTCTTATTACGTACTTAAAAGTAAGTTTATATGAATAGGTATGTATTTATTTCGGCATGTTTAAATTGGTGAAATGAGAGCCAATACAAATAAATAATTGCCAAAATTGAAATCCAAAGTCCTTAAACACTACAGACACATTTATACATTGTTATAATAATAAAAAAACACATTGATAATAAAAGAAAAATAGAACTTTATGGTAATTTACTGACTTTTGGGACGATACCAGAAACGTTACTGGGAATTTACCGTCTTTGGAAAATTTACTGGGAAATGCACATCACTCGTTTCTTTACATTTCACGACTCTTCTCTTTTCGCACAGATGGCCTACCACCGTGAACACCGAGGTTCGCAAATTGCGGGCATCTTTCTCATTTACTCCTATAAAGGAATAATTACAGAGACAGAGAAAGATGCTCGTCAAACGATGCAAACTTCGGTGTCTATGCTCCAGTGACAAGCGTCCTAGTTAAAAACTATAGCAAACGGGCGTAGCGGTCCCACGCGACCCTGTGGCAGTGGCGGATTTGCCCTAAGGCCGAGTAGGCCCGGGCCTAGGGCGGCCAGATATTTTAAGCGGCAGTCTATATGATGGGTGCGGCGGCTAGTGCTTGCTATGAAGGGCCTGGGACCTAACGCGGCAAAGACTGTAAAAAGCTCTCAGGACAGTAGGGGTGTCCTGAGAGCCTACCCCGAGCCGCTTTCGACGTGTTGCCTCTTTGTAGCACTTTCGTACCATAGACCTATATAATAGGGACAAGACATATTGTTCTATACGTACAATTGCTTATAGAAATAGCACCCTTTTTGACGGCACACACATAAATATATATCTATCTCGTTTTTACTCAGCACTGTAACCCTTAGCAAAAAAAGATGACAGTATTTCAGTACGTACATAAAGTGTTCCATGAAAATACGTAAATACCTAATGCGGCCGAAAATCCGCCATGTTTAGTCACCCAAATGTCATTGTCTGTCAGTTCAGCCGGTACTTGTCCTGTCAAAAAGTCGTGGTGAAAATTAAAATTATTAATTATCTTTCAATATTTTGTTTGTGATTGACAATAATTGAAGCCAAATGTGAATAATTACGTCGCGAATATGCCAGTGTGTAGTGTATTAGGGTGCGGCATAAGAAAACCACCAAATCAGCCATCTTTAACCATACACAGGTACGCTATAATTTACATGAAAAATATTGGTTATTGTTAATGTTCCTGGGAAATTTAAGGATGTTTCACATTATAAATAGCAAGGTTCTTCTGTGCAGTTATAGATCATGAAGTGATTGGATTTATTTAACTATATTTTTACGCTTAAATAATGTAAACATTTCAGCTAGGGTTGTACTTTATTTATCGACTTTGATATCGATATATTATGATTGCCTATTTATATTTTCTTATTTTATTATGCTACCCCGCTTCAAACCAACTAAATTATCTTAATTTAATAATTAAATCATTTTTTATAGGTTACCAAGAAATGAACATAAAAAGAAAGACTGGCTGGAGATGGAGACCCTGACCGACTCTCGGGAGCACTCGGGTAACTCGGGTCCGTGGGGTCGTTACTCCACAAGCTGCCCTGCGGGCTTTTTTATATTATTATTATAGTTTTTTTATAGTTTTATAGTTATTCGACATTAAGAGACCATATACATATAGTTGTAATTTATAAAATGGTTAATGTATTGTTATTATTTTTGCTTGTATGTAAATTCAATGTTGACGTATAAAAATTCCCTTGTGGCCTATTTGCTGAATAAATGTTGAAGAAGTTGAAGAGCGGAAGTCATTCCTTATTATTGTAATAAAAAAAATGTTCTGAAGGTGTTTTGTTTTTTTTTTTCACCCGTCGCTTAATAAGCTTGAATTTTGTATCGCTCTCACTTATAGATATGGCGCACCAAGGTCGAGGTGCAGTGCGGTAGTGTGTTACAGACTTTAGGGTTAACAACACAACGAAATTGATTGTAATAGAGAGGTAAAGTCCAAGAAAAACACGTACACTTATTCTGACATCCAAAACAGATGGCGCTGTACTGCGCCATGTGTTTTGCGGTCACTAAGTTGTCAAACGGCAACTTTTGAAAATCAGAGTTACCGCAAAAATCGCAATATGTATTGAGTAGTACAGCGTCATCTGGTTTACCTGTCAAATTTGAAGCACGAAATTGTCCTAGACTCCACACATCTTACTCAATCAAAGTATCTTTTCACATAACAATATACTAATAAAGAATTTTTATTTATTTACTTACTTGCTATTAAAACATAAACTCCACAAATAATACATACTTAGTATTTTAAATAAAATGAGCCGAACACGTTAAAAAGTTATCGATGTATCGATAAAACCTAGTAGCAGTAAAAATCTTCTGGGCAGCACTAAAACCGCCATGTTTTGTTCCCGGATGACGTCACACTGGCACGCATTTTTCGTTGACGTTTCACTTCCATAGGTTTCATATTTCAGTGTTTCGTACGTAAGTGTGACAGAGGGGCGACACGTCGAACGCGGTTCGCGGTAGACCCTCTGGTTCTGTCAGCATATCTGTCTCTCTATCTCTCTCACTCATACCTGTATTCTTGACAGACGTTACGGCGGACCACCTTCCTGAGGATCGACCATGTTCGTGGTCCAGCATCTACGCCTATTAATAACAGTTTTTAGAACAACTAAATTAAGTACCTAAGGTTGTGTGAAGCGTTATACAGAAGAGAAAAAAAAACTATATCCATCCCTTTTTAGGCCATAATACTAGTACAGCGAAAATACAGTATGATTCTTTATAACTGATATAACTATGCATGAATAAGAAAAGATCCTGGCCAAACTATTATTCAATGTTATCCTAATATCCCACATACATATGACTTATGGTCACCCTAATTAGAAAGAGATGCAACGGCCCACCTTGACTTCTCATGTGGACACACTTTTTGGCTAATGTACACTATCCGGTTTACTCTCTAGGTCCGTGGTTACAACATGAATCTAGTATTAAACTGGATTGGGCATGAGTGGTGGGGACAACTGACAGAACGGGATAGTCTTAAGGCCCCAGTACACAATGGGCCATCGCCGGCCATTCCAAGGCACGCATTTATGCGCTAGAGGGAGCAAGTGATATTGCTATCTCATTCTACCGCATGGCTGCGTTCCTTAGAGTGGCCGGCAATGGCCCATTGTGTACTGGGGCCTTAACGTATCTTTCAGTAGGAGTAGCAGAGAAAGCGCTATTATTGTTTGTCCTTGTCACAGTCTCACATATTTTTTGTTCCTCACCGTTTTTTTAGTATGGATAATGGTGGGCAACAAATAAATTCGACCAATCATAGTGACGCATTGCGTATGTTTTGTCCCTCACGGAGGCGCGCGTATACCACTTCTATAGGATCCTACCTTCTATGTGTTACAACCATTTTTTTTTTTTTAATAAATTCAAATGACCTGGGTATTATACTTGCAGCCATACTTGCAGCAAAACTAAGTGGCGAGTCAGGTCAAAATGCCATCTCTTTCACTGTTGGTTGGTCTTAACAAGGGTAAAGGAGATAGCCTTATGACCTGACTCGCCACATAGCGCTCAATGCACTAAAGAATGGAGGGTAGAGCAGGCCATCACAAACTCTTTTTCAAAAAAATAAAACTCTATTCTCTACCTCAACTGACATTAAAGAGAAGAAAAGTCAATACAATTGACAGTTTTGATTTTAAATGCATTGTATTCATAAATTTTTACTGTTGTCAAACATTTTGGTATATTTTAATGTCTTCCGTGTTTAGAGGTCATCTGCTGAAGAGCCTCGTTGTGTTTGGTTCGCAGTATCGGCGGCTGTCCACCAAGCAAGGTTTTTATTTCTGAGACATCCTCAGATCCTCACAATCATTCTCATTCTCATCTTCTAAAGCCCGCTTCACACTCGTGCGCGAAGCCGCGATCGCGAGTGTGTAGTCGATTTTGCAGATCTGCGAACTCGACTCCACACTCGCGTTCGCGGCTTCGCGCCGCGATTCGCGCACGAGTGTGGAGCGGGCTTAAGGTCGCGGTCCGGTATGCCCGCCTGCTACATCTTGTAGATGTGACCCTTAGGCTGTATTTCCACCAAAGATGTGCGAGGATGTGTAGCGAGAGACATGTTTGTTAAGAACCAATAGAAAATTGGCAACGCGAGAGACATGTTTGTTAAGAACCAATAGAAAATTGGCAACTAGAGCTGCATCTCTGAAAACATAGCCTTAAGACCATAATCCCGCCGCATAAGCCGTTTTGTCGCCGAAATAGTGTTTAGTTTTAAGTTTATAAAATACATATGTATGTTAGTCTGCCAGGTCCCTATTTGTAATATGGGCCTTTATGCCTGATTAAAATTTCTAAATAATAAATAATAACTTCTTCAGGATGTCCACGAACGAAAAACATCCTGTTATCAACGTTAGGCGTAATCGGGGCTGGTGCAGGGGCGCTCCTATACGCTCTCGAGAACGCCGTGGAGGCCGCTGGGTACGTGGACGCGGCCCACTTCCCCCATCAGCCGTGGAACCACTATGGCTGGACTCAGGCGCTGGACCACGCCAGCATCCGGCGCGGTTATGAGGTTTACAAACAGGTAACTTTACTAAAAGGTTGGAAAGGCATTACTGCAACAGAGGGCCTTGGCTCTCTTGTACTCCAAAAGGACTAGCCTTACGGGCAATAAGAATAGGGCATGAATGGACCAGTATAGCGGTGTGACACCGCTACAACGCGATTGGTTGATGAGTTCGCATCACACGCGCGATTGGACGCTACTAGTTGCGATAGGCTGCACGATTGACTTGAATTCGTGAGTGACACCGCTGGACTAGTACCATTTTTAGTGGCCGTATAAATGGCGTGGCCGTGGCGTCGATTTTCGCAGACAGCGAAATCGACTCCACACTCGCGTTCGCGGCTTCGCCCGCGATTCCCGCGCATAGTCTGGAGGGGGCTTAATGCCAATGCCAATTATGGATGGCGTAATATAACAGAGAAAGATGCCCGCAATTTGCGACCTTCGGTGTTCGCGGTAGGCCCTCTGTATTGCATCAGCGCGACACTACTTGGAATTTTGTGATAAGCCCCCTCCAGACTATGCGCGTGAATCGCGGGCGAAGCCGCGAACGCGAGTGTGGAGTCGATTTCGCAGGTCTGCGTTCAGGACTCCATACTCGCGTTCGCGGCTTTGCGCCGCGATTCGCGCACGAGTGTGGAGGAGGCTATATTGTGAACTGCTTGCTACACCCTTTTCAAGGTCCATATATATGTATAAAAAACCTGGTATGCAAATAAAGATCTGTATCTCCAAGGCCTTCGCGCTAGGCGCTCAACAGCACCGGAGTTCAGTGCAAAGAATATAATAGTATAATACTCACTAGGAGAAGAACGGTAACTCCATACAAAAAAATGTCCCCAACCGTTTATACGTTTATACTAGTGGCGCCGTCGTTGTGTACCAATGGAACTAAAGTTGACAACCGGTTTAGCCTGGCGGGTATTGGTAGGTATAGGTCATTGATATAGAATAAGAACTGGATACCCAATCAGCCGCAAAAAATGGCCCCGCAAAAGTAACGTTAAAACAGATCACGCGTTACTTTTTCGTTTAGTCTTGTATGGACCGCTCAAATGTGAAGTTGTCAACAATGTCGTAAAAATATGCAAAAATAACAATGATAAAACAAGGAAAAAGCATGGAATGTATTTCTTTCGGTTAGTGCTTTGGATAGCATTACATAATTTATGTAATCTGGTGGTAATTTCATGGTTTTGAATAAATTATTTTGTTAGTACCAAAGAAGGGATGTGAAGGAACAAAAATCTAATGAGTCGATGTGAGGTTAATACTTTTTTATTTTTATATGGAATTCGTAACATATAATATTATGTTTAAATTCAAGATTTCCAAGAAAACCTATGCGACGTGCAGAGTGGACTGCTATTATAGCAAGAGATAGGGGTGATGCAGTTTTAAACAAAGGCAAAACGGCACTTGTGTGTTCAGCCCATTTCCTTGTTTCCGACATATACACGACCAATAAGGTCATCGACTAACTGTAAATGCTAAACCTGTCTGAACACAGTGACAACCACAGGATTTTTTGATAAAGACCATAACCAATCAGTACCAGTAGCGACCTAAATGTCCCCGTGCACTATATTGCAAAGAACTAAAGCGCGAAGAGTATTATGTAGATCTAAAATACACAGTTATTTAATAAGTTGAATTTATTTCAAGGAAAATAGTATTTAAAGACGAATGCTTACTTATTAAAAATAAATTTGTTTTATGATAACTTACAAGGGTTGTTACCATGAATTAATTTTATTTGAACTCCCGATCAAATTAAATTTGTTTCATTTATTACTTTGATTTTTCTGTACAGTAATACTTATTAAAATGTACCAAAGGGACTCTATTCGTTCATTATTCTCGTTTGACGTTGTTTGACGTAAATACAATGGTGACGTTACGTTTAGTGCCATCGGACTTAAAAGTTTTAACAGTGTTGGTACTAATGTTTACAAATTTGACACTTAATGCTTACGACAGTAAGTTCTTTTCCGTACAAAATATTTATCTTGACTCAAAATTTACGTAAGCGTTTTTATCATCAATGCAAATTTTCCGCTAATGTCATTCTGACCCACATTTTGTTGACGTTTTTGTTCCGCTCTGTGTGTCTATTTCTAATATTAAGTCAGTGGTATAGGTAGTAATTCTGTTGATAAAGATATTTGTTATCTTCATATCACGAAATATATGAAAGATGCTAATATTACCCCTTGTTTGTGGTATTATCAATCGATTTAAATAAAAGGCATATTTATGTTTATAACATTATATTATTTTATTTATTAAAAAAAATGTTTTACATATAGAAATATACACTGAAAATTATACCCTGACAACTTAATAAAAAAATTGACATTAATAAAGCGCATCAAAGTCTTCAGTATAATACAAATAACTTTGGGCATGCCTACCTATTACACTTTACACACACAGATACACTACACTTTACACACGGCATTTTACACAGATTTCCAACTTGTATTCATACATTTCTTCACGGTTAATTAATACGCTTTCCAGATGCGTTATGATGCGGTTCCTTCTGAACCCACTAAAGCTATGAATTTCGCTCAAATATGTATCTTCAACAGCCGTTGCTCCGCATTTAGCACATTTTCTATGTGCATTGCTGTAATCCATGTAGGTACAAACTTACAGAGTCTTAAGTGGTAGTACCGCTATGTTGTATTTATTATTTAAAGATTTAATAAATAAAATTTTCGTTATGAACTTTAACCACAGCAGTTGGACAGAGTCATTGACAATTATATTTTTTTACTATGGTGGGTAGACGTACCTACCCTCCATATATTTTATGAACCTTGATAAAGACAGTTGGAAGCAAATATTCATTATAAAACTTAATCGCGTGTAGTTAAGTTTTAAGTGTTTTAAGTCCCGTTTTATGATTAATAATTTAAAATTCGTGAAAATTTAAATCTTAGTTTGGAGCAATGTTGCTGTAGAAAAATGTTTTTATTTTGATTACTGGCAACTTTTTCTAGGAGGCCAAAGCACACATAGAAGCTTCAGGCGCATACATGCGTAATTATTTGGGGACATAACTTTCTTAGGAAGTGAACAGAGGGGCTACCGCGAAAACCGAAATTCGCAAATTGCGGGGATCTTACTCTTTTACTCCAATGAAGGCGTAATTAGAGTGACAGAGAAAAATGCCCGCAATTGACGATTTTCGGTATTGGCGGTAGCCCTACAGGCCTTGGTTCAGTGCCACTTAACTTTAACCACAGAATAAATAATAGTACTGCCATATTATACAGAAAGGACACTTCCTACAAAAGCGAAGTTTTACAGGAATTCAGGGACGAATTTGCTATTTTTTTCTAATGTATGGCACTATCCCTTTAGGCTATTTAGGGTTGTCACATATAATATATAGAGACGGTGTCTCAGCGAGCTGTCACTGTTGCCACTTTTGTTTAGTGTACGATTAACAATGTGGCCCACCTTGCTGCAGCCATGTCGATAAAGTCATATCGATAAACTATCGACATTTCTTGCAATTTTAATTTTACTTCAAAGGTTTAACGGTACCTAAAATGAACAAAAACGCTTTTATTCTTTATTGTGGTTATCAGATCACAATTTTATAGTCACGCCCCAGCAGGGAACCAAGGGAAAGTTCAGATATTTAATTAAAATACATAAATACCTCCTAAAATAGGTGTTCCGCAATAATTGAATTATATTATTATATTATAATATATTCATTATCCATTAGCATTTCAATTATGTTTATGTTTAACGAAGATATTGAAGCTTCAATTAATCGCTATTTCGTTCCGCTGTGTAGCGTTTATCGATATATAACATGATTAAAATCGACTTTTCACATCCCTAAAAGAGCACACATATACGCTTTTACGCACACATACACAGCCTGGGCGCATCAAGAAAGGCAACAGATGATTTGAAGTCCACCTTGTCAACAGTATGGTTGTCCTTTTTTGACAAACGGCATTTTTAAAAGAGCGAGGAGAGAGAAATGATACTAGTTGCTGCGACGTGAAAGAGAACAGAAAACGTTGGGCCCTTGGGTTGTCAAAATTCACGTCATTATCTTATCTGTGGTCGTGCACGCAAAAGGACGTCAAGTGGTGCCAACCCTAAGCCCCCATTCACGGGCGCTTACAACGCGTGTTAAAAAAGCGTTTGAATGACACAAATGGATACATGTGTATTTATTCACACGACAGCGGTGGCGCTTTTTATCAAGCGTTGTTGTATTTTCGACTTTAAGCCTTGGTCGTTAAATCGAATTTAGAGTGCGGACAGATTCAAGCGCTTTTTAAACGCGCGTTGAAAAAGCTGTCGTGCGAATGGGTGCTTATTTGCTCTTAAGCCCGCTCGACACTCGTGCGCGAAACGCGGCGCGAAGGCGAGAACGCGAGTGTGGAGTCGGATTCGCTGATCTGAGAAATCGACTCCACAGTCGCGTTCGCGGCTTCGGCCCGCGATTCGCGCACGAGTGTGGGGCGGGCTTTAGCAATGCTGAGCCGAACGGAGCCGAGTTTGCCCGAAGGGAGCAGTGTCTCCCTGCTTTAACCAAACGTCTCATTGCCACGCCATTTCGTCGACTAAATAGTGTTTAGTTTTAAGTTTATAAAATACATATATATATGTTAGTCTGTAAGGTATTTAATTTTGTAATATATAGGCCTTGTTGCCTGATTTAAATTTCAGGTATGTAAAGTGTGCCACTCCTGCGAATACATAGCGTTCCGCAACCTGGTGGGCGTGACGCACACAGAGGAGGAGGCCAAGGCGGAGGCCGCTGAAGTGATGGTGAAAGACGGGCCCGACGAGACCGGAGAGTACTTCGAGAGGCCAGGTTAATAGTGGTAACACACTATCGCACCGCATCGGGACCTTGGTGCGTCGCACCCATAAGTGAGAGCAGTGGCAGTGGCAGACCCCTTACTACATGGATGTCAGTTATTAAAAAGGATCTCTCCAGTAACAATTTAGATCCAGCAACGACCCAGAAACGATATCTCTGGAGAAGGAGGATTAGGAGAGCCGACCCCAATTAGAAATGGGACAAGGCCGGAAGAAGAAGAAGCACCCATAAGTGAGAGCGAGAAACAGATATCTCTTCCTCGCTCTCACTTATGGGTCCGACGCATCAAGGTCGCGGTGCGGTGCGATAGTGTGATACGGCCGTAATACGCGATCAAGTCCCGTTTTCGTATATCTTTTTCCTTGCGTTATCCCGGCATTTTTGCCACAGCTCATGGGAGCCTGGGGTCCGTTTGACAACTAATTCCAAGAATGAAGTAGGCACTAGTTTTTACGAAAGCGACTGCCATCTGACCTTCCAACCCATCACAGAAAACCGATTACCATACGGAGCGTAAGCGATTGGCAAGTTGCCTACGCGGCCAGCGGGCGCAGCATGGTTCCATTTTTATCGCTTGCTGCGCTGCTTATTGTATGTGCAGTACTTGCATGAAAATCATCGTTTAAATAAAGAACTTATTCAAAGAGAACAAGATAAACAATTGCATGACTTTTCAATTGCGATTACTGCATATGTTGTTAGCACGGCAGACTTTCGCACTTACATACTTATCAAGCCCCCTCCAGACTATGCGCGTGAATCGCGGGCGAAGCCGCGAACGCGAGTGTGGAGTCGATTTTCGCAGACAGCGAAATCGACTCCACACTCGCGTTCGCGGCTTCGCCCGCGATTCACGCGGATAGTCTGGAGGGGGCTTGAGAACGTGACATGCATGCTGACAAATAAAAATGCGACCGTGCTACCGCCGCAGGTGATGATAGCGTTTTATTGCAACGACACATTTTCAAGTCACTTCTCATTTGTCAATAGGGAGTATTACTGCAATGTTCTGCCGCCAGAGTGCAGCACTAATTTGTTTAGTAAACCATAGAGTAACTTATACATACTAGGTCTTAAACAGTTTTTTGACAAGTTTTCACTATGACATTCATGCACCAAGGCGCTTTGTTTACAGGTGGCCTACCGCGAAACGCGAAAATCGAAATTTCTTTATCTGCCTCTCTATCGATCGAATAAGCAAGAGTGATAGAGAGGCAGAAACCGAACTTTCGATTGTCGTGTTTCACGGTAGGCCATGTGATTGACCTAGTGACGCATGATGTGTCATTGATGATGTCAATGAGGTTTGTTTACTGTATGTGCTAGTGGTGCCACCTACGCAGAGCTTTGCCTAATATTCCCTATTGACTAATTCTTATTTCCAGGCCGTCTGTCTGACTACTTCCCAAGCCCGTATCCGAACGAGAACGCGGGACGCTACGCTAACAACGGCTCCTATCCTCCGGACCTCTCCCTCATAGTGCTCGGCAGACACGGCGGCGAAGACTACATCTTTTCGTTGCTCACAGGTATACAAAGGGTCAGGGAATAGGGGTACCTTAAGCCTGCTCCACACTCGTGCGCGAATCGCGGCGCGAAGCCGCGAACGCGAGTGTGGAGTCGATTTCTTGGCGTCTCTTTACGTGCACGACCACAGATAGCTTGAATTTTGACAACCCTAAATAGCCGAAAGGGATAGTGCCATATATTAGAAACGGACAGCATGATTCGACCCTGAACCGCTGTCAAACTTCGGTTTTGTAGGAAGTTTCCTTTCTGTACGGTAGTACTATTATTTATTCTGTGATAATATGTCGTCAGGATACTGCCCCGCCCCAGCCGGTGTGGTCCTCCGAGAGGGCCAGAACTACAACCCCTTCTTCCCGGGCGGAGCCATAGCTATGGCAGAGGTAATATCACAACGCTTAGAAAATAAAGGAAAGAAAATGCCCGGTGCCAAGTCCTTAGACTAAAGCCCGCTCCACACTCGTGCGCGAATCGCGTGGAGTCCATTTCGCGGATCTGAGACATCGACTCCACACTCGCGTTCGCGTGTGGATTGTGCGCTCTGAAATTGGTTGTCACAGCGCCATCTGTTTTAGAGTGAGGGAACTAACGCGCACAACTGCTTAATAGACTGGACTCCAAAGCGGCATACGTCTTCAAATTCAAAAGCTATAACGTGTTGACGGACTTGCCTTGTAGACGGTCTTGCCCACAGTGACCTTACCTTTATTTACCGACGTTTCGACACAGAGGGGCTACCGCGAAAATCGAAGTTCGCAAATTGCGGGGATCTTTCTCTTTTACTCCAATGAAGGCGTAATTAGAGTGACAGAGAAAATTGCCCGCAATTTGCGAACTTCGATTTTCGCGGTTACAGCCCAGGTTTCACTGGTGGCAAATTTCGCGTTAGACCCGTCTATAAATGTGAGTTAATATGTGTTCAAAACGCGAAAGTTTTAAATATTATATTTTAATTGCCGTGTTTCACGGTGGGCTCGGTGGGCCATGTGATTGACCTAGTGACGCATGATGTGTCATTGATAATGTCAATGAGGTTTGTTTACTGTATGTGCTAGTGGTGCCACCTACGCAGAGCTTTGCCTAATATTCCTTATTTGTCCCAATTTGCGATAAAGTTTTTGCCATTATTTGGTACGTTTTAGAGTGAAATTGTAAAACTGTTACCAGGTACTTGAGAACTTCGCCGTCGAATACACGGACGGGACGTGCGCGACGCAGGCGCAGATGGCCAAAGATGTGGCCACGTTCCTGCGCTGGACGTCTGAGCCGGAGCTGGACGACCGCCGGCAGATGTCCATCAGGTACCAACTATACTCTGTATCAAAGATGTCGCCACGTTCCTTCGCTGGACCTCCTAGCCGGAGCTGGACGAGCGCCGGCAGATGCCCATCGGGTACCAACTATACTCTGTATCTTTAGGTATTTAAATAAAAGTTTTTGAACAACGCAAAATCAACTCTATTTCGTACATTGTAGGTTCAAATTTATGTTTTTTCGTACAGTACCTACACAGATGGCCCTTTAAATTTTTGACATACGCACGTATATAGCGCTAGTTACCGCACTAGGGCGGTAAATTAGCACTATACTTATCATATGTACTATAAGCCCCCATTCGCACGACAGCTTTTTCAACGCGCGTTAAAAAAGCGCTTGAATCTGTCCGCACTCTAAATTCGATTTAACGACCAAGGCTTAAAGTCGAAAATCCAACAACGCTTGATAAAAAGCGCCACCGCTGTCTTGTGAATACATACATGGGTCTCCATTTGTGTCATTCAAACGCTTTTTTAACGCGCGTTGAAAAAGCTGCCGTGTGAATGGGGCCTAAAAGTACTTTTTTTCCTGCAGGCTCTGCCTCTGGTTCACCCTAGCCTGCGCGATGACGTGGTTCTTCACCAAACATAAGTGGACGACCATGAAATCAAGGAAAATCGCTTACAAGCCCGTCTCCAAGTGAAGCGAAATTAATGTTTTTGAATTATATGATACTTAATGTATCTAGTATTTATGTATAGACTACGATTATACAGGACTCGAAAGCCCGCTCCACACTCGTGCGCGAATCGCGGCGCGAAGCCGCGAACGCGAGTGTGGAGTCGTGTTCGCAGATCTGCGAAATCGACTCTGCGTTCGCGTTACGGAATTGCTTCCAATAGTTTGGAAAAGTAACCTACTCATTATTATTTATTTTTGTTTAACAAGAATAAATCTGTTATATAATGTAATAATATCGTAATTATGTTAAAATATTGCTTCCATTGTGTATAATTGGTCAGTTTCTTTGATTTCAAACATTTCTAATTGCTCTAATAATAAATTAGATTGACTTTTCTTTGTAGTTTTTCTGGAATCTTTGCTATAACCGTAGACGCCGAAGTTCGCCGATTGCGGGCATTTTACTCTGTCACTCTAGTCACGCCTTAATTGGAGTAAAAGAGAAAGATAACAAATTAAAAGTGAAAAAAATATATTTAGAAACAGGATATTTAATGATAGTAATAATATATCAAATTAAAATACGTTTTGATAATTAATATCACATACACTGGACTGATAAAACAATACAGAGATACTTGCAATTTAAAAGCAACGATGCCTGCCATGTAAAAAAATCGGCCAAGTGCGAGTCGGACTCGCAAACGAAGGGTTCCGTACCATTATCTATAAAAACGGTCACCCATCCAAGTACTGACCCCGCCCGACGTTGCTTAACTTCGGTCAAAAATCACGTTTGTTGTATGGGAGCCCCACTTAAATCTTTATTTTATTCTTTCTGTTTGTATTTGTTGTTATAGACTAGACATAAAAAATCAAAATCGCTCTCCTTCTTGATTCGACTGGCACATCATATTACTTTTTGGCAACCGGGTTTTTTAACCTAATTAGACCCCGCTGAATCCGAATTTGCCGGTGTGCCGGAAGTGAGATATTTGACATTAAAGGTCCTTTTTTTTAGTTTTTCGTAATAACTCTTAAACGGTGGCGCATAGCAAAAAATGTTCTATTACATAAGTAATCTGCATAAAATTGCCTACAAGAAAGATTCAGTACAATTTTTCGCTAGGATCAATATTCAAAGAGATATTAACGCGGGAAATTTAATTATAATCACTTCTAAGGTCCCTTTTTTTAGTTTTTCGTAAATAACTCATAAACGGTGGCCAAATTAAAAAAATGTTGTTATTTAAACGATAATAATCTACACAAAATTTTGAACAAAAAAGATTCAGTACACTTTTCGCAGGGATCAATATTTAAAAAGATAATAAAGAGGGAAAGTTCTAGTATAATAAATTCTAAGTTTCCTTGTTTTTATTTATTTGAAGGATTTTTAAAGGCAATTCACTCGCGTTTCACATATAAAAATTACATTGTTAAAAATTGGGTAATGTACAGTCGCCATCAGATATATCAGAACGGCCAAGGCGCTCACAAATATCTGTACACGCCTCTATTGTCAAGGCGTTAGGGCGCGTGTTCAGATATTATGAACACCTTGGCCGCTCCGATATATCTGATGGCGACTGTACATTACCCAATTTTTAAAAATGTATTAGTCATTTACGAAAACCTAAAAATAGGGACCTGGAAATTGATTACAATTAACTTACCCCCTTTAATACCTCTTTAAATATTGATCGTAACGAAAAAGTGTACAGAACCTTTTTTGTGGACAATTTTATGTTTAATGTTTATGTTTAATATTGTTTTGCAACGGGCCACCGGTTTACGAGTTATTTACGAAAAACTAAAAAAAAGTGACCTGTGAACTGATTGTAATCAACTTTCTTCCTTTAATATCGCTTTAAATATTGATCCTAGAGAAAAGTATTCGAGATATTTTTTGGAGGAAATTTTATGTAGATAACTTATTCTTAAAAACCTATTTTGCTATATAGGGACACCGTTTACGAGTTATTTACAATAAACTAAAAAGGGACTTTAAAATTGATTATTTATAACTTACCCGCTACTCTGTCTTTTTAAATATTGATCCTAGCGAAAAGTGTTCTACATGTTTCTTGTAGGAAATTATATGTTTATTATTTATGTATAAGATATTTTTTGCTATGAGTCACACTTTTCAAATTATTAACGAATAAATAAAAACAAGGAAACTTAGAATTTATTATACTAGAACTTTCCCTCTTTATTATCTTTTTAAATATTGATCCCTGCGAAAAGTGTACTGAATCTTTTTTGTTCAAAATTTTGCGTAGATTATTATCGTTTAACAACATTTTTTGATATTGGCCACTGTTTATGAGTTATTTACGAAAAACTAAAAAAAGGGACCTTAGAAGTGATTATAATTAAATTTCCCGCGTTAATATCTCTTTGAATATTGATCCTAGCGAAAAATTGTACTGAATCTTTCTTGTAGGCAATTTTATGCAGATTACTTATGTAATAGAATATTTTTTGCTATGCGCCACCGTTTAAGAGTTATTTACGAAAAACTAAAAAAAGGAACTTAAGCAACCGGCAAATCCGGATTCAGCGGGGTCTAATTAGGTTAAAAAACCCGGTTGCCAAAAAGTAATATGATTTGCCAGTCGAAATCGATTTTACGAAAAATAAAACCAGTCTATTATAGCGGCAACAGAAATACATCATCTGTGAAAATTTCAACTGTCTAGCTATCACGGTTCGTGAGATACAGCCTGGTGACAGACAGACGGACGGACGGACAGCGGAGACTTAGTAATAGGGTCCCGTTTTACCCTTTGGGTACGGAATCCTAAAAAGCATAGTCACCAATATAAAAGTATTCTAAAGCGAGGCGTAGACTAGAAAGAAATTGCATGCAATTTACGTTACATTGCCAACTACATACAAAAGTTTGATCAGATACCGCAATGTAATGAAAATTGCATGCAAATTCCTGCTAGTCTAAACCTCGCTTAAGTTTTTTAAGGCCAGTTCAAACGGGATGATCAAATCGACCGATTTGATCAGGAAAAAAATTGGCGTCATTCTTATCTAGCGTCCACACGTACACAATTTAATCACCAATTTTATATTAATTGTGAGATTCGAGGGTTCGACAAAAATATACCACTAAACGCGCATACTAGCGTCGAAAATTGGCATTTTTGCTTCAGCATCTCCATTTGATCGATCAAAATCAAGTGAAATAGACGAGCTAATTTCATTTTCGCGTCCACACCTCATAAGGCAATTTCATTAGATTGGGCGAAAATTGTCCCCGTCTGGACTGGCTTTATAGCCTTAACACACTACCGCACGGCACCAAGGTCGCAGTGCGGTGCGGTAGTGTGTTACGGCTATTATAATGAAATTGGACGCTGATTATAAAATAAGTAATACTACAACTACAAAACTAAGATTTCACTTTATTACACATTAAATATAGAATACATAATTAGACCACAAGAATCCACAAAAACACTTTTTAAATCATAAAAAAAAGTTATGTTCAATTGAGCCATCCTATTAATACTATAATTTTATATTATTTATTTAATTTTATTTATTTTATTTATTTATAGTTTACGAATTTTAACCGACTAAGTACCTAAAATAAACCTAAATATTAAACAATATACGTGAGATTGTTTGGATGTTATAAAACTCTATATAACAAAGTGTATTTAGAAAAAAATACTTAAAACAATGTTTTCCTTCTCTTTCTTTTCCTGAACTTTCGTATTTCCATGTTTCATCTCCTTTTCTTTTGGAACATGAATATCCGTCTTTTCATCTGAATGTTTAGTTTCTAGATGCTTATTCAAATTGCTAACCTGTCTGAACTGCTCCTGACAGAACTCACAACAGTAAGGTTTAATGCCTTTGTGTTTCAGAACATGATTATTCAAAGATGTCTGCTGTGTAAACTCTTTAGAACATAGCTCGCACTTGTATGGTTTTTCCCCAGTGTGTAATCTTGAATGTGCCTGCAACTGGCCTTTAAAAGTAAAGCTCTTTGTGCAGTGTTCACACTTGTATGGTTTTTTATTCTCATGCGTATACTTATGTGCAATTAATGTCCTTTCTCTTTTGTATCTTTTCTTACAGATTTTGCAAGAAAAAGGACGATCGTTAGAATGTGTTATCATGTGTCGTTCTAAGCCCAATGCAAATTTAAACCCTTTATTGCATAATTTGCATAAGTGATTTAGTCGTTTAGGTTTTCGTAGATCGTTAGAATGTGTTATCGTGTGTTGTTCTAAGCCAGATGCATATTTGAACTCTTTATCGCATAATTTGCATAAGTGATTTGGTCTTTTAGGTTTTGGTAGATCGTTAGAATGTGTTAACATGTGTTCTTCTACACCAAATGCATGTTTGAACTCTTTATCGCATAATTTGCATGAGTGATTTGGTCTTTTAGGTTTTCGTAGATCGTTAGAATGTGCTATCATGTGTTGTTCTAAGCCAGGTGCATATTTGAACTCTTTATTGGATAATTTGGATAAGTGATTTGGTCTTTTAGGTTTTCGTAGATCGTTAGAATGTGCTATCATGTGTTGTTTTAAGCCAGATGCAAATTTGAACTCTTTATCGCATAATTTGCATATGTTTTTTGGTCCACTGTGTTTTCGCAAGTGTCCAATCATACCAACTCTGGCGAAAATTAGTTTTTCACACAGAGCGCAGCTATAATGCTTGATGTTTCCAATTTTACACATTTCACATGTATATGGTGATTTGGTTACCTTTTCAACTGTTTTTACAGGTTCCTCGGGTTTAGTTTTAGTACCTGTAAAGATAAGTTTTTTTTTCATTTAAATTAGAATAATGTTTTTCAACAGAAGAACACAATGTCGGGATCTTCATCAATGCACTCATGATGAATGGCAAGAGAGCAAATTAAAAATCCAATATCTGAATTTCAAGACATTTTTTCATACAAATATAAATCAAGTAGTTATAAGCCAGGCCATAAGAAAAGGAAAAGAGGTAGACCATTTAGAAGATGGGTGGACGACATCAAAGCCACAGCAGGAAGCACATGGACGAGAGTTGCCAAGGATAGAGAGGAATGGAGAAGGTTGGAGGAGGCCTTTTGCCAATAAATGGCACACAGACAGGAAAAAAAATACGCAAGAACTGTAAAAAAAATGAAATTTAGTCTGAAATAAAGGATTATTACATTATTACAGTTATAAGCCATTCTGGGCTATTGTCAAGGTGCAAAGTCGGTGGAAGGAAAAGTGGCGTTGATAAAGACACGCAATCTTATGGACATTATTATTATTGCTAGCGGTACCCGTTTTAACTATTTTACTCCATAAAATTTAACATAGAAAAGCCCACAAAAAGAGGGCAGCACTTGTGGTGCACTTAGAGAATAATGGGCAATCTAGGTACTATTTAAGCATGTTAGTATAGAACATGATACAACATTTCTTTTAACCTTGCCAAACGGTGCATCCATTTGCCGTGCCACTAACGCCACGGGGAAAAATTTAGTTTTGTGAATAATAATGCCAACCTAAAAGTGGGGTCTTTGTCAGTAGATTTTCATCAAAAAACAATCGACGTCAAATGCCGTCTTTGGCGTCGTTGTCACGATTTTGCGTCGACGTCAATTGCCGTCTGTGGCGTTCAAAAGGTTAAGGTGCCATAGGTTCAGAGAACAGAGTTTTTGGAAAACCATACCACTTTTTTAGATTACGATACGGTTGTTAAAAATGTAATTAGCAATCTTGTTTTTCTCCAGTGACTTCATTAATTTGAATCCAGATTTTTTGACTTTCGCTCGATAGAAAAATATCACGAACATAGGTCTAAAACGCACTCTAAAAATTTGTAACTATTTATGCACAAAAAAATAAAAATATGAATATTGCTTCTAGAAATAATTAATTCTTGTATTTTATTGCGTGAGGGAGGATAGGCTAGTCTAATCAGCCCAATTCCTCCTGTGATAAAAAGAGCAGGAAGTAAATATCTGTCAGTGATATGAAGATGTTCTGGAGAATTTGTTGAATAGCCATGAATTTAGTATTTTAACTGGATCTGGCATGAGGGGTGGGGGAAATAACCGAATGGGATAGTCTTATGTATCTTTCAGTAGGAGTAGCAGCGAAAGCGCTATTATTGTTTGTCCTTGTCACAGTCTCACATTTTTTTTTATTCCTCACCGTAAATTTAGTATGTATTATGGTGGGCAACAAATAAATTCGACCAATCATAGTGTCGCATTGCCTATATTTTATCCCTCATGGAGGCAGTTCTATAAGATCCTACCTTGTATGTGAATAGCTGATATTATAGTTGAATTATCGAGAAGATGGAATTGCATTTGTAGTGGTTGTATGCTGATAGTACAAGAAAATAGAAAATTCAAATATAGAATGCCTGTAAACAAACAATACTACTACATATGCAATTCCACGCTCTCGATGATACGACTATAGAATAGAATAGAATAGAATAGATTTTATTCGTAAACACACAGATAATATACATACATAGAAAGTGTTGGTATAAAGAGTATGTATTTACAATCGACACTGGCTTGACACATTCAATTTGGATATAAAAGATCAAGTTTGAATGATGTTAAAAGTCAAACTTGAGAATGTCAAAATCACTCTACTTCCACCCAAAGAGTATAATAATATAATATATGTATAGTAACTTCCACCAGCCGTCAAAACAAGACGTGTATCCAATATTGTATTTTAAATAATAAATATGTGTTAACAAAATAAAAGTGCCTTCCCGTATTTATCATAAACCTCCAACGACCTCCTGTAACGATTTACAGGTTATGGGTCCCTAAAAATAAACCAAAAAAGTAGTGTTTTCAGTGTTTTCAGGAAAACGATTCAGCTTTCGTACAAAAATATTTCTGAAGATAAGCCTAGCAACGGAGTTGTTTACAAAATAAGGCTAGCAACCAGTCTGACATTTCAGTTGAAGTAAACCGTACGTAATTTTAAAAGATGGACAACATGAACAGCTTAAATAAATTGAAATCTACTTCATCCTACTCAACCTGGCACAACACAAAATAAAGAAGTTAATAGACAGGAAGAAAATCAAGGTGGTAGAGTCAACAATAATGAAGTTCGAGAAGGTGAAATGTTAAGGAAAAGAGTGAGAAGTAGAAATATGGAGTGTTCGAGAAGGCGATATTCATTTGAGAATATTTAGTAGTGAAACAAGTGAAGACGAAACAAATGAAGACGAAACAAATGAAGATGAAACAAATGAAGGTGAAACAAATGAAGGTGAAACAAATGAAGATGAAACAAATGAAGTTGAAAGAAATGAATTTGAAAAATGTCAACGAAGATTAGTGTTTTAGTGATAATATGAGGTATTGAGTGTAGACAATGTAGTATACTGCTGTGCTAAAAACATATGCAGTAATCGCAGTTGAAAAGTCATGCAATTGTTTATCTTGTTCTTTTTGAATAAGTTCTTTATTTAAACGATGATTTTCATGCAAGTACTGCACATACAATAAGCAGGGCAGTATAAGTGCGGGCAAAAGTGAACGTTAATATTTTTTCGAATAAATGTCGGGGTTTTCTTTTATAGTATGTCGTAGTATGTAAGTTTTTATAGGGTGTGTAAACTTTTATATTATAATACAGAAATATGTACTTATTGAAAGAAAACTTGAGGATCGCGGATCCTAGAAACAAAGTGTATTCAAAATTGAGGGGGTGCTTAATAATGATTCATTTAAGGGGGTGTAAGTGTAGTAAGTGTAACTGAATCATTATTTAACCTCATCCATCACCATCACCGAAGAAGAGTTATATTCACTTTAATAGGTACATTTTACATGGTTTTTGAAAAATATCCTTGAGGTTTTGTTTCTAAGTCTGTATTTTAATATTTTATAATTTATATTAGAATTGTTAAAAGATTTATTTTATTAGTGATGTATAATTTATATTAGAATTGTTAAAAGATTTATAGTCCGGTGGCCGGCTGCATGAAACAAACCTCATCAAAAAATAGAATATACCTACCCTGTAGAGGTACCTGACATTTAGTAGCTTCCAACGCACTTGGTCGGCCTAGGCTTAACCTGGCAGATTTTGTACAAATGGCAAAAACGTTGGACAAAAATTCATCAAAAAAAACCTCATCGAAAAATAGAATGAAACTTGTATGGTAGGATACCTGACCTTGAGGACAGTAAAAAAAAATTGGTCGGCCTCACCTTAGCCTGGCAGTTTTTGCAGTCCGACCAGATTTATTGGGTCACGTGAGAGCTACAATTTACCTCATCGAAAAATAGAATGAAACAAACGGATTATAATAGCTAAAATAAGCCTGTTGACGTATGTCTTGGTCGGCCTCACCTTAACCTGGCAGTTTTTGCAGTCCGACCAAATTTATAAAAAAATCATCAAAATTTTTTTATCGAAAAATCGTATGAAACTGGTTTGGTACGATGGCTGCCTTTGAGGACAGTAAAAAAAAAGTGGTCGGCCAAATCCTGTGTTGGCAGGTTCCTATGTCCGACCAATTTTGTGGTACCACGTGAGAGCTACAATTTTACCTCATCGAAAAATAGAATGAAACAAACGGATTATAATAGCTAAAATAAGCCTGTTGACGTATGTCTTGGTCGGCCTCACCTTAACCTGGCAGTTTTTGCAGTCCGACCAAATTTATAAAAAAAAAATCAAATTTTTTTTATCGAAAAATCGTATGAAACTTGTATGGTACGATAGCTGCCTTTGAGGACAGTAAAAAAAAAGTGGTTGGCCAAATCCTGTGTTGGCAGGTTCCTGTGTCCGACCAATTTTGTGGTACCACGTGAGAGCTACAATTTACCTCATCGAAAAATAGAATGAAACAAACGGATTATAATAGCTAAAATAAGCCTGTTGACGTATGGCTTGTTACCGACGGCTTTCATAAATTCAATGTGGCAGTGTGCGGCAGAATCCACTTGCATCAAATTTGATGCAACACATTGTGGCTGGACATTAAGAGATGAAATGTATAAGATCAAATGGTTTGAAGGACACATAACGCCTTTGCGAGTCGAAGAAATAACAATAGATAAGACGGAGTCTGGGGAAAGTTCGTCAGACTTCGACTCCGAAGATGATTATGATTAACAGTAATTATTAACAATAAAAGGGTTATTCCCACTAGTTACCACCAAGTTCTTATCAGTGGTAACTACTGGGAATTATTTTCCCACCTTTTACCACTGGTAACTACTGGGAAAAAAAATTCCTAGTAGTTACCACCAACTCGGTTTGGTGGTACCTACTGGGAATTTTTATTCCCAGTAGTTACCACTGGTAAAAGGTGGGAATTTCTTTTCTACAAACCGAGCTTCGAAGGAGAAATGCTACAATAATAATGCAGTTGATGGAAAAAAGGCTGATTTGATGCAAAGATAATCACTTAATATATGTGAGGTTATCTTGTGTATTTTACCGTTTATTAAAATTTTGGAAGGCTCACGTGCAGTTTTTCCTCTTATATAACAAGTGTTCGATTGAAAACTAAGCTTTGGTGTATACCTGGATCACCTGCATGTACAAGGCGTTTCATATACGCCCGCCCATCAGATAGGTACACAAAGTCATGATGCGTATGGAATACAGCATGTGTGGCCAAGCCATTATGCCCTAAATTATGTACTACTTCGTTAAAACTTAGCTTACCTGTGTATTTACTCTTTCCAAAATATTTATCTTCCTTAAAATGCAGCCTACACAAACGGTCTTTGTCATTTGCCTTAGTTTTTGGTACTCAAAGCTTTTTCTCACCGATTTATGCATATCGGGTCCTTGGGAAAAAAGGGAGATCCTATAGGTATATTTCCACAATTTGTCGCACACTATTGCAGTATTGTGGAGAGAAAAAAACATACAACCGAATTGATAACCTCCTCCTTTGGGATTTGGAAGTCGGTTACAAAAGGAGAATGTTTACAATTTATTGGAAACAATGTATGTGATTTGACAGTGACAGCAACTCCACAATGGAGGCGCCACCTGGCGTGATAAAATGTCAGTTATGCCTCCTCATTCTATCTGTAGTGGAAAAGTAGGATATACGATTCAAAACTTATCAAAAATCGATGAAAACCTTTTTATTTTTGACATCTGTGAGACATCATCTCAACGTAAGTGTTACTCTGAAACCAAGTCAGTAGTTAGAAAACGTTATTTAGATATTAGATAGATTTATGAATAAAATTTGAACTGAATGTTTTCTTTTTTTTTAAAGCCCTCTAAGACCTCCATGGACTCATTTACTTATGACTTTTTTCAGTTAGCATTATTAAGTTAAGTTCAAGCTGCGAAGAAACCATATTTTCAATATAGATATTATTATTCTTTATAAATGTGGTCGGACTACAAAAACTGCCTGGCTAAGGTGAGGCCGACCAAGACATACGCCAACAGGCTTATTTTAGGTATTATAATCCGTTTGTTTCATTTTATTTTTCGATGAGGTAAATTGTAGCTCTCACGTGGTACCACAAAATTGGTCGGACACAGGAACCTGCCAACACAGGATTTGGCCGACCTCTTTTTTTTTACTGTCCTCAAAGGCAGCTATTGTACCATACAAGTTTCATACGATTTTGCGATAAAAAAATTTTGATGATTTTTGTATAAATTTGGTCGGACTGCAAAAACTGACAGGTTAAGGTGAGGCCGACCAAGACATACGTCAACAGGCTTATTTTAGCTATTATAATCCGTTTGTTTCATTCTATTTTTCGATGAGGTAAATTGTAGCTCTCACGTGGTAGCACAAAATTGGTCGGACACAGGAACCTGCCAACACAGGATTTGGCCAACCACTTTTTTTTTTACTGTCCTCAAAGGCAGCTATCGTACCATACAAGTTTCATACGATTTTTCGATAAAAAATTTTTGATGTTTTTTTTATAAATTTGGTCGGACTGCAAAAACTGCCAGGTTAAGGTGAGGCCGACCAAGACATAAGTCAACAGGCTTATTTTAGCTATTATAATCCGTTTGTTTCATTCTATTTTTCGATGAGGTAAAATTGTAGCTCTCACGTGGTACGTGGTACCACAAAATTGGTCGGACACAGGAACCTGCCAACACAGGATTTGGCCGACCACTTTTTTATTACTGTCCTCAAAGGCAGCCATCGTACCATATCAGTTTCATACGATTTTTCGATAAAAAAATTTTGATGATTTTTTTATAAATTTGGTCGGACTGCAAAAACTGCCAGGTTAAGGTGAGGCCGACCAAGACATACGTCAACAGGCTTATTTTAGCTATTATAATCCGTTTGTTTCATTCTATTTTTCGATGAGGTAAATTGTAGCTCTCACGTGACCCAATAAATCTGGTCGGACTGCAAAAACTGCCAGGCTAAGGTGAGGCCGACCACTTTTTTTTTACTGTCCTCAAGGTCAGGTATACTACCATACAAGTTTCATTCTATTTTTCGATGAGGTTTTTTTTGATGAATTTTTGTCCAACGTTTTTGCCATTTGTACAAAATCTGCCAGGTTAAGCCTAGGCCGACCAAGTGCGTTGGAAGCTACTAAATGTCAGGTACCTCTACAGGGTAGGTATATTCTATTTTTTGATGAGGTTTGTTTCATGCAGCCGGCCACCGGACTATTATTTTATAAGTGATGTTGAAGAGTTGAGTCGGTGAATAAAAGATTTATTATATTTAGTGATGTTGAAGAATTGAGTCAGTGAATAAAGCATTTATTATATATATGATTAGTGTTGAAGAGTCGAGTGGAAGAATAGAGCTTTTAATATATTATGATTAACGTTGATGAGTCGAGTGGGAGAATAAAACGTTTATTATAGATAATTAGTGTTGAAGAGTCCAGTGGAAGAATAGAGCTTTTATTATATGATTAATGTTGATGAGTTGAGTGGGAGAAAAAAACGGTTATTATAGAAGATTAGTGGTGACGTATCGAGTGGAGGAATTCTTGAGTACTTATCTTGTCGAATGGGAATTTACTTTAACTATTTTTTGAATGGGGATTAAATGTATGTAAAATGAGGGAAATATACAGGATGTGTTATGTTTCTTTTTTGGTTTTTGTATTTGAAATTATTTGTTGGAATATTGTCTTGACTAAAGAATAACGCTGTAAATTAATGCTTCAAGCAGAGTCGATTGAGGGGGTGTGTTGGTATAAAGAGTATGTATTTACAATCAACACTGGCTTGACACATTTAATTTAGATATAGAAGATCAAGTTTGAATGATGTTAAAAGTCAAACTTGAGAATGTCAAAATCACTCTACTTCCACCAGCCGTCAAAACAAGACGTTTATCCAATGTTGTATTTTAAATAATAAATATGTGTTAACAAAATAAGTGCCTTCCCGTATTTATCATAAACCTCCAAAGACCTCCTGTAACGATTTACAGAAAGAACATAGTGAAAATAAAATGTCACGAAATGGCCCCATCTCAGCATGTTGCAACGACTTCCAATACAAGGAAAAGTACAAGGACTTACCAATAAATTTTAACATTACTTTCGGCTTCCATATTTCCACGGGGCCAATCACCAGATCCTCGTCTATTTCATGGTCTGCGTACAGACTTCCCAAAGAGCCGGCTTCGCTAGGATGATCCTCGTCTATTTCATGGTCTGCGTACAGACTTCCCAAAGAGCCGGCTTGGCTAGGACACTCATCTTCTTCATATCTCTCCGGATCCCTTAGCGACATTCTGAGACAAAAACGGGGCAAATACGGCAATTATGTCGGTTAGTTTACTATTTTTTGTTATTTGTCTTAGGATTAAAATAACTGAGTAGTACTTGTAGGTATTTACTTTTGTTTTGCACGCACACAAAAACTTGTTTGGTGGGTGGTGATTTCGGTGAACGGTCAAATTAGTCAAATGTCAGCAAAAGACGCTGTACTGTCACTGTCAATCATTTTCTAATCTGCATCATCCATGAAGTTATAAGATGGAGTGAACTGTCACTTTTTTTGCCATACTAAATTTAACCTTATCACCGAGTCAGAAAGACGTTCTTACCAGACTAAAGAAAACGGTCCACTTGAGATAGCAAAGGTGGGTCGCGGTGTCTCACTCGCACATGTTGCCAATGTTAAAAATATACCATTGTGGTAGTATTTCTATCAATATACTACTAAAATGAAATACCTTCTTATATTATTTAAGTGCTATATTTAGAGTAAGGTTCTGATATCTTTTAAGAAATTTGTAAATAATTATGATGTCAATATTATTAACTGATTTAACCAAGCATGTGCACAACAAAAAAAAAACATTAATTTTGATATGGTAGACATTGTAGTAACTTTGAATATTAATTGGTATCCCTAACGTGTGATGACATGTTATCAAAACACGTGAATGAAAAATTTCTTAAAAATGGTGAATAAATGTTGCGTTAAAGGTTGTAGGAGTGAAAGAATTTCTAATTGTGGAATAGTGTTTCACAAGGAAGCCACAATTATTACATTTTGCGATAAAAATACAAGTCAACATTGTCAAACTCATTAGGGTGACCATGATGTCGGCACGATGAGAATCAGTGTTACACAATTCTTATTACGTACTTAAAAGTAAGTTTATATGAATAGGTATGTTTTTATTTCGGCATGTTTAAATTGGTGAAATGAGAGCTAATACAGGATAAATAATTGCCAAAATTGAAATCCAAAGTCCTTAAACATTACAGACACATTTATACATTGTTATAATAATAAAAAACACATTGATAATAAAAGAAAAATAGAACTTTATGGTAATTTACTGACTTTTGGGACGTTACCAGAAACGTTACTGGGAATTTACCCTCTTTGGAAAATTTACTGGGAACGGCACATCACTAGTTTCTTTACATTTCACGACTCTTCTCTTTTCGCGCAGATGGCCTACCACCGTGAACACCGAGGTTCGCAAATTGCGGGCATCTTTCTCTTTTACTCCTATAAAGGAGTAATTACAGAGACAGAGAAAGATGCTCGTCAAACGATGCAAACTTCGGTGTCTATGCTCCAGTGACAAGCGTCGTCCTAGATAAAAACTATAGCAAACGGGCGTAGCGGTCCCACGCGACCCTGTGGCAGTGGCGGATTTGCCCTAAGGCCGAGTAGGCCCCACAGACTACAAAGAGATCAGACCGCCAACTCGGGAACAAAGACTATGTACGTTAGACAAGTATATTTTATCTGTACTCCTAGTCATGTATGACGTTTCTTTTTTTTAAATTTTGAATTGATGCGTAGCAAAGGACGTAACGTATACAGCCAACCTTGCGTGACCAGCCCCCCCCCCCCCACCCCTCCTCCTTAGGAAATTAATACTTATAATTGATATAGTTCCCGGCATTTAAATTGAACACCGACTTATACAGTAAAATTGAGTCAGTGTTCAATTTAAATGCCGGGAACTACACTTGTCGCAATAATTTAAATAAAACACAATTTTATTTATTAAACGATTTATTCCTCAGTCTTTTCTTATATTTTAAAAAAGCTTTCTGCTGCATCGCAGGCAAAGTGCGGTTTTTTATCCGCACAATATCCGTTCCTTTTAATATTTTATTAATGTTATTGCACCAATTTGTAATCGAGAACTTTACTGTCACGGAAATAAAATATGACAAAATTTCACGGTGTGTGGTACATTTAAAGAAACTAAATGGATTGTTGAACAAAATTTTTTCCATAATTTTGGCCGTCAGATTTAATTCATGGGCTCGGTGTTCCAAGAATCCGTTTGTTTCTTTAATAATTGTACCGAAACACCGAACAGCACCTCTGGATGGGTAAGTAAGGCGTTTCGTGGCGGCATCATACTCTCTTTGATGAATCCATTTGTGGATTGCGCCTTCTTTAGTAGTAAGGCTTTTTCTGCAACTGTCACATTGATTATTATATTTCTGCATTGTTTTTGTTACCACCCATCCAGCAGTGTACGCTCGCGAATGGAGAACATTTAGTTGCTCCCGTTGGGCCTCTTCTACAGTATCTTCTACATCTCCTACTTTGGGATGACCCGGCTCGACCCTAGCAGTTTCACTATCTTCAAATAATGATTTTAAATTAATTATTTGGTCTGCCGAGTCATCCTCACAATTATAAGCGTCACCATGAAACTTTATCATTCTAGTAATCAATAATGATTTAAAGGTGTTCTTGAAACTGTGGCAGTTGGGGTCGTTGTTCCTATAATTATAGGCCCTGACTTGGCCAAAGAAGTTTTCAATTGGATCTGAATTGAAGAACCTTGGGCGCATTATTGTCATATTTTTGCTCTTAAAAAACTGCCACAGCTTCATGAATGTTTTTACCGTGGCAATAAAGTTTTTTAAGGAAGGCACGGATTTCGGATTTCCCTTGGAATCTACATATTTAATTTTTTCCAGTTTCTCGATGCTCTCCGGCCAAAATTCATGGTGCTTAGATTTTTCTGTCACTGCACAGCGTAGCTCTTTTCCTTTCTTTTGTGAATAGGTTGCTGATCCGTTGATGCTATCAAACAATTTATCAAAGAACAAAACTGTTTCAGCAGTGTTTCTTAATGTTTCACTCACAGGTCTGCCGTCCGCATAGTGAGCTAAAAACAAGAAAATTACCATATTTGTTTATTTTATGCATAATAGATTTGTGAAGTTCAAGTAGGTACTTTATCATCAATAGTATTCACTATCTATACCTATTGTTCTATCTTCATAAATTTCATTTCATTCCCTGCAGCACTTTATAGCAACAGACAGACAAATATTTTCGCATATAATATAAGTAGGGATTCGTGTTCTGAGTCTTCTCGGTCTACCGGATATTAATCTAGATATGTACCTATATACCGGGTGTGGCCTGTAATATGAGCAAAAAATTAAACTGTAGGCTGTACTCCTCATACTGACCAACATTTGTTCAGCGACTTTAAAAAATAACTTGTGGTTTGATTTCTAATACACTTTAAAGTTTATTCTAAGACGCAATGTATTGCGAATTTTGTTATGTTTAAGGCGTGACAAGCAACGTCTATCACAATGATATGGCGCGGCGATGGCGTCCATTGAAGATAATATTTATTTTGTATGAAAAATAGGGAGTCAAAATACTTCATAATTTTTAAAAGTTGTTGAACAAAAGTGTCACCGTTTAAGGAGTAGAGTCTATGTTTTAATTATTTGCTCATGTTACAGGCCACACCCAGTATAACTATATTTTTACTCTTGCATTCTACAAATGGGTACCTAACTATTTATGTTAGTGAAAAGGAGAAAAATTAATTACTTACAGAAGTTGGCTGTGTAAGATAGAGCCGAAGACAGTGTGTAACTAAATACTTTTACACAGTTCTTGACCTGAAAAGAAATATATATTTCAGTACTCAATATGTAATATATCGTTAATATATTAAAATACCAATAACCAAACTATATTTTAGCGGATAAAATGCAGCAATGTGAATGTAGTATAAATTACTTGAGTATTAGGATATAAAATCATTAAAATATTCCAACTGGTCATAACATTCTCAATGCATCTATAGGCTGATTATAAGGACGGAACCATTTACTACAGTACATAGGTAAAGCATATGCTAGTTGATTGTATAAGAAAATCTTTAGTTATACTAGATTTCACACATTGAGAGGGTATCGACTGTCAAGTGAGTCAGTGACGCCCTCATTATTGTGTTTTCTAATAAACCAATCCATTTGTCTATAATCCAGTAAGTGTAAGTATATATATTAAAATTGTAGCCCTATTGATTTCACCAACTTTTGTTCATTATAATCATTATTGTCTCATAGCTTTATTTTGCTACATCATCTAAATGGCAAATGGTGGCCACTTTTTTCCGTTCAAGTGATGAAGTCAAAAGTAAGTAACATATAAAACTATATCACAGATTAATTATTGTGGGATAAGTAGGACAACACTAATATATACTTATTTATACAGAAATTAATTGGTTTATTAGAAAACACAAACCCCCTAATGAGGGCGTCACTTGACGCTCTGCGCAGTCTTAGTAAAAATCGGCACCAACCTTCATCTTTTTAATTTTTTCAGGTATCACATGCTGGTCATTTAACTTATGCAGCATTCTTGTTTCCATATTATTGCAGTCCGTTTCGTATACATCCACGATGTCTCTCCATGTGGATAATTTTCCTTCAAAGGAAATGTCTTTATTCAAAAAATTATTTCTCAATCCTTTAATAAGATGAGGAGGGTCGAATATAACCATCAGTTTGACTTCGTTTATTGTTACTGTGCCATCTAAAAAAAACACAGAAAATTAAAAAAACACTTCAAATATCACACCTTTGAAATATCTTATTCTATTTTCGAGTTACAACTGTTTTACGATGGCTTTGCAATGATCTGCCCCGCGCTATGGTAAAAAAAATTAAGCCTTGAAGAATTATTTAACATACATCAATTCAAAGTGTTATTAAACCTATAAGTACTACTAACCTGGTCCCTGATTTGTCAGTAATTGGTCACGCGCTGTGTCAGCCTTCAGGCAATTTAGAGCCGCTTGGAAAGCTGACCCTTGGTCGCAAATAAGGGATATCGGCTTTAACCCGCATCCTACAACCGCTGTGATAATATCCACGAGTATACTTTTTAATTCTGTGCCTTTAGTAGCGCCTTGGCAAAAATAAAAGGCTATTGGCTGCTGCCACTTGTGGACAGCTCCTCTCAACATAAACACGAGGGCATGATCAGCGAAATCATTTTTTCTCTCGCCAAGCTCTACTAACCCATTAATTTTATCTTTGTTTTTGTCATAAGACAAGCCAGCCTCTAAAGACATTTCGTCAAATATGACTGAACACAGTTTTTTTTTGTAGCTCCATTTTTCGGTCTGAAATTTAAATACATAGATAAGCGTTAAAAACATTTAACTAAATGTATATATATAAATAAAACTAAATTATATCTAAGATCCCTTAATAAATCTAAAATTCAACACAATATGAAACTACTAAATAAACCGCCAGTGAAAAGGTACCTATCACACTTGCTGCGTTCAATTTCGATGGACAGCCAAGAATGACTCACAGCGCGGGTCAAGGTCCCTTTTAAATTACAATTATTACTAGTGGCTCTGTGAGCTGTAGACCTCGCGAGCAGAGCTTGAAATAACATGGTGCTAAGAGCTTTAAATACACCGTGTTTTTTTTTATTTCCGTTAATTTCAAGGGTGCATTCCTGAGCTTAAATCAAGTAACTTTCTCAAAGACACCGATGTTCTAATTAAGTCCATTTCGGAGATAATCCATAATTTATTTTTTTACTATAAGGCCTCTACAAGCGTGTACACTTGCCTTAGGGCCGGCTTACATATTGATTAGTGTTTAGAATGAGTTCATACATTTGCTACTAAACTTAAGTACAATCTCGGTCGATTGAGGTACGAAATGACATTGATATGTCACAGATTTCAATTGTTTGGTTGAGTTAAATGTAATGCCCGTGTTACAACAACGCTATATGCTACATTTAATTACTTTTTAAACAAAAAAAAAAACAAAAAAGAAAACAAAAAAAAAATTTTTTTTTGAAAATTAACTATGCCATTTAGTTCTTATAAACGTACTTAACTATACCCCGAAGTTAACGGAATTCAATAAAAACACGGTGTATAGTAAATTAAAGAAAAACAATACGAAATTTATGTGTAAAAAAATACAAAAAGTTATAATATCCCAGCATACAATTACTGGGGATCGAACCCAGACCCTCTGTACAAACAGAAAAAGCGAACGTTTACAAACTGAGCCAAATAGTTCTTAGATGGGTTGACGAAATTTAGCTACTCCTTCTCAAATTAAAATTAGTTAAAATTAAATATCTAAATACCGACTAAACCAGCGATAATTTTTTTCTGCATTTTTTGCTATTAACTCTGTAAACATGTTTCAAAAAGAAAAAAGTCTTATGATATCGATACGACTATTTGTTTAGGCGCCAGGTATCACGACTCCGCCATTTTTAAAAATTTCTAAAAACCGGATTGACAAAAAAAATGTATTTAGTCATAAAATTCGGTCACAAAATTTCACGAGAATCGGTTAAGAATTGCGACCTGTAGAGGAGAACATCCGGACATACGAAAGCAAAATGCCCGAGTCAAAACGTAGACCTTCGCTTCGCTTCGGTCAACAATGAAACTCTATAATTTTCAACAAAATGAAAACAATATTCCTTTTATTAAAATATATTTAAAACCGGGTCCAACGCGATTTTTTTTTACTAGGACATCAGTTAGCTGCGACCACGACCACTGAAACCTGTGTCGAAACGTCGGAAATTAAGGTTACACAATAAATTCGCGTAAGACCAGGTCTTAACTGTTTTAATATGTGATCAAAATACGAAAGTTCAAATTTAATATGCCTTTTTTGCTTTAGTTTTTTTTTTACAATCTTCGCAATGTATTTTTTATTAAAAATTATGATTTCATGATATTGTTTAACTCAGTTATCAATTACTTAATGTAGATCCTAAGATTTTATGACGTAGATACATACCTCTCTTCTTATTACTTCAAATACTTGAGGACAAATCCCAGACTCGATCTTAAGTCCTGCAACCATTTTATTTAGAGTCGATCGCGACGGCAGGATAAAAATTTTGTGCAGGAACCTATAGCACTTAGGGCTTTGTTTCATTATCGACAGTGCTATTAGTTTTTCTTCCAATGAAAATCGACGCCCTTTCTTATTTTTATTGCAAAGGTTGATTTGCATTTTCAAAATAGTTTTCGCATACGGATTCATGTCTTTTGTCAATTCTTGAAAGGATTTCTCTTTGTTGAATTTCAAGGCCCTCTTAGCCCTGTGGTAAAAATCTGCCTGACGTTTAGATTTTTTATATTCGTCGTATATCATTCGGCCCGTTGGTGTCAGGTTCATTAATTTCCCAATCAATCGTTTCCTCTGCTTCTGTGGCCTTTTCGCACTTTGAACTTTAACTTCAACAACACCTGAAAAATATAAGCATTTAATTTAATTTAGGAAATTTTTATGTGGACACTTACTAGTGTCCGACCGAAGGTTCGGTTTCGGTTTCGGTTTCGGCCAGTTTCGGCCAAAAAATCATGTTTCGGCTGTAGTTTCGGTTTCGGCCAAAAAACGGCCGAACCTTTCGGCCGGGCCGAAACTTACGAAATGGTACTTCGTACTATGAAACTAAACTATGTGACAAAGACCAAAAGTTGGGGAATAAGTAGGACAACAATATTAATATGTACCTACATAATATACTGATTCATGTATAGGTACAGTAATTAATTGGTTTATTATCAAAACAATTCTACTAATGAGGGCGCCACTAGACGCAGTCTTAAGAGGCTGTTAATACCTATAGCACGCACACTGTCTAATTGTATCGGAGTAAATGAAATAGCACTGTCGCATGTTACTGGGCCTGGGCAAAGGAATAATAAGAAAACTCATCATCTTCCTCGCGTAATCCCGGAATTTTTGCCACGGCTCATGGGAGCCTGGGGTCCAATTGACAACTAATCCCAAGAATTGGCGTAGGCACTAGTTTTTACGAAAGCGACTGCCATCAGACTGACCTTCGAACCCAGAGAGTAAACTAGGCCTTATCGGGACTAGTAGTAGTACGTAAGAGTTTACTACTACTACTAGTACTACTACTACTACTAGTCCGGCTTCCTCACGATGTTTTTCCTTCACCGAAAAGCAAATAGTAAATATCAAATGATATTTCGTATACCTATAAGTTCCGAAAAACTCATTGGTACGAGCCGGGGTTTATACCTGCGACCTTCGGATTGAAAGTCGCACGCTCTTACCGCTAGGCCACCAGCGCTCAAGGAAATATCTCGCTTTTTAATACAATGGACGTTGGTTGGAGTTTGTGCTCAACTACTTATCCTGAACCCTGAAGCACGGCTTTGACTTCGCATGAAAGTTCGCCTCACTGGGGTACTTCGGACTTTTAGGCCCAGGTGAAGATCGGTACCCGGCCTTGCGATATTTTAACAAAAAATTTCGCGCTCGCTGCGCTCGCGTTTTTGTTTTGGTTGACCCTGTATCTACATGTTTACTTGACTGGTGAATGAATAGAGTTAGACTAAGAAAATTCTGCAATTATTTTGATAGCATACGCAGTGCAACTAGTGCAAATGTTATTTATACGTAATAATTTCATAGAAGTTTTGACGTTTATAATAACACTTGCACTGCGTGTGTTGTCAAAATCGTTGCAGAATCATCTTGGTCTAACTCTAGTAATTTTCTTAAAAAACTGCTAAAGTAACGTCAATTTCAAGGACATTGGGTGTTGACAGCTCCATAATATGTGTGTAAAAGCGGTTTTATGACATTTTTTTAACGATTTTAACAAGTCTACAAAAGGTTCGGTTTCGGTTTCGGTTTCGGTTTCGGCCGAAACTAGAGCCAAAGCCGAACATTCGGTTTCGGTTTCGGTTTCGGCAAAAAAACATGTTTCGGTCGGACACTAACACTTACTTAATCCAAAATCCTTCCTAAATCGTAAAGAACCGTATTCCGGATAGTATGGGTTCTGGGCCATGTCGCGTCCCGAAGTAACTTATATATCATTAGATATAGTGCATAGCCTATATCGAAATGCTAGGAACACAATTTTTGGCTCCGTAACTTTGTTTAGACTAGTTGGGAGGTGAACATATCAAAAGTCCCCGGCTGTAGCCCCGGTGCTGGGGGGTAGAGGGGGGTAAGCAGGTCTAATTTTTCGGTTTTTCACTGATATCTTGGAAACTTTGCGTCTTAGCGACATCCCCCCCCAAACAAATGATACCAAACACGGCCTATCAGCTTCACTAATGTAGATATCAAGATAAAATTGAAAGCCCTAAAATAAACTTTCAAGAGCGGATATCTCAAAAACTATTTAAGATATCGAAAAACTTGACTTAATAAAACTTGTAAAAAGAATTATCAGCTTTTAGTTTGTCTTAGTAGTCATGTCGCTAAGACGCAAAGTTTCCAAGATATAAGTGAAAAACCGAAAAATGAGACCTTCTTTTCCCCCTCTACCCCCAGCACCGGGGCTACGGCCGGGGACTTTTGATATGTTCACCTCCTAACTAGTCCAAACAAAGTTACGGAGTCAAAAATTGTGTTCCTAGCATTTCCCTCTATACCTTCTTATTGCTTGGGGGCTGTCCATAAATTACGTCATCGATTTTTGACGATTTTGGACCCCCCCCCCCTATAATCATCCAAAAATCATGCATCAAATGACCCCATTTCCTCCTACTTCATGCTACCGTCATCCGATGTCCAGACCCCCCCCCCCCTAATTTGAAATGACGTAATTTATGAATAGCCCCTTGGCCTATGTAATTTATCTGTAAAATATTGAAACATTGTATTCATACTTTTCAAATGACAGATTCAGTTTTTTTTTAACATTTTAAAATGTTTGACTTTGGCCATAATTCAATTTAAATGGAAATCGTTACCGCCGCGCGCTACAAATTATTATTCACAAAAAATATATGAGTGCCTATTATAAAGTGATACTTTTTAGAATGAGGAATAAATGAGCTAAATTGTCCAATATTTTATTTAGTATAAATCACTACACTGTGATTGTAAAGGCCAAAATTGTCCTAAAAATACATATAATATTAATTTTTTGTGCAAAATTCAGTTTATTTGTATGAAAAGGTATAACGATTATTTCAAAAATGAATTCCTCGTCTCTAAATTATACAAAAATGATATATAACTTGCCCTTATTGCTAATAAAATGAAGAAATATAGCATAGATTAGACCTGGGGAGCCGACTATTTCCCCTCTCCCCTTCTTTTGGGTATACGGTATGATTTCGTTGCTACCGGGCCAAATTAGCGCATTCTCCTTCTTCCTCGCGTTATCCCGGCATTTTGCCACGGCTCATGGGAGCCTGGGGTCCGCTTGACAACTAATCCCATGATTTGACGTAGGCACTAGTTTTTACGAAAGCGACTGCCATCTGACCTTCCAACCCAGAGGGGAAACTAGGCCTTATTGGGATTAGTCCGGTTTCCTCACGATGTTTTTCCTTCACCGAAAAGCGACTGGCAAATATCAAATGATATTTCGTACATAAGTTCCGAAAAACTCATTAAAAAAAATTAACCAAATTAGCCCATTATTTGGTAATAAGAGTATGCAAGGCATCTAACACAATAATAAAACGTCTATGAACAGAAATGGGAGACATATTTTATAAGATTTGACAATATCCTTGAAGAATCTTCAGACATAAACGGCAATTAAGCCACCAGTGTTGGGTTGCCTATAATCATATGCCCACTTTGATTAACAATGAAACTATTTTTCCGTGAATGTACTCGTAAACCCCTATCCGTTAGTATGCGATTCATTAATGGACGCACCATGGCCCAAATCGGGACACGGTTCTTTGTAACTGCGTTTAGTAAGACTCTGACTGCACTAACTAGAACCATTTGTTTAGTTAGGATGCCAGTTAGGACGATTGAATTAGTGTGTAAAGCGTTTTTATATGTTTTCCGAGCAAAACTCAATCTCCCAGGTACTTTATACTTAATTGTACTACAATGTACAAATTGCGGCTAAAATATCAAATATAAATATTGTCAAGGTAAATACTAACTTTGAACTTGAGACTGTTCCCTTGGTGAATTGGTAGAGGTAACCTCCTCAACCGCAACACATTCTGGAATATTTGCTTCTGGCAAAATCTGCTGCTCTTCAGCATTTGATTGTTTGATTGCAGCTTCAGCAGTTGTTACAAAGACTGCTGAAACAGAAATAACAATTATGAAACAATCAGTCTCACACATATGGATCATGCCTCAGTTCTAGCAGGCTCGCACGGGGCATACTCTAGTTAGACTTACACATGATGATCGTTATTCAAGAATTTCGAGACCTGAACAGGTAAAACTTAGTTTCATTAAAATTACTAGTTACACAAATTGACTTCTGAAATTATTAAATTTCCATTCACTTAGTATGGAAAATGGTAACGAAATAGGAATATAAACCTTGGGGCTTTTTTTCTCCTATTAGAACAGAGAGACTTCGTGATTCTGAGCACTTAAAATAGAATGACACATTTATTTGATTTGATTTTTCATTACTCAGTGACTATCATCATATTCATAACGCGAAAGACAGAGTGAGATAACCCTATAATGGGCATAAGAGTGTTAGAAATTGTGTAAAATTGAACTCTATCACATTGTAATAAAGTTTCAAATGATAGTGGGGAATAGGTATATTGCCTTTGCTTTAAAAATGATTAAGTTTAAGTACTATTTTATGTAAACACTGTCATTGCCATACAATAACATAAAATATTGCCATTGCTTTAAAAATGATTAAGTACTATTATATGTACTGTCACTGCCATACAATAACACAAAATAAGTTTTTGGCCAAAATTTCATTTTTGGTACAAGCTTTTATCGCCGACTGTACTTTTTTTTCCACAAGCAACGAATACTCATCGAGACAATTCTAAGAACCCCAAACACAATTAGGTTTCGTTGTTTTATCACGGAGTTCCTATGGCCACCTCCGGTCTCCATCATCAGATCACCTCGATGACACCATAATATTGCATTGTCACCCGACTTACATATGTATGTAAAATTTCAGCTCAATCGGAAACCGGTAAGTGGATCAAATTTAACTTGCAAGATTTGATTACACACAGACAACGGTCAGGTGAAAGTAAATAAAAGCTTGTAAAAATGATAAGAATTCACTAACCTTCATTGTGTGACTGTACACTAGGTGAAATACAAGCTGTAACCTTCTCAGCTACAACAAGTTCTGTAATAAAGCTGCTGCATAGTTCGGGCATGGTCTCCTTTTCAATGTCTGAAGTTGTCGGGACAGGTTCTGTGGCTATAGAAACGGCTGTAACATAAAATAGCACTTTAATTTTTTTTTATAAGATTTACTAATAACTTGTGATAATATTAAAATACATAGGAAATAGTGTCATATTCATTTATTTAGCTTACCCATAGTCTGTTTTGGTGTATGGCCCACTGCGGTTGATTTAACCCCCGATGTGGATGGAATGGCAGGAGACGCTAAAACAGAAATACATAATAAACACATTAAAACCGTTGAAAATTATTGTTAATAAGGGCTTATAATTATTATAAAATATCTTCCAAAGGACCTACACAGTGCACATTGCTACAAATTTGTTATGGGTAGTTACGGAAATACTTCTATGGGATAACTTTGGCTTTTCTTATATACATGCGTAATTAAAATGTACGTATATTGGTAAGGCATGTAGGTCCTTCCTCTGACAGTTTTGTTTCCTTATTGGAAATATTACTGTGGTAGGGTAGAGTGGTAAAATAAATTCATTGCCTTCCAAAACGGAGTTATTTAGAAAAAGTATATTTGAAATGGCGCCAAATTTTTTAATAAAATTCCTATTGAACTAAGAAATACAGATGACATGATTAGTTTCAAAAGTAAGTTATTTAAATTTTTAGATAACAAAGCATATTATGTATAAATAGATTTTAATTAACTTTTAAATGATAATTTTGGATGATAAATATTTAATAACATATAATTATAGTGTATGTGAATTTTTGTTAGATGATTTTGATAATTAATGGTAACTGCGCACAGCATGCAGTCACAGTCCATAAATGAAAAATTGTATGCCTTACGGCACAACATAGTGATACAGTGATGTATATGGGACCTGTACTTATGTTTGACAAATAAATACTTTTGACTTTTTTTTACTTTTGTGGTGATATTTTATAAAAAAAAATATTGCCCATGGAAACACTAGCCATGCCTGACCTTAATACAAGAAATTGATTCTTTACATTGCTTGCAGATCTAAGTACCATTAATGAAATATATATGTGCATAATAATATTAATAATGTCTTTGATAAGAAGGCATTAATTTGCACCTAAAATGTAATTGAGTATCTATCATGGCTATCATGCATTTCAGAAAAATTAAACAAACCTTTTTGAGGCACTTGTTGACAGTATGTGTGGTCGTCATGTGATTTACGAACATATGCATGTTCTTTCAGCGGATCCATGTTTTCTAAAATTGATAACAAAATATTATTTTTAAATAACTAAAGTGAAATGTGGTATTATTTATCTACAAATTCTGCATGGTGTTTTTTTAGGATTGGGAAATTTCTATATAAATAAAATAATTAATAAAAGACTGCAACACTTGCCAATGATATCTTTACCCAAAGAAGTACAAAAATGCTAAGCTAAAATTAACACACAAGTGTTAAGATATTAATATCGATCGCATGAAATAATTATCTTACTAGAAACATATGCTCTTATTACAGGAATAAACAAACACTTTGTATTACCTACACATAATAAAATCACCATGCCGTGATTCATGAGTCATCAATTGCATAGAAGTTTATGACATTATCTTTTATGGTCGTAAATGATACGAATTAGATTAGACTGATTTATTATATCACTTCTTATCATTTTCTACACTTACCGGCATTTTCATGAGATGGGATCCCACTGTTAATCTCATCTTGACTGAATAACGAAGGATAAGCCTTCGCGTTGAGACGCCGTGTCGATGCCGAAACAAACCGCTGTTCGAAGTGTTTCTCACAAATAAAAGCTTTTCGAACTTGCTCCGGCGACATATTTCCAAAACCATTTGTTTCCAAACACTTCAACCACATAATGAGTCTTTTCTCAGTACTAGGAAAACGGTACAAAGTAAAAGCGTCCTTTCGCAGAGTTTTACACACACAGCACTGATAATACATTTTGCACAATGCATAAATGCTTGCAGAACTGGGTGATGGATGAATCACAAATAAAGCGGAGAGGATAAGTACAAGAACTTCACTCGATCAACACTTTATTGCAATTGAAAATAATTTAAACTGTTCAAAGTTTTCAACAAACATGGGCGACAACCACTGACAACTGACGTTTAGGCGACGATCGGCCAATCAGAGCGCGGCAAGTTGTCAGTATCATCTAAAAGCAACATGGCGCTATCGTACACATTCCGTTGTACGTAGATTAACAGCCGTGGTAGGCCCGGGCCTAGGGTGGCCAGATATTTTAAGCGGCAGTCTATATGATGGGTGCTGAGAAAGGGGCGGCTAGTGCTTGCTATGAAGGGCCTGGGACCTAACGCGGCAAAGACTGTAAAAAGCTCTCAGGACAGTGGGGGTGTCCTGAGAGCCTACCCCGAGCCGCTTTCGACGTGTTGCCTCTTTGTAGCGCTTTCGTACGTAAGTGTGACCGAGGGGCGACACGTCGAACGCGGTTTGCGGTAGACCCTCTGGTTCTGTCAGCATATCTGTCTCTCTATCTCTCTCACTCATACCTGTATTCTTGACAGACGTTACGGCGGACCACCTTCCTGAGGATCGACCATGTTCGTGGTCTAGCATCTACGCCTATTAATAACAGTTTTTAGAACAACTAAATTAAGTACCTAAGGTTGTGTGAAGCGTTGTACAGAAGAGAAAAAAAAACTGTATCCATCCCTTTTTAGGCCATAATACTAGTACAGCGAAAAGACAGTATGATTTTTTACAACTAATATAACTGGATGGTGTTTAGCAAAAATGAGTCATCCCACATCCATTTTGCAATAAAATGTCAACTATAAGCGTCAATTTTTTGAGTTGACATCTTATTGAAAAATTAATGTGGGTTGACACATTATTGCTTAACAGCATCCAACTATGCACGAATAAGAAAAGATCCTGGCCAAACTATATATTCAATGTTATCCTAATATCCCACATACATATGACTTATGGTCACCCTAATTAGAAAGAGATGCAACGGCCCACCTTGACTTCTCATGTGGACACACTTTTTGGCTAATGTACACTATCCGGTTTACTCTCTAGGTCCGTGGCATCATCTGTCCAAAAATGGTCCAAAAGAACTGTAATAAAATATGAATAAAATGCAAAGAAATAAAATGCAAGTTCGCCAACTTAACAACTTTTTAATATAGCCTAAAAGTAGCATTATAATATTAAAAATAGTAGTTTCAAATATATAATATATTTACTTTAAGTTTTTTCAAAACATGCCTTTTAAAGCTACAATGATTGTGTGAAATTGCTTTTTAAATTATTAGAGAAACACAGCTCCAACAGCTGTCAAAAGTACCACCAACTTGCAAATACATCGTGATAACGCTCTAACAAAAGGTAAAAAGGTCTATTTTTGCTTGTCCGTTGTACATATGAACTGGTGACAGGTGACAGGTGAATGACCCATTTATTTTACATTTTCGACTAGTTTACGAGATTGTTTAGAATTTTTATTTAGTTATAGTTACCCTGTTTTGCCTTACCCTGCATTATTTAGTATCACACGTAGTAGAAAACATGTAGTTCGTTTTAGTTCTATCGTGGTAAAGTTACTTCTATTTAGTTTTTTTGTTTTCAACTTTTGGTTCTTGCAGAGTTGCAGACTACTTTTATATTTGTTATCCAGTTACTTTAATAATATCTTATATGTTGGAATATAGTTATGTCTTTGAAAAGTGTGAAGTCAGAGTCTGAGTGTATTGGAGGGACCAGTGAAGTTTTATATGAAGGGCATGAAATCAAACAAGAACTCGTTTTAGGCCCTATAGTGCTACAGCATTCTGACTTGGCCCATAAGCTGAATGGTATTTTTTTAAATTTGGTTTTGAATAATATGATAATATCAACAGACTAGCAAAAAAGTATTGTCTATTAGAGCCAATGCTCTAAGATATTTGTTCCTGAGTCATGGTTGTTTTTCTATGTATTTAAGTATTTATATATTATTTATATTTGACTTGTCTGAGTACCCACAACACAAGCCTTCTTGAGCTTACCATGGGACTCAGTCAATTTGTGTAAAAAATGTCCCATCATCATAATCATCATATCAGCCAGAGGACGTCCACTGCTGGACATAGGCCTCCCCCAAAAAGTGCCACAATGACCGGTCTTGCGCCACGCGCATCCAGCGGACTCCCGCGACCTTTACCAGGTCGTCAGTCCACCTTGTGGGGGGTCTACCCACGCTGCGCCTTCCGGTACATGGTCGCCACTCGAGGACCTTTCGGTCCCAACGCCATCGGTTCTACGGAAAAATGTCCTATAATATTTATTTATTTATCGTTTTGTCATTCTATCTATCTATCTATTAAGCTCTTTCCTTCTGTTTTGTCATTATTTAATGAAAATATCCATACTTATACCTGCTCTTCTAAATTTAGTTTACTTTTAATTTTCACTTCTATTTACTTATTTGTTTTTAGAACAAAGTAAATTAGTGACAAACAACAATAAGTCTGCCATAGATGCTCCGGCCTTGGGGACTGATGAGATGGTGCGTCTGGTGTCCGAGAACATAAGCAGTGATTATGGTAAGTATCATCATTGTGTGTTTTAACTCCTTAATCAAGTGATAAAAGTGTAAAAGAGTGTTTCTTTTATTTTTAGCCATTTTTATATATTCTGACCTTTTTTGCCACTTTTGTGTTATTTCTAGTCAGGATCGCGAGCCCTTTTCATCCTTATTAGGAGAAAAAAAGTGTCCTAAAATTTCCTTTTTGTTATCGCCATACAAAGTATATGGGGAAATGGTAACACAATAGGAAAATAACATTAGGATCGAAAGAGCTTGTGATTCTGAGTAGAAATAACACAAAAGTGGCAAAAAATATCTCTTTAGCCTGCAATTGCCGTGCTCGTTGCGTCCCATGGATTTCTCAAATTGTCAGACGTAAAAGTTTTTTTTTTTTTTTTTTACCAGAGTTTACATGAATTTCAACTAGATTTTTCAAATTTTCCGAATATGAGTATGATAAGTTCTATTATATTTCAACCTCTCAACCTCTTATAATGTCTTATACTATATATAATACCTACCCTGTAACATCATAACATTAAAGCCAATTTGTAACTTTATTAGTAATTATATTATCTGTATTTTTAAATATTTTTCAAATGATTATGTTTATTTTTCTGCTTCCTTTTTGCAATATTGTATGATTGCCACTACCGTTAGGTAATCAGTTCTAAACTACCCTCCGGCCTGGGGCTCCACAGAAAACCAGCGCTGTGGTATTTATACCAGAGCATATGCTGAGTGGTGTCCTTTTGTAGCCACTATAGCGGCGCCAAATTTTATTTTAGTAGTTTTCTTACTCCTTTTTTCTTTTATTTTTCACTTTGCTGGTGGACTTGTCTATTTTTGTGTAACATTTACTTTAACAATTACTCTGTATCTAGCTTTAAGTGTTTTAGTTAGTAAGTTCTTCTCTCTTTTTTGTAACTGAAGTGGCGCTGTATGTAGAAGGTTTTTACAATAAATGTCTTTCTTTCTTTCTTTCTTTCTTTCAAAAAGGTCACAATATATAAAAATGGCAAAAAATAAAAGAAACGCTCAAAAATGCGTGCCCTTGCCATTTTCCAGGTCAAAATAAAGCTCATGTCAACCAAGCAGACATGTCACCAGCACCGAGTATAAAACGAGAGCCAGTTGATGATGACCTACTGGTGGTCGCAGACCTGGGGACTGATGAGATGGTGCGGCTGGGCCTGACTCCGGAAACTATGGGGGCTGACTATGACATCTGTGAGTTTCTCTATGATGTATTCTATGTATTTTTAATATAAATGCCAGGGGTGCTCCATCAGAGTCCATCAACAAAATATTACGGAGCATTAAAAATATGTACAAAAAGCAACACTCTTATTGGTCCATCGGATCTTATGCCTTTTGTAATAAGGATTACCAATGGACGGTTTACAGTGTGGGTGATGATACTTAAATTATTAACATAAAGATAAAGATAGCCTTTATTGCTAGATATTATGTGGAGTTACATGTTTTATTTTATTTCCTCTATATATTTATTTTTATTATTTGTAGCTTGTCCACTGACATAGGCCTCCTCTAAAACCTTCCAGCGCTCTCTCTCCCGCGCTTCCCTACTCCAAGATGTAAGATTTATTATTAAGGTTCCGTAGCCAAAGGGTAAAAACGGGACCCTATTAATAAGACTCCGCTGTCTGTCCGTCTGTCTGTCACCAGGCTGTAACTCATGAACCGTGATATCTTCATGAGCCGGCCATACTACAGGGCCATAAAAGTTTATAATAAAATCCCCACATATTTGAAAACTGAACAAACAGACTCAAACTTAATAAACCGCTTTAAAACTACACTGCTGGATAAATGTTACTACTCAATAGCCGAATTTATGGAGGATGATTACATTGATTACTATGTAACTTGTGCATATAATATAAACATAATTGAATATTTTAACATATTTTATATTAAAACAATCCTTGTTTATAGGTAACATAAAGTATTAGTTGGAAGAGGCTGTCACAACTTAAGGTTATTATTGCTACTTAGAAAAAATATATAAGTATCATATAGAACCTCAGGTAAAGTCAGTAGTAATAATAAGCAAATTGTGAACGATGCACCTATTTTGCTACACCCTTTCCAGGGTCCATGTATGTAACATCTGTACTGGTATGCAAATAAAGTAAGTAAGTAAGTAAAGTAAATACACTTTATTGCACCACAAAGAAAAAATACAATAACAGATTTACAGTGTAAATAAAGGTAGCAACAGGCGGTCTTATCGCTCTAAGCGATCTCTTCCAGACAACCTTGGGGTAGCAGGATATAAAGAATAGAAAACTTTTTAAAACAGGTAGTGCACGAAATAAATTACAGGAATAAGAAGATTACACATTCGATCATATACAATTATCAATAAAGATCTCTATCTCTAGCTAAACAGTTAAATTTTTCACTAATGATCTATTTCTGTTGTCGCTACAACAACAAAGTCAACACATACTAAAAACAAAATAAAACAAATATTTAAGTGAGTCTCGAATACAACAAACGTGATTTTATTGCCGTTTTTTGCTTACGTAATTAACCGGAACCCTTTGTGCGCGAGTCCGACTCGCACTTGGCCGGTTTTTTTTGTACCTATTTGGTTATTATTTATGTCCTCATTGTTAGGTACAATTTATTATTCTTCTTTACAGATCGAAACAAATTAACAGCTGATATTAAAAAAGAAGCTGCTGCACCCACATCGACAGTTTCAGCTGCACCCCAGAGTGCCGCAAGTGTCATGCCTGCCTCGCATGTCGACCCTGTCAAGGAGGAGCTTTTGAAGGACGAGGTTGCTGATTGTGAAAGTGGTATGAGTTTAAATTCCCTACTGTAATATATAAATATATAATGTTATAAATGCGTAAGGCACTAAAAATAACATTAAGTATCATAAATAATAAATGGAATATACAAATACAAATATACATAATATACACAATACTTTATTGAGAGAAGTATAGCACAGTGGCTGTTCTTAAAGAGTAAAGACGAATTTATATAGACAAGTGGTTTACAAATGCCTATAAAGTAACTCTGTCTCTCTGCTTGTTATCTCTTCACGCTTAAACCACTGAATCGATTTAGATGAAAGGTATAGAGATGTATAAGGCCCGGGAAAGACATGGGATAGTTTTTATCAATCATCATCATTATCCTCCCACGCTGACGAAATGAAATGAAAAAATCGATAAAAAATCATACTGAAAGGCATAGATGTGGTTAATATACATCAAATTGCATAAACATAATATTTTCTATAATGTTAGTATCCAGAGAGACCAGAGAGTATATATTATATGCCTTTTCTTCCATATCCATTTTAGTTTAGCTATGTATTTTTGAACTAGTTGTTTTATTTATTTATTTATATGGATCCCTCTCTGGGTGAAGGCCTCCTCCAGTTTTTTCCATCTTTCTCTGTCTTCTCCTGTCTCCATCCAATGTTTTCCGGCTATTTGGGTAATGTCTTCGGACCAGCGTTTCTTCGGCCTGCCGTGGGAGGGGGGGGGGGGGGGGGGGCTGAGAGCTTGAGAGCATGGGTAAGAGCGTCGGTTACCTTGGTTTTTTCTCTAATTCTTGTGTGTCTTATTTTGTATATTTTCCGCAGCCCCGTCTTCATAGCTCTCTGCGTAGTTCTTATTTTCTCCTTCACTTTGTTGGTGTATGTATACCCATGTTTGTGAACCATAGACTAGACATGGCAGGAGACAGGTGTCACTCACCACTTTTTTTAATGTCATGCTGTAGTCTCCCCGGGAGAGACCAGAGAGTATACAAATCATTAACCGTTAGTTAGCTATTCATTACGTTTTTTTAAATAAGTATTTATGACATATTTCAGGCGTGTATCGGAGAAGTCGAAGAATCAACAAGCAAAGGGCAGAAGCAGAAAAACAAGAGTTAATTAAATACAGCACTAAATTAACTTTTGAAACGGATTCTGAAGATAAAGACACAGCTTCAGAATATGACGAAAAAAAATCAAAACATGAAGATACTTCAGACGGTGACGAAAAACCCAATTATAATGTAAATAAAATAAAAAAAGTTGAAAGGTCGAAAAAAAGACATATTTGTGATTTTTGTACTAAAGAGTTTAATTTCAGAGCAGGTTTGACGAATCATATTAGAACGCATACTGGTGAAAAGCCATATTCATGCAAAACATGTCCTAAAAAGTTTTCAGATTATGCTGTATTGGTCCGCCATAGACGGATGCACGCCGGCCTAAAACCCCACGTTTGTGATATCTGTGGCAAAAAATATAGCGAAAAATATCTATTAAAAAACCATAAACTAGTACATACGGGCGAAATGCAATATTTCTGTAAATTTTGCCCGAAACAATTCGTTAATTCGTCTAATTATCGGAGACATCAAAAACTTCATATGCATAAATATGAATGCGATATGTGCAATAAGCGTTTTGAGAAGAAGGATAAGTTAGTTTCCCATATTGTTAATCATATGAAACCGAAGCCTTTTACTTGTAAGTTTTGTAAGAAAGGTTTTTTTCAAATTGGTCATTTGAATAGACATTTAGTGATACATGTAGGGGCAAAGGAAACTTATAAATGCGGTAATTGTAAGCAAAAGTTTACGCAGAATGCTTCACTGAAAAGGCATGTTGAGAGAAATGTTTGTAAGAAAAAAGTTTTTAAAAAGTAAACTCTTTTTCAATGTGAAGTAAAGTTTGTTACAAGTAAGTTGTGAAAAAGTATATTCTTTGAAAACATTTAATTAGAGTTATTAAATTATTAAAGGACCATAGGCACTTTAGTATGGAGTCTGGTCCATATCCTCAATACTTATGAAACCTATGCCAAATGATAGCTTCAATGCTATCATTTATTTCATACTATGACAGTTAAGTCGCAGTCGCGGGCTAACATGGTCTTTTTTATATAAATAGAACCCAGTACGGCAATGGTTTCACCATAGTATGTTTTATTATAATAGAAAGAAAACGACACGTTATGCAATATTGCATATATATGCAATTTAATATTGTAGGTAGGTAGATACCTATATAATATCTATGTTATTTTTTGATTAATATAAATACAATGGTAATAAAATAGCGTAGTGAATTTTCTATTATGACTGATAATATTTTATACTTTATGGGGAAAGCAATATTTTCTAATATATTTTAGAAAAATAAAGTAGCTATAAAAATGTAAAAAAAAAAAACATAATATAAAGCCTGACCAGTAATATATGATCACGCGCCATGTGGCGGAATTTCACTGAAACTAATTTTTTCATACTAAACTGAACTGTCACCTTATACATGAGAATAATGCCGGCTACACACGTAACTATAAATCGTAGCGATTAATCTGTGCAGTCCGATTTGCGCAGTTTTATCTACCGTGTGTATGACAAATCGTTGTCGATTATCGTAACGATTTGTCATACACACTGTAGATAAAACTGCGCAAATCGGACTGCACAGATTAATCGCTACGATTTATAGTTAACGTGTGTAGCCGGGGTAACAGCGCCCTATTGACAATGATCATATATTACTGGTCAGGCTTTATATTCATTAAGATGTGCCTTACGGTATGGAATTATTTCCGTCCATTTTGAATAAATATTTAGATAAATTGTGCCTTAACTAATGTTAGAATATTATTTTCATAGAGGAATGTATTATATTGTAAGTTATATGTGATTAACGTTATTATGTAGGTATTTGTTATTAACATAGTTAACGAGCATTAAATATATTAATTAATATAGTCGTATCATCGAGAGCGTGGAATTGCATATGTAGTAGTATTGTTTGTTTACAGGCATTCTATATTTGAATTTTCTATTTTCTTGTACTATCAGCATACAACCACTACAAATGCAATTCCATCTTCTCGATAATTCAACTATAGCTCGATAAACCTTTTAATAAATAACATTAACTCGTGAAGATCTTGGTAAATATTTTTTTTTTTCATTTATTTTAGTTTTCGTATATTATTTTAATTATAAAGGTACGTAGGTATATCACACGAAGAATCTAATTTACCTAATTATTTTTAAGCATGTAAGAATTTACCCGAAAGTATATACAAAAAACCCTAACGTTTTTTCCTTGAAAAATATATGTACAAATAAAACACAATATTTTTAGAGATGATCTGTTTTATTTAAGCTTGAGAACATTATAGATTTACTTGGTTATAATTATAATTAAAAAAATATATAAGTGTTGGTAAGGGCGTGTGACTTTTAATCTGGAGGTCGCTGGTTCAAACCCCAGCGCGTATTCTAGCAGTGAGTTTTTCTGAAGAAAAACATAGTGAGGAAACTATTCTCAATAAAGGCCTAAGTAGTTTTTCCTCTGGGTTGGAAGGCAAATGGAAATCGCTTTCGTAAAAAATAGTGCCTACGCAACGCCAATTCTTAGGATTAGTTGTCAAGCGGACCCCAAGCATCCATCAACCATAACAAAATGCAAATAAAACGCTGGTAACGCATTGTAATAAAATTACAATGAATGTAATCATTGGTAAAAAAAATATTGGTACAATCTGACAAAAAAGAGTAGAAATTAAAAAGTGGCAATACTGTAGTGTCGTCCCTTTCAAATCAATTTATATAAGAGAACGGGACGACACTACAGTGTTGCCACTTTTTAATTTCTATTCTTTTTTGTCAGACTTTATTATGTTTATGTGCAAAAAATATTTTATAAAAATGTGTCTTTACTTCTAATTTTCTTGTTTTTGCGCCGCTTTGCCAACAAAAATTAAATTGGTAGCAATCTCATCTAGCGTCCACACGTACAAATTTTATCAATCACCAATTTATAATTTATGGTGAAAATCAAGCGTCGAAAATTTACATTTTTGCGTTCACACCTGCTGATTTGATCGGTCACAATCATAATATCTGTGCAATTATGTCACAATATAATCAAGATCGGAGCCAATTTCGTGTTGGCGTACACACAAATTGACAATTTAATCAGATTGTTGGATTGTCCCGTCTGGACACTGCTTAAAATGTATATCCGTAGGAATAATTACGATTTCCGAACGTACTCTACCCATGTAGACACGTCGCGTCACTAACGTCACTGGTGTGTTCATTGTCGCCATAGAAGTAGCATCCTATAGAAGTGGTGTGCGCGTGCCTCCGTGAGGGACAAAACATACGCAATGCGACAATATTAAAAACACGTTTTAACATTCCTGACAATATACCAAAAACAATCTCTACGTAATTCGGTCGGGTTATTTGTTGCCCACCATAGCCCATACTATCAAAAAGGTGGGGAACAAACAAAAAGTGAGACTGTGACAAGGACAAGCAATAGTACCGCTTTCTCTGCTACTCCTACTGAAAGTTCTATAAGTGTATCTCGTTCGGTCAGTTGGCCCCTCCCCCGTGTCTTCTCTATATTATTGTACCTCTATGATTGTCGCATATAATTATACTGTTTGATTGTCGCCTTCAGTGTTGCCAGATGGTCACAAAAGTCACATTTTTCGTGACTTTTCGCCTTCTCGTGTGACATGTGCGTGACTTTCGATCATGAGGCAATTTTTGTGACTTTTTAAGCTAGTCGAATTTTGGACAAGTTTAGTTATGCAATTCGTATTATTTAGGAACGCAGTGAACGAACCCAAGTTGACACTTGCACTGACACTTTGACGTTACATCCACCATCATGTGTATTATAATAGTCGTGGCAAAATGAGACTTGTTACCTTGGAATGACGGTGTTATTTAGTTTGATAGTATACCTAGTAGTTATTTTTTTAGTGTATTTCTTTTAGTTCATTTCTTAGTTCATTTCTTTTAGTCTGTACCTATCTATACTACTCATTGCACTGCATCAGTTATATTGAGATAATTGAGCGCTCAAAAACCATTACTGTGTCATTTTGCGGAAAACGGATGCAATTTGTGCAATATCAAGGATGCAAGTCTAAACATTATCAAGTAACAACATCTGGCATAGGTCAAGGAAGCAATCTCGGGCCTTTATTATTTTTAATATTAATAAATGATCTTCCGGCACAAATATCTCATTCCTTTTGTCTAATCTTTGCCGATGATGTAAAACTGGCTTATCCTGTTGACGACTTGCGGGATACGGCTATACTTCAGGTTGATATAAATCGAGTACACCAATGGGGCATAAAAAATAGTCTCGCGCTTAACATTCCAAAGTGCTCTATAATCTCATATACACGGTCAAAATCTCCATACCACAATGATTATCACATAGCGGGTGAAAAGATAAGGCGAGCTGCCTTAGTAAAAGACTTGGGCACTTGGTTTGATCCACAGATGACATTTCATCACCAGGTTCTTCAAACCTGCAAAGAGGCCCAAAAACGTATGGGTTTTGTTAAGCGGCAGACCAAGCACTTTTCAAGTAGACGGACTCTGGATCTGTTGTACTATTCATATGTTAGAAGCAAACTAGATTGTAACGCCATTGTATGGAACCCTCATGAAGACAAATATGTCCTAACAGTCGAAAAAGTACAAAAATCCTTCGCGAGATACTTGTTTAAGAAAATGTATTTTTACTATCCGTATTTGTATCCAACCCCGTACGTATTGGGTATGGTGGGATACCAGACACTCGAAGCTCGAAGAAATGTAGCCTTGGTACGATTCTTGATTCGTTTACTACGAGGCCAGACAAATAACAGCTACCTCTTAGCGCAGGTATCTTTCAACGTTCCACCTGTTTCAAGGCACAATCTCCGTCCTCGTAAACTACCCTTACTCAACCTCCCAAACACCAGTACCAAGTCGAATTCCCACTCACCTCTCTACCGAGCTCTAAAGCTTATTAACGCCATATTGGCCCAAGACGATTCATTGGACTTATTTTCGACTCCTGAACCGAGATTCTTAGCCACAGCCGGGCGCTACCTCGAGGCTATAGTCGCCCCGAGCACCATTAGTACTGATTAGATAATAATATTATTTAAGTTATGACATACTGTTTTTTTTTTTTTTCGTTAATAATTTATTAATTATTATAGTTATGTATAATTCAATTTAATGCTTATATTCCTATGTGTCATGTTTGGTGTATACTGTAAGTGACATTATAATAAATAATAATAAATAAATAATAATAAATAAATAAATTTTTATCCGGGGGTAAATTATTTACGCATATAGGTACTTTTTTAGGGTTCCGTACCCGAAGGGTAAAACGGGACCCTATTACTAAGACTCCGCTGTCCGTCCGTCCGTCCGTCTGTCACCACGCTGTATCTCACGAACCGTGATAGCTAGACAGTTGAAATTTTCACAGATGATGTATTTCTGTTGCCGCTATAACAACAAATACTAAAAAGTACGGAACCCTCGGTGGGCGAGTCCGACACGCACTTGTTCGGTTTTGTATTTTCTTTTGATTAAGTTTAATTAATAATGAATGCCGCAAGTTGAGTACAGACGCCAATAAATGAACCGTTGCTTGCACTAGTTGCACTTGCACGGTCTTGCAGTCGCGCGAGCGGTGAACAATGGAAACAGTGGAAACTTTTAAAACTATTCTTTCGCACTGACTGACTGTGACTCATGTGACTAGGTCCGGTGATTTCACGCTTCGCGCTTTTATTTATTTACCTGTGAAAATAACAGTGTTTTTTCCGAATTTGTTTACGATTCGATAGATAGGTAAGTAAACTTTGATTAATAATTGTTTTTTAGTAAGATTTCGTATCAACGTAAATGTTTGGAATATATCGTCAACCATAGGTTCAATTCAATATTACTTTGTCTGGGTGACTGCAAAAAAAATCTGCGATCGGTTATTTCATTTTCATCACACCAGCTAATAAAGGCGTATCCAGACTAGTCAATTTTTCGCCAATAAGATTAAATTGCCCGATCGAATCAGGACGTGCGGAGCAAACGCCAATTTGGATCGCCGAATTCAACCACCGATAATGACCGATAAAATGAAGTGCGGACACAAGAATACCAATTTGTGACGCCAGTATTTTCATTTTGGGGCAGTTTTTCAATCGGTCGATTTGATAACCTCTGTCTGGGCACTCCTGTAAGTTCCTTTTATTATTTCTTGATTTTTTTCCCGATTTTTTTTCCGTCTGCACTCCATTTTATCGGTAATATCGGTCATAATCGGCGGTTTAATTCGGCGAGCCAAATTGGCGTTTCCGTCCGCACGTCCTGATTCGATCGGGCAATTTAATCAGATTGGCGAAAAATTTACTAGTCTGGATACGCCTTAAAATTCATGAAATCGATCACAAATAGCATTAAGTATGAAAATGTGTGCGCTTTCAATAAGAAAAATCATATTAACCTTATATGATAGATTTTTTGTGAAAATATATTATTTTCTGAATTTCTTCTAACAAAATCGATTTAAAAGTTGGTCAAGTAGATCTTGTCAGTAGAAAAAGGCGCCAAATTTTAAAAATGTAGGCGCGAAGGGATATCGTCTCATAGAAAATCAGAATTTCGCACCTTTTTCTACTGACAAGATTTGCTTGACCAGCTATACCTACCCATACAACAATAATATAAAAATGTGACTTAAGCAGCAAAAACGTGACTTTTAGGGAAACGAAACGTAACTTAGGACTCCAGAGCCCTGGCAACACTGGTCGCCTTATCGCCAACGCCATTCATTCCATTCATCTTTTACTCTTGAGAATGGCTCATAAACGTACGCATATTACGCTAAATTTACACATGAATCAGCTGTTAATTTTGTCCACGTTTTGTCCGACTTAACTAATATAGTTGTGTTAGTAAATTTTCAACAGATTTTCCGGAAGTTATTGACCGGAATAACCGGTTCGCTAAATCGATTTCCAACCTCAAAAATAGCCGATGGCCGCATTCCTAAATTTTATTGGTAAGTAACTAGCATAAAGCAAGTGGAGGTTATTTTGTAAGTTATACTTTATGTAATGATGGAATAGCGGTGGGTTCGGCCATTTGACGATTTATCGAAAAAGACCACATGTGCGAGCATTCCGTGAAAAATATGCCCAAAGGGATAATTATAGGCTTATAACGCCAATACACGAAATAAAAAGCGTTTGTACGGGACAGCCATGGAATTCTTTTAGGTTCATCGATTTGACGATTTCTGATCGATAAAGACCACGTGTGTCACATCTCATGATTTAGTTCAGAATCAGTTTTATTGTTGTTATATTTTTAGTGCACGCTTATACCCCGTTTTTTAAGATTAGTATTTTTCTAAAGTTATGGTAATTATTGTTTTCTTCCGAATTGCTAGGGTTCCTATGATATCTAATATTGCGGTACAATGATGATGTCCTCCCAGACGTATCCGTCGATGGCGACACCCGGACAAATCAGGTACAATAATATGTAAATGACTCTATAATTCAGTGCATAGTTACCATAAAATCAGGTAACTTTAGTACACAGGTTACAACAGCTATGGTCCCAATTCAAGTTCCAGTAATAGCTACTCTACATGATGGGCCACTCCAAGGGATGCAGCCATGCGGTAGAATGAGATAGAAATATCACTTGCTCCCTCTAACGCATAAATGCGTCCCTTGGAGTGACCGGCGCTGGCCCATCGTGTAGAGGAGCCATAAAATATGTATTCTTCTTCAGTCGGTCCCTCAATACTGAGGATCGTGACATCATATCCTTCTGTTGAAGACCAGGTTCCTCCATAGGGTTCTGTTCCCCGCTAAGCGCATGGCCTTGTGCAGTTTTAATTGCATAGGTGCCGTAATTTGAGCACACCATCTAGTAGGAGGGCCCTGAGGTCTCGTGCCTTCAACTTTGCCCGTCATTATTACTCTTTCCAGGCTATCTGGAGAGCGTCGTGAGAGGTGTCCGAAGTATGACAGCATTTGGTCCTGGCATATCGTTGACAACCGGCGTTTTATGCGTAGCTCCTCTAGTATGGACTGATTGGTACGCATTGCCGTCCACGGAATTCGTAAAAGTCGGCGCCAACACCACATCTCAAACGCGTTAATACGCTTTATCATATTGGCTCATTTGGTCCATGTCTCCGAACCATACAGAAAGATTGGGAAAACCAGAGAGCGCACAAGTCTAACCTTTGTCTGTCTTAATATACTAAGATCTGACGAAAATATGTATAAGTATTTTCAAATTATGTGGGGTATACCGGGTGTGGCCTGAAATATGAGCAAACAATTTAACTGTAGGCTGTACTCCTCATACTGACCAACATTTGTTCAGCGACTTTTAATAATAACTTGTGGTTTGCATTTTAATACACTTTAAAGTTTATTCTAAGACGCAATGTATTGCGAATTTTGTTATGTTTAAGGCGTGACAAGCAACGTCAATCACAATGATATGGCGTGGCGATGGCGTCCATTGAAGATAATATTTGTTTTGTATGAAAAATAGGGAGTCTAATTACTACATAATTTTTTAAAGTTGTAGAACAAAAGTGTCACTGTTTGAGGAGTACAATCTATGTTTTAATTATTTGCTCGTGTTACAGGCCACACCCGGTATAATATAGAAAGAGCATTAGTGTATCTAAGCTCCACGATAAATGTAACAAGTATAAATCATAAAGGCTCATTTCGAATCAACATTAAAAATTGGACCATAGTTGAACTTGAGGATTAATTAATACAGTGGATTTCATTTATTACGACCTTGGTTGTAGCAATCATTCGGCTATAGCGACGTAAAATCAAAGTCCCATGAATTTAAAGCTTATTTTAGTACAAGATTCATATGGATATAGCAACTTCGGGTGTAGCGACGGTTTTTAATGAACCATTTGTAACAAGTTGGTGCAAGTGGCCCTATTCTGTGTAAACATATTTTCCAATGTCAATGTCCAGGGAGGAAATGGGGACTATGTTAGGCGGGTCCACATAGAGCGAGCCGCGTGGACCCTTCCTTACCTATTGATTCGTTTTTAGTCACCCTAGACTTGATCCTAGTAGCCCTGCTGTGGGAGAAAAGCCATACTCTTGCGTACTGGAACTCACAAGGGTATGACGTCCCCCAGCGCAGAGCTCAACTTATACTTCGAATTTTTAACAAGAATCAAAAGTACTGGTAACTTTATTCCTCCAAAATTAAATCTGTAACTTGTAAAATCAAGTAACTATAGTGGATTTCGGATATAACGACGATGAAGGGACCACCGAAATTTCGTCGTTATATCCGGAAGTCGTTATAGGCAAAGGTAAAAAGATAAAGACATATATGTATAAATTTAAATCCGAAACGTGAGTACCATCGCCCACACTGTTAACTGTACATCGGTGGACCTTATGCTTTTTGTAATAAGGTCCACCGATGTACAGTTAGGAGTATTGCTGTTTGTACGTTTCGAACGAGTGTTCAGGCTATACCCCTACCTAGTTAATATCTACCTATAAACAAAAGGTCACCACATTTGCTAACCATCTGTCGATGTAAACAAAAGATAATAAAGTAAAGCTCTATTGTCCTTTGACGAACGACTCCGGTCGCAATATCTGCATGGGATTTCTAAGAACTTGTTACAAATGGTTCATTAAAAACCGTCGCTACACCCGAAGCCGCTATATCCATATGAATCTTGTACTAAAATATGTATACATGGTGGCCAAAAAATAAGTGCATTCCCGGTGCCAGGGATATTTAGGGATTATACTGAGCGATTATACTGGCAACGAGAATGCACTTATTTTCTGGCCATCCTGTATTTACTATAACTATGCCTTTTCGCTTGACTTCTTTCGTGTTTTTGATTAAGTATTATAAGAGTTAGGAACGAAAAACAAACTCAATACGATTTTTTAAAAGATTCTAAATCTTATAATATTTAACAAAAACGAGAAAAAAACATTGTTTATAATTTCTGTAATGTTTATATTCAAAGTGGAAAAGTTTTTTTTAAAGTGACTTTTATTGGTGTGTATTTCTTTTGTAGTTTTAAGGATAAGCATATTGTAATTTTGTCATTATAGATTAATATACTATTTAAAAAAAAAGGAAAATGAGGACTTTGTATGAAGAAGTGATCATGTGACTTTTTTCTTAAGGAGTGAAAAATATTGAGGAGTGCCACAAACGGGCTAATCTGACCCCACGCTGGGGAACGTCATACCCCTGCGCATCCCAGTATGCAGGAGTATGGCTTTTCACCCCAGCGCGGGGTTACAAGCAACAGGATGTTTTCACCCCAGCGCGGGGCGTCAAGCAACAGGATGTTTTCACCCCAGCGCGGGGTTACAAGAAATAGGAAGTTTTCACCCCAGCGCGGGGTTACAAGCAACAGGATGTTTTCACCCCAGCGCGGGGTTACAAGCAACATGATGTTTTCACCCCAGATCGGGGTTACAAGCAACAGGATGTTTTCACCCCAGCGCGGGGTTACAAGCAGCAGGATGTTTTTAAGTTTCATGAGAGGACTAGCGCAATTGAAGTTTTTATATTGAATTGTTACATATTTTTTGATTGTATACCCTTTTAGAGTTTTACAACAATTACTCGGCATAACAGTTTGCGCAGAGGGACACCATACGGTTGCGCATCCCATTTCGCATACGTATGGTTTCTCTCCACTGTGCGATGTTACTACTCACATTTGACAGCCGGGCGATGGGTTAAAGGGTGAAGTTTGCCTTTGTACTCATGTTGTGTTATTTGTCTTGTGTTTTATTTATTGCACTTAGTGTTTTACTATTATAAACAACACACAGTATACAATATAACAGTTTGCGCCGAGGGGCACCATACCACTGCGCGTCCCATTTCGCAGCCGTATGGTTTCTCTCTACTGCGCGATGTTACTACGCACAAACGACTTAATTTAATGTTCGCCGAGTATGGGTTAAGGGGTGTTTTTTTTTTACACATGTAACTTGTCCTGTGTCTTATTTATTGTACTAACTGTTTTACTATTATAAACATCACTATATACGTGTACCACACAACAGTTTGCGCCGAGGGACACCATACTGCTGCGCGTCCAATTTCGCAGCCGTATGGTTTGTCTCTACTGCGCGATGTTACAGCCTCAACGACGGTGGTGGTGGAATATTAAAATTTTATTTTTTATTTTTACAATTACTCAGCAATCTCAGCATACAACAGCTTGCGCTGAGGGGCACCATACTGCTGCGTGTGTCATTTCGCAGCCGTATGGTTTGTCTCTACTGCGCGATGTTACTGCACACAAATGACTATCAATTTAATGTCAGCCGGGTATTAGTCAAGGGGCGTGTTTTCCTTTTACATATGTTACTTGTCTTGTGTTTTATGTATTGTACTAAGTGTTTTACTATTATAAACATCACTATATACGCAGACCATACAACAGTTTGCGCCGAGGGGCACCATACCGCTGCGCGTCCCATTTCGCAGTTGTATGGTTTCACTACTGCGCGATGTTACTATGCACAAACGACTATCAATTTAATGTCAGCCGAGTATGGGTTAAGGGGCGAGTTTGCCTTTTACGCATGTTACTTGTATTGTACTAAGTGTTTTACTAATATAAACATCACTATATACGTATACCATACAACAGTTTGCGCCGAGGGACACCATACTGCTGCGCGTCCAATTTCGCAGCCGTATGGTTTGTCTCTACTGCGCGATGTTACTAGCCTCAACGACGGTGGCGGTGGAATATTAAAATTGTATTTTTTTTAGTGTCACAATTACTCAGCATACAACAGCTTGCGCCGAGGGGCACCATACTGCTGCGAGTGTCATTTCGCAGCCGTATGGTTTGTCTCTACTGCGCGATGTTACTGCACACAAATGACCATCAATTTAATGTCAGCCGGGTATTGGTTAAGGGTCGTGTTTTCCTTTTACACATGTTACTTGTCTTGTGTTTTATCTATTGTACTAAGTGTTTTATTATTATAAACATCATTATATACGCATACCAAACAACAGTTTGCGCCGAGGGGCACCATACTGCTGCGCGTCCAATTTCGCAGCCGTATGGTTTGTCTCTACTGCGCGATGTTACTAGCCTCAACGACGGTGGTGGTGGAATATCATTTTTTTTTTCCAATTACTCAGCATACAACAGTTTGCGCCGAGGGGCACCATACCGCTGCGTGTTCCATTTCGCAGCCGTATGGTTTGTCTCTACTGCGCGATGTTATTAACCTCAATGACGTGGTGGAATATTAAAATGTTATATTTATTATTTAATTATCTTTTGACACATTTTATGTTAATGTATTAGTTACTTGAATTTAATTACTATTATGATTAGGTGACATTTAGAATTACTGATTATGAGACTTGAGATATTTTTTTTAAATAAATATAACATTTGTTTTGACCAATCAAATTCTTTGAAGGCATCTGTATTTAACAGTCTGACGTATTTTTAATAATGATATTAATGATATGTTTGGTTGAAATCTATTTATTGTACAGAACAACCAGTTACATAAAACAAAACAGTTTGCGCCGAGGAGCACCATACCGCTGCGTGTTCTATTTCGCAGCCGTATGGTTTGTCTCTACTGTGCGATGTTACTGCCTTCTGATTTCATAAAAAAAAATGTGCAGGTTAAAGTTATAAACATTATTTATCTGCAGGGTGGCCCGAAAACGACCTGACTTAACTTAACCTACATTATTTGATCCATCTTCTACGGTACCCTCAATTGGCTTAAGGAGTCATTTGAGGGTTGATTTTGTTTACATTTATTTAAATACCTAAAGATACCGAGTATAAAATAAAACGAGCAATGATTCAATACAACTATATTTACACATCATCATCTGTCATTTCAGGCATATCCCTATCGGACTCTTGCTCAAAATAATTCTCCGGAGCCACATAGTTCTCCGGCGGCCTCATGGGGCCGAACACTCTCTTCTCTTCTTTCATCTCTGCTTTATCTGTTTCTGTGGCATTGTCTATATTATCTGTGGTTGTATCACATGTATCTACACTTTTGTTATTTTTGTCTATGTTATCTGTATTTTTGTCCACGTCTGAGTTTTTCTTATCTGTATTTTTGTCTAAGTCTGTTTTATCTGTGTCTGTATTTGGTGTTTCTTCGTCGGAGTCCATTTCTTCAACGAATTCAGTTTCTTGTTGTTTTAGCGGAGCTGGTTTCGGGAGTTGTTTTTTGTCGTCTTTTAGTCTTATTCTGAAAACAAGAAAACAGTATAATTATTAGAGATGCCGCGAATAGTGGTTTTGGCCGAATACTGAATAGAGTTAGACCGAGAAAAGTCAGTGCAAGTGTCATTTTAAACGTCAATCTTCTATGAAATTATGACGTATTAAAAATAACACTTGCACTGCGTGGGCTCTCAAAATCGCTGCAGACTTTTTTGGTCTAACTCTACCGAATATTCGGTCCGAAGCGACATGCGATCAATTTAGGTCGCAATTATTATTATGAAAACATTGAAAACTGTTCGCCAACAAAGCACAACGTTTGCTAATATTTTTTTTTTGTTGAACAGAATAAATGAATGTAGGTAGTTTTAACTACTGTCGATCAAATCAGACCCGTGATAAATATCTTTATACGAAAAATGTTTATACTGTCAGAGCTTCAATGGAATGTGGTACTTTTTGCTTGAAAACGTCACAATTTGTAAAGTTTAACGGATTGAAAATGTACCTTTTCCCGTAGACGACAGAGTTGGCGGTCTTGAGGCCCGGCGTGGTCCTGGTGAGTATGGGCGGCGCGGCGGGGCGGGCTAGCTGCGCGAGGCGGCGCCGGGACGACAGCTCGCTCTGCAGCTTACTTATAGCCATCTGTTATAAAAAATATCAATTTAAGGCAGGGGTGCGAAATTTCTCCTTTCGGGCATTTTAAGCTCCGTTCGATATCTTTGAGGTAATTTGGACAACAAACTAAACACACCAGTGGGGAGACACTGCTGACTTAGGACGAACTCGGCTCCGTTCGGCTCAGCATTGCTCCGAGCAATTATTAGGGTTGGTAGTTGGTACTACTTGACGTCCTTTTGCGTGTACGACTTTTAACAACCCTAGATAGCCGAAAGGAATAGTGCCATATATTAGAAAGGGATAGCATGATTCGTCCCTGAATCGCTGCCAAACTTCGGTTTTGTAGTAAGTGTCCTTTCTGTACGGTAGTACATACTATTATTTATTCTGTGCCATTACACCATTGGATGATCTCTTTTTTATGATTTATGATATAGGACGCAAACGAATCCCCAGCACCTCTAGCACAACTGGCCGCGACAGGCGCGAGAAGAGACAGATCGGCGCGACTTGGCGGCTTGTCGCGTGTTGGCAGCACAACTCACGCGCGAGAGCCGCGACAAACTCGCGATCAGGTGTCACTGTCAGAAAATGACAACGATCGCGACTTTGAACTAAAATCCGTAGCACAACTGCCTATTTTGAGACAAAATATTCTCTCGGCTTTATGTCAATCCGCGAGTCGAAGTCTACGCGACTTTATAACGCGACTCGCTCTCGCGGGTGCTTTGCTTGTACTTTTTTAACTGAACTCATGATAATTATAACTTAAAAACAAGTTTCATATATTATGTAATAATATAATTTGTATAATTACTTATTGCCCTAAGGGATAAGGAAGTATGGAACAATCACTAAATGCGCTTTACGCACTCTTATATCGATTATGCACGGTGATACCAACAAGTACCACAACACACCCATCATGTTTACAACTTTAATTTCAAACAGCTAGCTTGTAGGTACTAAATTAAGTAAATAGGTACATATGTAGGATTTTTTAAATTTCAATTCAGGTTCGTAAGTTTGTAAAAGTATAATCCTAAGACTTCCTTACACAAAACTTTCATCAACCTAACAACTAACAACGGAGCCCGCTTGCTTGTACATAAACGAAGCCGATGAGGTGGGTAGGTACAAATGTTCAAAACAAACTATCCAACTTATTAAGTAAGCCATAGTCTTAGTAGTAGTATTTAGGATCACGGTTAGATGTCTAATTTCAACAATCTCTTACTATTTAGGTACCGTTTGGAACCTTCCTCGACTTCAACAAAACATACCTACATGTGGCCTGTGCCCGCTGCATCGTACTGTAACAGAATGATGTAATACGTGGCTGTAACAGGATCATGTCCGGCTCAAAATCATGCTTTGTATGAAATATTATCAGTCATCACCCACTAAACCATTCCGTCCCCTGCCAACACCATACCGTGACGTGACTGGACCGACCCGACCAACAATATTTTGAAGGAGTCGTTACGCTCATTTCATAGTCTGCGTAGCATAGGTACGGTTATCATATGGTCTACTCTACCATATTGAAACTCCTCTAGATCATACCCGCGTTCTAGATGTTTCACTTCATGTTTGACAGGGTCTGATACGATCATGCTATGATACGTTGCTGTCAGCATTAAGTATGAAGTGGGCCTTGGGGAGCTAATCATGGCTTCTAGGAATTGTAGGTACCTACCTATTTTATTTTTGTTTCATTTCAGGTAAAAAATACAGGAGTGAAAAAAAAAAACAATATTTAAATTAATAATATATTGCTTTGCCTTATATATTCTTGCAATATTCGACTTCTTATTATTAAACCTAATATATTATTAACATCTAGAACCACAATAGAGCAATTGTAAGAATCTTCTTTATTACCCTTGAAAAGTATTTTCTCTCTTCCTTTTTCTTCGACATGCGGCGTAGGACAATTAAATATCACCCTGGAAAGAAAATTGGTTTGTAAACAAAAAAATAAAATATGGTCGTGACTTCATCGAGGACTATGAAATAAGCTTTTCGTATCAATTTGTCAAATCATAAACAGTTACACAGTACACATACACACAAATGCCATCCATTATTGGCACAATATTTGCTTATGAAAGCAGAAAAATATAAATGATCGTATTAGATTCATAATTGTTACATATTTGCCGTAACTTATTTTTAAAATGTGTTTTTCAATTAAAAGACACATCAAGATTGTTTACCTATTCCTAATGCTAAAAAAACGAACTATAGATAGGTACGCCATAACCATTATGGTTATTATAATAGTTCACTTCCTCGGTGGTGTTCTTAAAGCTAAAGCGCTTCTCACATCTTAGTGACTTTAGAAACGGGGACAGGTCCGCGTTTGAAACCTAAAAGCTTGCCTAGTGTGTTTCTTTTCCTGACTCTCCACTTCGGGGCCCGTTGGCACGTTCCTGTTAACAATATTTTCCTTTGGGTGCTGGGATATCAATCGTGTCTGGGATAATGCTGGACTTATTCTAAAAAAAAAAAACACAATTTACAACAGGAATATGAGAACTAAAACCAATAATAGCAATTTCATTAATTATAGTTATTTACAAAAATATTTTATTTAAAAGGTTTATTAAACAGAAATTAAAAAACAATATATATTTTAAGGAATATTATCAAAATTTAGTATATAAGGCTCTATTACTTACATTTTTTTCATATTTTTTCTCGTAATTAAATGTTGACAAAATTTGAAAGTTCCTTGACTTTGACAGGAAAAACTTAACCATCGACAATAAACTAGATTTTTTACCACCAAAGAACGAATGAAATAGCGCAACCCTGTTTCCGATTCAGTGTTGTCACATGTAAATAGCATTTATGTTTAGACTTTGATTCTATCGGGCAACACTGATGAGTCGCGCCGCGACTTTGAGTTCTCTACGCGGCTGTTGCAGTCGCGGGTACAAGTTGTGCTACGGAAATCGACAGATTTGACAGCCGCGGGAATGTCGACTCGAGTCGCGGTCTAAGTCGCGGATGCAAGATGTGCTAGAGGTGCTGATATGTCTATCTGTTCGTCGATATAAGGACTAGTCATAATAACAAACCTTAGTCTTAGAAATCTCAGCCTTATGCGCCATGGTGGTCCCGGGTATGGCTTGCATGTAGTCATCCATATCTTGGGGCTGGTTCTTGGCGGCCCTGAGTCGTTCTAGAGTCTTCTGTTCTGCGGCTATCTTCTCTTCTAGATCTTTGATTTGCTCCAACTAGAATTAAAAAGAGTTTCAAATGAAGTAGTGAAGATGGAAATGAAATTGGTAATTAATATAACTAGCTACTACCCCACTGGTAGTAAAAAAGAGCATGTTTTGCTGATATAGGGTTCCCACTACCTAGCTAGTGGGAACCCTATATCAGCAAAACATGCTCTTTTTAACCGACTTCCATTTCATAGAAGGAGGAGGTTCTGTATTCGGTTGTGGCTATGTTTTTTTTTTTATGTATGTTCATCGATTACTCCGAGACCCGTGGGCCGATTTGAGTAATTCTTTTTTTGTTCGAAAGGAGGTACTTCCAAGGTGGTCCCACATTAATCTGGTGCTGTTCTGATGATGGGATCCATGAGGAATTGAGCGAACTCCTCAATTTTTAAATGCACATGTAAGGTGATTTGGGTGTTTTCTTAACACTTTGACTACCGAGAACCCGCCTGGTAGGCACTCGTAATGTTTGCTCAGATGCCGGACAACCCGCCCAGCGGGTTGTTTTGTACGCAGATATAGACGACCGGTTTCTGAGGTAGTGCGCCGTTTTTTGCCCGGTTGCGAAAGTGTTAAGCAACTCGAGCATTTTCTCTCGAAAACCACCAATTTGATGAAGTGGACCTGATGATGATGATTGTTTTGATGATAATCATGACGATTTCTTAAAATGTACGACGTTCAGCGATTATTCCGAGACCCGTGGTCCGATTTGAGCAATTCTTTTTTTGTTTGAAGGGAACTGCCTCCAAGAGCGTCCCACATTAATCTGGTGCTGTTCTCATGATGGGATCCGTGGAGAATTGAGGGAACTCCTCAATTTTTAAAGGCACATGTATGGTGATTTGGGTATTGTCTTAAGCAAATCAAGCATTTCCTCTTAAAAACCACTAATTTGATGGAGTGGACCTGATAATGATGATTGTTGATGATAAATGATGATTATTTTATAAGTGTAGATTACTCCGGAACCCGTGGTCCGATTTGAGTAATTATTTTTTTGTTTGAACGAAGTTACCTCCAAGGTATAATATTGTTGGTTATAATCTGGTGACGGAATTCATAAGGAAATGAGGGAACTCCTCAATTTTTAAAGGTACGAGTATGGCGACATCGTTGTTTTTTATAGTAACTCAAACATTTCCTCCCGTTAATAACCCATTTGATGAAGTACAACTGTAGCCTTACCACGAGTTTGACACTACATCTTCGCTATCGTCTTCGTAACTTACTTTCTATACATCTTGCTCGCACTAATAGGATGCCAGTACGAGCGAGACGCATAGAAAGTAAGTTACGCACACGCTAGCGAATATGTCAGTGTTAGACTTATGGTAAGGCTACTGAGGAGTCGGGAAATGGCGGTTGAAGGGTTGGTGGTTCAGGCTTCAGGGTCGAGGGGTTCCGTGATCAGGGGTTGATGTGCTTCATTTCATTTCATTTCATTTATTCAGTCACAATTTACATTGTATATGAATATAAATTATAATTAAAATTAAAAAATAAAACTTAAATTATATCATGCAGCTATAACTATTATTTTACAAGACTTAATAATATTATTATATAATATTTACAGATATGGTATGTCAGAATAATTATTGAAATGTTAAGTATAATATAGGTTTAGTCAATAAAGATTATTATCATTAATAAAGTCCTGGACAGAATAATAGGACTTCCTTAAAAGAAACGCTTTAAGCCTTGCATTGAAAATACGATGATCTACTATAGATTTCAACTCGATTGGTAATTTATTAAATAATTGAATAGCCTGGACACAAGCAGCATGCTTCGGTATATTGAACTTGGCTATAATTTTATTAGGAATGTCTTTTCTTCTAGACAAGAGCCTGTTCTCTCTTTCGCTCTGGTTTTCAACCTGATGTAAATGTTTTATCAGATCAGAGAGCAGGACAAGAATATACAGGGACGGCACAGGCAAGATCTTAAGTTCGGTGAAGTGATCCACGCAAGAATCTCTTTGCGAGATTCTAACAATGGTACGAATAGCCCTTTTTTGCATCTTGAATGCAGAGCCCGCATTGTATTTATAACCATTGCCCCATAGTTTAATGCTGTACCTAAGCTTTGACTCTACTAGCGAATAATATACCATCTTCAAGTGTTTTATTGTCAGTTCGTCTCTCAAACTACGGAGCGCATAGCAAGCAGAACTCATCGAACTGTTTACATGATGCACTTCGTGTTTCCAGTTTAATTGTGAGTCTATATGGATACCCAAAAATTTAACCACATCTACTTGATTTATACTGACTCCATTTAACTTAACATCTAAAATATCCGACTGTCTCGTCGCTGAAAATAGTATTGCGCTTGTCTTCTTGGTATTTAATGTCAAATTGTTTATTCCGAACCACGTATTGAAATCCATAAGAACCGCGTTTACTGCTTCATTGAGTTCAGTTATACTACTTGCCGAAATTACTGCATTTGTGTCGTCGGCGAAAACAACAACCTTTACACGCGGCATTTGTTTATTTATATAAGATATTAAATCGTTTATAAATGCAACAAAGAATAATGGACCCAAAATAGAACCTTGCGGTACTCCACGTCTTATGTCGATCATGTCCGATTTGTACACTTTCTCGGTGCCGCATTCAATAGCCGTAAGTTCGACAAACTGTTTCCTGTTAGTGAGATAGGATTCATACAGTTTTAAAACCTGTCCCCGAACTCCATAGTGCTCCAATTTATTTAAAAGTATTTTATGATCGACCGTGTCGAAAGCGGAGCTTAGGTCAAGGAACAGTCCAGCTACTTTATCTTTATTATTTATTGCGTGTACCACGTCTTCGATTAAGGCGTCCGTAGCTTCACGAGTGCCAACGCCTCTACGATACCCAAATTGTCTGTCTTGTAACGCATCACAGCGGTTGAGGTGATTTTGCAGGCGCGATTTCATAATTTTTTCTAGTATTTTAGACAGAGTTGGTAAAAGTGATATGGGTCTGTAATTCTTTGGATCACTTTTTATTCCTTTTTTGTAGATTGGCAGCACTTTTGCTATCTTTAATTGTTCGGGGAAGCTACCTAATTCAAAACATTTATTGAATATCTCCGCAAGTGGCTCGGCCAGTAAGTCCACGTTGTCTTTTATAACTGTTATGGGAATTTCGTCATATCCAACAGAAGATTTGGGAGCCATTTCCTTTACCAGTTTCCAAACCTCATGGGGAGTTACTATGTCTAATTCCATGTTAGGTTCGATTCTTTTAGTGCAGTCTTTAAGCAAATCTACTGCCTGGAGAGAATCGTTGGCAATATAGAAGTTACTGTGGTCAAAACACTTCGAGAATATATCCACTTGTTCCTGTGGATCTACTATAACTTTGTCTGTGCGAAGTATTAAAGTTTCTCGTGTTTTTGTTCTTGTTTTATTTCTGTGTCTGTTCACAACTTTCCATATCGATTTACTCAAATTGTCAGCCTTAGCTATTTCTCTTTGAATCGCAAGCCTTTTCGCATTTCTAATTATTCGTTTGTAGATGGTAATGTACTTAGACCGATAACTTATTAGACTTTTGTCACAACTTGATTTGTCCACTGTATTCAAGAAACGCTTCATTTTGCTAGATGTCCTAATACCTTGAGATATCCACTGAAAATCTGAGTTGTGAGTACTTCGTTTCTTTCTCTTTTTAACAAAGCTGCTATTGTAGATTCCACCTATTTTGTCAAAAAATGTGTCAATTTCCATCCCACTCCACGTTTGCCTTTGCAACTGCTCTCTGAACATTTCTTTATTGGCATGGTTAAAAATTCTTTTTTCAGTGTACACGTGAGCATTAGATTTACCTTTCAAATTTTCCAAGGCCAGATTACAAAATAAACCTGCATGTCCGTCGGCTAACGCGTTATGGTCTGTTATAACAGATCTTATACTAGCTGATGATAAATTGGATAATATATTGTCAATGCAAGACTCATGTAGATTTCTTTTGTAGGTTACATCGGTTACGAGCGGACTAAAGTTGTAAGATTTTAAGAGAGTTATAAATTCCGCCGATTTATTGTCACATTTTAGGAGATCTATGTTAAAATCGCCACATATTATACATTGCTTGTTGAAGAAATGTTCAAGCAGTTGCTCGAGTTTTTCCATGAACAGTTCTACGTTACTAGCTATTGGGTTGCGATAACAACAAATTATACAGAGACCCGTTTCGCAATCTTTTACACCGCACACTTCAAAATATTCTGGTTTATAGAGAGATTTACAAATCTTTAACTCTTCAATGTCCCTTTGTTTTTTTACTAAAATTAGACTACCTCCTCTTGTCTTGTTAGTACGAACGTTATAAGAAGCCATGGTATAAAGGGGCATGTTAAAGATGGATGCTGTATCCTTGTTGAGAAAATGCTCGGTGACGCAAATGTAATGAATTTCTTCTTTCCTGTTACTTAAATATACTTCTAAGTCATCTTTTTTATTATTTATACCACACAAGTTCTGGTGAAAAATATTTAAATTTACCACATTTCCAGTAATTAAGGAGCCCAGAGTAATGGTGGATGACCTTGGAGAGTCTCGTCTAAAAAAGCGACGCCAGGGATTATATTTTGCGAAGATAATGTTCCCGTGTCTACCTTCGGCGATTCCACATCACATACAATTCCATGATTTAAATCTGGGACGTTAGAGATTCCATTTTGCGAACCTAAAGTGCTCGTGTTAGCCTGCGGTAATTCATCACAACTTACATAATCAAGTTTTATAACTGACACTTCAGAAATGTAATTGTTCGAGCATGATGTGCTCGTATGTGCCTTCGGCAATTCATGTTTCATAATTTCAAGGTTAGAGTCACAAGTCAATGAGGCATGTTTTAGATGAGTTACCGAAGCATACAGATCCCTTAAGATTTTGAAAAACCCCTTGTCATTTAATTCACCCGTGAACCTACAAAACATGTTATAAGAATATTGCAAGTTCCTATTTGTATCAAATAAGTAAGCATACTCATACATACAAATATCTTCATATAATACATGGTTGAATAATTCAATACGTCTATTAAATAAGTCACTATAAATTGAGTATCTAAAGTTTGGGGAACATATTATTACATTGGTATGCTGTGTATTTTGAAGTTTGTTCCTTATAAGGGCAACAATTTTATTATAATCTTTTGTAGTATTAAAGTCTGCGCTCCCAATGAAGATAAAACAGTAATCGTTGTGTGTGAAGTGTTGCAGTTTTGTTTCAATTCCTTGCAGTAGTTGTTCAACTCCGCCGTGAGGGGTAATATAGTGGCATATTTCATGTCCTTCGAACACAGATTCCGCCAGTTTTAACACTTGATTAGTATTATTACTACTCACGAGGTAAAGCTTTGATGGATTGGTACATACGTCCTGTTGTGTAACCCTTTTCTCGTGCATTTGTTGAACAGATTCAATAACTTCTGGCTCCTCTGATGGTAAAGTAGGTCGCAGTCTTCGTTTAAGATCCTGGATAATAATTTGTAGGTCGATTATTTCTTGTTTTGACGCCGACAACTCGTTTTCTAATTTGGTCGTAATATGTTCCATCTATAAGATTTTAAACGAGTTATTTGGAGACAGGCTTAAATCTGCAGTGCCACTAGAGTGGGACTTGCGAATATGTTTGTTCGATGACTTAGGGGTTCTGCAGAGATTTTTTAAAGTACTTAGTTCCTGTGTGAGCTTGTTAGTTTGCCGAGTAAGTTGATTTTTAGGGTTCCGTACCTCAAAAGGAAAAAACGGAACCCTTATAGGATCACTCGTGCGTCTGTCTGTCTGTCTGTCTGTCTGTCTGTCTGTCTGTCTGTCTGTCCGTCTGTCACAGCCGATTTTCTCCGGAACTACTGGACCAATCAAGTTGAAATTTGGTACACATATGTAAGTTTGTGACCCGAATACGGACATGTAACGTAAACAAATGAATTTTAAACATGGGGGCCACTTTTGGGGGGGTAAATGAAAAATGAAAAAAAAAAATTTTTCAAACTATATCATGTTACATATCAAATGAAAGAGCTTATTGTAAGGATTTCAAATAATTTTTTTTTATAATATTCGAATCAACAGTTTAGAAGTTATTCAAGAAAATAGGCAAAAAATTACCATTCCCCCCCCCTTATCTCCGAAACTACTAGGTCTAAAATTTTGAAAAAAATACATAAAATAGGTCTATACCTATAGATGACAGGAAAACCTATTAGAAATGTACAGTCAAGCGTGAGTCGGACTTAATTACAGTTTTTAATCCGACCCCTACGGATTTTTTAAAGAGATTTCACTCACGTTTCACATAAAAAATACATTGTTAACAGTGCCGGATTACTTAGAGTAGTAGTTTTCTTAGAGTAATTGGTGATAATTTTCTGATAAGATAATCATTTTAAATATTTAACGGTCTTACCTACTTACGTGTAATTGTAAGGTCAAATTAAAAATAATGTTTAAAAAAAATGTTAAATTGAGAGCTAGCTTAAAGTTTTTTGTACTCGTCGACTTTAATGGTTGAATTAATAAAGACTTTGTAACCAATAAGCAAAACAAGCACGTGCTTACGGCACCACGTTCAGGGAGGGCACCAAAATGCCAGGTTGAAAAAGGTGAACAAATTTTAAAATTAGGGACAGACACATCGTTCTTACCACACGATTTTTTTAGCTGTCCAAAAGCTAATTTGCAAAAATAATGGCGCGTAATTCTTTGGGAAACAATCGGTAGCAGTAGAAGAGTCGTGATTACATGCATAGATTCGATTTCAACCCACTCTTTTGCGGTTCGGCGTTAGGTCTTATGCGAGGCCTTCTGCCTTACGGCAAAGTTGATCTTCTGCCTTAATTACACTTGGGCGTGGATCCAAATCCAAGCTTTCCTCTTTCGCAGCTGGGCCTACTGCCTTTCTCACACTTCGCCAATTCAATTCCAAGCTCTCTGCTTTCTTGCATATTTTATGCATGAAAACAAACTCGCTGAGACCCTTAAATATCGAGCCCTATGCGAAGCTAGGCTGATAGAAAACTGTCCCATCCCTTCTCTGTATGAAATCCTGGATTCGCGCCTGGTTGGGACTAAAACTAAAATTGCGTTTTTATATCGAAAAATTTTCGCGCTTTTTCAATTACTTTATAAGGTATGATAAAGGTGACATTCGGGTGGCGACTGCAGCAACATTACTCTGTTGCAACGTTACTGCTGCAGTACTGTCAACTTCCGTGATAAAATGATGTGACTGATTTCCATACTAAAAGTAAAAATGTACAACTGTCTATCATATTGCGTTTTTATATCGAAAAATACGGAACCCTTGGAACGCGAGTCCGACTCGCACTTGGCCGGTTTTTTTTCAAGGATTACGTTTTGCAGTTCATTCTCTGTACTCGCTAAAATAATTCTTAAACTTTCGATTTCACGTTTTAACTCTGTGACAATGGTAGACTCGTTAGTTAAATCTAGACTTCGTGACAGCTCCTCGTCTGAGATTTGGAAATTGTCTTGCATATAGCTTTCCGTATTCACCAATGATTCGATTGATTTTGATTTTATCAAGTGCTGTGAGGTTGAGTGATCTGGGGGTTGAGGGATTGGGTCAGTGGCGGGGCGGAGGATGGATTTTGTGTTTGTGCACTGTAGTGACAGGAATGATTACGAATTTAGTGATACGCATCATTATTATTTTCATTCATGCATCACGCGTCACTCATAAGCTGTTAACAATGCCTTACAATTAAAAATGGAAAAATAAAAACTTTTACAAAAAAAAAGAAAACCGACTTCAAAAAGGATAAAATAAAATATAATCCGTTTTTAAGTATATGCGTTACTAACTGATATGTTTGAAGTCGGTGCCAAGACAAATAGTAACAATACCGGTCAAAAATAATCAGCTTTATGTCTATAAATCACATTACAACTGTACTAATAGGTATTATAATAGTGAAAGTAATTCTGTCTGTCTCTTTGTCACCTTTTCAGCTAAACAACTGCCATGTAAACTGGTGAAATTTGCCATGCAGGTAAAAAGTTAAAGCCCTGTAGATGGTTCTTGAATTGTTTTATATTTTGAAATCAAGTTCTCTGGATAAGAGGCGGAAAATAACTCAGTCCCAATCCCACACCTGAGTACTATGGACAGTTCGAAAAATAGTAAAAATTGCTCATTAAAAAACATATCAGCAATCGCATTGGTTTTATACTAGTACCGACAAACATGGTACGGACTGCGCCAAGGTGGATTGACAGTGGGTTCTTAGGTATCTACAGAAAGTATGATAATTGCTGTCGTGTAAGGCAATCCTTGTTATCGGATCGCCCTATAATCATGGTATGCTTCAAATTTGGCTTGGCACCGGCTTCAAACATATCAGTTAGTAATGCATATACTTAAAAATGGATTATATTTTATTTTATCCTTTTTGAAGTCGGTTTTCTTTTTTTTTGTAAAAGTTTTTTTTACATTACATATCTCATACACAATCCTACTTTAACACTAGATTTTTTAAATATTAAATATAATAAATAATAATTATGGGCTCGGTAACGATATTAAAAAAAAACCGGGCAAGTGCGAGTCGGACTCGCGCACGAAGGGTTCCGTACCATAATGCAAAAAAAAAAAACGATAAAAAAGCAAAAAAAAAACGGTCACCCATCCAAGTACTAACCACTCCCGACGTTGCTTAACTTTGGTCAAAAATCACGTTTGTTGTATGGGAGCCCCATTTAAATCTTTATTTTATTCTGTTTTTAGTATTTTTTGTTATAGCGGCAACAGAAATACATGATCTGTGAAAATTTCAACTGTCTAGCTATCACGGTTCGTGAGATACAGCCTGGTGACAGACGGACGGACGGACGGACGGACAGCGAAGTCTTAGTAATAGGGTCCCGTTTTACCCTTTGGGTACGAAACCCTAAAAAGAAGACACCCGGCGTTTTTACGTAACGTACAAATAGCCATGTCAGATAAACGTCAGTCCATACAAAACTTTGCAGAATTGTGCACGGTTTTCGGCAGAGGGGTAAGCTCTTAAAGCCGACTCCGGTGATTAAATGCTCTAAGTTCAAGACTCACCAGTGTGTCATAAGTGAGTGGCTCCTCCTTGGCGTCGCCGTACTTGTCGCGCCGCTGGTCGCGTTTCCGCTCGACGGCGCCGGTGCGGTCTAAGAACGTGTCATCTTTGACTCACCAGTGTGTCATAAGTGAGTGGCTCCTCCTTGGCGTCGCCGTACTTGTCGCGCCGCTGGTCGCGTTTCCGCTCGACGGCGCCGGTGCGGTCTAAGAACGTGTCATCTTTGACTCACCAGTGTGTCATAAGTGAGTGGCTCATCCTTGGCGTCGCCGTACTTGTCGCGCCGCTGGTCGCGTTTCCGCTCGACGGCGCCGGTGCGGTCTAAGAACGTGTCATCTTTGACTCACCAGTGTGTCATAAGTGAGCGGCTCCTCCCTGGCGTCGCCGTACTTGTCGCGCCGCTGGTCGCGTTTCCGCTCGACGGCGCCGGTGCGGTCTAAGAACGTGTCATCTTTGACTCACCAGTGTGTCATAAGTGAGCAGCTCCTCCTTGGCGTCGCCGTACTTGTCGCGCCGCTGGTCGCGTTTCCGCTCGACGGCGCCGGTGCGGTCTAAGAACGTGTCATCTTTGACTCACCAGTGTGTCATAAGTGAGCGGCTCCTCCCTGGCGTCGCCGTACTTGTCGCGCCGCTGGTCGCGTTTCCGCTCGACGGCGCCGGTGCGGTTTAAGAACGTGTCATCTTTGACTCACCAGTGTGTCATAAGTGAGCGGCTCCTCCTTGGCGTCGCCGTACTTGTCGCGCCGCTGGTCGCGTTTCCGCTCGACGGCGCCGGTGCGGTCTAAGAACGTGTCATCTTTGACTCACCAGTGTGTCATAAGTGAGCGGCTCCTCCCTGGCGTCGCCGTACTTGTCGCGCCGCTGGTCGCGTTTCCGCTCGACGGCGCCGGTGCGGTTTAAGAACGTGTCATCTTTGACTCACCAGTGTGTCATAAGTGAGCGGCTCCTCCTTGGCGTCGCCGTACTTGTCGCGCCGCTGGTCGCGTTTCCGCTCGACGGCGCCGGTGCGGTTTAAGAACGTGTCATCTTTGACTCACCAGTGTGTCATAAGTGAGCGGCTCCTCCTTGGCGTCGCCGTACTTGTCGCGCCGCTGGTCGCGTTTCCGCTCGACGGCGCCGGTGCGGTCTAAGAACGTGTCATCTTTGACTCACCAGTGTGTCATAAGTGAGCGGCTCCTCCTTGGCGTCGCCGTACTTGTCGCGCCGCTGGTCGCGTTTCCGCTCGACGGCGCCGGTGCGGTCTAAGAACGTGTCATCTTTGACTCACCAGTGTGTCATAAGTGAGCGGCTCCTCCTTGGCGTCGCCGTACTTGTCGCGCCGCTGGTCGCGTTTCCGCTCGACGGCGCCGGTGCGGTCTAAGAACGTGTCATCTTTGACTCACCAGTGTGTCATAAGTGAGCGGCTCCTCCCTGGCGTCGCCGTACTTGTCGCGCCGCTGGTCGCGTTTCCGCTCGACGGCGCCGGTGCGGTTTAAGAACGTGTCATCTTTGACTCACCAGTGTGTCATAAGTGAGCGGCTCCTCCTTGGCGTCGCCGTACTTGTCGCGCCGCTGGTCGCGTTTCCGCTCGACGGCGCCGGTGCGGTCTAAGAACGTGTCATCTTTGACTCACCAGTGTGTCATAAGTGAGCGGCTCCTCCCTGGCGTCGCCGTACTTGTCGCGCCGCTGGTCGCGTTTCCGCTCGACGGCGCCGGTGCGGTTTAAGAACGTGTCATCTTTGACTCACCAGTGTGTCATAAGTGAGCGGCTCCTCCTTGGCGTCGCCGTACTTGTCGCGCCGCTGGTCGCGTTTCCGCTCGACGGCGCCGGTGCGGTTTAAGAACGTGTCATCTTTGACTCACCAGTGTGTCATAAGTGAGCGGCTCCTCCTTGGCGTCGCCGTACTTGTCGCGCCGCTGGTCGCGTTTCCGCTCGACGGCGCCGGTGCGGTCTAAGAACGTGTCATCTTTGACTCACCAGTGTGTCATAAGTGAGCGGCTCCTCCTTGGCGTCGCCGTACTTGTCGCGCCGCTGGTCGCGTTTCCGCTCGACGGCGCCGGTGCGGTCTAAGAACGTGTCATCTTTGACTCACCAGTGTGTCATAAGTGAGCGGCTCCTCCTTGGCGTCGCCGTACTTGTCGCGCCGCTGGTCGCGTTTCCGCTCGACGGCGCCGGTGCGGTCTAAGAACGTGTCATCTTTGACTCACCAGTGTGTCATAAGTGAGCGGCTCCTCCTTGGCGTCGCCGTACTTGTCGCGCCGCTGGTCGCGTTTCCGCTCGACGGCGCCGGTGCGGTCTAAGAACGTGTCATCTTTGACTCACCAGTGTGTCATAAGTGAGCGGCTCCTCCTTGGCGTCGCCGTACTTGTCGCGCCGCTGGTCGCGTTTCCGCTCGACGGCGCCGGTGCGGTCTAAGAACGTGTCATCTTTGACTCACCAGTGTGTCATAAGTGAGCGGCTCCTCCTTGGCGTCGCCGTACTTGTCGCGCCGCTGGTCGCGTTTCCGCTCGACGGCGCCGGTGCGGTCTAAGAACGTGTCATCTTTGACTCACCAGTGTGTCATAAGTGAGCGGCTCCTCCTTGGCGTCGCCGTACTTGTCGCGCCGCTGGTCGCGTTTCCGCTCGACGGCGCCGGTGCGGTCTAAGAACGTGTCGTCGTCGCTGTCGTAGTAGTCGTCCGCGCCCCAGTCGCGCTGCTTGCGGCGACGGGACTCTGTAGATGAAATAAAAAGTGTTAATAATCGGCCAAAAGCATGTCGGGCCATGCTCAGGGTAGGGTTTCGTAGTTACTATTCTGTCAAAATAGGCCAAACGGGGGCTATTAGTAAGATCATAAGGGAGTACCTTTGCAGCGCTTTGTACATTACCTCTTTTTACTGAGAAAAAAAGATTTTTTGCAATAACTCACAAACGGCTAGTCACTAGACAGATCATGTTCGCTATAGTTTTGATTGAAAGTATTTCTTAAGCTCTTGTTTCACAATTTTTTTCATATTTTTTGGACCCGTGGTTTAAATAAAAAAAAATTGTATGGGAGGTACCCTAAAAAAATGTTTTATTATACTTTTTATTTTACCGTTCTGTCGCAATGCATGATTTATGTATAAATGCCAGATTGCAGCTTTATAGCACTAACGATCACGGAGCAAAGCCTCGGACAGACAGACAGACATGGCGAAACTATAAGGGTTTCTAGGTGACTACGAAACCCTAAAAACGACGCGGTCTAACATGCCGCAAGGGCGCATGCCACAACCGCCTCCATCTTTTCCTTGTGTAATATATTGTGGCATGCCATAGATGTCATCATCATCTTCCTTGCGTTATCCCGGCTTTTTGCCAAGGCTCATAGGAGCATGGGATCCGCTTGGCAACTAATCCCAGGAATTGGTGTAAGCACTAGTTTTTCCGAAAGCGTGCCATCTGACCTTCCAACCCAGAGGGTGAACTAGGCCTCATTGGGATCAGTCCGGTTTCCTCACGATGTTTTCCTTCACCGAAAAGCAACTGGCAAATAAATAAAAATGAATGCGGATGAACTATATAGCCTGATAGTTCATAGAAAAGAAAAAAACTACATACCATGGCTAGCCTGTCGCAGTACCCCAGCGCGATCCAACAAGCGGCATGCCGCAAGAGCGCATGCCACAACCGCTTCCTTCTTCTTTCCCTTATGCAATACTTCTGCGATGACTGGTTGGCCGCGGGCGTCCTCTATAGGCAGCTCTACCCTGTGGACAATGAAATTCGCATGAGACTTTATTCTACACTATTCTAGAGAGATCCCTCATAGGGATAAATTCGCCTTTGTACTTTCAATTTTATATCTGGTCAGTGTAGTTTTTGCCGTATTTGTAGTCTTTGCCGCCCTAGGCCCAAGGCCCTGTAGCCGCCCCTTTCTCAGCATCCATCATATTCACATTACATTTTGAGTTATTTCTTGTTATCATCAGCGAATTTTTTGTCACAAATTGCCGCCTCTAATATCTTGCCGCCCTAGGCCCGGGCTTACGTGTTTACTTACTAACTTACTTAATATATTTTTCCTTACTCTCAACTGGCTCTACGGTACTATAATTTACTCGAAATCGGTTCCACAGCGCTCTGATTTCTTCTATATCACTCTAAACCGCCACTACAGCGCTCTAAACTCATATTTACCTGAACAAGTTCGTCTCTATAGCACTCTAATATCTTAATTATCACTTTAAGTCAACGCTACAGCGCTCTAATTTCTTCTATATCACTCTAAATCACCTCTACAGCGCTCTAATATCATCGTTACCTGCATAAGAACTGTCCCGCGCCTCTCTCGTCACAATGATAGGTGAGTTCATGCCCATCCCTTTCGTAGCATGAACTCTAAATATACTCCTCTAATTTCTTCTATATCACTCTAAAACGCTCTAAACTCATTTACCTGAACAAGCTCGACTCTATAGCACTAATTTCTTCATTATGGCTCTAAGACAACTCTACAGCGCTCTAATTTCTTCTATATCGCTCTAAATCACCTCTACAGCGCTCTAATATCTTTACCTGCACAAGAACTGTCCCGCGCCCCTCTCGTCGCAATGATAGGTGAGTTCGTGCCCCTCCCTCTCGTAGTACCCGCGCAGGGTCTTCTTAGGGTCCTGCAGGAACAGCTCCTCGTTGTTGGTGGCCGCGTATGGGTTGTCCGAGAGGTCTGGCTCTTCCTCTGCGTCTTCGCCTGAAAAGACGTAAATATATTGATAAAATTTCCAAAATTGTTAAGTTCCCCGTTTCCAAAATGGAAACTTTCTTTATTTTTTGTATTTTCCCGGAATTTCCGAGAACATGACTTGAACACGATTACAATAAAATAACGTTAATCTAATATCACTACATTGTTTTACGCGGTAAACGCAATGTAATTTTTAGGGTTCCGTACCCAAAGGGTAAAAACGGGACCCTATTACTAAGACTCCGCTGTCAGTCTGTCCGTCTGTTTGTCTATCACCAGGCTGTATCTCATGAACTAGACAGTAGAAATTTTCACAGATGATGTATTTCTGTTGCCGCTTTAACAAAAAATACTAAAAACAGAATAAAATAAATATTTAAGTGGGGCTCCCATACAACCAACGTGATTTTTTTGCCGTTTTTTGCATAATGGTCCGGAACCCAACGTCCGCGAGTCAGACTCGTACTTGGCCAGTTTTTCCTACATTCCGTTGACGCATGCGTTAAACGCCACGTTTATCGCTTAAAACAACCGCGCGCTTAGTGTAACACGGAGAAATCGTTTTTAGTAGCTAAATAGACCGATGCGAGATTGACATAGTCTACCGCAGAGCTGACAAGCGATGTTTACACATGTAGTGCATAATTGTTCTCCATCGTATTTTCTCGGAAACGTTCGTATTTGTCATGCCACTTCAGTCAACCTCCGTACTTTTTGTACCGAGACTGACTGAAATAGCAAGACACGTTCGTAGGTTTCCGTGAAAATACGATGGAAATAACTATGCACATCTGTACACTCAAAAGCAATGAAAACAAAACAGCGCGTATATGATGGTGGTTCTTGTCCACGTGACAGCGTGATTAAACGATATCCGTCACTGTCTATCCCGCAGTGACAGTTATTTTATCACGTGGATAAACCTGGATAAAGCCATCCATAATACACCGGCAGGTCACATTGGAATTTGGAATATTGAATAAAAAGTGAACCGAATAAAATAAAATAAAGCAGTTACCCATCCCCCAATCAATGCCCTGTTCCTCTTTCCTTCTCTCCTCCGCCTCTCTATCCTTCTCCCTCTGTTCCACGGCCTCCTGTATCATCCTCTCTCTTTCTTGCTTCATGGTTTGCGCGCGTTGTTTTATCTCTGTCACGGTCAGTTCGGATTCGCCTTCGCAATCGAAGTCTGGGCCCTAGAAAAAAAAATTGTGGTATAATTTTATTAATAGTTATTTACGATACTAGTGCGGAAAGTATGAAATTAGCAATGAGTGGTGATAAATAAATCACGACTGAAGGGAGTAGATTCCATGGGTCCAAGATCATAGAGGTACCAGCCGGTAGGTTCATCGGCGTATTTGTAAAATACTTACCAAAACTATATAAGTCCGAGTGCTACTGCCGAATTTGATCTGGTGCCCCACACGGACTCTGGTATAGTGGTTTGGCTTCAGTCGATCCCGGTTGAGGTGTGTCCCGTGGGTGCTCCCCAGGTCATAGAGGTACCAGCCGGAAGGTGGCTCGTCAGCTTCAGCGAACGCTTTGTATTGCAGGACTGCGTGATGTCTAGAATAAAAGAAATTATTGTTAATGTTAGACTTGGGCCTTGGGTGAATTTTTATATGTACACTAGCAACCCACTCTGGCTTCGTGCGGGTTACACGAAACCTTAAGAAATATACACCTAAACCTTCCTAAAGACTCACTATTGATAAGTGAAAACCGCATGAAAATCCGTTCAGTAGTTTGTCGCGAACATACATACACACAAACAGACAGACGCGGAGGGGGACTTTGTTTTATAAGGTCTAGTGATGTTTTCTTCGTGAAGAAAGGCTGAGCCAATTCGCTTGGCAAGATGTCGTCATTCAGTCAGCTGTACAAAATGGCGCCGCAAATATTCACTGCCGAGGCTTGGGCATCTTTTAATATACTTTTCAAAGTAATTATTAATTTCCACTACCTAAAGGTTGTCTGGAAGAGATAGCTTTTTAGGGATAAGACCGCCTGTTGTTTAACCTCTTCTGTATTCTTTGTATTGTTTTCTGTAATGAGGTGTGCAATAATGAGTATTTGCATTTTTTTTTTTTTTTTTTAATTTATTTATCAAAGGCACATATACATAATCAGTTTTAAAGTTACTCGCCAAACTACGTAGAATGCAGTTTGTTGGCGAGACAGCGCTCATTTTATACAATTTTATGCACCTACTTAAGTTGCTATCATTCTAAAGCTTACCCTAAATTTAACATTAAAGTTATTATCAGAAACTAAATAGATATAAAATGTAAATACATAATAGGTAGTAAACTTTCCTTTTACAAAACATAATTTTAGAAAAAGATATACTGTGCAAAAACAACAAATCTAATTTTAATAATAATACACGGTGGCTGGAGTCAAGGTAAGTTATCTAAAAGTGTTTTTTTTAATTTGTTCTTTACTTCCATTATACTATATTTCTTTTCCTCTCTTAACCATTCTATTTCATTATATATTTTTGGTACCAAAAATTTTTCAGTTCTTCTACCATAATAGTTTTTGACAAAATGTTGTACATATTTCCTTATTCTAATATTCTTAGTTCTATATCTGCTTTGTTTATAGACTTTACATTTATTATTATAGTAATTATCTACAGCTATCAGATATTGCACTCTTTGAGTCACAGGTAATATTTTATACATTTTATAAAGTTTTTCGTAGTCGCCTTTCAGCTTGTTTTTAGTTTTGCTGTCCAATAAGTATTTCAGTGACCTAATCTGTAGCTTTTTTATTTCAGCAATATACGTTTGGAAGGTTCTGCCATATACATTAAGTCCATAACCTATCACTGAGTCCGCTAGTGCGTAATACACTACAAGCATAGTTTTTTTGCTAATTAATTTATGTAAGTAGTACATTTTGCTCATTACTGAGCGTAGTTTCGAACAAACCGCGTTGATGTGTGTTTTCCAATTAAAGTTGTGATCAATATGCATACCTAGATACTTATAAGTGTTTACATATTCTAGCGGTTCACAGTTACATTTCTTATCCTTTCTGTTGTGCAAGCAATCGTATCCGTGTCCTATCACACCTATCTCACAATAATTAACCGACTTAGCCCTGCGGTTGTATGGGGAATATATGTGCATACTTTTCGTTTTTGATAGGTTTATAATTATTCCGTTATCGTGGGCCCATTTAACAATCTCGTCAAAGTCGCTTTGAATACAACTGTGAGCTTCTGATATATCTGTATGCGAATATAGTAGGCACATATCGTCCGCATACATGTATACCTTGCATTTCTTTATAACGTTTACAACACTGTTGACAAGCATCACATAGCCGACAGGGCCGTACACAGAGCCGGTCGGCACCCCGAGCGTGACGTCACACTCCGCACCTGTGGTGCCGGCGATGCTCGTGCGTATGGTCCTGCCCGCCAGGTAGCTGCGGAACCAGTCATTGACGGGGCCGTCTATGCCACATTCTCGCATTGCCTGCAGAAGCACTTCATGGTCCAGGGTATCAAATGCTTTTTTATAGTCTATAAAAAGCGCAAGTACCTGTTTACCTTCGTTTAGACGGCTGTTGATTTCATCCGAGAACTGGGCCAGAGCCGACCCCGTACTTCGCCCTTTCCTGAACCCGTGCTGCGAGTCCGTAAGTATGTTGTGTTTCTCCAGAAAACCTGATACCTGTCCGACAACCACCTTCTCGACAATTTTATTAATTACAGACAGAATTGCGATAGGCCTGTAGTTTGTATAATCCAAATGATTTCCATTTTTATAAATTGGTCTTATAAATGATTTTTTCAGGTTTTCTGGATAAACACCTTTTATCACACACATATTGACGAATTTAGCCAGAATGGGACATAATTGCCTCCTAATGTACTTAATATCTTGTATTCTTATTTGGTCAATGCCTGGCGCCTTTTTTAAATTTAAATTACCAACAATCTTTTCAACATCAATTGCAGACACTTTTTTATACCTAAAAGACAAATCAATTTTATTAACATAAGAGTTACGATCTAAGAATTTAACGTTACATGTATGTTTAATATTTAAAATTTCCTGAGTAAACGTTTCTGAAAATCTAGTACAAATATTATGTACATTATCTACTTTTCCTAAGTAACGGAGAACCACCTCATCTACATTTAATTTTATTCGCCCTAACCAGCTGTTGATTGTGCCCCAAATTTTTTTATAATCATTTTGACATTCTTTTATTTCTTGTCTACGATACTTATTTCTAGCAATATTTATTAGTTTATTTACCTTATTTCTGTATTTTGTTTTGTCATTGTCCTGTATTGTATTGTTACACGGAGCCAGAGGAGACCTCGAACAAGATAGGAGGATGAACTGGAGAAGAGTGGCCCACGACAGACCCCAATGGAAAGAACTGGAGGAGGCCTTTGCCAAGCAGCACACTGAGCTTGGAGACATACTCTAACCCAGAATCTCTCTTCTCCGTCAAATTACAAATTACTCTTGGCAGAGCAGTCATGGTCATGTTGAACGATGAACGATTCTACACCAGTTCTCCCTGGCAGATGCTTCTCTGGCACATGTGTTAAGTGGGGTGTTAGTAAGGGCTTTTATCTGATCCGTCCAACGCATTGGGGAACGTCCTCTTGACCTATAGCCATTGACCCATCCCTGGACAACAAGTCTCTATGGCCTGCTCTCCACGTCGCGTCACATGTCCGAAGTATCTGAGGATACGCGCTCTGACCGTAGCTGAGAGACAAGAGGTAACCCAGAATAAAAGGGCTTAATAAATAGATTGTACTGTATTGTAAGGGGTTAAGAGCGTTGCTGTTCTCACCTGGATATAGTAGGATGCGCCATGACAACATCACAGTTGGCGAGGCGTCCAAATACATAGTATGGTTGCTGTGTGAGTGGCACGTTGTCCACTATCATACCGGACTTTATGACCTCCAGGGCATAGTCGGAACCTGAACAATATAAATAATAATATAAATGTGCAAAATATTTGTAGTAAGCAGTCAAATCATTTTTTTTTTTTTATCTTTTTTTTAAGGGGTTTTGTCACGCAGTGACAATGTCACCCAGTGACAATGTCACCCCCAGTCAAATCATAAATTGTAGTTTTAACCTTTTGAACGCCACAGATGGCATTTGACGTCGATCGTTTGATGAAAATCTACTGAAAAACACCCCACTTTTAGGTTGGCATTATTTATTCACCAAACTAAATTTTACCCCCGTGGCGTCAGTGGCACGGCAAATGGATGCGCTGTTTGGCGTTCAAAAGGTTAAGAATATAATATAAAATACTGGACAAGTGTGAGTCCAATTCGGCCACTGAGGGTTCCGTACTTTTTAGTATTTGTTGTTATAGCGGGAACAGAAATACATCATCTGTGAAAATTTCAACTGTCTAGCAATCACGGTTCATGAGATACAGCCTGGTAACAGACAGACAGACAGACAGACAGATGGATAGTGGAGTCTTAGTAATAGGGTTCTGTTTTTACCCTTTGGGTATAGAGCCCTAAAAAGCGCATTAATGCAGTTTCAAGTTGGAGATCAAGGGTTGGCTTGTACCGTTGTTGTAGCGTCTTTTCAGCAGGAGTAAATTTTTTATGGTTTTCATACAGAAATAAGCTCTTTTGAAAAGACACTCCTCTTAAGAAATATAACTAAATATTTAGTTCTTTTTCTGTCAAAGATGTAACCAATTAAGTTATCCAGCTTAAAAATGCAATTCTAGCTTTAGTTACCCACAATAGGAGTACATATTAGGAAATAGCAGTACAGTCTTTAGACACCTATTTCTGATCGAAACTGCTTAATTGCTCAAGATTGAATTTGATTGTGCAAGGGTCATATAATAGTTTACACATTCCTATGCCATTAAAATGAATAAAAGAACTTACCATCAGGGCAAAGACCCGACCACTTCGGTTCCTTATACGGTATAGGAGTTGAAATCTCTTTCAGTAAAACAGCCGGCGGGAGGTTACTTTTCGCGCTAGATTCAGGCTTGCTTGGAGTCTCAGGCTTTGGTTCGGATGGGGGAACCTTCTCAGGTTCAGTCTTAGCCTTTTTAGGCAATTTCCCAACGCGGCCGACCAGCACAGGCTTTTTAAACTCGGATTCTGCGGAAGTTTCAACATGTTCCGACTGTTCATCCATTGTTTTCTTGTAGTCCAACGGATACTCTATGAGGTTTTTGGCTTTAAAGCAACAGTTCAATGATTTTTATGCAGCTGTAATAAAACTATTTATTATAAATCAGAATAATATAGTAAACAAAGCGAAATGAATTCACAAAAGCCGTGAGACGAGATGCAGACATGACAGTGACAGTGACAGCTTGGTGGCGGCCATCTTGGTAGCATTTTTTAGGGTTCCGTACCCAAAGGGTAAAACGGGACCCTATTACTAAGACTTCGCTGTCCGTCCGTCCGTCCGTCCGTCCGTCCGTCCGTCCGTCTGTCTGTCACCAGGCTGTATCTCACGAACCGTGATAGCTAGACAGTTGAAATTTTCACAGATGATGTATTTCTGTCGCCGCTATAACAACAAATACTAAAAACAGATTTAAATGGGGCTCCCATACAACAAACGTGATTTTTGACCAAAGTTAAGCAACGTCGGGAGTGGTCAGTACTTGGATGGGTGACCGTTATGGTACGGAACCCTTCGTGCGCGAGTCCGACTCGCACTTGCCCGGTTTTTTTTTTTTCATGTATTCGGTTAGCTATGACCATGAAATATATTGCCAAACTAATAATGAAAATCAAATGAAAATAGTCTGGCAAACCAAATTTGTCAGTAAATGAAATAAAAAAAACTATACTCATTCCTTTCTTTTTAGGTGCTAGTACTAACGTAAGACAAAGACAGTATGACTCTCTCTATCTATGTTTACTCGAAACGACAATCTCTGGCCAAACTATAAAACCTTTTTTGAACCAATGCGTTTTTATTTTCAATATTATGACATTCTTTCAATGCGAAACAAAAGGGCATCACGACGTTAATAAATACAAAAATCTATGGCTGCGATTGTCGAATTGTGTTGTTTTTAATGAAATAAAACTAAAATAAAACGTAAAAAAAATTGAAAAACTAATGTGTACATGTGTAAGTATTAATAATATCGTTTCTATAGAGGTAAGGCACAGCATAATGTTGTTTCGTTCGAATAGGGTACCACCCTAACTGAGGAAATACCTTACAAACTAGAGTATACCTACTTTATTCTCTAGTATAAGATGTAGTAGGTAAGTGTGTACCTACTATGTGTAGTATTATCTATCTATTGTTTTCCTGTTGACGATAATGCTGCCGGATTATATTACATATTTTTGCGGCCTTCGTTGTGTAATATATTATTGCAGGTGACTGTACCTAAATCCTATGGTACCTGTTTGGCTTTGTAATACCTACTTTAAAAAATTCATTCCAGTAAAAAATATAACTTATCGACGTACCGTCATTCCGGAAATTAGTACCTACTGGTTCAATTTTCGAAAACTAAGTAGAAATGCCTCAAGACACTAAAACGCATCAAGACACTAAAATGCCTCAAGACACTAAAATGCATGACAGTCCTAAAGAAAATAAAAAGTGAGTATTCCGTACCGGTTGAATCCATTGTGCAAGCGGCTTTATAAGGGTCGGTTGCACCAAACTGTTCGTATCGTTATAGAGTTCGCTAAATTTTTATGTTCTTATGGAAAGTTTCATAGTAAGGCGCCGGGGCGCGCCGACTGACGTTGATCAGTCTGTCAAATGTGGTTGGTGCAACTGACCCTAAATCTGACTGACAAATTGGTTTGACCAACTTTCAATGCGAAAGTGTGTCTATTACCACTTCACGCTTAAACCGCTGAACCTATTTGGACAAATTTTGGTATGGGGATAATTTGGACCCCGAGAAAGTTTTAGGTTTCAAGTGCAATTTTTATTTTACGATAAGCAATTAAAATTTGGGTATAAATGGTATTTTCTGATATTTGACTCCCCATTCCATAAATAACGATACTTTTGCCTAAATTGTTAGTTGAAAGTACCATAAAAAATACTATAAAAATGTATACTTAGTAAAACCACAGGTAAAACACATGCATTTTACTTTCCTCGTATTCGAAATGAAAAGTAGAGTGTTTAACTCGGGTGAAAGGCATCATTTCAGCCTCGGACTATTGGCGTTCTCACTGCGTTCGAGCGCCAAACTACCTCGGCAGAAATGAGTGCCTTTCATCCCTTGGTTAACAATCTATTGTTTTTCAGTGCCGGAGATGCCCCCTCGCCGGACCTGGCCATGCCAGGGCGCTCCAAGGAGGATGTTGAGATGGTCAAGCAGCTGATGTTACCGTCACCGCCGCCGGCACCGCCGAAATCCCCGTCACGGCTCCTGTATGAGTAAGCACGATCTCTCTCTCTCTTTAGCCCTTTTCTACCCTTCGCCGAAGCACACCTCGGACACTGGCGATCAAATGTATGAAACAAACGCGTTAATTCCTACGCACACAGTCTAAGCTCGTGTAGGTGAACGCGTACCATGCTTGTGTGAGTGAGATAAGACGTGCAAGGGTTCCCGCCATTTTGTTGTCAAGTTCGATGACCTCAACGACTCGAAACTCATTGCGCGAATTAGGAAGAAATAAGAATCGTATTATTCGTATTATACTGTGGCCGAAGGGAAGAGTTTCGCACCCCTGCCGACAGCTGACGGGGGGCTCCGACATGGCTAAAATTATCGGAAGCGCCTTTCCGATATCGGATGTCGGAAGGCACTTAGGGGTCGCCCAGAAATCATGTGATCATATTTGGCCTATTTTTGACCCCTCCTCCGTTAAGATATTTTTTATTTTTATAAAATCAGATTTATAATCATCGCTTTAGAAAGGGTTTTTAACAACAAAACATATACTGTACGAGGCACCACTCTACTTTTTATTCCAGAATCTTCTGAAATGTTGTAGAATGATCTCGAATGCTCTTGACTGTTCTAGAAATGTCTAGTCTAGAGGGTAAAATTATCTTGAAAAGCACGCCTTTCAGGTAAAAGCGGGAATCTTCTTCATGGAAAGACAAAAAAGGCTTCAAATACTCCACAATATTCTAGAACAGTCCACAACATTTGAGTGTGTTCTGAAACGTTCCACAATGATCTGGTATCCTGGATTCTAGGCTATATCCGAATATTCGACATCATTCCAGAATATTCCGGAATGTTCTTGAACATTCGAACCTCACGACGTTACCACAATGGTAGCTATGATCCTACAAAAAACCTTCGAATACATATTTAATTACACAAACGGGTCTACCGCGATATAATTTCATTGTTTTTACCTTTAATTCCGACGTTTCAGCTGAGTTGCACCAGCTGTGGTCACGGAAAGATGTGGTGTGGTGTGGTCTTTCCGTGACCACAGCTGGTGCAACTCAGCTGAAACGTCGGAATTAAAGGTAAAAACAATGAAATTATATCGCGGTAGACCCGTTTGTGTAATTAAATATGTGTACAAAACGCGAGAGTTTAAAGTGTTATAACCTTCGAATAGTCCAGAATATTCTACAACATTCGAAAGTGTTCTGGAATATTTCACAATGATCTGGAATGTTCTCAAATATTCGACAACATTCCAGAATGTTCTGAAATCAGAATGAATGTTGTGGAATTCCACAGCATTTGCTGTGGAATGCTCTCGAATACTCTTGAATGTTCTGGACTGTTCTAGAAATGTCTAGGCTCCGAGACGGCTTCGAATGTTCCAGAATATTCCACAACATTCGAAAGTGTTCTGGAATGTTCACATTTATCTAGAATGTTCTGAAATGCAGTGGAGTGCTCTCGAATACTCTCGAATGGTCTGGAATGTTCTAGAAATGTCTAGCCTCCGATACCCGAGACGGCTTCGAATATTCCTGAATATTCCACAACATCTGAAAATGTTCTGGAATGTTCCACAATGATCTAGAATATTCTCGAATATTCGACAACATTCCAGAATACTGTGGAATGCTCTCGAATATTCTCGAATGGTCTGGAATGTTCTAGAAACGTCTTCCCTCTGAGACAGCTGCGAATGTTCCAGAATATTCCACAACATTAGAAAGTGTTCTGGAATGTTCACATTGATCTAGAATGTTTTCGAATTATCGCCAACATTCCAGAATGTTCTGATATGCTGTGGAATGCTCTCGAATACTCTCAAATGGTCTGGACTGTTCCAGAAATGTCTAGCCTCCGAGATGGCATCGAATGTTCCAGAATATTCCACAATATTCGAAAGTGTTCTGGAATGTTCACAATGATCTAGAATGTTCTCGAATATTCGACAACATTCCAAATATGCTGTGGAAAGCTCTCGAATACTCTCGAATGTTCTAGAAATATCTAACCTCCGAACCCGAGACATTTCACCAGGTACAAACTTTGTAGGTATATATTTCACGATCTATTCTGAACTTTCCTTTTTTTAGTTAAGGTTCAAAATTCAAAACAAAAACAACTGCTTCTGGGTCTCAGAGAGCGAAACTTTCAGCCCTTATTTATCTTCAAAAGCACACCCTTCAGGTAGACACGGAAAACTTCTTCATGGACGGGAGATAGAGGGCTACCACCCCATATAGGTTTCTTGATCGTATCGGGACTCATTTCTGAGTTTTAGAGGCACGCACATTGTACACTTTCTTTTATTATATATATTGATTATAGTTTTCATTCGTTCTTTTATTTTTAGTAATTAACATAGTTTTTAAGTTTATACCTACTAATAACGCTATGGATCAATTATCTGAAATAAACGATTTTTATTTTATTTATTTATATTTAAAGTTCACAATACATTGGATGAAAATATATACATAACCAGTCGTTTAGTCCTATGGACTTCGAGTTATAGCCGCGGGACAGCAAAAAATGCCTATTTGAAAATTGACCCTTACACGTGATATCTGCTCTGACCCCTCTTCCCCATCGTGATCATTCGTGATATTTTTCTTACCCCCACCCTCCCTCTAAGTCTAAACGATCACATGATTTCTGGACGACCCCTTATGAGAAAAACAGCTGCATGAGAGTGCCATACGGCGCCAAGGCCGCCTTTTATGCGTTTATAGCTCGTTTTTAGAAATAATGACTAAATAATATTACTTCCATCCGATATCCGATCGGTTAATCTGAAAACGCTCTTACATTGCTATTTATAAGTGTTATTTGTAGGTATTTATGTGTTGTCTAGATAAATTATTTCCATTCTATTCAAGTCTAAGTATTTCTATCATACTTCCTAAGTAATGTTTCGGTATCTATAATCTGTATCATTAGGTATTTAAATAAAAGTAAAAAAAACCTACCCTCAAATGGCTCTTTAAGCCAGTTGAGGGTAGATGAAAACACTACATGAGCAAATAATGTAGGTTACAGTCAGGTACGCAGTTCAGTGACAGATCCAGGTGGTTTTGTATTTGGCATAGTCTAATAAAACATGGTCTTCCATTCCCAGAGTGACACGGGGCTACGTCACAACAACATGGCCGCTATATATTGACGACCGGTCTGGCCTAGTGGGTAGTGACCCTGCCTATGAAGTCGATGGTCCCGGGTTCGAATCCTGGTAAGGGCATTTATTTGTATGATGATGCAGATATTTGTTCCTGAGTCATGGTTGTTTTCTATGTATTTAAGTATTTATATATTATATATATCGTTGTCTGAGTACCCACAACACAAGCTTTCTTGAGCTTACCGTGGGGCTTAGTCAATTTGCGTAAAAATGTCCTATAATATTTATTATTTATTATTTATTATATAGCGCTATCGCATATTATCATATAGCGCTGTCGCATGATGACGTAAGCCCGTGTCAGTTAGGTGACCTAGAAAAGACGGGAATGGAGTACCAGGCGGAGTATATTATTATACCATGGTATTTGGTTAACCAATAAATGTTATAACTACCAGAAAATTTACAAATTGTTTACTTTTATCAAAGAGAATAGATAGAGGGGTCCTGTCATAGTAAATTTTGTAGTCACAGTAAATTTACTGCCATCTATCGACACACGACTAAAACTCAAAATGAAAACGTATAAAATTACCAAAAAAAATATTTATATGGATAAATGATTTTATTATTTTTATATCATTTTGACCCATGTTCATTCACTGATCTATGCGTTAAAATTGTTAAATATGAAACGGTATTGTCACGCCATCTAGCCGAGCATAGGCCAAAGGTGTGTGCGCCATCTATCCGAGAATGACTTTTTCTTGATTTCCGAGGCACGATTTTTCCTTAGACTTTATTCATCTTATACGAAGTTACATATGTCTTTGCCTTTATTTAAATACCTAAAGATAGAGACTATAAGAGAACACACATCGGCTCACCATGCAAGTCGGTGTGAAAACCGTGTGATCGGTGTATTATATTTTATTGGTTTTGATGCATAGAAGGTAGGATTGTATAGAAGTGGTATACGCGTGCCTCCGTGAGGGACAAAACATACGCAAATGCGACACTGTGATTGGTCGAATTCATTTGTTGCCCACCATTCTCCATATTATTAAAAAGGTGGGGAACAAACAAAAAGTGAGACTGTGACAAGGACAAGCAATAATACCGCTTTCTCTACTACTCCTACTGAAAGTTCCATAAGTGCATCTCGTTCGGTCGTTTGGCCCCTCCCCCGTTTCATCTCTATATTATTGTACCTCTATGTTTTGATGACAGAGCACAAATGCGGCGCTCCGAAGAGAGAAAGGCACGTTTCAAGACACGGTGGCCCGACATAAAGAGGCCTCCGCTAGTCTGCAAGCCGTGGAAGCCGCCGGGGCCTCCAACACGAGAGCCACCACTGGTTAGTACAAACAGCAACGCTTTTAACCGCCAAGAATTTTTCATCGAGCGTCCTCAACCTCATGTCGCCGGCGGTAGGTACGAAGTTACACGAAGTTTTGTCTTATTCATCAGACCGCGGCGAAATGAGCCCGATTTTGTATGTCTACGGCGGTTAAAAGGTTAAAGGCGTGTCCAGACGGGAACAATTTTTCGCCAATCTGATTAAATTGACCGATCAAATCAGGCTGTGCGGACGCAAACGCCAATTAGGCTCGCTGAAGTTGACCGATATTACCGATAAAATGGGGTGCGGACGCAAGAATACCAATTTGTGACGCTAGTATTCGCGTTTGGGGGCATTTATAGGGTTCCGTACCTCCCTTATAGGATCACTCGTGCGTCTATCAGTCTGTCTGTCAGAGCCCATTTTCTCCAAAAGGACCAATTAAGTTGAAAGATGTAAATTTTTGACCCAATGACGGACATCTTACGTAAACAAATGAATTTTAAACATGGAGGCCACTTTTGGGGGGCCTACATATCAAATGAAAGAGCTCATTTTGAGAATCTCAAACATATTATTTTTGTAATTTTATTTTAATTTAAAGCGCTCAAATATCACCATAAACTTAAAATTGGTGACATTGGCCAAATTGGCGTTTGTGTCCGCACCACCCGATTTATTCGGACAATTTAATCAGATTGGCGAAAAATGGTTCTCGCCTGGACAGGCCTTAACTGTTCATCGGTGGACCTTAAGCCTTTTGTAATAAAGTTTACTGATGGACAAACACAGTGTGGGTGATGATGATGATGATGATATGTACTTATAGTATGAATTATCTCAGGTGATTTTTTCGGGCTCGGACCCTAATCTGTTAAACAAAAGGTATTGTTTCCTTTATGCAGTGGTTACACTATTTACTGCTAATAGCCCCGACATAAGTAACGGGAACAAGCCTGTTTAAAAAGCAAACTTACCATTCTATTTATATGGTTCAAATTCATAAAACAGCCCATAACGGAGATAACACGTTTTGTTATCTCCAAAAACAAGACCACCGTGATTGTTCTCTGAACGAGCTGTCCCATGAATTTGAACCTTAATACTATCACGATAGTTGCTTTTTAAACGAAATGGTTGCTTTGGCACGTGCTGTAGAGCGCTCTTAAAAGAAACAAAGGCTTTTGTTTAACGGATTAGCACCCGAACCCGAAAAATTCATCTGAGATAATTTATACTAACATTAGTTTAAGTTTTCAGTGGCGAGCATTGATAAATATAGGTATTGATCATAGAAGGCAGGATCGTATAGAAGTGGTATACGCGTGCCTCCGTGAGGGACAAAACATACGCAAATGCGACACTGTGATTGGTCGAAATCATTTGTTGCCCTCATAATCCATACTAAAAAAACGGTGGGGAACAAACAAAATGTGAGACTGTGACAAGGACAAACAATAATAGCTCTTTCGCTGCTACTCCTACTGAAAGATACATAAGACTATCCTGTTCGGTCACTTCTCCCCACCCTCATGCCAGATTCAGTTTTAATACTGGATTCATGGTATTGATGCATCAAGGCGGTTTGTTTCGATGACGACGAAATTTCGAAACGCGAAATTCGAAATTTCGTTATCTGCCTCTCTATCAATCAAATAGACTATTACTAGAGTAGCAATTAATTTAAGCTTATGTAACCCATTCTCAACATACCTACATTAATACATTTCATTTCATTTCATTTCATTTAGGCAAGTGAAAGGGGGAGGCCTATGTTCAGCAGTGGACGTCTTATGGCTGAGATGATGATGATGAGGCAAGTGATAAAGAGGCAGAAACCGAACTTTCGATTTTCGTGTTTCGCGGTAGGCCCTGTGATTGGGCTAGTGACGCCCTCTATACGCAGAGTTTTACGGTATCGTCTTGGGTCGTCCCATTCGTTTATCGTCAAGTTCTTAAATTAGTCCTATTCTGCTTTCGTCACTCATTCTACATTCGTCACAATCGTCGGTGGCTTTCGATGTAGAATAAGTGATGAAAGCAGAATAGGACTAATTGACCGAAGCGAAGCGAAGGTCTACGTTTTGACTCGGGCATTTTGCTTTCGTATGTCCGGATGTTCTCCTCTACAGGTCGCAATTCTTAACCGATTCTCGTGAAATTTTGTGACCGAATTTTATGACTAAATAAAATTTTTTTGTCAATCCGGTTTTTGGAAATTTTTAAAAATGGCGGAGTCGTGATACCTGGCGCCTAAACTAGTGGCTCTGTGAGCTGTAGACCTCGCGAGCAGAGCTTGAAATAACATGGTGCTAAGAGCTTTAAATACACCGTGTTTTTTTTGATTTCCGTTAATTTCAAGGGTGCATTCCTGAGCTTAAATCAAGTAACTTTCTCAAAGACACCGATGTTCTAATTAAGTCCATTTCGGAGATAATCCATAATTTATTTTTTTACTATAAGGCCTCTACAAGCGTGTACACTTGCCTTAGGGCCGGCTTACATATTGATTAGTGTTTAGAATGAGTTCATACATTTGCTACTAAACTTAAGTACAATCTCGGTCGATTGATGTACGAAATGACATTGATATGTCACAGATTTCAATTGTTTGGTTGAGTTAAATGTAATGCCCGTGTTACAACAACGCTATATGCTACATTTAATTACTTTTTAAACAAAAAAAAAAACAAAAAAGGAAACAAAAAAAATTTTTTTTTTTTAAATTAACTATGCCATTTAGTTCTTATAAACGTACTTAACTATACCCCGAAGTTAACGGAATTCAATAAAAACACGGTGTATAGTAAATTAAAGAAAAACAATACGAAATTTATGTGTAAAAAAATACAAAAAGTTATAATATCCCAGCATACAATTACTGGGGATCGAACCCAGACCCTCTGTGCAAACAGAAAAAGCGAACGTTTACAAACGTGAGCCAAATAGTTCTTAGATGGGTTGACGAAATTTAGCTACTCCTTCTCAAATTAAAATTAGTTAAAATTAAATATCTAAATACCGCCTAAACCAGCGATAATTTTTTTCTGCATTTTTTGCTATTAACTCTGTAAACATGTTTCAAAAAGAAAAAAGTCTTATGATATCGATACGACTATTTGTTTAGGCGCCAGGTATCACGACTCCGCCATTTTTAAAAATTTCCAAAAACCGGATTGACAAAAAAAAATTATTTAGTCATAAAATTCGGTCACAAAATTTCACGAGAATCGGTTAAGAATTGCGACCTGTAGAGGAGAACATCCGGACATACGAAAGCAAAATGCCCGAGTCAAAACGTAGACCTTCGCTTCGCTTCGGTCAACAAATAGTCGTATCGATATCATAAGACTTTTTTCTTTTTGAAACATGTTTACAGAGTTAATAGCAAAAAATGCAGAAAAAAATTATCGCTGGTTTAGGCGGTATTTAGATATTTAATTTTAACTAATTTTAATTTGAGAAGGAGTAGCTAAATTTCGTCAACCCATCTAAGAACTATTTGGCTCAGTTTGTAAACGTTCGCTTTTTCTGTTTGCACAGAGGGTCTGGGTTCGATCCCCAGTAATTGTATGCTGGGATATTATAACTTTTTGTATTTTTTTACACATAAATTTCGTATTGTTTTTCTTTAATTTACTATACACCGTGTTTTTATTGAATTCCGTTAACTTCGGGGTATAGTTAAGTACGTTTATAAGAACTAAATGGCATAGTTAATTTTCAAAAAAAAAATTTTTTTTGTTTCCTTTTTTGTTTTTTTTTTTTGTTTAAAAAGTAATTAAATGTAGCATATAGCGTTGTTGTAACACGGGCATTACATTTAACTCAACCAAACAATTGAAATCTGTGACATATCAATGTCATTTCGTACATCAATCGACCGAGATTGTACTTAAGTTTAGTAGCAAATGTATGAACTCATTCTAAACACTAATCAATATGTAAGCCGGCCCTAAGGCAAGTGTACACGCTTGTAGAGGCCTTATAGTAAAAAAATAAATTATGGATTATCTCCGAAATGGACTTAATTAGAACATCGGTGTCTTTGAGAAAGTTACTTGATTTAAGCTCAGGAATGCACCCTTGAAATTAACGGAAATAAAAAAAAACACGGTGTATTTAAAGCTCTTAGCACCATGTTATTTCAAGCTCTGCTCGCGAGGTCTACAGCTCACAGAGCCACTAGTTTAAGAACTTGACGAAAAACGAATGGGACGACCCAAGACGATACCAGTTTTACGTAATATTCCCTACTAGCTTTTACCAGCGACTTCGTCTGCGTGGAATTTGTGACAGCAGCTAAAATAGATATGGCGCCTGGATAATGCTAATAGCAATCATACAATTAGCGCATTGCTTACGTCAAATACTGTATAGGCAATTCCATTAACTCTTTCAATTTCACCCCCCTTTGCACTCTCTTCAGGGATGATTTCCGGCATGAAAACTATCCTATGTCCTTCCCCGGGACTCAATCTATCTCTATACCAAATTTCAACTAAATCGGTTCAGCGGCTTAAGCTTGAAGACGTAACAGACAGACATACACACTTTCGCCTTTATAATATTACTAGCTTTTGCCCGCGACTTCGTCTGCGTGGAATTAGTACCAGCAGCTAGAGTAAGTACAGCGCTTGGGTAAAATCTAATAGCAATTCGAGCATAATATGCTTAATTGTTTACACCAATTAACAGGCACTTCATTAATTTTCTCATTTCCACCGCCCTTTTCACCAAATTTCAACTAAATCGGTTCAGCGGCTTAAGCGTGAAGACGTAACAGACAGACAGGCACACTTTCGCCTTTATAATATTAGTATGGAATATGGATTGTTGCAGAAACTCGAGCTGCCCGCGCTGAAGCTGCGACGCTGGGTGCCGCCGTACCGGCGCGGGCGCCGCCGCCGCCCGCGCCTGCTGCGAATCCCGCCCGATGAAATCAATAAGGAATTGTATGAGTACGCCAAACTTAAGAAGGTACTTACTTACCTCTATCATTTTACTTCTCATCATCATCTTATCTCTTCAGCGATAAAACCGCCTGTAGGGGATATTACTGCAATGTTCTGCCGCCAGAGTGCAGCACTAAACATAGAGTAACTTATACATACTAGGCCTTAAACAGTTTTTATACAAGTTTTCACAGACAATAAAATCGTGTGATGTGTCAATGTGGTTTGTTTACTGTATGTGCCACAAAGGTGCCACCTACGCAGAGCTTTGCCTAATATTCCCTACTGTTTTCTGTAAGCTGTATTTTTTACCATAGAGTACTAAGTAAGGAAAGAGTGGTAACTCCATACATCAGTTTTCTTACCAAAACGCGCGTTATTTCGTAGCCTATAGAGGAACGTAGTACCTACCTATTCAACAGAAAGACTTAGGCCCACTTGCACCATCCCACTAACCCGGGGTAAACCTGGAGTTACCATGGTTACCAGTACAATTTGACACTGAGTTAACGGTTTAACCGCATAACCCCGGGTTAGTGGAATAGTGCAAAGTGGGCCTTAGAATCAGAATCATCGCATTTATTCATGATAAACTATAACATACACAAGTATAGAACAACAAAAAAATTTAAACATTAAAAAAATAGTTAGTTTACCACGAAATGGTCCCGCCTCAGCAAAATACCCCAAAAGTCAGCGCTGATCTTCCGGCGAGACCATTTGGGGGTCACAAACGCAGCTGTACCACACGGCCGCATCATAAAACTGAACGCGACTTTGCCCCTTGCCCCATTCGCTACCCGGTTAAACCGGGAGTTACCATGGTTACCAGTACAATTTGACACTGGGTTAACAGTTTAACCGGTTAACCCCGGGTTAGTGGGATGGTGCAAGTGGTGCTTAGTGTTACAATCCGTTAATATCTGTTTCTGAGTTTGTAAGCGTCTTGTGTGTCCCAGATTTGGCACAACTTTAGCCAAGTGGACCGAAATAAGATGATGCTACGTGGCAAGTTAGCCTGCAACTCCAGGAGGTACCGATGCGGCGTCGGAAGTGGTGAGTTTCATGACGTACCTACATTTATTGTAAAGATACTTACTTACTCCTCTGGCGCAGCGACCCAAAAATATGTCTTGGCCTCCAACACGAGCAGTCGCCACTGATCCCGGTCCTGTGCCGTTTCTCGTCAGTCTTCAACCTGGAGCTCGCGCAGATCAGCGTCCACCACATCCGCCCATCGATACCTAGTTCGATCGACCGGCTACAAAGGCTACTAACGGGCCAATTCGAATTTTAGTTATTAGATCTGATTCCGATACGATACTTATCTAATAACTATAACTCGAATTAGCCCGTAAGTATAACCAAACACGATGACCGAACGCATTGAAAATTAAAATGTTGTCGTTTCTCTTTGACTCCTCGCTTGATTGATAAAGTGATCGTAGCCCCGATGACCCCGATGTGCCGATAGTAGTGGTAACAGACTATCGCACCGCACCAAGGTCATTGTGCGACGCACCCATAACTAAGAGCGAGAAAGCGATATCTCTTTCTCGATCTTACTTATCGGTGCGTCGCACAATGACCTTGGTGCGGTGCGATAGTGTGTTACGGTCTTTATTTCTCATTTTAATATGGGATGGGTAATGGGTAATATTAAAAACTTCCTTTATTAGTTAAGTTTTTAATTTAAGTGGTATCCAAACGGGACTGATCAAATCGGTCGATTTGATTAGAAATGAAATTGGCGTCAATCTCCAATTTTAGATTTATGGTCATATTAGAGCCCGCTAAATTGAAAAAATGCCCCAGAACGAAAATACTGGCCTCAGAAATTGGTATTCTTGCGTCCGCACCTCATTTTATCGGTAATATCGGTCATTATCGGCGATTGAAGTCGGCGAGCCAAATTGGCGCTTGCGTCCGCACGTCCTGATTCGATCGGACAATTTAATCAGATTGGCGAAAAATTTACTAGTCTGGATACGCCTGTAAAATCATATTTATTCCTACAGGTACCCAAACAGCGTGCATAGCGTTCATAGCGCGCGCCCTACTGAACGATAAGGCAGCTTCAGAACTCACTCGACGAGATGTGGATGAAGTTATCGATACGGGGGACAAGTTCTACCACCAGTGCATGTTGGCGTTGAAGTGCTACAAGGGTAAGTGTAGTGTAACAACTTAAATTGGGTTTTAAGGATAAAAATTATGTATATGACAATACACAATCAACTGAAACGTTAGATCTAGGGAGACTGATATACAGTCAAATCAACATAGCGTGCATAGCGTACATAGCGTGCAAAGCGTTCGTAGCGCGCGCCTTACTGAACGATAAGGCAGCATCAGAACTTAATCGAAGGGACGTGGATGAGGTTATCGATACGGGGGACAAGTTCTACCACTAGTGCATGTTGGCGTTGAAGTGCTACAAGGGTGAGTAGAGTGTAACAACTTAAAATAAACAGGAGGGGCTTAAAACAGAGATATGCAGGTTACGACAATATACAATCAACTGAAACGTTAGATCTAGGGAGACCGACATACACTCAAATCAACATAGCGTGCATAGCGTTCGTGGCTCGCACCCTACTGAACGATAAGGCAGCTTCAGAACTTACTCGAAGGGACGTGGATGAGGTTATCGATACGGGGGATAAGTTCTACCATCAGTCCATGTTGGTGTTGAAGTGCTACATCAAGGGTAAGTGAAATGTAACAACTTAAATTGGGTTTTAAGGATAAAAATATGTAGCCTATGACAATACACAATCAACTGAAACGTTAGATCTAGGGAGACCGACATACAGTCAAATTAACATTGCGTGCATAGCGTTCATAGCATATAGCATTCATAGTGCATAGCGTTCATAACGCGCGCCGGCGGCGCGCCTTACTGAACGATAAGGCAGCTTCAGAACTTACTCGAAGGGACGTGGATGAGGTTATCGATACTGGGGACAAGTTCTACCAACAGTGCATGCTGGCCTTGAAGTGCTATAAAGGTAAGATTGACGACAGGAACGCAGCTATACGTTTAGGGCTACCAGACGTCAGGATTTTTTACTATTTGTCAGGAATGCGACCATGGTCCAGTTCAGGGCTATAACCGCGAAAATCGAAGTTCGCTAAATGCGGCCATCTTTCTCTGTCACTCTAATTACGCCTTCATAGGAGTAAAAGACAAAAATCCCCGCATTTTGCGAATTTCGGTTCGTAGGCCCTCAGGTATATAAACTTCCAAGGACATCTATGATGCAGTGTAATCCTCCTAAACTTTGATGGAGTTTGCACCGACTTGAATTCTCATGGAAACGTCAGGCGTGGCTCACTCCGCGATTTCGTCACCTCGCTACAAGTACATACGGCCCACATCAATTTTGGTGTCTAGCATTATTTAGTAGTTGCCGCGCACCGCTACGGGACGGATGCCTGCTCGCACTTGCGCCACCTTGCGGTCATATCTGTCGTAAAAGACGCGTTTTGTTATTAGAGCGCGAATCTTCTGTAAGTACCTAGTAGGTATTTATTCTGTGAAAATGTCCGAATTTTGTAAACGTTTTTCTAAAACCTATTTTAGGCAGGCGTCAGTTGGAGTTGAAGCAACTCCTCACCTCTTTCTACTTCAAGGACCACAAATACACCGTTAAGGTCCAGGAGAAGGACCGAGGAGTTCTGGCCAAGCATCCGGACAACATACATTCAGCGCCTGATCTTATGGGGTTAGTTTTACTTACTTACTTACTCCGCTGGCTCAGCGACCCGAAGTGAAGTGGATCTTGGCCTCCGACACTAGATTTCGCCATTCGTTCCTATCCTGCACGATCTGACGCCATTCAGCCGCTTGTATGCCACACAGGTCTTTCTGGACCTCATCGATCCATCGGTACCTAGGCCTTCCTTTTGTCATACATAAAGTTAGATTTTTTTTAGATGTCCTAATTGTAGGAAGAGCTCTTAAGTAACATTCGGACACACAAATAGGTAGTCAAGATTCAGGAGAAGGACCGAGGAGTCCTGGCCAAAGATCCCGACAATATACATTCAGCGCCTGATCTTGTGGGGTTAGTTTTAGTCATACATAAAGTTAGAATTTTTTAAGATGTCCAAATTTTAGGATGTCCCTAACCTCCTGAGACCCAGAAGCAATTGTTTTGTTTTTGAGTTTGGTACCCTTAGTTACACAATAAAAGTTCAAAACAGATTTTGGAATATGTACAAAAAATTGTACGCAGGGACTTAGGAGGTTAATTTGGCAAAAATCACGGAAGGTCGTGAGTTCAAATTTCCTCGGCGTTCAACAGTATCAATGATTCTGGTTAAGACAAAAATACAAAAAGAGGGTATAAGATTGTGTACAGTATTTTGGACACCGCCAAATTAAGGGTAACATTCGGACACACAAATAGGTAGACAAAATTCAGGAGAAGGACAGAGGTATACTCGTCAAGCATCCGGACTATGTACAGTCAGGGCCTGAGTCATGGGGTAATAGAGCTCACGAAATTATTATTAACCTTTTAACCGCCAGCAATTTTTGATCGAGCGTGCTCGTGTCGCCACCGACAGTAATTGTACAACGCAGAGTAAGGTTGGCATAGTTACGGGAGTTATAAATGTGCTGTAAAAACCAAATCAGATCTTTGTCTCATTTATCAGACTGTGGCGAAATGAGCTGGATATGTAATGTCTTATATATCAGACTCTGGCGGTTAAAGGGTTAATAAGTGTGATACATAAAATTTATACTTGTATCTGTCGCAGAAATCTTGATCATTGACCATGGCGTCACTGTGTGCCTAAGCAATGTTTAATAAGTTTTTGCCAAAAATTTCATTTTTGAGTCAAGTTTTTATCGCTGTCTGTACTTTTCTTTCCACAGGCAACCGCAGCGAGACAATTTTAAAAACCTCACACACAATTAGTTTGCGTTGTTTTATCACAAAGTTCCCATGGCCACCTCCTGTCCCCATCATCAGATCAGCTTTATGTCATGATAATGCAGTACGCTCCTAGCCCTCTTACGAACAACACGTGTACAGTTCCCGACAGCAAAGTCAGTGGTCGTCAAACTTTGAGAATAAAAATTAGTTATCATGTTTTGTGCTCGGTGCAATAGTGAGGTGAATGACTGTGCCCAATGCACAACGTGCAATAAATTAATTGGATTTTGTTGTGCCGGAGTAACCGAAGTCGGTTACCGTAAACTAGGTGCGCGTAGAACTCAGTGGAAATGTCCAGATTGTCGAGTTTTAGAGCAGTCATCGCCGCTCAAAAGTACAGAGGCCGCTTCACTCGATGCCATCATGCTGGAAATAAAATCCATTCAGCGCCAGCTTGAGGGCATGCCGGGCCTTGTGCGTGATGTCAAGGATATAAAGAAGGAAATCGACGAACTTAGAAAAACCTGCGATTTCAACAGCGCATCGCTAGACGATCATAAACAGCGGTTGGACAAAGCTGAGAGCAAGTTTTCGGAATTGACGGGTATTAAAAGCGATATTCAGTCTATAAACAAAGAACTGGATACCCTCAAGAGCGAAAATATAAATAAGGACCAGTGGCAGCGTCTTAACAACGTTGAGATAAAAGGTGTACCCTTAAAGCAAAACGAAGATTTATTCAATATCCTCGATCAGATATCAATAGCGATTGGCTACCCAGTCCAGAAAACAAGCATTAATTACATTTCGCGGGTGCCAACATACAATAATAAGGAGAAACTGATCATTGTAGGATTTATCAACCGCTACATAAAAGAGGATTTCGTCGCTTCTGCTCGTGCAAAAAAGAAACTTATTGCTAGCGAAATCGGCTTTGTTGGGAACGCGCAGAATATCTTCCTAAATGACCATCTAACCCCGGACTATAAAAAGTTGCTTACCACTGCAAAGACGTCACTTAAGCCGAAAGGTTTTATGTATATATGGGTGAAGTACGGAAAAATACACGTGCGGAAGGACGATGCGTCAAAAATATTCGTTATTAATAATCAGGCAGATTTAAACAAACTGTTGTAGTGTGTAGTTATTATAGATTAGTACTACAGTATTCAAAATCACATATTTTTTATGAGGTTTATTTTCCTATAGATTATTATAAAACTTTGAGAACCGTACGCTCTGTGGAATGCTGTTTGTTATCGCCGCCTATTGCCCGGCCTGTCGCCTGCGCTTGTTATTGTTACCAAAATGCATGTGATGATTATCTTATGCAAAATACGATTGTCTCGCTCTTGCTCATAGCCAATTATTGCACTTACGCGTCTTATTGTTATTGCTTGCCTTGTCGCACTTATGGAACAGTTTCTATGCTTGGTTGGGATTATACATTTTTATACGTAAATAATTGTTTCTTATTATTAAGTACCTTGTATAAAAACGACGATAATTATACATTTAACACTATTGGGACGAAATCTGCCTCGTATTTCTATCGATTATGTAATTGCTATTGTGTTTTATCTTTAGCCTCTTATAATGTCTAGTAACTATAACGGAATACTCTCTGTTTATTATCAGAATGTTAGGGGTCTTCGATCCAAAACTATAGATTTCTATCGCAATATTCTATTTGCCTCCTATGATGTAATATTTTTAACAGAGACATGGCTTGTGGACGGTATCGTGGATTCGGAACTTTTTGATAGCAGGTATGTAGTTTGGCGGCGTGACCGCGACCTGGCGCTTACGGGCCAGAGTCGAGGTGGCGGTGTTATTATTGCTACGCGGAAAGAATTGGCCGTCAATCCGCAGCCTACCTACCATTCTTCGGCGGAAGACTTATGGCTCACTTTGTTGGTTAATAATGGAACGGTTAAGCTACATTTATGTGTTGTTTACTTATGCAAGCAAGGGCAGGGTTACTCTTTTTCTTGTCAACTCTCTAATTTTCTTGATAAACTAGGAGAAGTAATAATTAATAATCCTGACGATAAATTCCTAATTATCGGTGATTTTAATCTAAGTAACATTGTGTGGACGTCAAGTAACCGACATTTATTACCATCTAATTATACTTCCATGGATGAGTGTAATTTGATCGATGAGCTAAGTTATCTTGACTTGTACCAGTATAATGGAGTGTCTAACGTATATGGTAAGATATTGGATCTTGTGTTGTGCAATGACGTAGTGACTGTGTGTGAGTGCCTAAACCCGCTTGTACCCATAGACCCGTATCACAAGGCATTAAACATTAATGTAACATTTGTCTCTTGTACATCTCTAAAATCCGCACCGGTCATGAAATACTTTTACAACAAAGCCAATTATGACTTAATTAATTTCGAACTTTTACAGATTGACTGGGATGTTGAGTTCTTTGGCCGTACTTTTGATCATTGTATTGATTATTTTTATTCTAAATTTGAAGAATTAAGAGATAAGTATGTCCCTCACAAGTTTATTTCCAAATGCTCATACCCAGTTTGGTACTCATCCTCGCTAAAGAAAGCCATCAAAGAAAAACACAAGTATCATCGTAGGTTTAAGTTGTATGGTAATAGGTGTGATTTGCTCTCCTTCGAGTATCAGAGGGAAAGAGTCAGGCGTATGGAAAAACGTTGTTTCTTAAATTATATTGAAACGATTGAAAATAATATAAGTAAAAATCCAAAATTATTTTGGTCCTTTATAAAATCTCGTTCAAAGTCCTTTGGGATACCTAGTACTATGTGTTACAGTGGTGTTACTGTGAATTCAGGGAATGATATTTGTAATGCGTTTTCTGATTATTTTAAAACAAGTTTCCTAGACCCTGCCGCAAGCGATCCACGCGGTTGTAACAACACTCTTAACTATACCGACTCGGCTATTGATATAGCCAGCATCTGTGTTGATAGTGACTTGGTTACCAAACTCTTGCTAAGCCTCGATCCTAATAAATCAGCTGGCCCCGATCAGGTGCCAGCCTTGTTTTACATAAACTGTGCCAAAGCGTTAACCAAACCCATTTCACTACTGTTCCGTCGGTCATTCGTGGAATGTACCGTTCCTGCGATTTGGAAATCAGCTTTTATAACTCCAGTTTTAAAAAAAGGTTCAAAAACGGATGTGTCTAATTACAGGCCGATTTCTAAATTGTGTATTTTGGCCAAGGTTTTAGAAAGAATAGTCCACATGCAGATTTCGTCAGCATTAAAAAATTCTATCGGTGATACTCAACATGGCTTCATTCAACGTAGGTCCACAGTGTCTAACCTGGCTTTACTCAATGACTTTATCTCTGAGTCGATGGACAATGGTCATCAGGTGGATGTTATCTATACAGATTACAGTAAAGCTTTCGATCGTATTGATCACGATATCTTAATATCTAAGCTTTATTTGATTGGTATTAGAGGGGATCTTTTAAGATGGTTTAAGTCGTACATAAAAAATCGGTGTCAGTCAGTGGTGATTAATAATTACATGTCGAGCTGGGTATCTATACCAAGTGGAGTCCCCCAAGGGTCTATATTGGGCCCACTTCTATTTAACATTTTTGTGAATGACATAAGTACCTGCTTCCAGTTCTCTAAGTTACTCAGCTTTGCTGACGACATGAAAATTTTTGCTAAAATTACCTCACCGGCTGATGCATATGCACTACAATCTGATTTAAGAAGACTCGATACCTATTGTATCACAAACAAATTAGATTTAAACCCTTCTAAATGTTCCACAGTAACCTTCTCTCGTAAATCAAATAATATATATACCCCATATTCACTTAAAAATAACATTCTTCAGCGAGTAGCAACCATGAGAGATTTGGGTATTATTCATGACTCCAAACTTATTTTTAGTGAGCACATTGATAGTATAGTAGGTAAAGCTTCCAGGTCACTTGGTTTTATAATGCGTAGTTCAGTCTGTTTTACCCGTCCCAAAACTCTTAAAATCTTGTATTGCGCTTACGTGAGAAGCAAACTAGAATACGCATCTCAGATATGGAATCCTCAATATCAAATTTATGTTGATAGGGTTGAGAGATTGCAGTTAAAATTCGTCAAATTTCTCTGTTACAAAATGCGAGTTAATTATAGTTCTACCAACTACCTCAAGCTGTGTAAGAAACATCATTTGATCCCACTTGTTAAGCGCCGTGAAATTGCAGATATAGTTTACTTAGTAAATATTATAAAAGGTAATGTAGATTGTCCAAATTTGCTTAATAAGATCTTTTTTAATGTTCCGTCAAGGAGGCTTAGGCATTTTCGTCCCATTAGTAATAACCAAGCTGCTGCTACTAGGTATAGGAAAAACAGCTTCATATGCAGGGCAGGCATGAGTTTAAATAAAGTTCTTACAAATTGTGATATTGACATATATAGTCATAGCATACCAGTAATAAAAAATAAATTAATTAGATACTTCATGGGTGACAATAATTCTGGCGCAGGTCAGGGCTCGGTACATTATTAAATGTGTACTATCCGTAAAAGGTTTTCTTCTCTTTATTTATTTTTGTAAACATAGATCATATACATATAGATCATCTGTTCTTGTGCTTTGTGAACTTGTATGTGTAACTAAGTTGGGCAAAAACTTTCTATAATTTATTATATTTCTATAAGTGAGAACCTATAATTGGCTCTGTGATTCTATTGTAATTTCTGGATATATATAGCGCTGTTGGTTTTCCATGTACTAAAATAAAATAAATAAAATAAAATAATATTGCATTGTCATCCAATTTACATTTGTATGCAAAATTTCAGCTCAATCGAAAATCGGGAAGTGGGTCAAATTTAGCTTCCAAGAAGACCCGTACAAACATAGTTACATGCATACTTTGCAAGTTAAATAAAAGCTTGTAAAAAGAAGAGATAGATTCTGGTCTTCGACTTCTGTAGAACGTGTGGTGTGAAGCCAAAGGCTTTGTCAAACAACTTTGTCAGTAGAAAAACGCGCGAATTCAAATTTTCTATGGGACATTAACCCTTCCCGCCTACACTTTAAATTTACCACTTTTTTCTACAGACGGGAATGGCTTGACAGACTAGCTTACTGAGTTCTCCGTCACATGTTTCTTTTCCTACAATTCTTACTAATTTCCAGGTTAATGGAAAAGCGCGTCGGCACCAACTACATGTCCATCCTTACCGTCGGCGACCGCAATTTCCTGATCTGGGGACACCCCCCACCCCCTGAATCTGGCTCGCAGGTCAAGACTGTCTGCTACCTCTTCGACCCTCACATGCAGAGCGAGACTGGACAGCCGCATAGATTGTACGTCTCATTCAAAACATGTCTCTCTCACTCTAACTATGTCTATAATGACGGTCAGCGACCGCCATTACCTGATCTGGGGCGTCCCCCACCCCCTGAATCTGGCTCGTAGTCGAAGACTGCTACATCTTCTACCCACGCATGCAGAGCGAAACTGGACAGCCGCATAGATTGTACATCTCATTCTAAACATGTCTCTCTCACTCTTAACTAAATGTCTTTCCTGACGGTCAGCCACCGCAATTTCGTGATCTGGGGACACCCCCCACCCCCTGAATCTGGCTCGCAGGTCAAGACTGTCTGCTACCTCTTCGACCCACACATGCAGAGCGAGACTGGACAGCCGCATAAGCTGTGAGATTTCATTGTTTAATTATCACCAAAGAGAATTTGAAATATAGAGTTACTGTCATGGTAAATTAGGTAGCTACAGTACATTTACTGCCATCTTTCGACAGAAGATTAAAACTTAGAACGCCATTTGACTTTGGTCCTTATTCTTTCACTGATATGTGTTAACTTGTTAAATTTTAATATTAACGCCATCTACTCGACACTAGGCCAAAGGTATGGTGCAATCTTTTCGAGCGATGGCGCCATAACCTTGAGCCTACTCTCGAGTAGATGGCGTGAATATTAATATTTAACAAGTTAACACATATCAGTGAAATAATAATGATAAAAGTCAAATGGCGTTCTAACAGTTTTAATCTTCTGTCGAAAGATGGCAGTAAATGTACTGTAGCTACATAATTTACCATGGCAGTAACTCTCTATTTCAAATTCTCTTTGCATATACGATGGCTTCATAACATCCATCATTCATATTTAGGTACCACCTTCGTGGTAAAATAGCAATGGCGTCATCAGTGTTATTTGTGTTGCAGGCATGGTGGCGCCGCGTTCATTCGTTACGCCGGCGTCACCTCGTTCGTACTTGACTTCGTGGCCAACTATGGGGGGCTGGACGCCAGCAAACGGGAGTGCCCCATGCCACCAGTTATCATCACTGATATTGAGGTAAATTTCATGCATTGATAGTAGATATACTTCGTTCGGTAAGTATGTAGGATAGAAGCGCTGGTGGCTTAGCGATAAGAGCGTGCGACTTGCAATCCGGAGGTCGCGGGTTCTAACCCCGGCTCGTACCAATGAGTTTTTCGGAACTTATGTACGAAATATCATTTGATATTTACCAGTCGCTTTACGGTGAAGGAAACCATCGCGAGGAAACCGGACTAATCCCAATAAGGTCTAGTTTCCCCTCTTGGTGGAAGGTCAGATGGCAGTCGCTTGCGTAAAAACTAGTGCCTCCGCTCTTGGGAGCCTGGGGTCCGCTTGAAAACTAATCCCAAGAATTGACGGAGGCACTAGTTTTTACGAAAGGGACTGCCATCTGACATATTATCTTACCTTTCAACCCAGAGGGTAAACTATGTATAGGTAGGCATTATTCGGATTAGTCCGGTTTCCTCACGATGTTTCCCGATCGACGATTGGTGTTCCGATGGATAGTAGGTGTAGGTACTGTTACTTTTTAACTCCCGACGCAAAAAAGAGGGGTGCTATTCGTATGACGCCAATGTATATTTGTGGCATCGTGGCTTCAACCGGATGGACCGATTTTCATGCGGTTTTTTTTTGCAAAAGCTATGTTCTTAGCTATATTTGATAAAAATCTTCGAGCAACACCGGGAAGGCAGACGGCATTCGTACTGTACTCGTCTGCCAAAGCATAGGTACAACTGTACCTATGGCGATGCGTGTAGTGACTCATCCGTACACAATAAAGAGATCGAGGTTTGCAAGATTTGTCTTTGACGTGTGTCATTTTCTATGTATTTGTGTCGTCATTACAGATTGGATTTTGCATGTAGTGAGTGAGAAGTGCGAGCGACTGTGTGCACATTTCCCCCCGCAAAAAATGGCAGAATGATTTGTACAGTAAGATATCGCTTGGGCTCCTCCCTTCCGAGTCTTCCGACATGTCAGAAGCCGGCGTTGCTCGAAGATAAAAATCAATCCAGATGAATCTGAAGCTTAGTCTAAACTTCTTCTTCTTCTAAGTCAGTCGGTCCCTCACTGCTGAGGATCGTGACTCCGCTTGCAAATTTTTCCTATGGCAGCTCTCCACTTCTCCCTGTCGGTTACTTTGTGGAAAGCGTTGCTTAGTGTGATGTCCATCTGGGCGGATATTTGGTCACACCATCTCGTTGGACTTGGTTCTCTAGGCCGCCTGCCGTCCACCTTTCTACTAGTCTAAACTTAAAATCGTCGGGTGACAAGCAAAAGTCACTAACTAACATCATTGAAATTATTGGACAATAAACCGTGTTACAGGTATAATAAAGCGCATTGTTACTTTAATTTTTTGATAGTACTTAGTGAGTTTTCCTTGTCATCCGACGAAATATACATTTTTGCAGGTGCTAGCCCGCGAGCCACTGATCCGTCAGCCGCGCTACGAGCTGGATTTGAAGGCGCTACCCACCCATTGCGAGTCCGAATGGATCAGTTTGCACAACAACACACTCATCGAAAAGAAACAAGGGGTATGTGTTTCAGAAGTAGTGCATCATTGTTTTCCATCATATGTTCTCGGAAAAGTTCGTATTTGTCATGCTACTTCAGTCAACCTCGGTACTTTTTGCACAGAGACTGACTGAAATAGCAAGACACGTTCGTACGTTTCCGTGAAAATTCGATGGAAATTAATTATGCACAACATCTGTACATCTTCATTTCCTCACCGATGTTTCTTTATGATATGATTCGACTTCTAGCCGAAGGGTGTCGTGTTTCGGAGGTTCCGCGGCGAACTGCCGAATCCGATACATGAGCAGGCGATTCAACGGAGCCACGGTGCTCTAACGTAAAATAGTGTATAGTTTTCAAGTTTATGAAATTTATATGTATGTGTTCTGACGGTAATAGTTACCACGGAAATAGTTATTTGTACAACAAGAGATCAAAGTTTGATATTTCTTCGAGTGCTTATTTTGAGTCCCGTGTAAGCGAAAGATTCTATAATGAGTGAATCTAATTTAGAATCTTGAGCGTAGTAAGGGATTCAAAAGCGCACGAGATGTAAATAACTTTGATCTCGTGTAGTACACAATTTTTTTCACCCTAAGCAGTGAGAACATACCTAGAGGGACAGAGATAATAGAACCCAAGTGTCCCAAGTATATCGAACTTGTATTAGACCCCGCATGTTGAAATGACATTTGACTATAAAGATCACTTGAATGACATTTTGTCTCACTCAGTGAGCAAAATGCGATTATGCTCACTCATTTTGTCTCCGTTGTGTCATGTTTGAGACAAAATGACTTAGTGAGCAAAATCGCATTTTGCTCACTGTTTTTAAGAAGCAAAGTACCCTTGTTCGAGCTGCTGAGGTGAAAATTATATTCTAGTTCTGTGGTAGTTACATTAAACCAATAGATAGGAAGGATAGGTTCGTTAGGTTACTTCAGATGCCCGAAGGGCAAACTGTCCAGAAATAGGAACCCTGCGTAGCGGGACTCCGTTAATTGACTCAGGGAATGAGACAATGATTATCACGATTCACGATATGCCTGGGAATTTCAGGATCTGACTGATTTTACGATCGGCCGCCGACATGCATATGTTATTTTATTAATTGTTCATGAATTGTCCGCAGGGACAGTATCCACTGGAATCCCTGAGCGCCGTTTCGCTGGCGACGTCGCGCACCACCTCGCGTCGGAAGCTTCGCGAGTTCTATCAGAAGGTCCCCAAAGAAGTGAGCTTTTTCGCACAATTTTAACCCCTCATCACTGACGTGGTCTGTTTTAGAGCTGGGTGTATTCAGGATGGGGAAGGGGTTGGGTATTCAGGGAGGGGATTACCCAAGCTGCCCAGGACCGGAGTCAGTGGAAGAAAAAGATTCGAGGCCTACACCCTAGCAGGGGGTAACAGGACGGAAAGAGCGGAAGAGGATCACTGACGTGGTACAGGGTCAGAAGATATAATCGAAATTCAATTTCAACCTCTTTACTTTCAAGGCTTTCTAGACTAAGATATGGGCCTGGAAAAAGGTAAAGTCAGCAGCAGAAGTTGTTCAAAATGATCTTGATGCGACTTTATTATTAAGAGAATAAGAGCGTGTCAAGGTAATTTTGAACAGCTCGCCCGCTTAGCAACTTCTGGTCCATCAGCTGGTCCAAAATATCTCATTGTGTATCTACGTTTGGAAATACCTAACTTAGTAATATTTAGATCACAACGGTCACACTCACTTGTATTTTTAGTCGCTATTGGCGACATGTTTCGGGCCCCTCGGAGGTCCTTCTTCAGGCTCGAGTGCTCAAAGTGAAAATACAAGTGAGTGTTGTAGTTGTGATCTAAATGTTTTGAAATGAGTCTCACGAAAGTTTAATTTCGATGTAACTTTGTGTATTGAAAAATGATCCGAATCCTAATTTTGTTCCAGCCGGTGCCAACATTGCCAATGGCGCCCGAGAAGGGTCCCGTTTCGCCCACCATGGACCAGATCATGGGTTTCCGTGGGGAGGACTTCTTCCTGTACTGCCCGAAAGGAGAGGCACATATGTTTGGCAGGTGGGTCGATCAACTATTTCTTGTTGTTATTCTGTCCCATTAGCCAGGAGACAATAGCAGCATAGTTTCTTAGAAGAGTTGCTGTACCATGTTCTACAAACGTGCTTAGTTAGATGTCCCATTATGGAAAGGCCTAAACTACCAAAAAATTCAAGTTTGGTTCATTTAAATACGAAATAACTAGTATTTTAAGAGTGACCCAGGACCGTAACCATGGCAACTAGTGACAAGAAAAAGTTGATTCACCCAGGTAATGTACTGATGTAGTGCATAATTATTTTCCATCGTATTTTCACGGAAACGTACGAACGTGTCCTGCTATTACAGTCAGTCTCGGTACAAAAAGTGATGAGGTTGACTGAAGTAGCATGACAAAATACGAACGTTTCCGAGAAAATACGATGGAAAACAATTATGCACATCTTTAGACAAACTGATGCACTGTGGAACGACGCCACACTTGTATAGACGTAAGAAGTTTCTGTTTTTGGAGGATTTTCTTTGGCGCTGCACAGACTCCTAAGGGGCTATTCATAAATGGGGGGTCTGGACATCGGATGACGCTAGCATGATGTAGGAGGAAACGGGGTCATTCGAAGCATGATTTTTGGATGATTTTCGGGGGGTGGTGTCAAAAATCGATGACGTAATTGATGGACAGCCCCTAAGATCCTTAGGATGGAATTCCATTTTTCCAATATCTTGGCCCAATATCATTGCGTCTTTTTATTATCTGAGCAGCAGGCAGGCAGTTGAAACAACTACCGTACCGTACCGTACCGAACATCTGTTGCCAAAAAAAATACCAAAAACTAGGTATATTAGGTATAAAGTGTATTTACTTACTTATATTTAATATTTAAAATGTATGTATTCTTGGAATGTGGTTAAATACGAAAGCACGTTTTTGAGCATTTGTTGATTCCAAAATATTTTATTTTTATCATGGGCCTGATTTGATTGACCTAACTACATTCATTAATTCTGTTCAACATAAAAATAGATCTTAGCAAACGTTGATGCTTTGTTGGCGAACAGTTTTCGTAATAATTGTGACTCTAAATGTATGCATGTCATGCCGATTATTCGGTCGCCGAATATTCGGTATTCGGCCGAGAGGGGGGCCGAATATTCGGTATTCGGTATTTGGCCAAATTCACTATTCGGGGCATCTCTACCATTTACCGTAATATTTTCCACGTTGCAGGGACGACATGGTCACCCGACCCAAATCGGAGACAATCCTGCACAGCGTGGTGGACGTGGCTAACAAGAACTTCCCCACACAGTACGAGCAGTTGGATGCTGAGAAGTGGATACTACGAGCCACCAGGCATATGGCTAGTTACAGGTAACATTTGTGCTCTTAAACCTGTGGCGTCTCCTCTTGTTGTCACTGCCAACGTCGTGCCATTAGTAATCTAACAGATGGCGTTAGGGAGCTAGAACGCAATTAGTAAGAGACCTACATCGCGCTTACGGAGTTTTAAATGTTAGTTGCTATATATATAACTCCGACCAACTCTCAGTGGACTTCGGTCCCCAGGCATAACACCCGCCTGGACTCTCTACTGCCTCTCTACCTCATACAAACCTATTCCATGCCTTGATCGTGACGTGATCTTTCAATCCGGAGGTCGTGGGTTCAAACCCCGGCTCGTACCAATGAGTTTTTGGAACTTATGTACGAAATATCATTTGATATTTACAAGTCGCTTTTCGGTGAAGGAAAACATCGTGAGGAAACCGGACGAATCACAATAAGGCCTAGTTTCCCCTCCGGATTGGAAGGTCAGATGGCAGTCGCTTTCGTAAAAACTTGTGCCTACGTCAATTCTTGGGATAAGTTGTCAAGCGGACCCCAGGTTCCCATGAGCCGTGGCAAAATGCCGAAATAACGCGAGGAAGAAAAAAGATCGTGACGATATTAAAGAAAATACGTGTAGCAGGTAATATGGTTGGGCGGTCGAAGTATTTAGCAGATGGCGCCAGCATAGCTTGCCCTGTCAATCCCTAGAAATGTGTCAATTTTGTTTTAATGGAGTATTATGCCCTGGATTCCAGCCCTTTAAGCCAAATCTCATAGAAAAAGGGGCAATCTATGATGGCGCCAACGCCATCTATGCAAACCTTGACAGATTTTTAGTTTTATGTTTTGGGTTTTAGTTTTGTAGGTATTGGTCTAGCAAATCTTGTCAGTAGAAAAAGGCGCGAAATTCAAATTTTCTATGGGACGATAAGCCTTCGCGCCTACATTTTTTAAATTTGCCGCCTTTTTAGGGTTCCGTACCCAAAGGGTAAAACGGGACCCTATTACTAAGACTTCGCTGTCCGTCCGTCCGTCCGTCCGTCCGTCCGTCCGTCCGTCCGTCCGTCCGTCCGTCCGTCTGTCACCAGGCTGTATCTCACGAACCGTGATAGCTAGACAGTTGAAATTTTCACAGATGTATGTATTTCTGTTGCCGCTATAACAACAAATACTAAAAACAGAATAAAATAAAGATTTAAATGGGGCTCCCATACAACAAACGTGATTTTTGACCAAAGTTAAGCAACGTCGGGAGTGGTCAGTACTTGGATGGGTGACCGTTTCTTTTTTGCTTTTTTTCGTTTTTTTTTTTGCATTATGATACGGAACCCTTCGTGCGTGAGTCCGACTCGCACTTGCCCGGTTTTTTAAGATTTGTTTGACCAACTATAGTTTAAATTTTAGGTTACTTTTTAGGGTTCCGTACCCAAAGGGTAAAACGGGACCCTATTACTAAGACTCCGCTGTCCGTCCGTCCGTCCGTCTGTCACCAGGCTGTATCTCACGAACCGTGATAGCTAGACAGTTGAAATTTTCACAGATGATGTATTTCTGTTGCCGCTATAACAACAAATACTAAAAACAGAATAAAATAAAGATTTAAGTGGGGCTCCCATACAACCTACGTGATTTTTGACCGAAGTTAAGCAACGTCCGGCGGGGTCAGTACTTGGATGGGTGACCGTTTTTTGCAGTATGGTACGGAACCCTTCGTGCGCGAGTCCGACTCGCACTTGCCCGGTTTTTTATTGTAAGTTTGCTACCAATTGTTATTTACCGCAGATACAAGACATTCAAATGGTACACGGCGATTCCGTGCTGCCTGGTCGCCCTGGCGATGTTGCGTCGCCTCCGAGCGCGAGCGTGGAATGAAGACATCCTTGATGAGACGCTAGATCTTGGCTACAATGTGTATCGGGTGAGCTTCCTCTCTTTCTGACACACACTCTATCTCTGTCTCTCCTAGATAGGAACTACAACAGAAACCAGACGTTCAAAGCTGCTTAGTGCGGTGCGCTTACTGCGGTTCCATGTTGCCTAATAGTCGCGCTAGGGATATTGTGTCTTCTCCGCAAGTGAGCGTGGAATGAAGATATTCTTGATGAGACGCTAGACATTGGCTACAATGTTTATCGGGTGAGCTTCCTCTCTCTCTCTTTCTGTCTATCTCTGTCTCTATCGCTCGGGATGAAGCGTCGTCTCCGAGCTCGAGCGTGGAATGAAGACATCCTTGATGAGACGCTAGATCTTGGCTACAACGTGTACCGGGTGAGCTTCCTCTCTCTCTTTCTTTCTGTCTATCTCTGTCTCTGTCGCTGGCGATGTTGCGTCGTCTCCGAGCTCGAGCGTGGAATGAAGATATCCTTGATGAGACGCAAGATCTTGGCTACAATGTGTATCGGGTGAGCTTCCTCTCTCTTTCTGTTTATCTCTGTCTCTATCGCTCGCGATGTTGCTTGTCCGTGCTGCCTAGTCGCCCTGGCGATGTTGCGTCGCCTCCGAGCCCGAGCGTGGAATGAAGATATTCTTGATGAGACGCTAGACCTTGGCTACAATGTATATCGGGTGAGCTTCATCTCTCTCTTTCTGTTTATCTCTGTCTCTATCGCTCGCGATGTTGCGTGTTCGTGCTGCCTAGTCGCCCTGGCGATGTTGCGTCGCCTCCGAGCCCGAGCGTGGAATGAAGATATTCTTGATGAGACGCTAGACCTTGACTACAATGTGTATCGGGTGAGCTTCATCTCTCTCTCTCTCTTACTGTCTATCTCTGTCTTTATCGCTTGTTATGCTACGGCGCGATTAAAACTGTTAGAACGCCATTTGACTTTGATCCTTATTCTTTCACTGATGTGTGTTAATTTGTTAAATATTGAAATTAACGCCATCTACTCGACAGTAGGCTGGAGGTTATGGCGACATCGCTCGAAAAGATTGCACCATACCTTTGGCCTACTTTCGAGTAGATGGCGTTACTATTAATATTTAACAAGTTAACACATATCAGTGAAAGAATAATGATCAAAGTCAAATGGCGTGCTAACAGTTTTAATCTTCTGTCGAAAGATGGCAGTAAATGTACTGTAGCTACATAATTTACCATGACAGTAACTCTCTATTTCAAATTATCTTTGGTTGGGTTAAACTGCTATAAAATGTTAATATTCACTGAATGATGCTTTCAGGAGTCATTACTGCCCCGCGGTGGACCGATCAGACGTCTGGTGCTCGGTGAGATGGCGGAGAGTTTCCAGATCAGAGACAAGGAATACACGCACAAGGTTTATTACTTTCTCTTCTTCTATACATCTTACAAAGAGAATTAATTTGTCTATGACATCTTATAAAACAAAGTCCCCCACCGCAACAATGTCTGTGTGTCTGTATGTGGGCCGTTTTATTTAAAGTTGTCCCCTACTAAGTTGACACCTAAACCTTCCTCAAGAATCACTCTATTGATAGGTGAAAACCGCATGAAAATCCGTTTAGTAGTTTTTGAGTTTATCGCGAACATGGGCCATTTTATTTAAAGTTGTCCCCTACACTTTTTTTCAAAATTGGGATTGTTTATGTTATTTCTACTCAGAATCATGAGCTCTTTTGATCCTAATAGGAGAAAAAACTGTCCCATGATATCCATACATTTTTCGATCTTTCCATTTCGAAACCGCCATACAAAATCTATGAAAAAATGGTAACGGAATGGGAAAATAACTTGGGACACTTTTTTTCTCCTATGAGGCTAGAAAGAGCTCGTGATTCTGAGTAGAAATAACATAAAAAATCCCAATTTTGAAAAAAAGTGTAGGGGACAAATAAAATGGCCCATGTTCGCGATAAACTCAAAAACTACTAAACGGATTTTCATGCGATTTTTACCTATCAATAGAGTGATTCTTGAGGAAGGTTTAGGTGTATAATTTATTAAGTTTATTACCTATGGACGCGTGCAACTAGAGCATAACGTCATCTTTTTGTTTTTTTTTCTTGTGCAGATTTTTTGGACTTAAACCTTTTGGCCGCCAATGACCGATATGTCCGCACCGCAGGTTCAACGCTAAAGACCGATTAATCGGACACAGACCACAGAGCAACATAGACCTACGTGCATATGTATAAAGTTCAATTTCAGTTTTGACACTTCGGTGACGTGGCGACCGAGTGACAGCTTTTGTGTTTGACTCGGCGTCGAAAAGGTTAAAAGAGGCGATAAGGCTTGTTTCTTCTCTGTCAGTTTAAATACTACCTACGTGTATTTTAATTTCGGCAGGAACAAGGCATCGCAGTGTGGGGTAAGCTGGTATCAAACAATCCGAAGGTGTTCGATCTCTGCCGAGGCCTGGACGAGTTCTTTGGGACTGCAGACTCTGGGATACTTCAGGTGAATACTTTGAAAATAAAAATTCCTAGTCCAAAACCGGGTAATGGGTATTTGACTGTATTTAAAATAAATGATTTTTAGGGTTCCGTACCCAAAGGGTAAAACGGGACCCTATTACTAAGACTTCGCTGTCCGTCCGTCCGTCCGTCCGTCCGTCCGTCCGTCCGTCCGTCTGTCCGTCTGTCCGTCCGTCCGTCTGTCCGTCCGTCCGTCTGTCTGTCACCAGGCTGTATCTCACGAACCGTGATAGCTAGACAGTTGAAATTTTCACAGGTCATGTATTTCTGTTGCCGCTATAACAACAAATACTAAAAACAGCATAAAATAAAGATTTAAATGGGGCTCCCATACAACAAACGTGATTTTTGACCAAAGTTAAGCAACGTCGGGAGTGGTCAGTACTTGGATGGGTGACCGTTTCTTTTTTGCTTTTTTTTCGTTTTTTTTTTGCATTATGATACGGAACCCTTCGTGCGCGAGTCCGACTCGCACTTACCCGGTTTTTTAAATATATTTATTCTCAGATACCCGGCGCGCTGGAGACTGCGATCTGGAACGAAGGTGGCATGTATTATCTGTACCACCCGTGGCCCGCCGACCGGTATGGAAACAGGGTTAGTATCACGGCTTTTCGAATCAATATATATTATATGCCTTTCACTAGAGATGCGACGAATATTAGGCAACTATTCGGTATTTTTGCCAGTTTGCCGAGTTTTTGGTTATTTTTATTTTTAGACATGACATGACAGAACGGGGGTCATTCTCATGCCATGCTTATGCAGGTGAGCCTTCAAGGCGGCGGCAAGGCGTGCCTCCTCTGCTTCAAGCGGACTACCGGCCTCTGCGACCACTTCCTGGCCTCGAACCGCGACCTTCGCCGGAAGCCGTTCAGCATCAGCGCCGTCAGCGTCACGGAGCGCCCCGGCGGACCGCTGCCTGAACCCATCAATAACCTTAAACGTAAGACATATTTTTTTTTTATTAAAATCTTTTATTTAATCTTCAATGCTTGTAAGTAAATTCGGGTTAAATTTTGTAAGCAAAGGATGATGTTCCGCTCCCATACAAGTTTGGCCCAACACTCGCTAAACATGGGTGGTACATTGTTAGGCTCCAAACATGAAATGAAAGTCCCGATAGTTATTAGAAATTCACGGACACTTCACGGAACATTATAAAAGCGGAATTTCTCTACGATTTTGAGGTTAGGAATTCTGCCTTGTATCTGGCCATGTTAATAGTTATTTGTACAACAAGAGATCAAAGTTTGATATTTCTTCGAGTGCTTATTTTGAGTCCCGTGCAAGCGAAAGATTCTATAATAGATTCACGAGCGTAGCGAGTGAATCTAATTTAGAATCTTGAGCGTAGTAAGGGATTCAAAAGCGCACGAGATGTAAATAACTTTGATCTCGTGTAGTACACAAAATTTTTCACCCTAAGCAGTGAGAACATACCTAGAGGGACAGAGATAATAGAACCCAAGTATATCGAACTTGTATTAGACCCCGCATGTTGAAATGACATTTGACTATAAAGGTCACTTGAATGTCATTTTGTCTCACTCTATACACACTCAGTGAGCAAAATCGCATTTTGCTCACTGTTTTTAAAAAGCAAAGTACCCTTGTTCGATCTGCTGAGGTGAAAATATTATTATGCCTTATTACAAGGAAATAAGGTGCCGTAAATAGTGTAAACATATCGATGATATTGGTCGTTTCAAGGCTGTCAAGGAACAAAAATCGAATGAGTTGGTATTAGGTTAATACATTTTTTAAACAAAATAATATATTTAATACGACTTCCTTAAATTAATAAGACATAGCATGCGAACTGGAATAGACTATAACAGCTAGAGCTGCTTTATAGTAAAAAAATTTATAGCATCAAATGTAAAACCAATCACTTAAGTAAACATATTTACTTCAATTCCAGAGAGAAAAGAAATACAGTAACAATCACAGGATTTTTATAATAAATTCGATAAGTAACCCATTCCAAAAAAGAATGTTTCAAAAACAATGTTTGCCTAAAAGGCACTTAATAAAAACATCAAATAATAAACTTAATTTATTTCAAAGAAGTTAGAATTCCTATTTTGTAGGTTTATCATATAGGTAATTAATAAAAAAAAGTTAGATATATATTTATCCCTTTATTTTAATGTATTTTTAAGTTTTAACCTATTGTCGTGTTATTTATACCCCGATATCAAATAAGGTTTATTAAAAAAGTTAATCAATTTTAAAGAAGTAAAAAACGACTTCAGCGGGGAAAGCCGGTGAAAGCTAATTGTAACTTGGTGCTCTTCTAGATTTCATACAATACTATCAAATAAATATGTAATAATTAATATGATAACATAATACATAGTGACTCTATTCGTTCCATATTCGTTCGCTATTCACTTTTGACGTAAGTCATTTGGGTATGTTACAATTAAACTCATTGGAATAAAAAGTTTTTACTGTATCGCAGTTATTTTTACAATTTTGATACCTAGTGCTTAAAACAGTATGTCGTTAGTGGTATGAATATTTTTCTTTGAAGTGAGCGTTATTAGCATCAACAGGAACATCTTAGAAAAGTATTTTGCTGCCATACTTTTTTGTTTGGCTCTGGACGTCCATTTATGAAATGTCATTAAGTAAACATATGTGTTCTATGTAATGGCGAGGGATGTGTTGATTTGGTTTAATTACTCTTTAACTTATTTTATTACTAAGAAGTGTCCGTTAGAATCTAATATGTGTATGAGATTGTAAGAAATATTATTAAATTTATCGTATATATAGCATGCTTATTGAATCGTAGGCCAAATTCGGCATGACCCTTTAGACCCACTTCCCATTATTCAATAGGGTTGTTGACACATGTTGAATTTTATAACTAAATCTAGTTAAATAGATAGAAAATGAGCAGTTTATTACAATACAATGGAAACTTAAAAAATATAAGGGAATAATAAAAAAAATACAAGACCTCAAAATTAAAAAAAAAGGGGAAAAAATAATGGTACCATACGATTATTTACATTTTATTAAAAAATATTGTATAGCAACAATATACATAAACGCAATATTTCACCGACAAAATCGCAATTTCCTTTTGTTTTCCATATATCGAAACGGCTTCTAACGTTACTATGCTGACTACGTCACGATGTATTGCCATTTTGGTAGAAGCGTTTCGTCAGTAAAGTGCGGGTGCCTATGGGCCCCATACAGACATTTGATCCTCAAAACAAACCTGATCGACAGATACTATTCATAAAAAAATGGGTATCGTCTTGGGTCGTCCCATTCGTTTTTCGTCAAGTTCTTAAATTAGTCCTATTCTGTTTTCGTCGCTCATTCTACATTCGTCACAATCGTCGGTGGCTTTCAATGTAGAATGAGTGACGAAAGCAGAATAGGACTAATTTAAGAACTTGACGAAAAACGAATGGGACGACCCAAGACGATACCAAAAATTGTCAAATACCCTATTGAGCTGAAACTTCACATACATTATGTAAGTTTGGCGTCACTGGCATCAGTGCAATATTATGGTACTCTTGATAAAAACAACCATATTGTGTTTGGAGTTTGTTAGAATTCCTACCGACTGCGCCATGTCAAGATACACAGTTTGGAAGTCGTGAATCAAATACGAGCACCGTGCTGAGATGAAACTGGGTTATTGTATGCGACTATGATGCTACTCACCGTTACCAAATGACCAACAAATACAAATACCTACAGCAGACTAGGAATCCTCTAGACGGAGCTTAGAGCAATTATTTCATGAAACCGATGCTGCCAAAAATACTGGGTGCGGGGGACGAGGTGAGCGAGCCCCGTTCCCGTGCCGTGATTGTTCCGTTCAAAGACACGGGCGTCACACACATGACTCGAAAATGGAGTAAAACTACCGTATATTTGTGGCAGAGGGCGTAGCGCTACTATGCTCAGTCTGGAGGATGTCTTGTCTGTGACCTACAGTCTCTATGAGCATTTAGTTGCTTGTTGAAATAAAAGTACAGTGAGAGATAAAAGCTGGTATCAAAAATGAAATTTTTGATAGAAAACTTACTCGATTTCATGAGGCGATTTTCCATGTTTTAGGTTGGTATTCCATCTCTCCAGTTTCTTTGTTCAATGTGTATTTCATCTGACATTTTACCTAATGAGAGAGCGAGACGCAATGACATTGGACCAAGAAATCCTTAGACATAACGTCCTCTTTTTTGTTCCAGCGGTGGCCCAAAACCGCTGGGTGGTCCGCGGCAGCTTCCACGAGGGAGACGAACGGTTCCCTGAAGAACATAGGAACAAGCAGGCCACTCCTATCTCTATAGCCGCCATCGCTATGGCACATGTAGCACCGATTGAAGAGTGGACTCAGGAAGAAGTTAACGAGGTAACTCTCTCTCTCTCTCACTAGCTGTGTTTCTCTCTCGTTTCGAAGAATATCAGAACAAGTAAGCCACTCCCATCTCTATAGCCGCCATGGCTATGGCACATGTAGCACCGATTGAAGAGTGGACTCAGGAAGAAGTTAATGAGGTAACTCTCTCTCTGTCTCTCTCTCGTTTCGAAGAATATCAGAACAAGCAGGCTTTCACGCAATCCATCAATCGTTTTTTGGGTCTACTATCCGCTTTCCATCCGTCACCACCTCTAACATTCTTTTGCCAATTTGGCATTCCTCCCTCATCATTACATGCCCATGGGCATTTCTATTTAAAGCTGTACCCCCAACTTGCATTTTAGATTTTGAAATTTTTATACTTTTTCCACTCAGAATCACGAGCTCTTTCGATCCTAATACGAAAAAAAGTGTCCCCAAACTTTCATACAATTTATTTTTGTCCGTTTTGTTACGGTCATAGAAGGTTGTATTGAAAACCGTAACCAAATGGACCAAAAATTGTGGGGCACTTTTTTCTCAGTAAAAATAGAATAAGCTCGTGATTCTGAGTAGAAATAATACAAAATTCCCAATTCTAATACAAACATTTTTGGTACAACTAGAAATAGAAATGACCCCATACCACTAACCAGTGTTACCACAGTTGTTCTATAAAAAGTCTAAAAGACCATTGAAGACAAGAATAAACATTACTTGCTCTCCAGACGCTGATCCGAGGTGACATGCTCTATGAAAGCACCATGGAGAATCTAGAGAAGATGGGTATAAGCATGGACACCGGCCCAGCCGAGGGCGAGGGAGAAGCTGAAGAGGAACCGGCCCCAGCTGGGACCCTGGCCGCTGCTGACGTCATGACCAGGTTCAGGATAACGGACTTTGACTGTATTGAGACGGAGGTCCAAGATGGCGCGTTCGTTGGTGAGTTTTATGCGACAATCTTATTGCTCCTCCTCCTCCTTAAGTTGTTCCCTCACTGCTGAGGATCGTGGCTTCGACGGAAACGTTGCAATAGGCTTCTCCATTTATTGAGCTTGATGCAGAGCCTGTGACATCGGCATCTGCAGTTCTTTGGAGACCTGGTCTGACCAATCTTATTCCAGCGGTCTAATTTATTATAAGAGGCTTTTCAGATTTTTTTTTATCTTTATCTTATCTTTTTTTAATGGTACCATTTAATTTTTTTCCAAAAACCATCAACTTTTGGGTTATTTAGACTCAGAGTCACGAGTACTGTTGAATGAGACAAAGAAAAAAGTGTCCCTAGTTTTTCATAAAAATTTTGGGTGTCAGTTTTGTAACGGTCCATACAAAATGTATGTGAAAATGCGTTACAAAAGTAACTTTTTATTGGGACACATTTTTTTTCTTTTTAATACGATAGTCCTCGTGAATCTGAGTAGACATATAATTCAAAAGTTGATGGATTTTCGAAAAAAAGTAAATGGACACTTTTAAAGTGAAAATGCCCATAATCAATTAATCAGGAGACAGAAAATCGCTTACAGCGTTTCAAAGTAAGAAACTGTTCTAACACAGTTTTTTGGTAGACAAAACTTGTCATTATTACTTCGATTTGTTACTTACTATTAATTTCGTAATCAACATATTATCTCACACCTGAGGATGCCGAAGACCGGGCAAAGTGGAGAAGATTGAGCAGGAAAGCGGACCCTGGCGCTAGGCCGGGAAAACGCTAGGTTGAAGAAGAATCAACATAATGGTGTACTAGTATTTAGTTTCCTGTAGATGAATACTAAATTTCCAATTTCCAGTTTACAGCCTACTAACTTGAATCCCTAAAAAACTGCGTTCTGTTCTTCATCATCATCATCATCATCTCAGCCATAAGACGTCCACTGCTGAACATAGGCCTCCCCCATGGACCTCCACACGTACCGGTTGGAAGCGACCCGCATCCAGCGTTTTCCGGCGACCTTAACAAGATCGTCTGTCCATCTTGTGGGTGGACGTCCTACGCTGCGCTTGCTTGCTTCTGTTCTTAGCTGTATAAAGACGTTTTTAAGCAATTTACAGTCACCACACGGGATTGTTATGCTATTTAGGGTTCTTGCTAAATTTGAAATTTTATAGCATAAGTATTGAACAACCAATTTAGATAGGCCCCTAAATGGCGCAACAATCACGGAGTATGATGGTGAACAACTGCTGTTTTTAACAATCTATCAACCATCACACCAATCTCATGACGTTTCAGGATCCCTGTCGCCATCGGAAGGAGTGCTGTCGTTGCGAGAGTCCCTGACAAATTTAATGACTAAAGAGCAGTTGTTTTTAACAATCTATCAACCATCACACCAATCTCATGACGTTTCAGGATCCCTGTCGCCATCGGAAGGAGTGCTGTCGTTGCGAGCCTCCCTGAAGAAGGTCTTCAACGAAGTGTCACACGCGGTGCTGACCGCTCGAGGGAACTCCATGGCGTTGATTAAAGCTGACAACAAGTACTACATGTTCGATCCACATGCGTGCGACGAGAATGGTAAGTGTAGGCACAATAAATAATAGTACTACCGTACAGATAGGACACTTCCTACAAAACCGAAGTTTGAGAGCGATTCAGGGACGAATCATGCTACCCCTTTCTATTGTATGGCGCTTTCCCTTTCGGCTATTTAGGGTTGTCAAAATTCAAGTCTTTATCTTATCTGTGGTCGTGCACGCAAAAGGACGTCAAGTGGTGCCTGCTGCAGCTGTAAATTTACTGCCATCTTTCGACAGAACATTTTTATGTTCTGTCTGTCTGTTAGAACGCCATTTGACTTTGATCCTTATTCTTTCACTGATATGTGTTAACTTATTAAATACTAATATTTCTCTACTCGACTATAGGCCAAATGTATGGTGCTTTTTTTTCGAGCGACGGCGCCATAACCTTCAGCCTACTCTCGAGTAGATGGCGTTAATAGTAATATTTAACAAGTTAACACATATCAGTGAAAGAATAAGGATCAAAGTCAAATGGCGTTCTAACAGTTTTAATCTTCTGTCGAAAGATGGCATGGAAATGTACTGTAGTTACATAATTTACCATGACAGTAACTCTCTATTTCAAATTCTCTTTGATGATACAAAATCCAATTTCCCTCAGGCTACCCGTCAGATGACCTGACAGCCTCAGCCTGCCTGGTCTGCGTCGGTAGTTCCATCAACGCACTAGCAGCCGCCATTGAGAGTAACCTGCCTCCTGGCAGTGATGATTCTTTCAACATCTCGCCTGTCGAAGTTGCGCTGGCTAAACTTAATATGGAGTTGGGGGCTCCTGAACCCAATTTAGAGGTTAGTCTACACTCGATTTTTGAGCTTCAGACGGACTTTGAGGTACCAGGATCTACTATATATGGCGTAAGCTTTACACTAGGGTGCACGAGACTCTGTCTACTATTGTCATGTCATTCTGTTTGTTCTATGCTCTGCTCTATAAGAACAGACTGATGCGTTGTCTAGTTCAGCGGTACTCAATCTTTTTTTTGACGGAACCCTTTTTGAAAGCGAAATACTTGATGGAACCCTAAAGCATAGTGTTCTAGTCATAGTGTTCTGGATGGATGACTAAAGCATAGTGTTCTAAATTCTTGCGGAACCCCTGCAGGGGTGTCGCGGAACCCTAGGGTTCCGCGGAACACACTTAGAGTATGGCTGGTCTAGTTAGTATTTTTATATTCCAAGACATTATTTATGTCTTCAAATGCATCGTTAGTTCTACTGACGCACTAGCATAGCAGCCGCCATCGAGAGTAACCTGCCTCCTGGCAGTGATGATACTTTCAACATCTCGCCTGTCGAAGTTGCGCTGGCTAAACTTAATATGGAGTTGGGGGCTCCAGAACCAAAGCTTGAGGTTAGTTCAAACGCATTAGCATCTCTTCCTAGTCGATATCTCATGACTGAGAGTCGTGACCGCCATAAGTCGCTTTATCTTGCATTGCTCTCCAACCTGGCCGATCTTCTGCCTTCCGCATAGAGCCCTGGAACTTGACGCGTGTGACTTCCTCAATAGCATCAAACCAGCGTGTGGGTTTTCTGCCTCTGCCTCTTCTGCTCTCAACCTGGCATTAGCATACGAGCAATTATAAACGCATAGCGAAAAATTTGTTGCCAAATCTTTCTCAAGTCAGTTATTAATTTCTGAAATGTTCCCAAAGTAAATCTTTCCCTGAGGATCGGGTGCATCCAATTCAATATTTTCTTAGGTTTAATTATTAGTTTTCTTCTTAAATAATACCTACATCATAACGTCCTCGTTCTTCACGTTTACTGTCGCAAATTGGCGCCAGATGCGATGGTGTCCGACAACCGAGTAGTGGGAACAGAGGCGTCGACACCCGATCTGATCCTGATCCGACATCCAACATAGTGGGAACGAGCTCTCACTGCAAAGCCTCTTGAGCTTTAGACCCATCTTCCTCGCGTTATCCCGGCATTTTGCCACGGCTCATGGGAGCCTGGGGTCCGCTTGACAACTAATCCCAAGAATTGGCGTAGGCGCTAGTTTTTACGAAAGCGCCTGCCATCTGACCGTCCAACCCAGAGGGTAAACTAGTCCTTATATTGGGATTAGTCCGGTTTCCTCACGATATTTTCTTTCACCGAAAAGCGACTGGTAAATATCAAATGATATTTCGTACATAAGTTCCTATATAACCATTCCAGTCGCAGAATCATCAAAGTGGTAACTAAATGTCAGATGTGTCGTAACAGAGTGCACACATATTCCTAAAACCTCATTGGTACGAGCCGGAGTTCGAACCCGCGACCTCCAGGTTGAAAGTCGCACGCTCTTACCGCTAGGCAGCGCTCCCACCAGAGCTCTAGACTCTGACTCTAAATCGATACCAGCCGCCATTGAGTAACAATTAGATATTTATTTATTTGGTTGTTTTCAGAGCAAGGATTTCACTTGGATTCAGAAGCGCGCCGCAGCCATCATGCCCGGACCACGCGGGGAACACTCGGCGATCGGTAAATCTGCCAAAAAGGCCGGCATTGGGGTAAGTCCTGTCATCATTAATATCATCATATCCTGTAACTTTTTGACATATTTTGAAATTTGGCGCCCCGGGCCAATACCTTTCGCCCCCCCAGAAGTCAAGGAAGAAAATAAAATGCCGCCCCTGGGGGTTGGCGCCCCGGGCCATGGCCCGCATGGCCCTAGGGTAAATACGCTGGTCCTGGTCAAACCCAAGAACGTTATGCACACGCCAATATCTCTGGCATAAGCTAGCTGCTTGATTTGATCCACCTTGCCAAATTTAGATAGTATCACACGTGGGTTGAATGGATGAATTGTATACATATAGGTGGTCGTTTGAAGGGTTAGTTGTTGACTAATAATATTTTCTTACAGGATGAGGACAAAGCTGGAAGAACTTTAGCGTTGCCTGCCGTCGCAGCATTCGCGGCAGCCACCGACGCGGTGCCTCCGCCGCACATGCATCAGGACCACATGTTCAACTTCTTAGGTCAGTCTTATGTTATGTTTAACGCTCGTTATGTTTGAAGAACATATAGCGTTGCCTGCCGTGGCAGCATTCGCGGCAGCCACCGACGCGGTGCCTCCGCCGCACATGCATCAGGACCACATGTTCAACTTCCTAGGTCAGTCTTATGTTATGTTTAACGCTCGTTATGTTTGAAGAACATATAGCGTTGCCTGCCGTGACAGCATTCGCGGCAGCCACCGACGCGGTGCCTCCGCCGCACATGCATCAGGACCACATGTTCAACTTCCTAGGTCAGTCTTATGTTATGTTTAACGCTCGTTATGTTTGAAGAACATATAGCGTTGCCTGCCGTGGCAGCATTCGCGGCAGCCACCGACGCGGTGCCTCCGCCACACATGCAACAGGACCACATGTTCAACTTCCTAGGTCAGTCTTATGTTATGTTTAACGCTCGTTATGTTTGAAGAACATATAGCGTTGCCTGCCGTGGCAGCATTCGCGGCAGCCACCGACGCGGTGCCTCCGCCACACATGCAACAGGACCACATGTTCTACTTCCTAGGTCAGTCTTATGTTATGTTTAAAGCTAGTTATGTTTGAAGAACATTAGCGTTGCCTGCCGTGGCAGCATTCGCGGCAGCCACCGACGTGGTGCCTCCGCCACACATGCATCAGGACCATATGTTCAACTTCCTAGGTCAGTCTTATGTTATGGTTAAGGCTCGTTATGTTTTTTAACACGTATCTGTCTATGGTATATGACTACTAGATACTATATATCGGCATCAAACTGAAAGACCGTGCGAGGAATGTCGAGATCCGATGCCGCACCAAGGTGCAAGACGTCGTATACGTCATTGGGCGGGACATGTTGCTAGGCAGAGTGGTGGCAGGTGGGCCAAAATGTTAACGGAATGGCGGCCGCTTTCAGACGAAAGGAGTGCCTGGCGTCCGTTGGGTCGTTGGGTGGACGACATTCGGAAGACAGCGGGTCTCTTCTGGATGAGATTGGCTCGGGACCGGGATAAGTGGCGTACTCGAATCGAAGAGAGTAGGCCTATATGTTATCAGGCCGTGTTTTTAAATGGTATAGTTTCAAATTCCTTTCTGGGTGCATGCGGCAGACATGTCCGGCCCAGTCCCACTTAAGCTTAGCGGTCTTGACGCCAAAATGGTTACTGAGTGGGACCCACGGAACACAAGACGGTGCAGGGCGGGGTTTAGGCAGACCAAAAAGGAGATGGCGGGACGACTTGGACGCATATTCTACCCCAAATGGTGGGAAAATGCCGATGACAGGGTTCCAGGGCTCCTATCAGGGAAGAAAAGTGCCACTTTGATCCTTCCTAGCGGGGAAAAAGCCCGTTTTCGAATAGGTGATGTGAAAAGATCTATTTATTCTCGTAGATGCTGGCGCCGACTACTACCTCCAGCACGTGAAGAAGACAGGGAACAAGAATATTAACGTCGAAGACTTGTCGCAGAAGTTCGAGATGGGCGCCAACACCTTCTCCATCGCGCTGGAGGAAGCTTACGCGAGGCTGCCTTTGCGGCTGCCTGATGAACCTACCGGGGTATGTATAACACATTCACTGCCCCCGACGCACATGTGCGTCCACCGTCATACAAGTTTGTTCCTAGGCCACGCTCCCTGGCAGTGAATGCGATATGCGGTATCCAGACGGGACTGATCAAATCGGTCGATTTGATCAGAAATTAAATTGGCGTCAATCTCCAGTTTTAGATTTATGGTGATATTAAAGCCCTCTAAATTGAAAAAATGCCCCAGAACGAAAATACTGGCCTCACAAATTGGTATTCTTGCGTCCGCACCTCATTTTTTATCGGTAATTATTGGCCATTGAATTCGGCGAGCCAAATTGGCGTTTGCGTCCCGCACGTCCTGATTCGATCGGGCAATTAAATCAGATTGGTGAAAAATTGACTAGTCTGGATACTACTTACATATTATATTAATTATGATCGTTATAGGAAGGCGCCGAGGCCGGCGGCGGGGAAGCGGGGGAAGAGACTGAAGAAATAAAACGTAAGCAGAATTTGCTTTTAGATTTTTTCGGTTTTTAGAATTTACTCTTTTGAGCACAGAACTAAAACAAGTTTACTTTTTTAGGGTTCCGTACCCAAAGGGTAAACACGGGACCCTATTACCAAGACTCCAGTATCCGTCTGTGACGTCTGTCCGCCTGTCTGTCTTTCACCAGCCTGTATCTCATGAACCGTGACAGCTAGAGAGTTGAAATTTTCACATATAATGTATTTTTGTTGCCGCTATAAAAACAAATACTAAAATAAATATTTAAGTGGGGCTCCCATACAACAAGAGTGATTTTTTGCCGTTTTTTGCATAATGGTTCGGAACTCTTCGTGCGCGAGTCCGACTCGCACTTAGCCGGTTTTTTATGATATAGCCTGTGCGGAAAGAGAAGAGTCGTGGAATGTATGGGGCCCAATACATTCCACGACTCTTCTCTTTCCGCACAGACTCTATGAATACATATTTGGGGACAATTTTACATAAATCAACCTAGCCCTAGCCCTAGTACTAAGCAAAGCAAAATATAGGCAAACGAGCAGACAGATCGCCTGATGGTAAGCGATTACTGACGCCCATGGACACCCGCAACACCAGAGGGGTTGTAAGTGGGTTGCCGGCCTTTAAGATGAGAGAATACGCTCTGTCACAAAATAAATAATAGGTACAGAAGACTCACTCTCTAACAAAACGCGTCTGTTACGATCAGGACGGATATGGCCGCTAGGTGGCGACAGCGCCACGCGCGGCTTATGGCTAGCCACCAAAATTGGTGTGGAACGGATGTACTTTTAGCTACTTGTTGCAAAGCGACGAAATCGCGGAGTAAGCCACGCCTGGCTCTGTTTCGATGATGATTGGTCCTATAGTTCGTTTTTTTTGCATTAGAAAGAAGGTAAGCGATCTTGACATGTCTTTTAATTGAAACACGCTTTTTTAAAATCAGTAACTATTACTTATGAAAGCAGAAGAATATAAATGATCGTATTAGATTCATAATTGTTACATATTTGCCGTGACTTATTTTTAAAACGTGTTTTTCAATAAAAAGACACACCAAGATTGTTTACCTTATTTCTAATGCTAAAAAAACCGGTCAAGTGCCACTCGGACTCGCATTCCAAGGGTTCCGTACATAAGTCCGACTCACGCTTGACTGCACATTTCTGATAGGTTTTCTTGTCATCTCTAGGTAAAATACTATGTTGTGTATTTTTTTCATAATTTTCGACCGGACAGACAGACGCACGAGTGATCCTATAAGGGTTCCGTTTTTTCCTTTTGAGGTACGGAACCCTAAAAAAGGAACTATAGATACTGATATAATGATGATTCATTTGTTTTTCAGAGATGAAAGACCTGATGAACAAGATGTGGAACGACCAGACGAAACCGACACAGGTACATTCAAACGCACTATTTAACACATTCAGGGCCAAGAACCCGACTGCCGGGTACACTGTTTGTAGCGACTACGCGCTCCATACGGCGAAACCGTGGCTACGCGGTCGAGCGTAACCCGTAGCACTTAGCAACACGGTTAACTCGTTTGCAAACCTTTGGTATCAAGATCAGAGGAGGACATCGCTAACGCCGAAGTTCGTAAATTTCGGGCATCTTTCTCTTTTCCTCGAATTAAAGCGTACTTAGAGAGTGACAGAGTTAGTTGATCGAAATTTACGGACTTCGAGTCCCACGGTTATAGCCAGTGTATACAGTTATTTTCATGAACATATTTGATGTTATCAAGATCAAATGAGCGTTTCTTTTATTTTTGTTCCATTTTTATATAGGTAATTATTGTGATCTTTTTTGCCACTTTTGTGTTATTTCTACTCAGAATCACGAGCCCTTTTCATCCTTATAGGAGAAAAAAAGTGTTCTAATATTTCCATTTATATTTCAAACTTTCCTTTTTGTTACCGCCATACAAAGTATATGGGGAAATGGTAACACAATAGGAAAAACTCTGGGACATTTTTTCATCCCATTAGGATCGAAAGAGCTCGTGATTCTGAGTAGAAATAACACAAAAGTGGCAAAAAAGTTCACAATATATAAAAATGGCAAAAAATAAAAGAAATGCTCAAATATAGGCATCAATATATGTGGACGATAATTTTTTCAATGATTTCGTTGTTTATTTATTAAATAACATGCAATGATGAGGTCAAATTCTATTTTTCAGACTGCGTTACTCCTCGGTGACTACCACCAACTGGGAGTGTGGTGGTCGGCCGGTGGTCAAGTGGTCGCGTTCGACCCGGCGCCTACCATGCCACGTCTTATGCTCACGGAGCATCGGATACAGAAAGGTGAGAAAACATCCATCTTGTCCAAGGCTGCCTTGTAACCAAAATACAAAAAAAGCTATTTAAAAAACTAGCTATTAAACATTAATTGTTTTTTTTATATTGTGAAATGCCGGAGAATATTGTTAAGAGTCTGTTTGGAACAGAGAAAAAAACTCCATACTAGAGTCTGTTCGGAAAGAGAAGAGTCGTGGAATGTATTGGGCCCAATACATTCCACGACACTTCTCTTTCCGAACAGACTCTAGTTTTGGAGTTTTTATCTCTGCCAGAGAAGATAAGTACAGTCAGCAGCAGACGTTGCTAAGCGGGCGAGGTGTTCAAAATTACCTTGACACGCTCTTGTTATTCTCTTAACAATAAAGTCGCGTCAAGATCATTTTGAACACTGTACCTAATGTACAGAAATGTAGACCCAAAATACATGTCAAAAATACAATTGTTTGGAAGAGAGGTTTGAGGAATGCTTCAGAAGTGGATTTTTGTCTCATTTGCTCGTTGAAAGTTTAATGAAACTACTAGAGGGTGAAGAATTGTGATTCCCAGTCCGTCCCGTAGGGTAATTAGCCAGTAACTGGCCACTGTTAGTAATTGGCCACCCTAAACTAAAAATGAATTTGCAATTGCAATAAATAATTATGAATCCTATTCACCTATAAATATAATTCATTTTAGTATAAGCTTATACTTAGGTGGCTAGTTATTGAAGGCTAGCCAGTTATTGAAACCTTATACTAAAATGAATTCTGTTTATAGGTGAATATAATTAATTTTCAGTTTAAGGTGGCCAATTACTAACAGTTGCCAGTTACTGGCAAATTACCCTACTTAGCTAGTAAGTATCGCTTTCTGTGATGGGAAGTAAAGTTGCCACCATATTTGGCACATTTTTGACTATACCTATGGGCTATGGCTGAATATTACTTTTGTAATATTTACTTATTGGAAAAAAAATTGCAATAAGTATTACGGATGCTCTTTGTACCTTCGATGTGTATCTAGTTGGCCATTTACATACAGACATCACTGGCTAAGTGACCCAAAGAGGATCTTGGCCTCTGACACAAGAGAGCGCCACTCTGCCCTCTTCTGCCCTTCACGCCAGTTGGGTATTCCGAGGGCGGACAGGTCTTTTTGGGCTTCGTCACTCCAGCGGTATCTGGGACGCCCATACCCAGTTTTCCGCCCGGGTGCCCCACTATACGCTCTTCTCACAACACGATCCAATTGGTCATTTTAACTATAATTATATTTTGACGTATGTTATGTGTGAGGGGGGATTTAAATCTTCTCGAGGCGGAGGTGTAGGTTTGGAGCCGGTGTAGCTTTATTTGACGTTCATACGCGCATTGTAATATAATATGCCTACTAGAATAAACAATTATTTTATCTTTATCTTATCTTATCTTATCTTATCTGTGTGTGCAGGTGACGAGATCCGTCTCCAGCGCATCAGGGATGAGATGGTCGGTGAAGGAGGGGGTGGAGGGGACGAGGACGAGGAAGCGGGGGGCGGTGAGTCAATATTTAAACATTTACCCCCTTATTTATAAACGTTTACTAAAGTTGACAAGCCGATAATAATCGTTTGTCCCTTTCCGACGTATTGGTATGATGGAAAGGGACAAACGATTATTATCGGCTTGTCAACTTTGGTAGACGTTTATGAATGGGGGTTAACCCTTGGCAATGTAGTGTTATTTAAATAGTGATCTTGAAGTTCAACTTATTGAACTTTACAATTGCTTAGCGACAGATGCCCGATTCGGGCCTTGCCACAGAGGCAGGGCTCGGAACCGTTATTGAAATACCTGTTAATATCGTTCCAAAACCGTTATATTATTTCGGTCATTAAAAATCCGGTTAATTGATGGAACGCGAACTAAAAAATTACGTTCTCTCTCCTAACCGGTAAGAAGAGGGAACGGAACTTTATGGTTTGTAGGGAACGATACCGGTTAATCAACATAAAATTTACATATTTGTTATATTTCATATCCCATACTTTGTATATACATAATTATAGTAGGATATAGGTTTATCTATCTTGTAGGATATTAAATATTTTATCTTTATGCCGTTTAGTACAGCTTTTATGTCTACCGTTCTCCAATTCTCCCGAAATTGCTCAAGGGTTAACTGGAAGAGATCCCTGAAAGGGATAAGTTCGCCTTTGTACTAATAATTTGTGTTCTTTCATGTTTTATGTTTCTTTTTGTACAATAAAGTATTTTACTACTACTACTAATCAAGGCTTTCGGAGACTCTCGGTTAAACTCGTTGTCATACGTGAAAGAGATAGCAATACTCGTTCTATATCGCTTCGATATTTTCAATTTAACCGGTTAATTTCGTTCCACAAAAACGTAAAGCGAACGAATTAGGCATAAATCAGTATCTTAATAGAACAGTTCTTTAACCGGTAACCGTAAACGGAAACGAAATCCTTTTCGTTCCCGGGTGAATGAATGAAACCGGTTTGAAAATAAAACGGTCTCCGAGCCCTGCACAGAGGAGTTTTTATCGTATCTTATGTTATGTTTGACAGAGGGCGAGGCACAGCCGGAGCCGGAGCCGACACCGGTGCCGCGCGAGGCCACGCCCGTCCTCATGGTCTTTGCCAGTCCTTCGGAGTTCATTGACAAACTCAGTAAGTACACAGTATTATACACCTCTATGCCCTTAATCATGATATATTTCTTTTCCAGCCGCACCAATCTACAAGGTTTTCCCGAAAAAACATAAAAGGTCTTTAAAGGAGCCCACTGATTACCAGTCCGCCGGACGATATCGGCCTGTCAGTTGTTCGGAGCTGTCAAATTTTTGTTCTAACTGACAGACCGATATCGTCCGGCGGCCTGTTAGTCAGTGGTCGGCTTTATACTCAACTCCTACTAAGCCCTATTTACAAGCTTTCATTTACCATGCAATGTATTTTTCTTCAAAAGTCTATGATAAAAAACACAATAGAGTATTTGACTACCAGTCAAATCAGTTTCTTTTTTCGAACTGTCAAAACGATTTTGCTACTATTGAATTTATATGAAACACTAGCATGTGACGTCACGATCAAATTACCTACTCTTTATAGTTTTATACGGGTTTTAAAATAGAAATTGTGCCTAAAAATAACTGATGTCTACGTTTCTCTATTAATCTTCTGGCCCCAATTTCACCACGGTGACAGGTGCGACAATTGTAAAATCACTGTTGCTGACGTCACAGGCATCCATGGGCTACGGTTACCACTTACCATCGGGCGGGCCGTATTCCTGTTTGCCACCATCATTGTATTATTTAAAAAAAACTGTATTATATCGGAAAAAAACAGATATTTCTTTTGCGAAGTTTCTGACAATTGTCAAGATTTAGAAGAATTGTAGGTAATTCTTGACAGGTAATGAGTTATATGTCGGAATTTCGTGACAATTAGTAGTAGTGTTTCTTGTGACAATTGTCATAAACTTAGCAAGAGAAATATCTGTTTTTTTCCGATATAATAAAGTTTTTTTTAATAATACAATGATGGTGGCAAACAGGAATACGGCCCGCCCGATGGTAAGCGGTAACCGTAGCCCATGGATGCCTGTTGTAACATGTCAGAGGCTCCCTTCCATGTTAACATTATATGTGAACATAGTATTGTTCTATTTTTAAGTCGGATAAATTTCCAATATTGTGTCCCACGGTAATTTAAGTATTTATATTTCTTCTCATATCTCAAGTGGGCCATTTCGTCTGAAATTCTAGAAACAAAGTTTGGAGGGCCTAGTAATTTATAGTAAACCAATATATTAAGATATCTATTCATAAAATAATTTGAACTTTATTTCAATGTCATAAAGCTTTTGTAGTTTAAAAATCTGTTAAAAATCAGTTTGGTTTCTTATGTTTCAAGGGCTTAGACTCGTATTTCACACGTCGTCGTAAAAATGAATGAATAATGTTTGTTTTGGTTAAAATATTCTATGCAAATTTGAACCATATAATAAAGAATTAAGAAAGGGGCGGAGTTCTACAATATGTGCTTATATAGAAAAACAAATGCGGTTAGAATAAAAAACTGAAGTGTCAATCCCATAGGCGTAAAGATATAGTTTAAACCACACCCAAAAGTAGGTCAATTTGGACCTTATTTTAATTAGGAAATAAGGTGTAATTAGTGAAAGGACTGTACGAAATTATGAAATTCAGTATTGGTTATTGGGAAACCAATGACGTACAAGGAAGTGGGAAATAGCAGGGATGACGGGATCTAAGGTAGGGATCGATAGAGTCCCTTACGAGATGACTCTTCGTCGCCTTCCGCAAACCGTCGGACGTCGGTTCTCTAGCTAGGTCTATCTAGATTACCTATATTGTGTCCTGACCTGGACTTTGCTAGTTTCTCATGATGCTGGTAGAGTTTGGATTGGAGCATAATGTAGTGTAATTTGTTGTGGGGTTTTACTTGAATAATTTTAGAGAAGTACATTTAAATTGTGTTAATTTTAGTGGGTTTAATTCCTTTTGTGTTGTTTATTGATTTGTGGTTCAGACAAGTGCTAGTATTTAATATTGTACTAGTAAAGTTTAAATTATAAATCAATAGACTTATTAATATTGTAAAGTTAGTATTGTTCATAGTGGTTTTGTAATTTTTAGTGAATTTTAATTATTTATTGATTTGTGCTCAGACAAGCGCTAGTGTGTGAGAACATACTAAGTGAAGTTTAAGTTATAGTTATAGTTATAAATCAATAGTCTTAAAGATTGTAAAGTCTTGAGTTGTTTCCAATGAAAATTAATTAGTTTGTGTTTTAATTGTGTTTAATATATTTAGTGTTTTGGCCTGGTTTATTTTAGTGATATTAAGCACTGAAATGAACTTGGTTGGAATACTCTATATATTAATTTTAATTTAGTTTAGTGAGTTGTTTCGTTCATACTTATGGGTTAGAGAGAACTAGTTCCGATCCAACATAGTGTTGGGGGGTTAGTAAGTTGTGCAGGTAACCTAACGGTGGCAACTACAGCGCAGATTACTAACTTGCGGTGTTTTTGATAAAACCCAGGTGGGGACCTGGCAGTTTGTAACATGTCAGAGGCTCCCTTCCATGTTAACATTATATGTGAACATAGTATTGTTCTATTTTTAAGTAGGTTAAATTTCCAATATTGTGTCCCACGGTAATTTAAGTATTTATATTTCTTCTCATATCTCAAGTGGGCCATTTCGTCTGAAATTCTAGATATAGTTTTGAAGAGCCTAGTGATTAATAGTAAACCAATATATTAAGATACTTATTCATAAAATAATTTGAACTTTATTTCAATGTCATAAAGCTTTTATAGTTTAAAAATCTTTTAAAAATCAGTTTGGTTTCTTATGTTTCAAGTGCGTAGACTCGTATTTCGCACGTCATCGTAAAATTGAATGAATAATGTTTGTTTTGGTTAAAATATTCTATGCAAAATTGAACCATATTATAAAGAATTTAGAAAGGGGCGGAGTTCTACAATATGTGCTCATATAGAAAAACAAACGGTGGTTAGAATAAAAACTGTAGTGTCAATCCCATAGGCGTAAAGAAATAGTTTAAACCACACCCTAAAGTAGGTCAAATTCGACCTTATTTTAATTAGGGAATAAGGTGTAATTAGTGAAAAGATTGTACGAAATTATGAAATTCAGTATTGGTTATTGGGAAACCAATGACGACAAGGAAGTGGGAAATAGCAGGGATGACGGGATCTAAGGTAGGGATCAATAGAGTCCCTTACGATCACTCTTCGTTGCCTTCCGCAAACCATCGGACGTCGGTTCTCTAGCTAGGTCTATCTAGGTTACCTATATTGTGTCCTGACCTGGACTTTGCTAGTTTCTCATGATGCTGGTAGAGTTTGGATTGGAGCATAATATAGTGTAATTTGTTGTGGGGTTTTACTTGAATAACTTTAAAGAAGTACATTTAAAATGTGTTAATTTTAGTGGGTTTAATTATTTTAGTGCTGTTTATTGATTTGTGGTTCAGACAAGTGCTAGTATTTAATATTGTACTAGTAAAGTTTAAATTATAAATCAATAGACTTATTAATATTGTAAAGTTAGTATTGTTCATAGTGGTTTTGTAATTTTTAGTGAATTTTAATTATTTATTGATTTGTGCTTAGACAAGCGCTAGTGTGTTATAATATACTAAGTGAAGTCTAAGTTATAAGTCAATAGAGTCTTAAAGATTGTAAAATCATGAGTTGTTTCCAGTGAAAATTAATTAGTTTGTGTTTTAATTGTGTTTAATATGTGTAGTGTTTGGCCTGGTTTATTTTAGTGATATTACGCACTGAAATTAACTTGGTTGGAATACTCTATATATTAATTTTAATTTAGTTTAGTGAGTTGTTTCGTTCATACTTATGGGTTAGAGAGAACTAGTTCCGATCCAACATAGTGTTGGGGGGTTAGTAAGTTGGACGGGTAACCTCACGGTGTCAACTATAGTCCAAATTACTAACTTGCGGTGTTTTTGATAATATCAGGTGGGGACCTGACAGTTCCTGCATTTATTAAGACAGGGTCACCCCCTAGGATCTGGAAGATTTGGGTTGTCATCTAGACTTCTTAAAGAAGCCAGATTCTAGTCCAATTATCCCGTATCTATATACTTATATATTCACTTTTATATTACCCCTTTCCGGCCTTACTTCTGCTGTCCCAATCCACTGTGTGGAAGTATGGCTAGCACACGGAGAAATAGGATTTTTAGGTCTAAAACGAGGTGTCTCCACTCGTCTTAGTTAGCTGTAGCATAGAGGTTACTCATTGCACATCGAGTAATCACGCGAGTAAATTAAATGTGCATCCCGGGATGCTAGTTTGCAAATATTTCGGTAGAGTAGTTAGATAGCTTAGCTGTTAGGTTAGGGTTTTTATTTATCAGGTCTAGGGCTTTTGTAGGATTCATCTAGATTTATAGTTTTAATATACCAAAGCCATTAGATATTTACAGTAGGTAGCTAGGTTCCTTTTCGATACATTTATGGCTATTTTATTGCATTTGTTGTTCATTATTATGGGTTTATGGATTAACTTCAGTTTAGCGTTAGCTAGGATGTAGTTTGGGGTTAGGGTTTGTTAGGAGTTTTTACATATATTTATTTATGACTTATTGACAAACTTGACTTACTTATGACAAGACTATATATTTGGTCTCTTGCAACGCTACTGGTAGAAATATATTGTGGGAAAAATTAAAGTAAATAACCACAATATAATGTAGTATTGTAGAATCAATTTGCTTACAAATAAATATTTGTTTTGCCTGTCCCTTGGCAGTTTGTATGACGATTACATTCTGTTTTCTGCAGATTATCTGTGATTTTCACACTTGACCTTAAAAATACGGGGTCATATATTATTGAAATTATATCAATGAGTGATTTATCCAGGCTAGATCGAGGCAGATGCAAGATCCGTGGTTTATTTTGGTCCGAAAGTGTGATTCAAAATGACTACAATTATAGTTTGGTTAATATTACTTCATTGATTACTAAAATGTATTACAAAATTGCAGAGTTCTGAAGAATTAGAGTGGATCAAATACTGCTGCTCTACTACCAGTAATTTGTCGGGTTAAATTGTCCCTTTGAATATATTATTCCTGCCATTAATGATTGAAATGAAGATTGAGCTGGTAAAGTACATCGTGCTCAGAAATACCTATTAAAAATAAAATAAAATAAAATAGGTATAATTTAGCCTAGAGACCTGACTCCATCCGGGCGTGACTGTAGATAAGTAAGTTTGTACGTACTATAATAGTAAAAATATAAAATATTTTTCCATGACGTTAATATAATTATTTTCCTTTAGCTAGCTAGGTTAGCAAGCAAATAAATAAAAGGAAAATATAAAGTACAAACAAAAAGGACTTTCTACTTTCATGGTAACTGGTCACGGTAGGGCTCGGTGGGAGATAATATAAAAAAATATATAATATATTATTATTCATCAAATTCACTTACTGATTACAATATATTTCTGATTTATATGAATAAGATATTCTTACAATTTGTTATAAATTTGCAATAATTTTTTTTTTTACATTTGACAGACTTTACTTACACTGACATACTTTACTGACAATTTAACTATGACATTCTACAGACTTATTTGATTTTGACATACTTACTATTGACTTATTGATTACATCTTATTATAGACTTAATCTGATTAAGTCAAACATTACTATAACTTGCAATGACATATTTTACTCTGACATAATTCATGGTTTAATAATTATTTGACAATATTAGGATTTATAGGCGTATAATTCATAACTCTTTCCTATTATGCGAAAAAGATTTTGGTTACTATTAGCGGTTACGATGAAGGGTCCTACATAAACACTAAACGATCATTTGGCCAATCTACTGATCCAATTCAAGATATTAACTTATTTAATTAGTATTTATTTAGGTCATTTGCATTATTTTATAATAACTAATAAAGGTAATTACGGTTTACGGTATTTTAAAGGGTTTTTAGGATTTTAGATTTTCTTATTGGAATTTTTAGTATTTTAGATAGGTCTAGGTCTAGCTAAGTAGGGGTAGTTAGGGTTATTTGAGGAGAGAGGTGGGAGATGTTACAATTGGTGCCGTAGTTACCAGGATTAAGTTTATTATTTTATAATAATTCGTATATTTGTTAAAATTGTTGCCTGAGACCAGGATTAAGTCTGTTATTTTATAATAATTCGTATATTTAATACGATTGGTTTCGTAAGACCAGGATAAAGTTTAATATATTACGTATATTTCATAATAATTCGTATATTTATGTAATTATGCCGCGAGTCTATATAATTCGGTTTTAATTATTTTTATTAACGTTACTAGTTTCATTGTAAGTTACATGTCTTGTTTTGGATCAAAGTTGTTGTTATAGTTGATTTGTGTAAACGGTCGATTATAGCAACACAATTGTTGTCGTGAAGACGGATAGTATATTTTGGAATAGAGTTATTGAGTGATTATAGAACTTTTTTTTTAATGATTTTATTTCTATAAAACAATTTTTATGCGTATGCCATGTTAGTCATAGCTTTTACAAGTTTTTTACGCGATTAAATACTAGAACTTATGAAAATATATTTTGGTCTATTTATAGAATTGTTTTATGAAAAGTAGTTAGCTAAAATTATTAAAGTTGTATACATGGGGAGGCGTACATAGTAATATTCTAAATGTAATTTGATATTTAGTAAGCTAAAATTATTAAAGTTGTATACATGGGGAGGCGTACGTAGTAACGCAAAAAATAGTCTAAAATTGCGGATTTGTTTTTATTCGATTTCGATATGAATTTTATACATATGTACAATATAGATTTCAGAAATTAGAGACATAAGTCTATATATTTATATTTTATTTCGTCTAACATAAATTAAACATGAAAGGTTCACTTAGCGTAAAGTGATCTCATATTAAGTTTAGTCTTTACTTTATGTAATAATAGTTCATCAAACTGTAATCAAAATAATTTTACATTACGTTTTTACGTTAGTTTATAAGCCTTAGTTTATGTTGAATTTGTATTGAAGTCAGTTGTGTAATTACAATAAATAAAATCTGGGTTCGATTCCCAGATGCAGTGGCTTAAAATAGGGATAGTTAAAGTCAGAAAACATTTTAATACTAATGTATATTTTAGTGTACTTAACACAACACAAACATTATCATTGCCAACTGGCAAGGCTGAATGAAGTTTTGTTGTTTTCGGGACATGCGTTCAATATTACAGTTTCATTAGGACAATATTGACATCTTTGTAGTTTCAGTCATTTACTAAAAGTTGAAAAAATACAGGTAAATTTGATTATGATAGCATTGCGATTGAACATACGTAGATAATGAGAATTACCTGTTTTTATAGCAAATTTAAAACGGCATCATTCTATCATTTTATTTGTTTTCATAAGTAAAAGTTAATAACTGTTAAAATTCGGGCATATACTATACATAATATTATTAATTATCTATCAAAATTATACATATAGCGAGATTATCATTCAGGGATAAGTTCATTTTTGTTGCATTCTTTTACTTAGTAACTTTGTATCTTATATTTCTGTTTTTATAAATCCTAAACATACATGCATACATTATTTAGTACACCCTCATCAATGCGTTGTTTGGTATAATTACTCGATTAAAGTGTAGTATAATAAAATTTTAAAAATTATACTAGAGTTAGTCATTCAGAGGTATTACCAGTTTACCTAACTATCATACAGTTAATTTTTGCTTTTTATGAGACCAAAGGTTAGGTTAGTGTGCTATGAAACTGATTATGTAAGTACAGTAGGGTACGTAAAATAGTCATGTTGAAATAAGTTAATACGTTATTTTAACTCTGTATGTTTATGGTTCATTTGTTATTGGTGTCACTCGAGACATACTTAAAAGTTATCGACAATAGTTAGACTTGTTACAAAAACATGTCGCGCCGGCCACTTGACTGAAATTTGAGTTTAGAGTTGAAGTCATTCGTAGAATTACAAAAAGTGTTGTGCCAAACCACTTGAGGGTAACGTGAGTGTTTTTTTTGTTATCGTTCAAAGGTAAAGTTTGAATGTTTTATTTTTTATCATGTAGGGAATAGCGTTTAGTATGAATTCAAATAAATTTTAAAATTACTTACCTACATATTTATGGGTTGGTTTTACGCTTAGTGTTTTAGGATAACATTATTATAATGGATTCACTACATTTGGTTACGATAATAGACTAATTCATCAAGGTATATTAATAAATTGATTGTGTATTCCCATCAATACTGTAAGTCATTATCATCTAATCTTGTTAACATTGTCTTATTAAACAAACTCTTTTTTTACAAAGTCCGTAGGATAGATACATTGACTTACATAGATTATTTCGTACAGACGGGTTTCACGAACATAACGAAGTGGACCAGATAATTGGTACGCAATGGACTTTGTGTATATTACGTTATGGTGCATATTTGCTCGGCATCATATGAATGGGTCTATCTTTATTTTTTGAAATCACTGAGTAGGTATAGTAATACGTGAGTTAATAAGGTCGCGATTAAGCCATTGTTTTATTTTATCTAGTGTTTATCGAAATGGCTTATTACTTTTTTTATTATTGTTCTTATATGTAAACATAGGTTGTTAATAGTATTACAATTTCTGAGCTAGAATTGTAAAAGCGAATAATTTAAAAAAATAAAATGACAATAAGTATTTTAAAGTTCAACGTTTTTATGGTACCTATATATAAATCGAGTTGCATAGTATATAATTACACGTTCATTTATTTTGAGACTTTACCTTTTCAGGTATATATACATTTTTCACATATATGTTTACATTATTCACATATATGCTAGGAATATTTATGAGTAAATAGTACAGTAAACATTTTTCTATAAGCCACAATTTTGGGTTGACTTAAATAGTTTTATATCCACAAACAGGTAATTTGTGAAGCTTGTGACACTTATAATAAGGGCGTTTTTGCAGTTGGTTTAGGTAATCTAGGTTTCCATTTAGATCTAATTACATGTGAATTTAATAAATTTAGACTAAAATACACATAAATAATGAAATTTCGATATTTAATTACGTACAATATATTGGTCAATACAAGTAGGTTAATTTAAAATAAAAATAATAATAATGTATTACATTACAAACATATTATTTATTCTTTATTTACGTTTTGAAGTGTAGTAATTTTTAAATACAGTTTAAAGTATTATTTATTTTTTATAGCTGGTAATGTAGATGGTTATCAGGTTATCACATTAGATAGTTTCTTTTCATGTTTATGACATAAATACCTACCTATTTAATTTTATTTTGTTAATTTTAAATAATTACAAAGTTTAACATGTTTATTATTATTTTGCCAGGCTCTCCATAGTTACAATTTATAGCAAGTAGATGTTGTTTAGTTTTTTTTTATCACAAGATGGTATAAATATATAAACTTTGCTATGTAGTATATTGCACTGTTATTTTCAAATAGGTAATAGAGTTGAAAAAAAAATTAGTTTTGTTGTAATAGATGTATTGATTGTATGTTTGCTAACAGTAAATTTTCATAAAAAAGATTACGCATTATGAATACTTCTTTTTAATTGTTTTTTTGCGAAAGTATTGTTAAATTTTCAGGGATGTATGAAAAAAAAAGAATGAAGACGAATAAATTCGATGAATGTTAAACTACGAGTTAGTGCATGTTAGTAATTGCATGAAATATATTTCTTTATGCAGGGCTCTGAGAAAATAGCAAAACTAAATTCAAAACACTTTTTTGACATTCTGACCGGAACACTACACTATACAAGGGAGGTAACACGGTAGTTTGGAGTTAGGTTAGGCTCGGTAAAAAAAGAGCATACTTGCAGAGTTTAAACTGCTTCCGTGTTATCTCTATACTACACACAACACCAAAACTAGAACTCACACACCCATCATTAATGTGACGTCATAGTACTTTCTTCATATGGAAAAGCATAATGCGAAGTGAGCTTAGAACTTTTTAATGACAATATGTATTATGTAGCTCATTTCGAATCAGTTTAATGATTAGTTGTGCTTTTTTATTGGTCAGTACTATTTAGGAATTTTAATAATTATTATAGATAAATTTATTTATTTAGAGCTTCATTGTAGAAACGAAAGGTTAAGCATTAGTTTAATCTTTTATTTTAACGTCCCGTTAATGATGAACATGCGCCCGACTGGGAAAGGCTTTTTGGAAGATTTAAGTCTTGAGTTACGGTGTTGGAATTAAATCTTTTAAAGAAAATGTGTGGCATAGAATGCCCTAAAAACCCCTCGAGTGGCATAAAATGCTCCTTGGTAAAAGGTTCAATCTTGTCTTAAAAAGAGATACGTCAGTTCCTCTCTTAGTCGCTAAAATATAGACATAAAGTCGGAAACGTCGTATGTATCATTCGGATCGATAGAAGGTTAGGACAAATGTCCTACAAGCACAACTTCTATTTTCTTGTTGAGGCAAGCTGAACTGGTTGCGTTTTTTTAATTGTTTATTTCTAACATGTCTGAACTTAGAAACTTATTCTTTCAGAAATGTTCATTCTTTAGTTTGGTTTAAACACACACCACACACAGCCGCAACAAAAAAAAAAAGGCACACACAGAAGGGAAGAATGTTAAAAGGGTTCTTATTATAATCTAATTGCATTATTTTTGATTACGATTATTATTTTTTACTTATTTTGTTTTGTTTCGAAAATTTACTTTCGCAAATATATAGTTAATATATTTAAGCTACAGCAAATTTTGGGAGGCGATTGTAACATGTCAGAGGCTCCCTTCCATGTTAACATTATATGTGAACATAGTATTGTTCTATTTTTAAGTAGGTTAAATTTCCAATATTGTGTCCCACGGTAATTTAAGTATTTATATTTCTTCTCATATCTCAAGTGGGCCATTTCGTCTGAAATTCTAGATATAGTTTTGAAGAGCCTAGTGATTAATAGTAAACCAATATATTAAGATACTTATTCATAAAATAATTTGAACTTTATTTCAATGTCATAAAGCTTTTATAGTTTAAAAATCTTTTAAAAATCAGTTTGGTTTCTTATGTTTCAAGTGCGTAGACTCGTATTTCGCACGTCATCGTAAAATTGAATGAATAATGTTTGTTTTGGTTAAAATATTCTATGCAAAATTGAACCATATTATAAAGAATTTAGAAAGGGGCGGAGTTCTACAATATGTGCTCATATAGAAAAACAAACGGTGGTTAGAATAAAAACTGTAGTGTCAATCCCATAGGCGTAAAGAAATAGTTTAAACCACACCCTAAAGTAGGTCAAATTCGACCTTATTTTAATTAGGGAATAAGGTGTAATTAGTGAAAAGATTGTACGAAATTATGAAATTCAGTATTGGTTATTGGGAAACCAATGACGACAAGGAAGTGGGAAATAGCAGGGATGACGGGATCTAAGGTAGGGATCAATAGAGTCCCTTACGATCACTCTTCGTTGCCTTCCGCAAACCATCGGACGTCGGTTCTCTAGCTAGGTCTATCTAGGTTACCTATATTGTGTCCTGACCTGGACTTTGCTAGTTTCTCATGATGCTGGTAGAGTTTGGATTGGAGCATAATATAGTGTAATTTGTTGTGGGGTTTTACTTGAATAACTTTAAAGAAGTACATTTAAAATGTGTTAATTTTAGTGGGTTTAATTATTTTAGTGCTGTTTATTGATTTGTGGTTCAGACAAGTGCTAGTATTTAATATTGTACTAGTAAAGTTTAAATTATAAATCAATAGACTTATTAATATTGTAAAGTTAGTATTGTTCATAGTGGTTTTGTAATTTTTAGTGAATTTTAATTATTTATTGATTTGTGCTTAGACAAGCGCTAGTGTGTTATAATATACTAAGTGAAGTCTAAGTTATAAGTCAATAGAGTCTTAAAGATTGTAAAATCATGAGTTGTTTCCAGTGAAAATTAATTAGTTTGTGTTTTAATTGTGTTTAATATGTGTAGTGTTTGGCCTGGTTTATTTTAGTGATATTACGCACTGAAATTAACTTGGTTGGAATACTCTATATATTAATTTTAATTTAGTTTAGTGAGTTGTTTCGTTCATACTTATGGGTTAGAGAGAACTAGTTCCGATCCAACATAGTGTTGGGGGGTTAGTAAGTTGGACGGGTAACCTCACGGTGTCAACTATAGTCCAAATTACTAACTTGCGGTGTTTTTGATAATATCAGGTGGGGACCTGACAGTTCCTGCATTTATTAAGACAGGGTCACCCCCTAGGATCTGGAAGATTTGGGTTGTCATCTAGACTTCTTAAAGAAGCCAGATTCTAGTCCAATTATCCCGTATCTATATACTTATATATTCACTTTTATATTACCCCTTTCCGGCCTTACTTCTGCTGTCCCAATCCACTGTGTGGAAGTATGGCTAGCACACGGAGAAATAGGATTTTTAGGTCTAAAACGAGGTGTCTCCACTCGTCTTAGTTAGCTGTAGCATAGAGGTTACTCATTGCACATCGAGTAATCACGCGAGTAAATTAAATGTGCATCCCGGGATGCTAGTTTGCAAATATTTCGGTAGAGTAGTTAGATAGCTTAGCTGTTAGGTTAGGGTTTTTATTTATCAGGTCTAGGGCTTTTGTAGGATTCATCTAGATTTATAGTTTTAATATACCAAAGCCATTAGATATTTACAGTAGGTAGCTAGGTTCCTTTTCGATACATTTATGGCTATTTTATTGCATTTGTTGTTCATTATTATGGGTTTATGGATTAACTTCAGTTTAGCGTTAGCTAGGATGTAGTTTGGGGTTAGGGTTTGTTAGGAGTTTTTACATATATTTATTTATGACTTATTGACAAACTTGACTTACTTATGACAAGACTATATATTTGGTCTCTTGCAACGCTACTGGTAGAAATATATTGTGGGAAAAATTAAAGTAAATAACCACAATATAATGTAGTATTGTAGAATCAATTTGCTTACAAATAAATATTTGTTTTGCCTGTCCCTTGGCAGTTTGTATGACGATTACATTCTGTTTTCTGCAGATTATCTGTGATTTTCACACTTGACCTTAAAAATACGGGGTCATATATTATTGAAATTATATCAATGAGTGATTTATCCAGGCTAGATCGAGGCAGATGCAAGATCCGTGGTTTATTTTGGTCCGAAAGTGTGATTCAAAATGACTACAATTATAGTTTGGTTAATATTACTTCATTGATTACTAAAATGTATTACAAAATTGCAGAGTTCTGAAGAATTAGAGTGGATCAAATACTGCAGCTCTACTACCAGTAATTTGTCGGGTTAAATTGTCCCTTTGAATATATTATTCCTGCCATTAATGATTGAAATGAAGATTGAGCTGGTAAAGTACATCGTGCTCAGAAATACCTATTAAAAATAAAATAAAATAAAATAGGTATAATTTAGCCTAGAGACCTGACTCCATCCGGGCGTGACTGTAGATAAGTAAGTTTGTACGTACTATAATAGTAAAAATATAAAATATTTTTCCATGACGTTAATATAATTATTTTCCTTTAGCTAGCTAGGTTAGCAAGCAAATAAATAAAAGGAAAATATAAAGTACAAACAAAAAGGACTTTCTACTTTCATGGTAACTGGTCACGGTAGGGCTCGGTGGGAGATAATATAAAAAAATATATAATATATTATTATTCATCAAATTCACTTACTGATTACAATATATTTCTGATTTATATGAATAAGATATTCTTACAATTTGTTATAAATTTGCAATAATTTTTTTTTTTTACATTTGACAGACTTTACTTACACTGACATACTTTACTGACAATTTAACTATGACATTCTACAGACTTATTTGATTTTGACATACTTACTATTGACTTATTGATTACATCTTATTATAGACTTAATCTGATTAAGTCAAACATTACTATAACTTGCAATGACATATTTTACTCTGACATAATTCATGGTTTAATAATTATTTGACAATATTAGGATTTATAGGCGTATAATTCATAACTCTTTCCTATTATGCGAAAAAGATTTTGGTTACTATTAGCGGTTACGATGAAGGGTCCTACATAAACACTAAACGATCATTTGGCCAATCTACTGATCCAATTCAAGATATTAACTTATTTAATTAGTATTTATTTAGGTCATTTGCATTATTTTATAATAACTAATAAAGGTAATTACGGTTTACGGTATTTTAAAGGGTTTTTAGGATTTTAGATTTTCTTATTGGAATTTTTAGTATTTTAGATAGGTCTAGGTCTAGCTAAGTAGGGGTAGTTAGGGTTATTTGAGGAGAGAGGTGGGAAGTGTTACAAGTTCCTGCATTTATTAAGACAGGGTCACCCCCTAGGATCTGGAAGATTTGGGTTGTCATCTAGACTTCTTAAAGAAGCCAGATTCTAGTCCAATTATCCCGTATCTATATACTTATATATTCACTTTTATATTACCCCTTTCCGGCCTTACTTCTGCTGTCCCAATCCACTGTGTGGAAGTATGGCTAGCACACGAGGAATAGGGTCTAGACTAAATCGAGCTTCCTCACTCGTCTTAGTTAGCTATAGCATAGAAATTACTCATTGCACATCGAGTAATTACGCGAGTAAATTAAATGTGCATCCCGGGATGCTAGTTTTCAATTATATCGGTAGAATAGTTGGATAGATTAGCTGTTAGGTTAGGGTTTTTATTTATCAGGTCTAGGCCTTTTGTAGGATTGATCTAGATTTATAATTTTAATATATCAAAGCCATTAGATATTTACAGTAGGTAGCTAGGTTCCTTTTCGATACATTTATGGCTATTTTATTGTATTTGTTGTTCATTATTATGGGTTTATGGGTTAAATTCAAAATAGCGGTAGCTAGGATGTTGTGTGGGGGTTAGGGTTTGTTAGGATTTTATTACATATATTTATTTATGACTTATTGACAAACTTGACTTACTTATGACATGACTGTATATATTTTGTCCCTTGTAACGCTACTGGTAGAAATATATTGTGGGAAAAATTAAAGTAAATAACCACAATATAATGTAGTATTGTAGAATCAATTTGCTTACAAATAAATATTTGTTTTGCCTGTCCCTTGGCAGTTTGTATGACGATTACATTCTGTTTTCTGCAGATTATCTGTGATTTTCACACTTGACCTTAAAAATACGGGGTCATATATTATTGAAATTATATCAATGAGTGATTTATCCAGGCTAGATCGAGGCAGATGCAAGATCCGTGGTTTATTTTGGTCCGAAAGTGTGATTCAAAATGACTACAATTATAGTTTGGTTAATATTACTTCATTGATTACTAAAATGTATTACAAAATTGCAGAGTTCTGGAGAATTAGAGTGGATCAAATACTGCTGCTCTAGTACCAGTAATTTGTCGGGTTAAATTGTCCCTTTGAATATATTATTCCTCCCATTAATGATTGAAATGAAGTTTGAGCTGGTAAAGTACATCGTGCTCAGAAATACCTATTAAAAATAAAATAAAATAAAATAGGTATAATTTAGCCTAGGGACCTGACTCCATCCGGGCGTGACTGTAGATAAGTAAGTTTGTACGTACTATAATAGTAAAAATATAAAATATTTTGCCATGACGTTACTATAATTATTTTCCTTTAGCTAGCTAGGTTAGCAAGCAAATATATAAAAGGAAAATATAAAGTACAAACAAAAAGGACTTTCTACTTTCATGGTAACTGGTCACGGTAGGGCTCGGTGGGAGATAATTTAAAAAAAAATATAATTTATTATTTATTCATCAAATTGACTTAATGATTACAATTTATTACTGAATTCATTTGAATAAGATATTCTTACAATTTGTTATAAATTTGCAATAATCTTTTTTTTTACATTTGACAGACTTTACTTACATTAACATACCTTACAGACAATTTGACTATGACATTCTATAGACTTATTTGATTTTGACATATTTACTATTGACTTATTGATTACATCTTATTATAGACTTAATCTGATTAAGTCAAACATTACTACAACCTGCAATGATATTTCTTATTACTCTGACATAATTCACGGTTTAATAATTATTTAACAATATTAGGATTTATAGGCGTATTATTCATAACTCTTTCCTATTATGCGAAAAGGATTTCGGTTACTATTAGCGGTTACGACGAAGGGTCCTACATAAACACTAAACGATCATTTGGCCAATCTACTGATCCAATTCAAGATATTAACTTATTTAATTAGTATTTATTTAGGTTATTTGCATTATTTTATATTAACTAGTAAAGGTAATTACGGTTTGCAGTATTTTAAAGGTTTTTAGACTTTTAGATTTTCTTATTGGAATTTTTAGTATTTTAGGCAAGCCTAGGTCTAGCTAACTAGGGGTAAATTAGGGTTAGTAGAGGAGAGAGGGGGGAGAGTGTTATAATCGGTGAACGTGACCAGGATTAAGTTTATTATTTTAAAATAATTCGTATATTTGTTAAAATTGTTGTCTGAGACCAGGATTAAGTTTATTATTTTATAATAATTCGTATATTTAATGCGATTGGTTCCATGAGACCAGGATAAAGTTTAATATATTATGTATATTTCATAATAATTCGTATATTTATGTAATTATGCCGCGAGTCTATTTAATTCGGTTTTTATTAATTTGATTATCGTTACTAGTTTCATTGTGAGTTATATGTCTTGTTTTGGATCAAAGTTGTTGTTATAGTTGATTTGTGTAAACGGTCGATTATAGCAACACAATTGTTGACGTGAAGACGGATAGCATATTTTGGAATAGAGTTATTGAGTGATTGAAGAACTTTTTTTTTATGATTTTATTTCTATTAAACAATTTTTATGCGTATGCCATGTTAGTCATAGCTTTTACAAGTTTTTTACGCGATTAAATACTAGAACTTATGAAAATATATTTTGGTCTATTTATAGAATTGTTTTATGAAAAGTAGTTAGCTAAAATTATTAAAGTTGTATACATGGGGAGGCGTACGTAGTAATGTTTAAAATATTCTAAAATTGCTGGTTTTGTTGTTATTATATTTCGATATGAATTTTATGTGTACAATGTAGATTTTAGAAATTAGAGACACAAGTCTATATATTTATATTTTATTTCGTCTAACATAAATTAAACATAAAAGGTTCACTTAGCGTAAAGTGATCTCATGTTAAGTTTTGCCATTAGGTTGTGTAATAATTAGTCCATCAAACTATAATGGAAATGAATTTACGTTACTTTTATATACACTTAGGCATATTAATATAAACTACCGTAGCCTTAGTTTGTGTTGAAGTCAGTTGTGTAATTACAATAAATAAAATCTGGGTTCGATTCCTAGATGACGTAGCTTAAAATAGGGATAGTCAAAATTAGAAAACATTTTAATACGAATATTTTAGTATACTTAACTCAACACAAACATTATTATTACCAACTGGCAAGGCTGAATGAAGTTTTGTTGTTTTCGGGACATGCGTTCAATATTACAGTTTCATTAGGACAATATTGACATCTCTGTAGTTTCAGTCAGTTACTAAAAGTTGGAAATAAAAACAGGTAAATTTTATTACAATAATATTGCGATTGAACATACGTACCTAGATAATGTGAATCACCTGTTTTTGTAGCAAATTTAAAACGGCATCATTCTATCATCTTATTTGTTTTCATAAATTAAAGTTAATTCGGTACTGTTAAAATTCGGTCAAATACTACACATAATAATTAATAATTACCTATTAAAATTGTAAATATAGGGAGATTATCATTCAGGGAAAAATTCATTTTTTGTTGCCTTAATTTACTTTGTAACTTTGTGTCTCGTGTTTCTGTTTCTTTAAATCATAAACATACATACATACATATATTATTTAACACACTCTCGTCAATGCATTGTTTGGTATAAATACTCGATTAAAGTGTGGTTTTATAAAGTTTTAAATATTATACTAGAGTTAGTCATTCAGAGGTATTACTAGTTTACCTAACTATCATACAGTTAATTTTTGCTTTTTAGGAGACCAAAGGTTAGGTTAGTGTGTTATGAAACTGATTATGTAAGTACAGTAGGGTACGTAAAATAGTCAAGTTGAAATAAGGTAATACGTTGACTCTGTATGTTTATGTTTCATTTGGTATCGACGTCACTCGAGACATTCTTAAAAGTTATCGAGAATAGTTGACTGGTTACAAAAACATGTCGCGCCAGCCACTTGACTGAAATTTGAGCTTAAAGTTTAAGTCATTCGAAGAATTAAAAAAGTGTTGTGCCAAACCACTTGAGTGTAACGTGAGTGTTGTTTTTGTTATCGCTCAAAGTTAAAGTTTGAATGTCTTTATTTTTTATCATGTAGGGAATAGCGTTTAGTATGAATTCAAATATAATTTTAAAATTACTTACCTACATATTTATGGGTTGGTTTTATGCTTAGTGCTTTAGGATAACATTATTTTAATAGATTCATTACATTTGGTTACGATAATAGTCTGGATAAGGTATAGTAATTAATTGTATGCATACATGATTTAGTATTAACGTCAATTATTTATTTCACAAAATACTTTAAGTCACTGACACTCAATCTTGTTAACATCGCGATATTACTTAAATAAACTTTTTTTTCACAAAGTTCGTAGGATAGATGCATTGATTTATAGATTACTTTGTACAGATGGGCTTTACGAATACGAACATAACGAAGTGGGCTAGATAATTGGTACGCAATGGACTTTGTGTATGTTACGTTGCGGTGCATATTCGCTCGGGGTTATATGCATGGGTCTATCTATTTATTTTTGAAATCATTGAGTAGGTATAGAAATGTGTGACTTACTCGGTAGCGATGAAGCTATTGATTTATTTTTTATCTAGTGTTTATTGAAATGGCTTATTATTTTTTTTATTATTGTTCTTATATGTAAACAAAGGTTGTTAATAGTATTACAATTTCTGAGCTAGAATTGTAAAAGCGAATAATTTAAAATATATAATGACAATAAGTATTTTAAAGTTCAACGTTTTTATGGCACCTATATAAAAATCGAGTTGCATAGTATATAATTACACGTTCATTTATTTTGAGACTTTACCTTTTCAGGTATATATACATTTTTCACATATATGTTTACATTATTCACATATATGCTAGGAATATTTATGAGTAAATAGTACAGTAAACATTTTTCTATAAGCCACAATTTTGGGTTGACTTAAATAGTTTTATATCCACAAACAGGTAATTTGTGAAGCTTGTGACACTTATAATAAGGGCGTTTTTGCAGTTGGTTTAGGAAATCTAGGTTTCCATTTAGATCTAATTACGTGTGAATTTAATCAATTTAGACTAAATTAGAAATAAATAATGAAATTTCAATAAATAATTATGTACGATATATTGGTCAATAAGTAGGTTAGGTTAAAATAAAAATAATAATAATGTATTACATTACAAACATATTATTTATTCTTTATTTACGTTTTGAAGTTTAGTAATTTTTAAATACAGTTTAAAGTATTATTTAATTTTTATAGCTGGTAATGTAGATGGTTATCAGGTTATCACATTAGATTGTTTCTTTTCATGTTTATGACATAAATACCTAACTATTTAATTTTATTTTGTTAATTTTAAATAATTTCAAAGTTTGTTATTATTTTGCCAGGCTCTCCATAGTTACAATTTATAGCAAGTAGATGTTGTTTAGGTTTTTTTTTTATCACAAGATGGTATAAATATATAAACTTTGCTATGTAGTATATTGCACTGTTATTTTCAAATAGGTAATAGAGTTCAAAAAAAAAAAATAGTTTTGTTGTAATAGATGTATTGAATGTATGTTTGCTAACAGTAAATTTTCATAAAAAAGATTACGCATTATTAATACTTCTTTTTAATTGTTTTTTTTGCGAAAGTATTGTTAAATTTTCAGGGATGTATGAAAAAAAAGAATGAAGACGAATAAATTCGATGAATGTTAAACTACGAGTTAGTGCATGTTAGTAATTGCATGAAATATATTTCTTTATGCAGGGCTCTGAGAAAATAGCAAAACTAAATTCAAAACACTTTTTTGACATTCTGACCGGAACACTACACTATACAAGGGAGGTAACACGGTAGTTTGGAGTTAGGTTAGGCTCGCTAAAAAAAAAGAGCATACTTGCAGAGTTTAAACTGCTTCCGTGTTATCTCTATACTACACACAACACCAGAACTAGAACTCACACACCCATCATTAATGTGACGTCATAGTACTTTCTTCATATGGAAAAGCATAATGCGAAGTGAGCTTAGAACTTTCTAATGACAATATGTATTATGTAGCTCATTTCGAATCAGTTTAATGATTAGTTGTGCTTTTTTATTGGTCAGTACTATTTAGGAATTTTAATAATTATTATAAATAAATTTATTTATTTAGCGCTTCATTGTAGAAACGAAAGGTTAAGCATTAGTTTAATCTTTTATTTTAACGTCCCGTTAATGATGAACATGCGCCCGACTGGGAAAGGCTTTTTGGAAGATTTAAGTCTTGAGTTACGGTGTTGGAATTAAATCTTTTAAAGAAAATGTGTGGCATAGAATGCCCTAAAAACCCCTCGAGTGGCATAAAATGCTCCTTGGTAAAAGGTTCAATCTTGTCTTAAAAAGAGATACGTCAGTTCCTCTCTTGGTCGCTAAAATATAGACATAAAGTCGGAAACGTCGTATGTATCATTCGGATCGATAGAAGGTTAGGACAAATGTCCTACAAGCACAACTTCTATTTTCTTGTTGAGGCAAGCTGAACTGGTTGCGTTTTTTTAATTGTTTATTTCTAACATGTCTGAACTTAGAAACTTATTCTTTCAGAAATGTTCATTCTTTAGTTTGGTTTAAACACACACCACACACAGCCGCAACAAAAAAAAAAGGCACACACACAGAAGGGAAGAATGTTAAAAGGGTTCTTATTATAGTTTAATTGCATTATTTTTGATTACGATATTTTTTTACTTATTTTGTTTTGTTTCGAAAATTTACTTTCGCAAATATATTATTAATATATTTAAGCTACAGCAAATTTTGGGAGGCGATTGTAACATGTCAGAGGCTCCCTTCCATGTTAACATTATATGTGAACATAGTATTGTTCTATTTTTAAGTCGGATAAATTTCCAATATTGTGTCCCACGGTAATTTAAGTATTTATATTTCTTCTCATATCTCAAGTGGGCCATTTCGTCTGAAATTCTAGAAACAAAGTTTGGAGGGCCTAGTAATTTATAGTAAACCAATATATTAAGATATCTATTCATAAAATAATTTGAACTTTATTTCAATGTCATAAAGCTTTTGTAGTTTAAAAATCTGTTAAAAATCAGTTTGGTTTCTTATGTTTCAAGGGCTTAGACTCGTATTTCACACGTCGTCGTAAAAATGAATGAATAATGTTTGTTTTGGTTAAAATATTCTATGCAAATTTGAACCATATAATAAAGAATTAAGAAAGGGGCGGAGTTCTACAATATGTGCTTATATAGAAAAACAAATGCGGTTAGAATAAAAAAGTGAAGTGTCAATCCCATAGGCGTAAAGATATAGTTTAAACCACACCCAAAAGTAGGTCAATTTGGACCTTATTTTAATTAGGAAATAAGGTGTAATTAGTGAAAGGACTGTACGAAATTATGAAATTCAGTATTGGTTATTGGGAAACCAATGACGTACAAGGAAGTGGGAAATAGCAGGGATGACGGGATCTAAGGTAGGGATCGATAGAGTCCCTTACGAGATGACTCTTCGTCGCCTTCCGCAAACCGTCGGACGTCGGTTCTCTAGCTAGGTCTATCTAGATTACCTATATTGTGTCCTGACCTGGACTTTGCTAGTTTCTCATGATGCTGGTAGAGTTTGGATTGGAGCATAATGTAGTGTAATTTGTTGTGGGGTTTTACTTGAATAATTTTAGAGAAGTACATTTAAATTGTGTTAATTTTAGTGGGTTTAATTCCTTTTGTGTTGTTTATTGATTTGTGGTTCAGACAAGTGCTAGTATTTAATATTGTACTAGTAAAGTTTAAATTATAAATCAATAGACTTATTAATATTGTAAAGTTAGTATTGTTCATAGTGGTTTTGTAATTTTTAGTGAATTTTAATTATTTATTGATTTGTGCTCAGACAAGCGCTAGTGTGTGAGAACATACTAAGTGAAGTTTAAGTTATAGTTATAGTTATAAATCAATAGTCTTAAAGATTGTAAAGTCTTGAGTTGTTTCCAATGAAAATTAATTAGTTTGTGTTTTAATTGTGTTTAATATATTTAGTGTTTTGGCCTGGTTTATTTTAGTGATATTAAGCACTGAAATGAACTTGGTTGGAATACTCTATATATTAATTTTAATTTAGTTTAGTGAGTTGTTTCGTTCATACTTATGGGTTAGAGAGAACTAGTTCCGATCCAACATAGTGTTGGGGGGTTAGTAAGTTGTGCAGGTAACCTAACGGTGGCAACTACAGCGCAGATTACTAACTTGCGGTGTTTTTGATAAAACCCAGGTGGGGACCTGGCAGTTCCTGCATTTATTAAGACAGGGTCACCCCCTAGGATCTGGAAGATTTGGGTTGTCATCTAGACTTCTTAAAGAAGCCAGATTCTAGTCCAATTATCCCGTATCTATATACTTATATATTCACTTTTATATTACCCCTTTCCGGCCTTACTTCTGCTGTCCCAATCCACTGTGTGGAAGTATGGCTAGCACACGAGGAATAGGGTCTAGACTAAATCGAGCTTCCTCACTCGTCTTAGTTAGCTATAGCATAGAAATTACTCATTGCACATCGAGTAATTACGCGAGTAAATTAAATGTGCATCCCGGGATGCTAGTTTTCAATTATATCGGTAGAATAGTTGGATAGATTAGCTGTTAGGTTAGGGTTTTTATTTATCAGGTCTAGGCCTTTTGTAGGATTGATCTAGATTTATAATTTTAATATATCAAAGCCATTAGATATTTACAGTAGGTAGCTAGGTTCCTTTTCGATACATTTATGGCTATTTTATTGTATTTGTTGTTCATTATTATGGGTTTATGGGTTAAATTCAAAATAGCGGTAGCTAGGATGTTGTGTGGGGGTTAGGGTTTGTTAGGATTTTATTACATATATTTATTTATGACTTATTGACAAACTTGACTTACTTATGACATGACTGTATATATTTTGTCCCTTGTAACGCTACTGGTAGAAATATATTGTGGGAAAAATTAAAGTAAATAACCACAATATAATGTAGTATTGTAGAATCAATTTGCTTACAAATAAATATTTGTTTTGCCTGTCCCTTGGCAGTTTGTATGACGATTACATTCTGTTTTCTGCAGATTATCTGTGATTTTCACACTTGACCTTAAAAATACGGGGTCATATATTATTGAAATTATATCAATGAGTGATTTATCCAGGCTAGATCGAGGCAGATGCAAGATCCGTGGTTTATTTTGGTCCGAAAGTGTGATTCAAAATGACTACAATTATAGTTTGGTTAATATTACTTCATTGATTACTAAAATGTATTACAAAATTGCAGAGTTCTGGAGAATTAGAGTGGATCAAATACTGCTGCTCTAGTACCAGTAATTTGTCGGGTTAAATTGTCCCTTTGAATATATTATTCCTCCCATTAATGATTGAAATGAAGTTTGAGCTGGTAAAGTACATCGTGCTCAGAAATACCTATTAAAAATAAAATAAAATAAAATAGGTATAATTTAGCCTAGGGACCTGACTCCATCCGGGCGTGACTGTAGATAAGTAAGTTTGTACGTACTATAATAGTAAAAATATAAAATATTTTGCCATGACGTTACTATAATTATTTTCCTTTAGCTAGCTAGGTTAGCAAGCAAATATATAAAAGGAAAATATAAAGTACAAACAAAAAGGACTTTCTACTTTCATGGTAACTGGTCACGGTAGGGCTCGGTGGGAGATAATTTAAAAAAAAATATAATTTATTATTTATTCATCAAATTGACTTAATGATTACAATTTATTACTGAATTCATTTGAATAAGATATTCTTACAATTTGTTATAAATTTGCAATAATCTTTTTTTTTACATTTGACAGACTTTACTTACATTAACATACCTTACAGACAATTTGACTATGACATTCTATAGACTTATTTGATTTTGACATATTTACTATTGACTTATTGATTACATCTTATTATAGACTTAATCTGATTAAGTCAAACATTACTACAACCTGCAATGATATTTCTTATTACTCTGACATAATTCACGGTTTAATAATTATTTAACAATATTAGGATTTATAGGCGTATTATTCATAACTCTTTCCTATTATGCGAAAAGGATTTCGGTTACTATTAGCGGTTACGACGAAGGGTCCTACATAAACACTAAACGATCATTTGGCCAATCTACTGATCCAATTCAAGATATTAACTTATTTAATTAGTATTTATTTAGGTTATTTGCATTATTTTATATTAACTAGTAAAGGTAATTACGGTTTGCAGTATTTTAAAGGTTTTTAGACTTTTAGATTTTCTTATTGGAATTTTTAGTATTTTAGGCAAGCCTAGGTCTAGCTAACTAGGGGTAAATTAGGGTTAGTAGAGGAGAGAGGGGGGAGAGTGTTACACTGTGACGTCAGCAACAGTGATGTTTTACAATTGTCGCACCTGTCACCGTGGTGAAATTGGAGCCTGGTGTTTTATTTCATGCATGGTGTAAAATAATTTATTTTAAGTACAGTCAAATACCCTATTGATTTTTTTTAAATCATTTATTTACATACAATATATATACAGTGGTACTACTAAACGAAATTAATAACTAGCTTAAATCTAAAATAGGCCCTTGAGGCATTGTACCAAGGATGCTGGCGGCATTTCCTCGCTGTATCGCAATGCTGATACGTTGTGCGAGGTAGCCGCCAGCTCTTCGGTCACCAGTTACGTCAACCAGACGCTTCGCGATTTCTGCGAACAACTTATGCGCGCTGGGACCCCATGGACTGATTGATTGATTGTGTATGTCAGAATAATCTTAAGCCTTTCCAGAAAATCTTAGAGTTTTAATGATATTTTGAGGTACGGAACACCTCAAAAGAAAAAAACGGAACCCTTATAGGATCACTCGTGCGTCTGTCTGTCTGTCCGTCTGTCACAGCTTATTTTATCGGAAACTACTGGACCAATTAAGTTGAAATTTGGTACACATATGTAAATTAGTGACCCAAAGATGGACATGTTTTTTTTATAATTTTACAATACATAGGTTCGAAGTTATTTAAGAAAATAGCCAAAAAATTACCTTTATCTCCGAAACTACTGGGTCTAAAATTTTGAAAAAAATACACAAAATAGTACTTTACATATAGATGACAGGAAAACCTATTAGAAATGTGCAGTCAAGCGTGAGTCAGACTTATGTACGGAACCCTTGGAACGCGAGTCCGACTGGCACTTAACCGGTTTTTTTCATTACAGCACTCCAAGGCCCCCTGGACCGCAAGCAATGTCTGGCCCCATACAAGTTGTACACCGTCAAGGTCATCAATGAGCTGACCTCGCTAGTGAAGGACAAGCGACCCGGGTCCAAAGGAGGCGAGGACGAGGACGAGGGAGAAGGTATGATGCTGTAGCTGTCTCACTCAAAAGCGATCTCTTCCAGACAATTACTTACAGCTTGGCAAAAAAGAGTAGAAATTAAAAAGTGGCAACACTGTAGTGTCGTACCTTTCAAACCAATCATATATATAAAATCGAAAAACCAGAATGGGATAAAAAACGAGCGAAGAAGCGAGATGGCGCCTTACAAATTTCTACAAAAGTTTTTGACACGTATCTCGAATACGACGCACGTATGATAAGAAAAAACTGTTTAAATCTATTATCTAAATATGAGAATAGGACTAGAGCATAAAAACTATCGCTTTCGATGCGTATTCAATTTACAATAAGCAAAAGAAAATTTCATAACAATCTTCATTTTACGATGATCGACCATTTTCGGCAACTCTCGGTTAGTTTCGTTTCGGTGGTGGTACAGACAAAATTATTTGATGTGGTGCTACAGACATACCCAATGTTTATGTTTGTCATGTTGGTATACAGTTATTGCGGCGTTTTATTACACGAAGTAAAATAAAAAGTGCTGTCAACCTCAACCAGCTCAACCTTAGTCTATAACCATACGAGTGACTTAATGCCATAAATGACTTATCAATCAAATTAGTATTATCGTATGATTATCGTGTTAATAATTTGTATTTTATTGTTTTAAATTTCTTTTTGAGTTCTATTATTCAGATTGACTTTCACGGCTTCGGCAAACATTGCCATTCGTCCGAAGACGGGCTGCCGAGATGGGCCAAAAATACAAAGTTGATACCAAGTTAATATGAAACCCATCAGTTCAAGGGATGGTGCCCGTAATAATGTGTGTGTGTGATAATTATACTTTAATGACTTTACAGATATAACCAATTCGGGAACTGTTTTCTCGCGTAATACGATACCAGGTAGGATTTTTTCTTCTTGCTGAACAGATCAAATATATCGGAACGGCCCAGGTATTCACAAATATCTGAACAATGTGAATTATAATGTAGTTAAAGTGCATGCTCAGATATTTTGGAGCTCAAGGGTTGCTCAAGATCTGCTCAACCTCGGCCATGGCGACTGGCGAGAGCTATCGCAAGACCGGGAAACATGGCGTGATCTGGTGTCGGAAGCCAGGACTCATTTTCGGTTGTAGCGTCACCGTAGCCGTCGTAAGTAATGTCAATATCCAGACAGGGAAATGGGGACTATTTACGTTTGTATGAAAATGCGATTTATGGGCGGTGGTCGTACATATTCGTCTTAAGGCGGAAATTAATCTAATGAACGTTTTTGCAATTGGGCTTATAGAAATAAATAATAAATTTGGGTTAGCATTTGAATCACGCATTATAGGGAGGGGCGGGGGGAAGGGTGGCATTTTATAGGGGTTGGTCACCCCTTTCAAACGACACCCGATTTGTGTCTAGGAGACGCGTAGTTTTTTTTTATAAGTGTTTGAAATTACGTGTGACGGAAGTGACGGAACGAAATACAGTGCCAGAGTCACCGTTAGGTACGACGACGAGCGAAGCGAGGAGTGTTAGGTATCTTGCGTTCACAACACACCCGACTCGCTGTCAAAAAAGAAATATAGTGGTCAAAAACATGTATACGGACAAAGTGCTCAAAAACATGTATACGGACAAAGCGCTCAAAAATATGTAAACGAAATTTTCTAAGTCCAAATTGGTTACCCTTTCGTACGCATTGGTTGTTTTATAGAAACATAACCTCAAAAATTAAAAAAATATTTTCGTGGTAACTATTGATTTCCTAACTTTGGGGATGGGTTCGGGGGGGTTCCTACTCCCTCCCCCCTCCCTATAATGCGTAATTCAAATGCAACCCCATAATTTTATGTTGAAACAGGTTTTAAATAAATACCTACGTAGATGAAAAAATACAATCTTGCTTTTTATCAAATCACATCATTTATTGAGAAATTTGCGAATTAAGTTATCCAAATATCGGTTACAAATAAGAAGTCCCTATCACAGTTATAAACCCTGGCAGGGTTCAATACATAATAATATCGGTATTTAAGTAAACATAAGACAAACTCTTTATTTCATTTACGCGGGCCCGCCTAGTTTATATAAGAAAACGGGACGACACTACAGTGTTGCCACTTTTTAATTTCTACTCTTTTTGCCAAGCTGTGTTCACTTACTACTCTGGCGCAGCGACCTAAAGTTCGTCTTGGTCTCCAATCTCCAACACGACTGCTCGCCACTGATCCCGGTCCGGTGCCGTTTCTCGTCAGTTCTCAACCCGGAGCTCGCGCAGATCAGCGTCCACCACATCCGCCCATCGATACCTAGGTCGACCGACCAGGCGGCGCCCTATCAGTTTTCCCTCAAACGCTCTTTTCACCGCCCGATCGCCTCCCATTCGCTCAAGATGGCCGAGCCCCCGAAGCCTTAGCGCCTTTGCCAACCAGAAAACCTTCAGGAAATCACCTTATAGAAGAAATATAAGGGTAGCAAAAAATGCAGAATAAGAATAGGAAAAAAAAATCTACATACATACGACATACAGTCGAGTAAATATGTATACATTTCTTCGCCTTAACCCAGGGATCTCCAAACTTTTTACCTGAGGGCCCCTCAGAAATATTCGCGCGGGCCACCGTCGGTTTTGCGCCGGGGGAGGGTGTCTGGTTGCTGCTGTTAGGAACAGTTCCACTCTCAATGAATGCTGAACCCCTGGAACCTGGCTTCCGCTGGGCACTTGCTTTGGGTGTCGGTGGGCCGGATTGGAACGCGTCGCGGGCCGGGGTTTGGAGACCCCTGCCTTAACCCATTGCAATAAGTTGAAAAAAAAATATACATATTTATGAACTCGACTGTAGGTACAGGTACAAACGATCTACATTCATACGAAATGAATAAACGATACATACATTCAATATAATAAAAAGCGCTGGTGGCCTACCGGTAAGAGCGTGCGACTTTCAATTCAGAGGATGCAGGTTCAAACCCCGGCTCGTACCAATGAGTTTTTCGGAACTTATGTACGTAATATCATTTGATATTTACCAGTCGCTTTTCGGTGAAGGAAAACATCGTGAGGAAACCGGACTAATCCCAATAAGGGGCCTAGTTTCCCCTCTGGGTTGGAAGGTCAGGTGGCAGTCGCTTGCGTAAAAACTGTTGTCTCCGCCAATTCTTGGGATTAGTTGCCAAGTGGACCCCAGGCTCCCATGAGCCGTGGCAAAATGCCGGGACAACGCGAGGAAGAAGAGACATAAATATAATAAAATATTAACGTGAGATTTTTTTTCAGAGACCGAAGTCCTAGTGGACCCCCTAAGCGACGATGCGGTTGGAAAGTATATGGTGCGGACGGGCCGCACGGTCGCGTCAGTCCGCGGTCGCGTCGCGCAACATGAGAACTACTTCAGCGAACCCGCGAGGGACAACCAGGTGTGTATGGAACCCTAGGGGAGGCCTACTAGTGTCCTATGTCTTAGTGGATCCCCTGAGCGACGATGCAGTGGGTAAATACATGGTGCAGACGGGCCGCACGGTCGCGTCAGTCCGCGGTCGCGTCGCCCAACATGAGAACTACTTCAGCGAACCGGCGAGGGACAACCAGGTGTGTATGAGTCCTAGGGGAGGTCTACTAGTGCCCTATAACTGATCCCCTAAACGACGATGCAGTGGGTAAATACATGGTGCGGACGCGCCGCACGGTCGCGTCAGTCCGCGGTCGCGTCAGTCCGCAGTCGCGTCGCGCAACATGAGAACTACTTCAGTGAACCGGCGAGGGACAACCAGGTGTGTATGGAGCCCTAGTGGGGGCTGGCGGCCTACTAGTGCCCTGTTATTGGTCTATTGGTCCCTCTTTGTTAACCCTTTATCAGGCTGATACTTCAAAAATGACAATTGAATATCAGTCTTGTCAGTATCGAGAGTAATCGAGTATCAGTAATGTGCAGTAGACATTTGGTAAATCATGTGTTTTTAAAACTGATGTAGAAAATTCTTTTGTAAACGTTCACGCATAATGTAACATTAGCAATAAGGTTTTCTCAATAAATTATTCTTATTCCTCATGGCGTATTCCTTGTCAACTGTTTTCTTTGACAGGACGCCGCCATGTCATTGGTAGCCATCGCGGTTTCACACATCGAGCCATACCTCTACTGGAAGCCGGCCCTCATAGACGCTGTGGTCAAATATGGTGACCGGTTGTATACGATGTCGCTGGGAAGTGCGAAAAACCCGCCGCGGGTGACCACTACAGAGTGTGTGCGGGACTATAGGATGACCAACTTTAACGTAAGTTCTGTATAAACTGTAGTTAAATGCAGATAATGTTTTTTACGGGGGATTAATGCTTTGATTGCAAACGTTATGGTCAAATATGGTGACATATTGTAGGTATACTATGTCGCTGGTAAGTGCGAGCAAGCCACCGCGGGTGACTGCCAGTGTGCGGGACTATTGGATGACTAGCTCTAACGTTAGTCTAGGTTTTGTAAGGAAAGTAACAGTGAGCCACCTCTGTCTGGTTTCAGGTTAGAACGACTGTAGGTGACGATGTAGTGAACGGCGATCTGAAGGCAGGCGATTCCGGATCCCTTCTCAATGTGCGTCGGGCCATCGGCAAATTCTTTGAATCGGTAAGTATTTATATAGAGTACTAAAAGTAAATTTGTTTATAAAAGTAAAAAAAATGTGAGTTTTATGGCGTTACTCATAAGCGTCTGTCAAATCTAAGGGCCTCGCGTTGTATAGCAAAATTAGCAAAAGAGATGATGCAGTAGAATTATTTTATTCCTTTTGTTGATGCTACCAGGCGTGGCTCGCTCCGCGATTTCGTCGCGTCGCTACAAGTACATGCGGCTCACACCAGTTTTGGTGTCTATTATCAGTAGTAGTTGCCGCGCACCGCTACGGAACGGACGCCTTCTGTTTCTCAAAAGCTTGTAACTTGTAATACAAGCGGATGTCACTTTTTGACAGCTTTTGTTAGAAAGGGACTTCCACTTGTATTATATTTATAAGTTACAAGCTTTTGAGAAACGGGCCCCTGCTCGCAATTGCGCTACCTTGCGGTCACATCTGTCGTGATAGACACGTTTTGTTAGAGAGTGAACCATCTGTACCTAGTACTATTATTCTGTGATGCTACTAATAATATCATTACCAGAACAAGTACGGTGTGATCTGCGCGAAGGACTACTGCGCGGCGATCTGGCAAGGAGAGGCCGGCTCCTTCTGCATGTTCGACCCTCACTCCGTCGGGCCCACCGGCAAGTCATCTCCCATTGGAGGGGCTGGGCTGATTGTCTTCAGCACGACGGATGACCTGGCTGACACTTATCGAGAGAATGTTGAGGCACTTACTCGGCCAGGGAATAACCTGTTAGTGCTCTTTCAAATACATTATTTTTTATTTTTCGGGGACTAAAAGTTAAAATCCGTTGCATCTCCTCAAAATTACACCACGTAAGATTTTTGGGACAATAATAATCCATAGAATAATCCATTAAATTCTCTGTCCAACTGAAAAAAGTACCAGGAGCTCATAGCTCAGCAGGAGCTTTCTTCGACCCTCACAGCATCGTACCGACTGGGAAATCATCTTATCGCTCCACAAGCGGCTGCCAAAAGTACCAGGCGCTCATAGCTCAGTAGGAAGTTCCTTTTATTTGACCCTCACTCCGTCGGGGCTACCGGGAAGTCATCTCCCATTGGAGGGGCTGGGCTGATTGTCTTCAGCACGACGGATGACCTGGCTGACACCTATCGAGAGAATGTTGAGGCACGTACTCGGCCAGGGAATAACCTGTTAGTGCTCTTTCAAATACTTTATTTTTTATTTTTCGGGGACTAATTAAGTTAAAATCCGTTGCATCTCCTCAAAATTTACACAACGTAAGATTTTTGGGACAATAATCCATAGAATAATCCATTAAATTCTCTGTCCAACTGAAAAAAGTACCAGGAGCTCATAGCTCAGCAGGAGCTTTCTTCGACCCTCACAGCATCGTACCGACTGGGAAATCATCTTATCGCTCCACACTCCATGTACAAAAACACCATAAAGCGGCTGCCAAAAGTACCAGGCGCTCATAGCTCAGTAGGAAGTTCCTTTTATTTGACCCTCACTCCGTCGGGGCTACTGGGAAGTCATCTCCTATTGGAGGGGCTGGACTCATTGTGTTCAGTACGATACGACGGATGACCTGGCAGATCCTTACAGAGATAATGTGGAGGCACTTGGAATAACTTGTTAGTGTTTTTAAAGACGCTTCCATAACCTTAGAGACTATTGTATTGATTGAGGTTTAATAGTAAAAGCGTTTAACCGACCAGGGTATAAACAAGTCAGTATTTGTATATTACTATACCAACAATAAGAGCCACTAGCGCACAGCAGTAATAGAAGGGTGATAAAATCTTAGAATCGCAGTATCTTGGCAGGATCGCCATGTGTAAGAGCCGGGCCGGTGTTAGAGATTAAATAACAGGTTCGAGGAATATACATATGATTTATTTTGGTCTAATGAGGAAAAACACATATTATAGGCAGAGCGCGGCGAAGCAAAAGCCACACCACTTGTGGCTATACATTATAATTACACAAATGCTCACATACCCGCAATGTTCGCGAACTTTTCGTAACAAGATCGGCTGCGAGCACACCAGAGACAGCAACGGAGTTGATAGCAGTCGCCGTGGCCGAATCGGCCGTGGAGTTAATTACTTATTATTATTCTACAAAACTTTCTGAAGACACAATATCGCCGCTATACTTACTCAACCTCGTATCTGCAACACTCATTTGATAACAAAAACACCCGTATTCCGAATGAAAGAAAAGCGACATTTCCATCAAATGATTGTTGCAGATATGAGGTTGAGTAAGTATAGCGACGATATGAAATGCCACCATTTGTTGAACATGTTTAACGTGGTGCCTTGTTTCAGTTTCTCGATAACTCCAATCTCGGTTGCGTGGGAGTTCACTCCAATACCGGGCAAGGCGGTGGCGCCGAGCGCCGTGCCCGACGAGCCGTATGAGTGCAAGGTGAGCGGACATGTCATCGCCGTTACCATAAGGGCCCCCATCCTCAGGGGGCCCTGAAGGACAGACAGTAACAGTATATTTGATTACCCATGCTAAATAGAAGATCATAATTCATAGTAGAAATATGTTAGTTGAATTAGCTTTGTTTACTTTCCAAAAGGGCCCCAAATTCTTATGTGCCCCAGCATAGTTTAAGACGGCCCTGGCCGTTACTGTCGTTAGCCAAGTATACAGATGTAACTTAGGTACTCTGTATATTTAGGTATTTAAATAAAAGTAAACAAAATCTACCCTCAAATGTCTCCTTAAACCAGTTGAGGGTAGATGAAAACATTACATGATTAAATAATGTAGGTTAAAGTCGGGTCCATCGTTGACAGATCCAGGCGGTTTTGTATTTGGTCGGTTAACCAATAAATGTTATAACTACCCGAAAATTTTACAAATTGTTTGTTTACTTTTATTTAAATACTTAAAGATACAGACTATAGTGCATACATTGTTTTCCATCGTATTTTCACGGAAAAGTTCGTACCTATTTGTCATGCTACTTCAGTCAACCTCAGTACTTTTTGTGCCGAGTCTGACTGAAATAGCAAGACACGTTCGAACGTTTCCGTGAAAATACGATGGAAAACAATGTATGCACTAGTTACATCTGTAGCCAAGAGTACTTTGACATGTAGAAGACTGACAGTAGTTATAGTGTTAGAGTCAGACCAAGCTAAGTCTGCACCGATTTTGATAGCACGCTGTGTAAGTGTTATTGAAAGTCGGACGTCAGTACCACTCGGCCACCACCATAAATAATGATTTCTTTTTATGTGTTAATTTCATTTTTTAACTAAATTATTGTTCGACAGGTGCTAACAGCATACGTGGAGATGGGTAACGGCCGCACCATTCTAAGAGGCTCGCGTCCGCCAGACTCTATGAGGTGAGTATCCATATTCACTTACAAATTCACCGCAAACCAGGAATTTGGGTTACCTGAGTAAGGGCTGATTTAGATGGCGCGCGAACTCACATGCGATTTTAGTTACATTGCGGACTGTTGGTTACGTCAAATTCAACCAACAAATCAAAAACCGCAATGTAATGAAACTCGCGTGCGAGTTCTCGCATCGTCTAAATTAGCCCTAAAAAGTCAGGGAGGGGGGGGGGGGGGGGGGGCACTGCTCAAGCCACTGATTTACGAGACCCAGCCAGAGACCACAGGGGCATGATCCCTATGAGCCCTCCCTGAATCCGCCCTTGCCGCAAACTAGATTGCAATGCTAGTTTCTTCCGCTGGTCCTGGAACTCTTCTTTTTCCTAAATAATACCTACTTAACGCCAGGGAGCGTGGACCTACCTAGGAACAAACTTGTATGACGGTGGACGCACATGTGCGTCGGGGGTAGTGAATGTGTTAATATCCATCCTTACTAATGTTATAAATGCGAAAGTGTGTCTGTCTATTACCTCTTCACGCTTAAACCGCTGAACCAATCTGGACAAAATTTGGTATGGAGATATGTAGTTTGGGCTTCGAGAAAGGCCAAAGGGTAATTTTTATCAATCGTGTGTCGCTTACACTGCTGAACTGATTTAAAAGAAATTTGGGTGGAATTACTAATATAGGTACTTAGACAAAGTCGCATGCATAAGCAAGGCTTTAAGAGCCCATAAACATGCACACTAGCGCCACTGCTAAATAACCGTGATTATTTAAATTTAACGAAAGATATTTAAAAAAGGGGGCCGCTACGTAGTGTATTGTGTATTTAAGTACCTTTTGAATACATTAAAGTAGTTTTTATGTTGCTGGATTCCTCGATGTATGAACTCAAAACAAAAACGGCCGTTTTAACTTTGGACACATAGATTGACGAATCCAGCAACATAAAAACTAGTTTCATGTATTCAAAAGGTACTTAAATACTCAATACACTACGTAGCGGCCCCCTTTTTAGGGTTCCGTACCCAAAGGGTAAAACGGGACCCTATTACTAAGAGTCCGTTGTCCGTCCGTCCGTCCGTCCGTCCGTCCGTCCGTCTGTCACCAGGCTGTATCTCACGAACCGTGATAGACACGGAAGTTTCTAGACAGTTGAAATTTTCACAGATGATGTATTTCTGTTGCCGCTATAACAAAAAATACTAAAAAGTACGGAACCCTCGGTGGGCGAGTCCGACTCGCACTTGTCCGGTTTTTTTAAATACCTGTCGTTAAATTTAAATAATCACGATTATTTAGCAGTGGCGCTAGTGTGCACGTTGATGGGCTCTTAATATTTCCCTTCGTGTCAGGTTCTGTCGCGATGCAGTACTGCAGTCAGCTGCAAGTGCAATCGTCGGCGCCTGCATGTCGCACGTGCGTCAGCCGCATCTCTGGACGAGGAACACTGTCGATCAGGTTAGAACGTTTTCCTCCCGAAATATTAATTTTGCAGATTCTCTATAACGAGTGATTCCATCATTCTGCTCTTATTCTCATCTGATCTGATGAAAATTGCACGTTTTGTCGCTTTCCATATCGTCAGGTGACAGGCAAAACTCATTAATTACTAAATAAATATTAAACAAAAATCAACCTTATTTAGGTATTAATATGGTTCACTATGGCTATTAACTTGTGGTAGTAATTAGTGAGTTTTGCTTGTCACCTGACGATATAGCGTATGTCAAAAGTCATAGGATGACCATGATTATCAATCTCGTGCGCTTTTGAATCCCTTACTACGCTCAAGATTCTAAATTAGTTATTATAGAATATTTCGCTTGCACGGGACTCAAAATAAGCACTCGAAGAAATATCAAACTTTGATCTCTTGTTGTACAAATAACTATATCCTTAAAATCTCAGGTGATGTCAGAGGGTTGCAAGCTGTTCACGGCGTCCATCAACAATCTTGGCTACGAGTTCAGACCTGGAGACGACATTCTCATGCCCTTACAGGTAGATAAACCATCACTATATACTCTGTGTCATTAGGTATTTAAATAAAAGTAAACAAACAATTTGTACATTTTCGGGTAGTTATAACATTTATTAGTCAATCAACCAAATACAAAACCGCCTGGATCAGTCACTGAGCGACCTGACTTTAGCCTACATTATTTGATCATGTAATGTTTTCATCTACCCTCAACTGACTTAAGGAGCCATTAAATTTGAGGGTAGATTTTGTTTACTTTTATTTAAATACCTAAAGATACAGAGTATAAATAGCGCACCCCTCCAGAACACCTTCGATTACTAATGGAATATATCAAAATTGGCAAAATTTTCAAAATTTCCATGCACAAGATAGAGCTTTCGACCCTTAATTTACTAAAAATCACGGAAAGTCCCGAGTTCAAAATGTTCTGGTTAAGAAAAATATACAAAAAGAGGGTCAGAGATTGTGTACAATATTTTGGACAGTGCTAAATTAATGGTTAAAATTTTTCAGAAACTTTTGAGGACAACTTTTTGGAAACTTTCTGCAACATTGCCTTTTGTACTTTTGATCAAATATTTCCTTTCTAAATTAAAAATTAACAGAGACAAATGCAATTTCGATTGGCCAAAAAACGATTATAAATACGAGTGGAAGTCCTTTTTATAGGTCTTTGGGTGGGCTAGTGGAAGCCTGAAAATGTTATCCTCTAGCCACCCAGAGGCATATAAAAAGGTCTCCCGTTCCAGTGAGTTTTACGTGTCTGATATGACATACAATAGAGTTAGACCAAGAAAAGTCTGCAGCGATTTTGATAGCCCACGCACTGAAGTGTTACTTATACGTCATAATTTCATAGAAGTTTGACGCTTAAAATAACTCTTGCACTGCGTGGGCTATCAAAATCGCTGCAGCCTTTTCTTGGTCTAACTCTAGCTTGTTTCTTGGCAAGTTTTGATTCGTGGGCAGTTAGAGTTTATAATGTTTAATTATTAGGTAGTTTCTCCATCAATAAAATCTAATTGTACCTATTCGTGGCAGGTGATGAAGCGTTTCATCCTGGGCTCGAACTACGTCCGCTTCGATCTGCAGGAGATCTCTGGCGGACGGATCGATCAGGTGAAACCCGAGGGTGCAGACACGTTGAGGTAATTCTAACTAGTAAGAAAGCGTTTGATCCTGGGCTCGAACTACTGTAGGAAGTGTCTGGCGGACGGATCGAGCAGGTGAAACCCGACGGTGCCGACACGTTGAGGTGGCTTTGCTCAGAAAACATAAAAACTCAAAAATGCGCGTTTTTCCAGAGATAAGACCTAGCTTTCGCCCCCAAAAACCCCCATATAGCAAATTTAATCGAAATCGTTAGAGCCGTTTCCGAGAACCCCGAAATACAGGCTATACTATTGGCCCATAGATTTGTCGAGGCTCGGAAGTAGCTACTTGCAGGCTGAGGATTCGTATTAAACGGACGACCTTGGGAGTCCGTTTAATTGAATCCGAAGCCAGCAAGTAGCCTTCCAGCCGAGTCATATATAGTGCTTTTCTCAAAAATGGTGCAAGAAATATAAATATAATAAAAATATTTTACAAAAGCAACGTTCTTACGTATATATTTTCACAGAAAAAAGTAGAAACAATTGAAAAAATTAGCTTTGCCGCCTTTTTTATTTTTTTTAATTAAAAAGTAGAAGTGTATTTTTCTGCCGAAAATACGCCAAGCTATTTGAGACAGCTAAATAGTCGCGGTACCAACATTATAATTATAAGTACTAATCGTCTGTTTGGCTGTTTAATGGGCCTGTGCCTTCATTTGATATGGCCATTTCAACTTTAAAAAGTTTGGAACACGACAAATAATGGAATTTGTATGCAACATTGCAGTCCCAAAATCGAGACTGCAATGTTTTTAACTTTTTAATTTTTGACTGACCATAAACTACGCGCTTCGCGACCAACTTTTTAAACGGCAAAGTCGACTTTGCCGTCCATTTTTGAGAAAAATACCTTATAACCAGCATACATATTATTATAAAATATATCTTAAAACTAAAAACACACAATTATGGGTGCGATGCAGTTCGCAACCCCGCAGTGTCAGGGAGCCAGCCGCGGAACCGCCGGAAATTGACACTCTTCGGCCAAAACTCCTCCTTGGTGAAGGTCGTTAGATGTTCAGTCGGAACATCCATCTAAATACCTGTCGAGTTCCGCACTATGAATATTAATTTATTTAAAAAGAAATTACATAAATGGCTTAACAACAAAAACTTTTATAGTATGAGTGAATTTTTTGACGCAGGTTAAATTAGTTAATTTGTAAAATTTTAGTTTTTAGTTACCATTTTGCATACCAAATGAGGTTAAACATGTAAACCTACCATAAGTATTATGAACATCTTTGTAACTGGTAATGTTTAATGTTAATAAATGATCTTTATCTTTATTTTTAAACGCTCAGCACAAAAGAATTAAAATCCACACTGTGTCGAGATTCCAACTTCACGACCCTCAGGATGAATCCGGACTTGACTCGTACATACTTTACGATCTCCTCGACCTTCGTAAGGTAGTGTAATCGGGACACATGACAGCAGTGTCGACGGTGTTGGACGAGCCGGTTTTCTTCTCTTCTCCACCTTCTTGAATAGGGTTGAAAATTCTCGAAAAAATCAAATCGTTTTTTTCAGGACGTTATGAATTTATCGTTTTTTTTCCGTATTGTTCAGATTTTTTGGGAAAAGAATGAAACGTTTTAAACTAACGGCAGCGTCAAAGTCAATAGACATTCTCACAAACGATCGCCAGCCAGCATTTAGATAACAAAACACACGACTAAGCAGGTGTAGTTAGGTACCTCTATGGATTAAATATAAATGAAATTGTTTTTTTCCGAATAAAACTAAAAAAACATGTCTTTTAGATTATATAATTTTTCCGGGTTTTTTCAACCCTATTCTTGAAACCATCCTCGTGGCATCGCAAGTCCCTCGGCTGTAAATACCCCCTATTGTCGACTTGACCATCTACGGACACGACTTTGCCTCCCCTGTTCCAGAACGGCGATAGCCCGCTTCTTCGGGCGCAGAAACACGCACGGCATTATATGGTGCGCGCCGTACGCGGCCGCCATATGGTCGGCACGGGGTCCGACTCCGCCGTACTATATGTTGGAGCCGCACGCTGCCGGACCCACAGGCTTGAGGACGGACGGACGGGTATTACAAGTTTTTCTAAACATTTCATTCCGCCATTCGTTTAATGTTTAGTTCATTCATTCGTTCTTTCAGTCTGCTATTCATCTATTCGTTCAATATTTCATTAAGTCGTTCTTTAGTCAAATTTTCCTTTAAGGTGGTATTCCATCTGTCCATCAGCCATTCGTTTAATCTTTACTTCATTAATTCGTTCTTTCAGTCTTTCATTCATGTATTCGCTCAATATTTCATTAATTCGTTCTTTAGTCAAATTTTCCTTTAAGGTGGTATTCCATCTGTCCATCAGCCATTCGTTTAATCTTTACTTCATTCATTCGTTCTTTCAGTCTTTGATTCATCTATTCGTTCAATATTTCATTAGTTCGTTATTTAGTTCAATTTTCCTTTAACGTGGTATTCCATCTGTCCAATGTGCATTTGATCAAAGAAATTGGGTGACTTCATCAAAACTAGAAACGCGGTCTCTCGACGCGGTCCCAGTACATGCCATCTTGAAACTTAAGTCATTGTCAATAGAGGTAACTGACTCTGCATGATTCATGCAGAGTCAGTTATGTTTATTTCTGCCAATCTCATTCAATTATTAGCACGTATGAAAGGAACATGGATCCTAGACTTATAACTAGATACATAACATTCCACGCAATTCATTAACATAATACCTATACGAACACAAGTAAAACATGATATACACACAAAAGTAAAAATAGCAAACTTATACGTAAAGACTAAACTAAAACATGCATGAATCAATAGCTATTTACAACAGTAATAAAAACTTAAACCAAGGTATTGGATAAGTGGAATGGTTATCCTTCAATGAAATATGTTCAAATATTGGATATAAAAATTAGACAAATATATTGAACAGATTGAATACCACCCTAAACTCCCTAAAGAAATAAATCATTCACTTATCCAATCCTTCATTCATTCATTCATTTAATTCCTCGATCGTGGGACGCTAAAGGATACAGCTGTAGTGCATAAATTGTTTTCCATCGTATTTTCTCGGAAACGTTCGTATTTGTCATGCTACTTCAGTCGACGTCAACTTTTGTTACCGAGACTGACTGAAACAGTTCGTACGTTTCCGTAAAAATACGATGGAAAATAATTATGCACTACATGTGTAATAATATTTTGTTTCTAGGATATCGGAACGGCGTGTGTTCTCACGTTTACTTCTCCAAAACTCTTGGCGCTTGCGTAAGTTAATAAATAATACTTTTAATTCTTGGAAAATATTGACAAATAGTACATTACGAATAATACGATACAAGTACACCCACCCACTATCATCAGTTACCCGTGAACAAGATGCATGTAACCGCGTCGAAATATCGGGAGCTCGAAAACAATACAAAGGGTCAAACAGATCACTGTGTTATGTCTTTCCTGTAGACATACACAAGAGTTAAGGGCTATAAAGGTTAATTTTCTTATTTAACCCTTATCCACGTGAAAAGGTCCTCCTTTTATTTAGAGAACTATGATAAAATCATTGCTTACATGCCCACAAGCTATTAACTATTGCCCACAGGAGAGAAAAATGTGCTGTTCGCGATAACACACTAGTTTTCTCTCCTGTGGGCAATAGTTAACAGCTTGTGGGCATGTAAGTAATGATTTTATCATAGTTCTTTAAATAAAAGGAGGACCTTTTCACATGGATAAGGGTTAAATAAGAAAATTAACCTTTATAGCCCTTAACTCTTGTGTATGTCTACAGGAAAGACATAACACAGTGATCTGTTTGACCCACAAAAGGTAATCACGGTCCATATCCCGGTCGATATAAGTCTGAAACTAACCGTGAATCATTCAAAACTGTTATAGGCCCCGTGCATGAACTATAGGGGGCAGCATAGGAGCCGTCAGATTGTCGGCGCGAGGCGTAAATGTGTCGTTTATGTTTCCGATGTAGTCCACAAGATGGCAATACCTACTATGCACAAGGAAACGTACCGACGAGAACGGTAGATGGTAGCACTAGTTTTGGCAATGTACATGTGCACATATGTTTCCGATTCAGGCCACAAGATGGCAGACTCTCCCTATATGATTTTACTTTATAAAATTTTGTCGGTTTTCGGTAAAATATTTATTATTATTTTATTATTTATTTATTCCTAAACATTAAACAAACATTATGATAAACATTCACAGCTACCTCCAAAACATCCCTCCGAAAGACCGTCTAAAAAAGACCTACCACCTCTTCAATATCTCCGTGCATGTGGCACCCATCAAGAAGTTACTAAAGGAACCGCCATTAGTCAAGTCTTCACCTGATGTTAAACTGGTGCCCGCCACGAGCAAGGTAGGATTTTTAGGGTTCCGTAGCCAAATGGCAAAAAACGGAACCCTTATGGATTCGTCATGTCTGTCTGTCCGTATGTCACAGCCACTTTTTTCCGAAACTATAAGAACTATATACTGTTAAAACTTGGTAAGTAGATGTATTCTGTGATATTAATAATGTATGTAATATCAATATTTTGGGGGTTCCCCATAATTACAACTGCAACTCAAAAATTTTTTTTTTTCATTAAACCCATATGTGTGAGGTATCTAGGATAGGTCTTCAAAAATGATATTGAAGTTTCTAATAATCATTTTTTTCTAAACTGAATAGTTTGCGCGAGAGACACTTCCAAAGTGGTAAAATGTGTGTGTCCCCCCTGTAACTTCTAAAATAAGAGAATGATAAAACAAAAAAAAATATATGATGTACATTGTACATTACCATACATCGTTATCGCGGGAGCAAATACGATTTGACAATACTGAAAGATTATAAAAAACAGTCAAAAACAGAAATGACATTCGTATAGAGAAACGTTTATACCTACGACCTTAAAATGTATAATTATTTTATTGAATATCAATGCTATCTTACCTCCATACTTGACTTGATTGGTACTTAAAAAGATTACCTATTAGGTACGCAACCTTATCAGTCAATTTAGACATTTGTCAATCTTGACTGATCTTTATTTGTAACAACATAATCAAATAGAAGTTGCCTTTAAAATGCCTCGAAGGAAAATAACATGTGATGAATTTGTGGGGTTGTTTATACAGGATTATCCTGAGCTAGAGGCTCGCGATACAAATCTATTTTGCTCGAAGTGCAATATTAGTTTTTGTAAAACTAAATCTTCCGTGAAACGTCATTTTAACTCTGAAAGACACACTTCTCTCAAAAAAGATTTTAGGTTGGAACTGACAAAATTTCTAGTAAGCTGTAACATACCGTGGTCTCAAATAGAGAACCCTGTATTTAAAAATTTCATTGAAGATTGTGTATCTGGAAAATTTGAAAAAACTGTTCAGGTCCCTTCAGAATGTTTGCTGAGGCAGACTTGCGTGAATGAATTATACGACAAAGAGATGGATATAATTAGAGACGAATTAAAAGACGCGTATATATATGTAAGTGTTGATGAAACCACAGATGCTATAGGTCGTCAAATCGCTAACGTTATAGTAGGTGCTATGCTTGAAGATGATGTTGGAACTCCACACGTGCTGTCAAGCAAATGTTTAAATGAAACGAACAATATCAGTATAACTAATACTGTAAAAAATGCCCTGGATGATTTGTGGGGCCCTGGTCACAATAAGCATGACAAGGTGTTGTTGTTATTGACTGATGGTGTGGGGTATATGTTGAAAGCTGGCAGAAATTTGAAAACACTTTTTCCGAACATTGTCCATGTTACATGTTTAGCCCATGCTCTTAACAGAGTTGCCGATCAAGTTCGTGTTCTTTTTCCAGAAGTTAACCTATTCATTTCAAATGTAAAGAAAGTATTTCGCAAATCTCCGAAAAGAGTAAAAGCATTAAGAGAAATGTTTAATGGAATTCCTTTGCCTCCAAACCCAACAATTATTCGCTGGGGAACATGGATCGAGGCTACCACTTACTACAACAAGTATTTTGATGAAATAAAAAGCGTTATAGACACATTTCGTAATTCAGACGCACAGTGCATCGTCAAAGCAAAAAAATCTTTACTCAGTGCAAAAGTTCGAAAAGATGTAAATTTCATAGCAAAGTATCTGCAAGTAATACCAGATGCTATAAATAAACTGCAGTGCCAAAATCTATCTCTTAGTGAAAGTTTGACCATAGTACAAAATACATACAAACATATATCCAAATTAATTTTGAATAAAGATGGAAAACAGATTTTAAAAAAGTTCAAAGTGGTTTTGCAGAAAAATGCCGGATATGAAGTTATGAAAAAAATGTGTGAACTGATATCGGAGAAGGAGATAGTACTAGATTCAACGATATATCGTTCTACATTTGATTACTTCCGTCGTTTTAAAAACGCACCCATTACAACAGTAGCAGTCGAAAGATCATTTAGCCAATTAAAATGGATATTTACTGCACGACGCCGCAGATTAAGAGTAGAAAACATAGAGAAAATTTATGTCGTATATTACGAAAATCACTTAAGATCAACAAAAATTAAATAATGTTGTACAAAATAAATCATGAATATTTATTTGATATGTCGATTCCGGGTCATTATTTACTAACAGAGTGTAAAGCAAGATTTATGAACATTATGCAACAAAAACTTCGTGCTATGTATGATGAACTTCTTGGAGGCTTATAATGTGTAGGCAGAAAGGTCTGTTTTTACTAAACGGGCAGTCTGTTTTACCACTTCTTTAATAAATTTATATTTGCTCCCGCGATAACGATGTATGTACATTACCATGCAAACTTCCACCGATAATTGGTTTAAACGGGATCTAGTAAGTATTTTTTTTTTAATAAGTCATAAATCGTAAACCGTTATTTTAGTATGTTACTTGCTGCTACGGAACCCTTCATGGGCGAGTCCGACTCGCACTTGGCCGATTTTTATACAGTGTGGGGTACGTGGTATGGGGCTTTACAAAAAAACTGGCCAAGTGCGGGTAGAGCCACATTTAATGGAAAGTTCCATACCTTTAGTCCTTCATACGATATGAAAAGCCATTTTCCCGGCACTTATTACGTCTTTTCAATAAGAAGGTAAGTTATTTGGAAAAAAAAACTCATAATTGGATTAACCGATCATGTTCATTATAGGGTAATTCGCCAGGAACCGGCCACTGTTAGTAATTGGCCACCAAATGAATTCTGTTCACCTATAAACAGAGTTAATTTTAGTGTATTTTGGGGTTTCAATAACTGTCCAACCTTCAATAACTAGCCGCCTTATACTAAAATGAATTCTGTTTATAGGTGAATAGAATTCATTTTTAGTTTAGGGTGGCCAATTACTAACAGTGGCCAGTTACTGGCGAATCATCCTACGTCCGGTTCAAAAGTTAGAGGAGGAAGACACATTATTTTCTAATTTCGAAGCCATTATTTAAAAAAAAAGTATTTATTACACCAAAAAATGTTTACTAGGAACCATGCCATTAATTTAATTAATGTGAGATATGTAAAGTGTTAATACTACAACTAAGTGTAAGGCCTGAGTGGACGCTCGAAGCGGAGCGTTCGGCGGGGCGTGCAGTGTGGCGTCGGGCTCACAAGTGGTTTGAGTAGCGTGCACTAAGGCCGCTCCTATACGTTTGCATTTAACATGCACGGCGCACGCCCCGCCCCGCTGCACGCTCAACTCGAGCGTCCACTCAGGCCTTACACTAAAGACACCAGACTCGTTAACGTACTAATTCACCAATTTTCATCCAGGTTGGCGTCGACGGTCTGAGACGGCGAGCATCCGAGGCGGACAGAAAGCATCCGCCTGGTGGTATCACCTGTAAGGATGCTCAGAGGGCCACGGAGGCTCAGGACAAGGAGGAAGCCAAGCTGAAAGGTGAGTCATCACCATGTACCATTGGAGACAGGAAGCATTCTGGTGGTAAGTATCACCTGTACTCTAGGCCACCAGCGCTTTATTTAAGCAGGGTACAAACTAAAACTATACATATTTATTTCGTATGCTGTCACAGGTCGTCGCAACGCAAACGGCTGGCTGGTCCTCGCGGATGGCTCGCAGTACCTGAGCGCGCGACATTCCATCGCTTGTCGCAAGTTCCCTCACGGTTCCCGCGGCCACCAGGTATGTTCGTCCTTGATACAAATACTACTTAAGGGGTCCACAGATTACCAGTTCGCCGGACGATATCAGCCAAACGCAAAAGGTGACAGTTGCTATCGTCCGGCGAACTGGTAATCTGTGGGCTCCTTTAGCCTTTGCACACGACTTAAAAAGAAACAACCACATTTTATACTCTCTTTGGATTTTTGGTTGAAGAAATATCACTTTTAATACTGACATCGTTATCGTACCGCACTGATCTCTAAGCGCCACTTGCACCATCCCACTAACCCAGGGTTAACCGGTAAAATCGTTAACTCAGTGTCAAATTGCATTGGTAACCATGGTAACTCCAGGTTTAACCGGTTAATCCCGGGTTAGTGTGATGGTGCAAGTGGCGCTAAAAAGCATTGTTCTAATACGACCGATTGTCCCTTAAGGTGTAGAGTTAACTTACTTAGACAATAAAAGTTTTGAATGATTCACGGTTAGTTAGACTTATATCCGCCTATTCCACTTATCCTTACCGCGATATCCCCCCCAGTGGGGATATGTGGAATATTTTTCCATCTATTTCTACTGGTAGTGATACATGGAATCAAGTCGTATATCTGTCGTAGTCAGATCGTATAATCCGCCGTATTACATTACGGCTAGCCGTTATCAAAAACAGGGGCGTTTTGAAATGCGGCGGTTCGACGATTAGCCGGATTGTCATTGCGATACGTTCTTCAATAAGGCGGCCAACGTTTAGCCGCATCGTAATACTATTTTAGATTGTAGAGTGACCAGTTCTTTCGGTCGCCTACATAACCGGAGTTTGACAATGTTTGCAATTTAATTTATTTTTACCATGGTCCCACCGCACTACATGTGTTTCTTTTCCAAAACATTTCCTTCACAACTTAATTAGACGGAGCCCCGCAAGCGGGGCTCCTATTTCTGGGCGGTTTGCCCTTCGGGCATCTGAAGCTACCTAACGAACCTAACCTACTTACCTACCTACGCTTTTTTCCCCAAAGTGTAATGTTTTCACGGACGTCTCACTAAATCAATAGGTAGGTAGGTTAGGTTCGTTAGGTAGCTTCAGATGCCCGAAGGGCAAACCGCTCAGAAATAGGAGCCCCGCGAAGCGGGGCTCCGTCTAGTTAAGTTGCGAAAGAAATGTTTTTTGAAAAGAAACAGTCCGACGAACTCCAGATTTGATGGACACCCCAGCGTTTGTCAGGCAGCGCCACGGGTGTTAAAAATGGGAACTAAAAACTGTCAAAGCGGCGGCTAATGGCTCGCTGTATTACATTACGGCTAGCCGTGTTGAAGAACGTATGGCGCCGAATACATTCCGGCGGATTCTCATTCAGCCGCATTCAATCCGGCTAATCGTTAAACCGCCGCATTTCAAAACGCCCCTGTTTTTGAAAACGGCTAGCCGTAATGTAATACGGCGGATTATACGATCCGACTGCGACATATCGACCGGGATATGAACCGTGATTACCTTTTGTATTGTTCTCGAGCTACCGATATTTCGTTATTTCACGGTTCATATCCGGTCGATATAAGTCTAGTACTTAGACAATGTTCCCTAACTTAAAATTGTTCAGGCCCTGGCGTGCGCCGTGATGGCGGTGGCGATGTCCCGAGTCCAAGATGTCTGCCGCTGGTGCTCTTCCACGTTGGATGCTATTCTGCTGAGCGGAGACCAGCTGTACCAGGACAGCTACTTGCACTACAGGCCAAAGGACTCCAAAATACTTCAGATAGAACAGGTGATGGCACGTGGTAGGAGTTCGGAGGATCTTGAGGGGAGTTGGAGACAAAACTGTATTGGGAAAGTGTCATGAGTACATTACAAATTCGCTAGCCTAAAATAATTATAACTAATTACAGCGCCACCTATGCACTGTATAGGGAACTAAGTAGGTACCTTTATGTAGATCGATAAGCCATCTAGGGATTCTAGGGCTCGATAAAGTGTGTAAGAGGTCACATAGATGGCGCTGTTAACTACACAAGTTAACAACAGGTTTGATTTGGTTTAATGACTACACATTATAAAACAAAGTCCCCCGCCGCGTCTGTCTGTTTGTGTGTTTGTAACTCAAAAACTACTAAACGGATTTTCTTGCGGTTTTCACCTGTCAATAGAGTGATTCTTGAGGAAGGTTTGTGTATAATTTGTTAACCCGTGCATAGCCGGGGCGGGTCGTTAGTAAATGATACAACCGAACGCGCTTGACTCTGCATAAATGTTTTTGTTGGTATTGATCATGGGTCAAGATAAGTGAGTACGTAATTCGGCTATATACTTACTACGGTGACGCAACGACCCAAAGTGAGTCCTGACCTCCGACACCAGATCACGCCATGCCTCTCAGTCTTGCGATAGCTCTCGCCTGTCGCCATGGCCGAGGTTGAGCAGGTCTTGAGCAACTACGTCGCTCCAGCAGTACCTAGGACGTCCAATCGGGCGTCACCCATTTGGCCATATACTCACAAGAAAAACAAAGTGAAGAACTTTTCACGCTCACGAAAGTTGAGGATACTAGAATGATGCTAGTTCAGCGGTGTTACTCACGAATTCGAGCCAATTGTGTAGTGTAACGCAACTAGTTGCGACCAATCGCGCGCATGATGCAAACTCTCAACCAATCGCGTCGTGGCGTTAGACTGCACAATAAGATCGAATTCGTGTGCTGCTGTACTGGCCCATTCTTATGTCCCGTAAGGGCCGTTCTTAGATATTATGCCAATGTTTGGTGCATGTTGGCGACTGGCTGGCGCGCGACCTCTTTCGAACATACATTATTTGTAAAACGTTTGTTTTATTATTCCATGTCAGTCAGTCTGCCTGTCACCATTTTTTATTTGACGGGTAGGAAAACAGCAGATGTGAAAAGGGCTATTACTAGGCAAAACAACACGGCTCTGCCAATGTACTGACAATTTTGTTTCGAGCCCATGCATACAGCAGTGCTGTAGGAGAGGACAATAATATGATTTAGACAACGCTTTTGAAAAGTACATTTTTCAGCAATAAAAGACTCATGCAATTTTATTATACGATCAAAATAAACTGGATTAAACATTACTATTATGGTTCCCATTACTGGGTCATTTTATGTTCATGTGTAAAATTTATTAAAATAAACATAATTTTTGTGTGGAACTAGACGAAATAATTTGCATCGGGGCTCGTAATACAGTCCACCCCATTAGCTATCAGTGCAATTTGTTTGTTGTTTTTTCAAAATTCTTGAAAAGCTTTGTCAATAGTGCCATCCAACCTATTCGTTGCAGATCCTTCGCAAGTTCTACACGCCGGGCAACTGCGTGTGTCGTGTGGTGGTGTTCCAGCCTCGGCAGGTGGGCCATGTGGACTCCGACCTCGCCACACAGGTACAGAGTTAGAGACCCTTAACATTTAGGGCGTTTAACCCTTTGAACCAAGCCTAACTTATGGAAGCCAAACATGGACTTTCACCAACAAAATAAAGCATAAAATTGCAGTTTGTCAGCGCTCGATGGAAAGAAGTAAGACATTTCAAAAAAGCGTGCTAAAGAAACCGCAATTTAAAAACTTCTATGGACGACGAACATCGCAATTTATAGTACCAGATCTCATAAATAAACTCCCAACTGAATGGAAGGCAGAAATTTCAGCTAATAATATTACAAACTATCTTAAAAGAGCAATATTGAATCAGCTGTAAGGAAATTAGTTGTAGAATTAGAATTAGTACTTTCGTATTGCACCCCCCCCCCCCCCTCCACCCCTTCGCTTCCAGCCATAAGAATTATAGCTTCCATAATAATCAAATTTCATCAAAATCGGTTCAGTGGTTAGAGCGTGTGACTTGACAGACAGACCGACAGACAGAGTCAGAGTTAACTTCGCACTTATAGGTATTTATATTATTATATAAGTAATAATAGTAAATAATTCTAAATACTACAATACAAAAAGTTGAAATCATTGGTAGGATTATTTGTATACGTAATAAGATAATGATGGAGCTGAGCGTAATAAGATAATGATGAGATGGAGCTGAAGGAGCTGAACCGGTTGCTGGACGACCTAGCTTCAGCCTCACGACGCATCGGTCTTAGCATGAATTTGGATAAAACCAAAGTCATGATCAATGGCCACATTGATCCAATACCGATAGTCGTACATGGTCACCTCCTCGAAATCGTTTCCGAATACACTTACCTTGGGCAGATTCTGCAGTTAGGTAGAAACAATTTCGAGAAGGAGGCCAAGAGGAGGATCCAGCTGGGCTGGGCAGCGTTCGGGAAACTTCGCCGAGTCTTCTCGTCATCCATACCGCAATGCTTGAAAACAAAAGTTTTCAATCAGTGCGTCCTACCCGTCATGGACACTCACGGTAGGGTTGGTCCACCAGTTCAAAGTCGCTCAGCGAGCTATGGAGAGAGCTATGCTCGGGGTTTCTCTGAAGGATAGGATTCGTAACGAATACATCCGACAGAGAACCAAAGTTACCGACATAGCTCAAAGAATTAGCAAGCTGAAGTGGCAGTGGGCGGGCCATATCTCAAGAAGAACCGACAACCGCTGGGGTAAACGTGTTCTTGAGTGGAGACCGCGACTCGGCAAACGTAGTGTAGGACGCCCTCCGACCAGGTGGGATGACGATCTGCGAAAGACTGCAGGCCGATGCTGGATGCGGCAAGCTGAAGACAGGGCGCTTTGGCGCTCTTTAGGGGAGGGCTATGTCCAGCAGTGGACTAATATAGCCTGATGATGATGAATAAGATAATTAAAAGCTCAAATAAATTTGGAGCATCCTGTACTCAGGCGAGTGCAGGCCGGTCGGCAGAACAATAGGATAAGGAAAAAATGTTATTTATTTGGCGCTCAGTGCAGTGGTGTCGGTTGTTGTAATTTAAATGATAGATTAAATTGAGCATGTTATGAATATGTAAGTAGTTTCTTAAGTTGTTGTTAAAAGTTATTCTATTGTTGGTTAAAATCTACCGCGGATGGAGTATCGAGACAAACCTTACTGGTTTAACGATACTTTTGTAATTAAGCTTAGATATTGTGTTGTAATTACCTGAATAAATTAAAAATTAAAAATTTAAGGAAAATACACAAAGTAAGAAACGAAAATATAAGAAAGAGAACCAAACTCACAGATTCCCTCCAGCATGCATTGAGACTCAAGTGGAAATGGGCAGGCCACATTGCTAGATTTAATGATACTTAAAACATCATGGTCAGGGCCTATAGCACAAGGAAAAAGGAAACCAGGCAAGCCACGAAGGCGTTGGGCAGAAGATATTCATAAGGTCGCAGGTGCAAGCTGGATGGAGTCAGCCAAAGACCGAGAAAAATGGCATGGGTTGGAAGAGGCTTTTACCCAAACGGGGTCCATATAAAACTATCATTTATGTCAAATAATATATATAAAACTGTTAAAAATTAATGAATTATGAAAGCTCTAATAATAAAAAAAAATCCTTTCAACGCCACGCCTATCCTGCGCGGCGCGTCATCGTGGACCTTGTCAAAATGCACGGTTAACCCTTTACTAGGCTGACTGTTCAAAAATGACAATCGAATGTCAGTGTTACTCATCGAAAACAGAATACATGTTTGAAGTGTCAGCGTAATTCGCCAGTAACTGGCCACTGTTAGGAATTGGTCACCTTAAACTAAAAATTAATTCTATTCACCTATATAAACATAATTAATTTTAGTATAAGGCGGCTAGTTATTGAAAACTGGCCAGTTATTGAAATGAATTCTGTTTATAGGTGAATAGAATTCATTTTTAGTTTAGGGTGGCCAATTACTAACAGTGGCCAGTTACTGGCGAATTATCCTATGTGGGAAATATATATCCCTTAGCCTGATAAAGGGTTAATATTGGGAGGTAGCCACAACAGCGCGCGTCAGGTGACGTCTTTGGCGTTCAAAGTTAGTTTAATCCTATACGACTAGGTCGAATTGTGTAAAATTAAAATGCATCAAATAAAGCACTAGAACATTAATAGAGAAACGTAGATGTCGTAGACAGTAGTTATTTTGACACAATTTCTATTTTAAAACCCGTATAAAACAATAAAGAGTAGGTAATTTGATCGTGACGTCACATGCTAGTGTTTCATATAAATTCCATAGTAGCAAAATCGTTTTGACAGTTCGAAAAAAGGAACTACTAAGAAACTAGAAGATACAATGCAAGTATTTTATACCCGAAATTTAAGGGTTTGATATCGAGTTAATGCATCTCTGTCCTCAATATGTTAAATACTAGTAGTCAAATACCTTATTGGTTGTATTCGCAGCTCACGGCGTTCTTCAAAGAGGAGAGGCACGGCGTGCTGGTCGCGGGGGATGGAGACTTTGCTGTCGCACTCTTCAAGGCGCCCAGAGGTCACTACCATCGCGCACTGTTTACTGTACATCGGTGGACTTTATGCCTTTTGTAATAAGATCCACCGATGTACAGTTAGGAGTGTTGCGATTTGTACTTAACCCTTTGAACGCTAAACGTTATAAACAAAAACATCAATGACACGCCAAGGTCCCAGCCGCAAGCGAGCCAATACCTTACTCGAAAGTGTGACAGATACTTTGACAGCGTACGCCATAGCACCTATGTTGTCCATGGCGCTGTGGGCACGACTAGTAACGACGACATTAAGACTTAAAGTCGTCCTGCTAAGTCAATTAGCGGTATCTCGAATAAAAATTTAAAGCAAACATATACGTTACATTCTTTATCAGAAAATTCCATTTTCAACGTCATTTGTTTTTGAGATACCGCCATTCGGCTTAGGAGGGCAAGTGTTCTTCAAACTGAAATTGAACTTTATGCGTACGCACGTAGGTCTATGTTGCTCTGTGGTCTATGACGGATTAATCCGTCTTTGGCATTGGACCTGGCGTCGAAAAAGTTAAATGGCAGCTCTTATTCATATAATCAAAATCAGTTTTCGATAAGTTGTAGGTATCATTATCTGCAACTTATGGAAAACTAGTTTTGAATTTTCGATAAGTTGCGTCGTATGATTGTTGTGTTAACCTCTTGTCTGTATTTTGTAAGGATCCTGACCGAATGAGTCTTAACCCTTTACCAGGCTAAGGGCCACTTGCACCATCCCACTAACCCGGGATTAACCAGTTAAACCTAGATTTACCATGGTTACCAGTACAATTTGACGCTGGGTTAACGGTTTAACCGGTTAACCCCGGGTTAGTGGGATGGTGCAAGTGTCGCTAAGGGATATATACTTATTTCCCACATACAGCACTTCAAACATGTGTTCAATTTTCGACGAGTAAGACTATTCGATTGTCATTTTTGAAATGTCAGCCTGGTGAAGGGTTAATCTGTGTTATAAACTGTAACGTTTTAAACTATATTTCGTAAGTGTATAGGAGCGCTGGTGGCGTAGCGGTAAGAGCGTGCGACTTTCATTCCGGAGGTCGCGGGTTCAAACCCCGGCTCGTACCAATGAGTTTTTCGGAACTTATGTACGAAATATCATTTGATATTTAAAGCCAGTCGCTTTCCGGTGAAGGAAAACATCGTGAGGAAACCGGACTAATCCCAATAAGGCCTAGTTTCCCCTTTGGGTTGGAAGGTCAGATGGCAGTCGCTTTCGTAAAAACTAGTGCCTACGTCAAATCATGGGATTAATTGTCAAGCGAACCCTAGGCTCCTATGAGCCGTGGCAAAATGCCGGGCTAACGCGAGGAAGAAGGAAGAAGATAACCTGTAACGTTTTTATTCCAGGGTTCTACATGTTCGACGCAACGGACCGCGACCGCTACGGGCGGGCTGTACCACCTCCCTGTGTCGGACACGCACGCGCTTGCTTCTCGCAATATCCTACAGTGAGTCATCATCATCATCTTCCTAACGTTATACACGGTGTTCACGAGGAACCCGAAAGAGTTTAACCACGCATTTATGAGGCCAAAGTAAGGAAAAAATGTAATATGAGTTAGGCCAATTTCGCCAAGAATTTTTTTTTATTTGTGAATTCGATTTTTTTTGTACATAAAAAGTAAATGTTTTTGGTAAACTTGTCACTTAAAATGGATTTTTATCTTTTTTTCGTAAAAAACCTAGTTTTTGCAATAAATAAAAACTTTTTTTAATTGGTATTATCTCTGAAACTAGGCTAATTACAGAGAAGTTTATAGGACATTTTAGTCATCTTTAAATACGATCAGGAATACACTGTTAAAAATTTTGAACTTAAAATCTTTTGAGTTACCTACTCGTGAACACTGTGTATATAGAGGATCGGAATGTATGTCGTTCCTAGCCTAAGTTACATTATAAAAAGTTAAAACTACATTATCTGCTTACTACAGGTTCAATCTCTAGCAGATAAGCTCGGCGCCAACATACCGCCCGTGATGAAGGCTGAGCAAGAGGTATTCTTAATTACAACCTTTGACGGATATCTAACGACTGGCCTTACGGGCAATAAGAATGGGGCATGAATGGGGCCAGTACAGCGGTGTGACACCGCTACAACGCGATTGGTTGATGAGTTCGCATCACGCGCGCTATTGGTCGCAACTAGTTGCGTTAGACTGCACGGTTATATATATATTTATTGTGTAATAGATTAAAGCTAGGTATGTACAGCACAAAAAGTACATTAATAACTTATATAACTAAAAGCTCGAATTCATGAGTGACACCGCTGAACTAGTCCCATTTTTAGTGCCCGTAAGGTCCGTTTCACTCACCGCAACTCACTCATGCACTGTTAGTGCTAGAAAATTAAGATCTAGGCTCTTCGAAACATATCGCGCGAGTAGCGCTGAAAAGCCCGGAAAATACGGGAAAATTTCAAAACGACTTGCTTTTTTTTTCAAATTTCTTTCCAAAAAAACATTGCAAGTTTCAGTTACAATACTTCCGAAAAAAAACAATAAAGCCGAAAAAAAACAAGTTCTTTTAAACATCTGTATTTTTCAATATACTTCATTAGGAATTTAACCCTTTACCAGGCTGGGCAGGCTGACAGTTCAAAAATGACAATCGAATGTCAGTCTTACAATCATCGAAAATAGAACACATGTTTGAAGTGCCGTACGTGGGAAATATATATCCCTGGTAAAAGGTTAAACAGGTAGGTTTAGGTAAAGGTTGCACGTCTAATGTGTTAGTTTCTGGCATTGTATTGACATTGACACTGTCATCACTTCATCAGTGGCATTGTGTATGACTTATTTAATTTTTCTGAATAAAATTGGAAAATAACCGAAAAAACGAAATCTAATAAAATTCCTGAAAAAACATTTGATTTTTTTCCGGAATTTTCATCCCTACGCGCGAGTGACTAAAATACGTGAGGGAAACCATAAAATTAGCTTTAATTAAGTTACCGTAGTACACGGTAGTTTAAATTCGATTCCAATATTTCCAATACAAATATCGTCAGGTGACAAGCAAAACTCACTAATTACCACCACAAGTTCATAGCCATAGTGAACCATATTAGTACTCAAATAAGGTTGATTTTTGTTTAACGATTTTTTTGTAATTATGGAGTTTTGCTTGTCACCTGACGATATTACAATACTATTTAACCCTTTGAACGCCACGCATGATGGCTCCTCTACACGATGGGCCAGCGCCGGCGACTCCAAGGGACGCAGTCATGCGGTAGAATGAGATAGCAATATCACTTGCTCCCTCTAACGCATGGCTGCGTCCCTTGGAGTGGCCGGCGTTGGCCCATCGTGTAGAGGAGCCATGACGTGCGCGGCGCGTCGGAATGCACGAAGGTTGAAATTGAGACGCGCGAGCGTCAGTTGACGTCCAATAGCGGTCGAAGGGTTAAGAAGAGGGCCGATTTAAGTTGGTACACTTAGGGCCACTTGCACCATCCCACTGACTCGGGGTTAAGCGGTTAACCCTTTACCAGGCTGACATTTCAAAAATGACAACCGAATGTCAGTCTTACTCATCGAAAATATAACACATGTTTGAAGTGCCGCATGTGGGAAATATATATCCCTTAGCCTGGTAAAGGGTTAAACCGTAAACCCAGTGTCAAATTGTACTGGTAACCATGGTAACTCCAGGTTTAATCGGCTAACCCCGGGATGGTGCAAGTGGCGCTTAAATAGTAAAATCGAATCATTATTTAATTATACATATTTGACAGGCCGGGCAGGACAATACTTCAGAACCCAAAGAGTCCAAGGTGAGGGTGATATATTTATATTTACAGTACATATAGTGCTACTTTACCGCACTAGTGCGATAATAAGCACATTAAGTAACTATGTCGAAAGTGTAAAGGGTGTTAACTCATATGTACCAGTTCGCCGGACGATATCAGCCTGTCAGTTAAACGCAAAAGGTTACAGTTCCGAACAACTGACTGCCTGATTTCGTCCGGCGAATTGGTAATCTGTTACGGTTACCATCAGTTTGTCACTGACATAAACGCCGTCGAGAACGTAATTTACTTTCTATACATCCCGTTTGCACTAATATGCGAGTGCGAGCGAGATGTATAGAAAGTAAATTACGTTCTCGACGGCGTTTATGTCAGTGACGAACTGATGGTAACCGTACTGTGGGCCCCTTAAAACGTTGTACAATACATGTGCGAATAGATAATTCGCAACTCGTGTCGATTTTTCAAACACTCACTTCGGTCGTGTTTTCATTTATCGCCACTCGTTGCTATTTTCCTACTTATCGCACTTGTATCGTAATGTACTATTAACTATCCATATGTTACAGGCTGAACAGAACGGTACTGAGGAACGTAAAGAGTCCAAGGTGAGAATACATATTTACATTTTTAGGGTTCCGCACTCGAAAGGCAAAATACGGAACCCTTTATCACTTTGGGGTTGTGCATAAATCACGCGAGGTGTTTTCGGCTACTTTTTGACCACTACCTCCCCCTTGGTGAAATTTGGTGAGGTTTTTGGCTAACCCCCCTCCCCCCACACAACCTCACGTGTATTTTTTTGATTTTTTTTCATTCGACCTAATTTTAAGATAAATAGTATTATATACTTGGTCAAGCAGATCTTGTCAGTAGAAAAAGGCGGCAAATTTGAAAAATGTAGGTGCGAAGAGATATCGTCTCATAGAAAATTTGAATTTCGCGCCTTTTTCTACTGACAAGATTTGCTTGACCATCTATATATAGAAAATCTTGTTTATTTTTCTATTTTCGTTAAATAGACTCGCTATTTTGAAGTGCAGAGTGAAGATTTATGTTTTACGAAACCGAGAAAAAATGTCTACTCATGTGGTAGGTTTTTTTTTCTTAATTTCGTTCACTGTAGAAAAATACACGTGACGTTTCCTTATACCCCCCCTCCCCCAACGTGATCTATCGTGATTTTTTCGTGATCCCCCTCCCTCTATCGAACCTCGCGTGATTTGTGCACAAGCCCTTTATTGTCCGTCTGTCCGTCCGTCTGTCCGTCCGTCTGTCCGTCCGTCTGTCCGTCCGTCTGTCCGTCCGTCCGTCTGTCTGTCAATACCCTTTATCTCGGGAACGCGTGGAGATATCGAGTTGAAATTAGTACCATATTCAGATCTAAAGTGTCATTCTATGGAACTTGCTAACTATGTAAACAAACCGCCATATTGAAATTGTCACTGAATGATGATTTCAATATGGCGGTTTGTTTACATAGTGTGCTATCAAAATCGTTGCAGACTTTTCTTGGTCTAACTCTATCCTCCTATGGCCCAAGGTTTTACCTATAGTACTTATTCAGTTCGATGAAATTTAAATCATATTCAATTGGAATAGAGTCGCATTTGTTTTGTTTCGTTAAATTTTCAAACAAAACCAAAATCAACTCTATTCCCTGCACTATAGGTTCAAATTTCAGTGACAAATTCTGGATTTTTCATTTGTATGGCTAGCCCTTAAGAGGGTAGATATTTTTGTATGAAATTCAGTTTTAAAACGAACTACGGTTTTGCAGGTATCATTTAAGGAGGAAGCGGCATCGTTTAAGATTTACGGCATGGAAGTTACGAGTTTACGAAGATTGAACCAGTACGAGAAGTGAACAGTGAGCCAGTGGTACACAGTGAACCAACGTATTTCGTCGCCGTTCATGATGTGCTACATAAAAAATGTGTTTGCGGGGGTTGATGAGTTTGAGAAGTGAGCCAATGGTAAACAGTGAACCAGAATTGTGGATTTTCTCATGTTTGATCAATAACTCGACTTTCACAAATATTTGCACGGTTTGTTAGTTCCTATTCTTATTTTTGACAATTTATGCAGTTACGAGTAATTCGTTATGTTGAAGTCTCGAAACCAAAATTTAACAAAAATATTGTTGTGTTTATGTCGTGGCCATTTTGTATTTGAAACAACGTTTTAATAAAAAATGAAACTAATGTGAAAACTATTTATTTATATCTCCCCTAATAATCTCACTGATATTTCAATAAAACTATGAAAATCTTTATCAAATATTTATTACATTTTGTATAATTTATTACATCTTTATTAATACAACAACACTTAAAATATAGTTAAGTAATCACACAATTTACAAAAATCACCTTAATATTACAATGTGAGCAAATACCATTTTATCATAACTATCATTGTACTTACTTATTACTTTAATTCCTGCAAACTGTCGTTTTATAGTAGTTTAATCACGCATATTATTTAAGCACAGTAACCAAAGTAAATAAAATTAAAATATCCATTACACATCCATATGTTTAATAATTAGATTCTACTCTTTTAGAGTCTTTTAATATAACTAGTTTATTTGCAAAACCTCATAAAAAAAAATACAAAGATGTAAAGTGCCATTCTATGGAACTTGCTAATTATGTAAACAAAACTCACTAGTATATTCATCATTCAGAGACAATTTCAATATGGCGGTTTGTTTACATAGTTAGCAAGTTCCATATAATGGCACTTTAGTAAAAATACAGTTTAATAAGGCATTCATGATAAATTATACAATAAACACATTTAGTTCGTTTAAAACGATCTAATACTCGTAAGAAAATAAGTAGCGTAGTTTGAACTACGAAATATAATATTGTAATTATTTACATTCATCGGCTTCCAAGCATGCGAGATTTAAATGATTATAACAGAATTATGTACCTTAACCCTTTACCAGGCTGACAGTTCAAAAATGACAATCGAATGTCAGTCTTACTGATCGAAAATAGAACACATATTTGAAGTGCCGTATGTGGGAAAATATATCCCTTAGTCTGGTAAAGGGTTATATTTAGGGGGAAACTTGACATATAATATTTCGTAGGTATAGATTATTTACTTTGATTTACCTAAAATATTATCAACCAGCTTTTAAAAGGTATCTGCTAGGATCTGGTTCCTAACTAATGTGTTATATCATTTGTACTTTAAGCCGGAATTAACTAACAGATTTATAGCTGTTCTAATTGAGTCGCTTAACTTCAAACTTGGATAAATCCATCAGTCAGATTATGCGATTTTGGTATTAAGAAAAGGTAATAGGGTAGATATTTGCTGAGAGTGTCGAATGGATTTACTATATAGATAAGTTAAGCGACACAATGTATAACTATACAAAACAACATACTAAACATACTAAATAATATGTAGTCACTGCTTTGAAACCGTCTTGTCCCTCATACTGCTAATCAATTATTGTTTTGGTTTAGGTATGGTAATATTATGTCGTTACTACGTTGAAAACATACTCTTTTCAAAGCATTACGACATATAATAAATGTAACCAAATGTGACTTTTTTAACCAAATGGTGATTGTCGTTTGTCGATAAAGTTGATTTCAAATTGAAGCTACATGGAAATAGCGCCTTATTATCAACCGACAAGTATCCTTTTGGTTGAAAATGCCACAAATACACATTTTTATGCACCCTTTCAATACCATTAATCCCACTTAACTATCCACACAGACTAGTTCAAAACAAAAATGACACAAAAAACCATAATAACCTCAAAACTAACAAACTTAGTACCGTCAGCAACGCATAATGAAGCCATTTGAGCCTTTTATGCCTCTTAAGACTCTCCGGTATAGTAGTAACTGGGTCTTTTAAGAGATAAACCCTAATGCCCTTCATGTAGTTGGCTAAGAACTCGTTCCAGTCGATGGCGCTGGTGTCGAAGTCGTAGATGTGCTTGTCGGCGTCACAGAGCTCGTTGTATAGGCGTGTCATGTTGTTGTTGTGGAAGCGCCATTCGCGGAGCGCGAAGAACTCTATTACGGCCGCGAATTGCTCGATTTTTGTGTAGGCTTTTCTTAATCTGGAAAGAATTTGAGTTTATTTTGACTTCGTCTACCTCGGAATGATGATGATAAAAACTTTAACCCCGTTACCAGGCTAAGGGATATATATTTCCCACATACGGCACTTTAAACATGTGGTCGCTTAACTTCAAACTCGGGTAAATCCATCTGTCAGATTATGCGATTTTGGTATTAAGAAAAGGTAATATGGTAGATATTCGCTGAAAGGGGCGGATGGATTTACCCGAGTTCGAAGTTAAGCGACACTTGTTCTATTTTGAGTATTAAGACTGACATTCGATTGTCATTTTTGAACTGTCAGCCTGGTAAAGGGTTAAAGTTTGAAGATATTTTTTTATAACTACTCATTTGGTATGAGGGGACTGTGTCCGTCATTAATGCGCTCGCAACACCTTATGGCTCCTCTACACGAATGGCCAACGCCGGCCAATCCAAGGGACGCATTTATGCATTAGAGGGAGCAAGTGATATTGCTATCTCAGTCTACCGCATGGCTGCGTCCCTTGGATTGGCCGGCGTTGGCCATTCGTGTAGAGGAGCCATTAAGTCGGGTTGTGCCCGACTTTTAGTATCAGGGCGCCTGGCATTAAGCCCCCTCCAGACTATGCGCGTGAATCGCGGGCGAAGCCGCGAACGCGAGTGTGTAGTCGATTTTCGCAGACAGCGAAATCGACTCCACACTCGCGTTCGCGGCTTCGCCCGCGATTCACGCGCATAGTCTGGAGGGGGCTTTAGAGCGCGCGCAGCGCGACATTTTCTTCAGAGCGCGCCGAAGGCGGTTTATTAACCTATTTAGTTTGTTTAAGTCACATTTTTGTATTTTCACTTCACTCCGATCCATTTTAGTAAAGTAGTTTGTGTGACGTACAACTAGCTATATTCTGTATCTTTAGGTATTTAAATAAAAGTTTACAAACAATTTGTACATTTTCGGGTAGTTACAACATTTATTGGTTAACCAAATACGAAACCGCCTGGATCAGTCACTGAACGACCACTTTAACCTACGTTATTTGATCGTGTAATGTTTTCATCTAGCCTCAACTGGCTTAAGGAGCCATTTGAGGGTAGTTTTGTTTACTTTTATTTAAATACCTAAGATACAGACAGATTATAGATTTAGGGAGAATACTCACTGTGGCTTCTTCCCGAGGAGGATGCACACTCCGTCGATGATGTAAGCCGGGATCCAGTGCATCAGCAGCGCGAGGAAGGTGTACATGGTCTTGGAGTTGGTCAGGGTCAGCATGTAGTACCACATGGCTTGCATGGGGGGCACGCTCAGGCCGTGGGTCTCGGCCAGGGACATGAATTTACCTGGAATAGAGGGTGAAACATGGTTAGACACCGTTTGATATTTACACAGAACATTTTTAGTTTTAATTGTGTGTCGATAGATGGCAGTAAATTTACTGTGACTACAAAATTTACAATGACAGTAACCCTACTATCTATTCTCAAAGAGGCTAAAGTCAGATCAAGAATGGACCAAGATAACTCTGCGTGGCATTTGTGATGACAGTGTGGAAATGAAAATTTCTACGAATGTTCATAATGACACCTCCACACGTCGTTGTATTAAAGTCTGTGCAGATTTAGCTTCAGTTGGTAGAGATGATGGGATTACATTGTTTAAAAGAGATAGATACATAGATATAGATAAAGAAGACAACACTTACTCCAAGTAATAGGGGCTTTCTCCGAACACACACAATGGTACAGTGGCGGTGCGTCCCTGGCCGGCGCCTGATGGTTCTCGGCGCGCGACACGCTCCAGGCTGCGGCCACACACGCGGCGGCGACCGCGTCGCCCGGCACGAGCGACGCGGAAGCGTTTGGCGCGGCGTGTAGGACGTGAAGGAGGCCTAGTTCTGCGCCTACTATTACCTGGAAAAAGAAGAAAAAGTGTTAGCGCAACCAATTATCACAGGTGAAAACTGCTCAGCAAAATTGATATACAGGTTGGCTAAAAAATAACTGCATTCCCGTTGCCAGGGAGGTTTTGGGATTATACTGAGCAACTTTTACTATGGGACCAACCCCGATATCGCGGAAAAATATTTGGCTGTTCTGTTTCATACATTGGCTGGTCCTTTTTCTATGGGAAAGTAATTTTTTTTCGCGATTAATAAAACTAGTGTCTGTTTTTTTGGAATTTGATTGCCAAAGTGGAGCCAGGGGTCCTAGCCAAGATAACTATATGTCAATCGTTTGCGCTACAACAATGACACGCTTTCTGTCTCTCTATCACTCTTACATATAACTGCGATAGAGAGACAGATAGCGTTTCGTTGTCGTAGTGCAAACGATTGGCATCTTGGCTAGCCACCCAGAGCTTCCTAAAGGGGCCCACGGACTAACAGTCCGCCGGACGGTATCGGCCTGTCTGTCAGTTGTTCGGAACTGTCAAAATTTTATTCTAACTGACAGGCCGATACCGTGCGGTGGACTGTTAATCAGTGGGCCCCTTAAAGGGGCCCACAGATTACCAGTTCGCCGGACGATATCAGCCTGTCAGTTGTTCGGAACTGTCGCCTTTTGCGACTCTGTACGACTGGTAATCTGTGGGCCCCTTTAGAATATCATTGGAAAAGTGCTAGGATATGGATGAGCAATGTACTTACCCCTGTAGGTCCGTACACGTTGTCTATCCACCCCGATACCGGATCCTTCGCTGTTCCAATCACTAGAAAAACAAAAGAATTCTTTACACACATGTAGATGAAATAAATCTTGACGGAAACTATCTGTTAATAGAATTCTGAACCAATAGAATCCTAATCAATTCTATCTGTAAATAGGATCCAACGAATATGTTATGGCAGCTATTTACCTTTACCAGGCTAAGGGATATATATTTCCCACATACTGGAGCCGCCATTAACAGGCGTTCCCCTCTGTCGAAAATAGGCGGCCAATGGTCAACCACATGTCAACCATATGTATGGACTGACGTTTATCTGACATGACGTACCTATACATTTGATGTGCCCCTCCCCCGCAAAAAACGGCAGACTATTTTGTACCGAAAATTTTAGACATGGCGTCTCCGTTGGTTATATCCTCTAAGTACGGCACTTTAAACATGTTTTCGATGAGTAAAGCCGACCACTGACTAACAGTCCGCCGGACGATATCGGCCGGTCAGTTGTTCGGAACTGTCAAATTTTTGTTCTAACTAAATCCGATATCGTCCGGCGGCCTGTTAGTCAGTGGTCGGTTTAAGACTGACATTCGATTGTCATTTTTGAAATGTCAGCCTGGTAAAGGGTTAAACGACACCGAAAAAGCTAGAGTTAAACCAAGAAAAGTCTGCAGAGATTTTGACAACACTCGCAGTGCAGGTGTTATTTTGAAACGTCAAACTTCTATGAAATTATGACGTATAAATAACACTGGAACTGCGTGTGCTGTAAAAATCTCTGCAGACATTTCTTGGTCAAGTCTAGTAGCGATCAACTTTTATTTATTTTCTCACAATGTAGATGCAAATAAAATAGGTGAATAAAATAAGTAATTTTATTCTTTCTTTTTAATTTTATTACATCGCAAAATACTAAAATGACAGTTTACTAATTACCTAATCGTCCTTCTTTTGTACCAATTTTGGACCAATAGGGAAAAACAAATTGTAATTTTAGTTCCTGATCGCTGCCAGTTGAACACCTGCTTTGGAAAGCAGAGCAAATCCTAACTTACCAATCGAAGGTCTGACGACCGCCACGGGTAGACCCTGGGAATACTTCTGCAGGACGTCCTCTGCCACGCCTTTGGTGTACGCATATGTGTTTGGGAAGTCTCCTATCAGTCTATAACGGAAAACATTAAAGGTTAGCTTTGATGATCCTCATCAATTATGATTGTGCAGATTTATACAGGCCATGTGTACAGTCACCACACGGGACTGATATGGCATTTAGGGTTCCAGGGACACCTCCACAATTTGTTGAATTAAAGTCTGTGCAGATGCAGGGTTAGCTTCAGTTAGAGATGATGGGATTAAAAACTCAAAACTCAAAGAATTATCAGCAAATAGGCCACAGGGGCACTTTCTTATTAAATTGTGTTCAAGAGAAAGATAGGTAAGGAGACACTTACTCCATGTAATAGGAGCCTTTTCCGAACACATGTTATGCCATTTAGGGTTCTTGCTAAATTGGGAATTTTATAGCTTAAGTATTGAACAACCAATTTAGCTTGGACCCTAAATGGCACAACAATGGTACGCGATGGTACCTAATCGTAATCGGGCGTTTTCTAAAATAAATATTGAAAACCCGATTCTCACAGATCCTGGTGTTTTTGGGTTCTTTCAACTCAGAATCACTAGCATATATTCAATCCTGATGATAAAAAATCTTGTCCCAAAAATTTGTATGAAAATTGTACATTCCACTACGTCACGCACATGCAAGTGAAAATTTTTCTCATAATAAAACGTGACGTAATGGCATGGACATTTTGGGACATCTTTTTAGGGTTCCGTACCCAAAGGGTAAAACGGGACCCTATTACTAAGACTTCGCTGTCCGTCCGTCCGTCCGTCCGTCCGTCCGTCCGTCCGTCTGTCACCAGGCTGTATCTCACGAACCGTGATAGCTAGACAGTTGAAATTTCACAGATGATGTATTTCTGTTGCCGCTATAACAACAAATACTAAAAACAGAATAAAATAAAGTTTTTTTTTTGCATTATGGTACGGAACCCTTCGTGCGCGAGTCCGACTCGCACTTGCCCGGTTTTTTTTAATGGAAGGACGGAGAATGCTGTCGATTCTGAGTAGAATGAGCCCAAGAATGTCCAGATTTGAAAGAATCAGGTTTTCGATATTTATTTTAGAAAACGCCCAATCACGATCCTCAGCGAAATGGGAATGGGTAAGAAGATAAATATAAAACTTGTCACGCGGAAGCTGAATTTTCAGACGAGAAACTTTTCGTATTAGAGCAGTGACAAGAAACTTTTCGTATTGCCCTAAATTATTGGTAGATGGCAGTAAGGCTAAAACACATTCCACTACTGACTTGGATACGAAAACATATCTGATTGCTATAACCAGTTGGTTTTCAGCAGGTTATACCACGGGAAACGAATTTTCACAGTTCGTAATGCTTGCAGAAGTACTGAAACTAGCCTTAAAATCGGATCTATATCTGAATCCCTAAAGTCTTTTCTCCTATCTTTGCATTCCCTAATATTGTTTGTCATAATGATCAGTTGTCCTAACACTCGTATACTCTAATTTTGGTTTCCCTATTATCGAATGGCCGATTTTTTTTTGTCCTAATATGTTTTTCCCTAATGGCACTTTCCATATTGAGTATTTATCCTAATGTTATGTAGCATAATTCTTATTTTACCTAATTATTGTTAGGCCTAAAAATTATATATCCTAACCATCATGTTACCTAATTTTACTTAGCCTATCGTTGCTTGACCTAACACTCGTATGCCCTAATTTTGATTTCCCTATTTCGTTTCGTTTTTACAATGGTCGCAGTTCTAACCTAACCTAACCCACTTTTGTGGCAGCAGTTCGTTTTTGCGAAGATCACAGTTCTAACTTAACCTAACCCACTTTTGTGGCAACAGTTCGTTTTTGCAAGGATCGCAGTTCTAACCTAACCTAACCCACTTTTGTGGCAGCAGTTCGTTTTTGCGAGGATCACAGTTCTAACCTAACCTAACCCACTTTTGTGGCAACAGTTCGTTTTTGCAAGGATCGCAGTTCTAACCTAACCTAACCCACTTTTGTGGCAGCAGTTCGTTTTTGCGAGGGTCACAGTTCTAACCTAACCTAACCCATTTTTGTGGCAACAGTTCGTTACCATTCATTATGGAAAGTATTTTTTATGATAATTGATCATTAGGGCAATAGCCATTAGGTCAAAACAGTTAGAGCATGTTATTTTATGCCAAACATTGTTAGGGATTTCGAAGAATATGGTAAAAAACATTAGGTATCTTGATAGTTATGGTACAAATGCTTAGGACAAATGAGTCTTAGGTTAACCATTACATTATGGAAAATAATCGTTATGACAATTGATCGTTAGAGCATGTGCCCATTAGGACAAACCAGTTAGGGCAAGTGACTTTAGGACAAACGTTGTTAGGAATTCAGAATGACACCCCTTAAAATCAATAGGCGGGGCCACAGAGAATGAGGTTCGTTCTGAAGCCCCCCCTCCCCATTACACCCCCCTATCACTTAAATGTTGGCGTTCCTCTTACCCAGGTGTGATGCTGTTAATAGTCTTCTCATCCAGGCTCTCTGCTAGATCGATGAGCTTGTCTCCAGGGATGGGGCTCTCGTAGAACACCTCGTCTATCTCGCTCAGTGTGCAGTTGCTGGGGATGAACAGACAAACATGATTTTCCTACAATGCACATCTCTGATGTAGACAATATTGGAATCTAGATGTCAGTTATGAACTGTTATAGCGACCTATTTCTTTGTTGACAAGTTCGCGTATCCTATCGTCACAGAATGTTATTTGTTAATATAATCTACAATGATCAGGAAACTCTTGGCATTGAACTAACTTGTGAAATGTGTCTTATATACCTTCCTAATAGAACAGTAAAAACCGAGGTGGTCGAAACCGTCAGCAATTCAGTAAGGCCAGTGCACCGACGAACCGACGTTGTAATTTTTATTTCCGAAAAGTAGACTTCATTCTGTTGTCATGATAGGGATGTGTACCTGTATGCTGTGGAGATGTGGACCATCGCCTTCAGCTTGGTACAGGCCCGTGCTAGAAGCATCATTTCTCGTGTGCCTCTGACGTTTATGAAGACTGCGTCTCGAAGAGGCTCATTGAAGCGAAGTGTGGCTGCGCCGTGGAAGATTACGTCAACCTGCGGATAACAACACAAATTGAAAATTTCAAGGACTTTAGAAAAGAGCATTGCCAAAGTCGCCAGCAGAGGGTAAGTTGATATCGACGATGGCCTAGCGGAGGGACCATACATTAAATTTGATCTCCAAATCTCCCCTTGGTGATGCCCTCGATTTTAGATAATTATGTAAGTACAGTCAATCAGATGATAGAGTCGAAAAGTGGTAGACCACTTTCTTGGTTGACCGTACTAAAATATAGAAAAAATCACCATATTGAGCGAGATTTTGCGAACCTCTAAAACACCGGCAGGTTAAATTGCTCCAGGTAAATGATATATCGAGCTTTTCCCGATATAGATGAATCTTTGCCTCACTTCCTTCTTTATTCACTCGTGATTGAAATGATCGTCCAAGAAATGTCAGGATTTTTAGGCTGTCGTCCGGACTTTTGTCCGGATATTCCATTTTTAGGGTTCCGTACCCAAAGGGTAAAAACGGGACCCTATTACTAAGACTCCACTGTCCGTCTGTCACCAGGCTGTATCTCATAGACCGTGATAGCTAGACAGTTGAAATTTTCACAGGTGATGTATTTCTGTTGCCACTGTAACAACAAATAGGTACTAAAAAGTACGGAACCCTCGGTGGGCGAGTCCGACTCGCACTTGACCGGTTTTTTTATATGGTACCCCGTCCCTCTGTCAACTCTGTGGGTATGTTTGGTCTTACCTCGTCAACAACGGTCTGTCGGTCACTCTCGCTGATCCCAAGACCCACTTTCCCCACATCCCCTTCGACCACTCCGATCTTTGCCATGAAGTCGGGGACCTGCTTGCGTAGCCGTTCGTATAGCTGTAACATATAGAAAACGACAATATAATACAAGGTGTAATAAAAATAGTGGGGATATGTTCAAAGCCATATTCGGTATCGTGTTCTGATTCATCATCATCATATCAGCCAGAGGACGTCCACTGCTGGACATAGGCCTCCCCCAAAGACTGCCACAATGATGCCTGCCAGGTCGTCAGTCCACCTTGTGGGCGTCTACCCACGCTGCGCCTTCCGGTACGTGGTTGCCACTCGAGAACCTTTCCGCCCCAATGGCCATTGATTCTACGGGCAATGTGCTCTAAGGGTAGGTACTAAATTAAGTAGGTTATCACATTGATGCGGCCATGATGCGGCGCCATCGCTAATGTGATACTGATAGAGTTAGACCAAGAAAAGTCTGCAGCGATTTTGATAGCCCACGCAGTGCTAGTGTCATTTATACGTCATAATTTCATTGAAGTTTGACGTTTTAAATAACACTGGCACTGCGTAGGCTATCAAAGTCGCTGCAGACTTTTCTTGGTCTAACTCTAACTGCCTAAGGATTTCTTGCGTGCTTACATAAATTGATTGTCAAAAGATTACACTATAGATGAATGTAAATGCAAAATATTGTTTTAGATGCATTTTAAAGCAGAAAGATTACGCATTATGCTGATTATGCATTTGAATGCATCGCAGCATAATGTTTTTGTACGCATCGCGCGTTCATTTTTCCTTAAGAGCCATTGGAATTCTCAGAATAGGGAATATTTTTTTTTTAATTTATTGAATATTACGCGAAACTCTGCGTAGGGGACGCCACTACCACGATCAGTCACAATCTAAGGGTCTACTGCAAACGAGTCGAAATTTTGTTATCTAACCTCTCTATCACTCTTGCATCTTCGAGCGAGAAAGATAGCTGAGTTTCAATTTTGCGTTTCCCGGTAGGCCCTTTGTAAACAAACCGCATTGATGTATCAATGTGTTATTTTATTGTTTGTGAATACTTGTCGAAAAACAGTAAGGCGCAGTATGTATAAGTTACTCTATTTACGATGGGTGCTAGTGCTGCACTCTGGCGGCAGAACATTGCAGTAATATTGATCTCTTGTTGATCTTATTTGTATAACACTCGCAGCGTATCTCGCTCACACTTTTATATTCGTTTTAGCGAGATGCGATTATAATGACAAAATGATACCAATTTGAAAATACCGAATGGTGGCCCCAGGGCTAACAATTTAAAAAATCTGTAGATTTGAAAATTAGTAAAAAAAAAACCCTAAGATAGTTACATATTCGGTTTTTACCCCCTTCGCAAAAAGAGGGGGGCTATAAGTTCAGCGTGTATAATTTTTGCATAGATCTGTATTTGTGTACTGGTCCAATGTAGCTCCGAAACGGATGAACTGATTTGAACACAGTTTTAAATATAACAGAATACTAACCGGGTCTTCAAACTGTTCCTGTAGTCTTTTCTGTATTTCTTTGTTCTTCTTTGGTCGCGCTAGAAGATAGATCTTCTTTATGTCTGGACATGTTCTGAAAAGAAAAAAAAAAGAAATTAAGTACACCGTAAGATTGTGAATGTGAACCCGTTAGTTTACAATCTAACGTAGGCTAGGTTAGGTTAGTTTGTAAAACGGGTGTGACCCAAATAGGTTAAGTTACTTGCATAAAAAAGAGCGTATCTCGCCATCAAACTTCACAGTTTGGCGAGTTTTATGTTATTTATAAAATGTATTTTAGTGTATCATGAATAAAAAAAAAAAAAAAAAAAAAACCGTCAGTTTATATTAACTAGCGATATTATAAACTGACGAGTGTTTACAATTTTACGGTGACATCTATATATTATCAACACGCACGTACGCGGTTAATACGATCACGATTAATGATTTCCTGCTTAAAACGCGATTTCGGCGTGGTTAATCGAGATTTGCGGTATTTTACAAGTTTACAACGAAATTGTTTCATTGGGTATTTGAATTTTACTGCAAGTAATGCAGGTATTGCTGTAGCTAATACTAATGTAATTAAATGTTTTTTTACAATAACGTATTTTGCATTGCCGATTTAATATTGTTTCAACTATTATAAGACCCAGATAACTTTCAGAGATCATATACAGGGTGGCTAAAAAATAACTGCACTCCTGTTGCCACTTGCCAGGGAGGTTTTGGGATTATACTGAGCAACGTTTACTATGGGACCAACCCCGAAATCACGAAAAAAAATTACCCTCCCATAGAAAATGGACCAGTCAAAATGTATGAAACAGCCAAATTTATTTTTCGCTATTTCGGGGTTGGTCCCATTGTAAAAGTTGATCAGTATAATCCCAAAACCTCCCTGGCAACGGGAATGCAGTTATTTTTTATATTACGCTAAGTTATTACAAATGAGAAAACGTACCGTTACGTACGTAACGTTAGGAAACGCATGGTATAATAATATACTCCGCCTGGTACTCCATTCCCGTCTTCTCTAGGTCACCTAACTGACACAAGCCTACGTCATCATGCGACAGCGCTATATGATAATATGCGATAGCGCTATATATAGCGGCCATGTTATTATGACGTAGGCCTGTGTCACTCTGGGAATAGAAGACCATGTTTTATTAGACCATGAGGAAACGTAAAGGTGGCCACTGACGAGCCTTCCAACAGTCCAAATAGCGTCGCTGCAATCCAAAATCGGTCCGTGAGTGTCAGAAACGTACAATGTTTAATATTAGGATGCCGTCCATTTGGATGAATCCATTGTAACGGCATCCATTTGGAAGGCTCGTCAGTGGCCTGCTTTAGCTTCGTTTATATTCTGGTTTCTCCTGTATATTAATTTGTCTATGCTCTCAATGAGTCTAAACACAACAATCCGTTTTATTTACACTGGGCAACAGTACGGTTACCATCAGTTTGTCACTGACGTAAACGCCGTCGAGAACGTAATTTACTTTCTATACATCTCGCTCGCACTCGCATATTAGTGCAAACGGGATGTATAGAAAGTAAATTACGTTCTCGACGGCGTTTATGTCAGTGACAAACTGATGGTAACCGTACAGGCAGCAAACATTCGTAAGGCTATCGCTACGTGCACAGAATGCGTAAATTATAGTCCAAGCGTATGAAGGCCAGAATGGAGACCAAATTGTTTGAAGATTTCTGTTGTACCGTTGATTCTGAGGGCCTTATATAGAAAATCTAAATTTCGCTATCTGCCTCTTTAAATATCGCTTTTGCAAACTAAAGCCATACAAAGAAAAAAAATGGGGGGATCCATTTAAGGGCTTTTTTCAGTATGGTTTTCTGATTAGGAAACAGTAGAAGAAGCATTATTTTCGCATCAAAAATTGGGTTTTAAACTAAATAACTAAACTGTAGTTTAATATCCCAGACATAGGTACCTACATATTTTTTAACTGATCAGGCGGTCTAGCATAAGTTGCGTTCTCGCGCGCGAGTCCATACTTGAAGTCGCGCTTGATGTAATGGAGTCGCGTGCGTTCGCAACTCATGCTAGACCGTCAGTAATCATCCCTATATTAGAAGTCAACATGTTTGTATTTTACCTACTTTACCCCGATGTATGGTTATCACAAATTTAGTGTAGGTACCATTAGTAAGTACCAAATAATAATAGCTAATAACAATCCTAGTAAAGGACGACTCACGTTAAAACGGACCGGGTCTGGGCCGAGGCATCCGACCCTTCGTTTTCTATAGAAAGCATCACGTGATCACCGGTCACCTAGCTGTCAAAGCCTGGGAATTGCCCCGGCCCAGGCCCGGTCCGTTTTAGCGTGAGTAATCCTTAATTCGTTAACGAATTGTCAGTGTGGACGATTGTACACTCAAAAAGTTGGCTTGTGACATTAACAAATAACTGTACGCAAAATAATGACAGGTCTAATTTATTGTCACAAGAATACATTCAATAATAGGACACCTTCAAACTATGCACAAAAAACCGGTCAAGTGCGAGTCGGACTCGCGTTCCAAGGGTTCCGTACATTACCCAATTTTTAACAATGTATTTTTTTATGTGGAACGTGAATGAAATGACTTTAAAAAACCCGTGGGGTCGGATCAATAACTAAGTAATTAAGTCCGACTCACGCTCGCGCTTGAATGCACATTTATAATATGTTTTCGTCATCTATAGGTAAAAAACTATTTTGTGTATTTTTTTCAAAATTGTACATGCAGTAGTTTCGGAGATAAAGAGGGGGAATGGTCGGACAGACAGACGCACGAGTGATCCTAAAAGGGTTACGTTTTTTCCTTTTGAGGTACGGAACCTAAAAAACAGTTATTTTAGAAAGTATTCAAATAGTGTTAGGTACTATGTTTAATCCGTGTCAAGCTATCTATCTCTTCACATGTCATACAGTCTCCTTCAGATATAAGTGATATAACGGAGCGACACACATTGACAAGTATTGTCCATGTGTGTGAATCGCCTAAATGGCGTCCGACTTTGCCATCAATATATCTCTAACGGGTTTTATTAGAACGTTATCCGTTCCGTTACTTGCATTTATCTTAACCGACTTTTAATAAGGAGGATACGAATATAAACAGAGACTTTTATGTACCGTAATCTCAGATTTAGCGTCGTTTAAATATAGATAAATATTATGGGGGCATTTTTACATAACTACACAGATCGACCTAGCTCCAAACTAAGCGAAGCTTGTACTGTGGGTACTAGTCGCGAATTACCTACTTCACTACATCGTATAAAGCGAAGTCCCCCGCCGCGTCTGTCTGTTTGTATGTTCGCGATAAAACTCAAAAACGACTGAACGGATTTTCATGCGGTTTTCACCTATTAATAGCGTGATTCATAAGGAAGGTTTAGGCGTATAAATTGTTAAGGTTTACCCGCGCGAAGCCGGGGCGGGTCGCTATTAGTATATAGATAAATACCTACTTTAAATATATAGATAAAACACCCATAACTCAGGAACAAAATAATATTCGGGATGAACACAAATAAATCGCCTTATCGGGATTCGAAACTGAGGCCGTTGAACATATCAGACTAAGGTTGGTATAAAGAGATACCTACCTATATCTAATATTTAGGCATCTAGAGGATACCTATATTGGGAATACAAGAACTTTGTAATTATAGGGTCAAACAGATCACTGTGTTATGTCTTTCCTGTAGACATACACAAGAGTTAAGGGCTATAAAGGTTAATTTTCTTATTTAACCCTTATCCACGTGAAAAGGTAATCCTTTTATTTAGAGAACTATGATAAAATCATTGCTTACATGCCCACAAGCTGTTAACTATTGCCCACAGGAGAGAAAACTAGTATGTTATCGCGAACAGCACATTTTTCTCTCCTGTGGGCAATAGTTAACAGCTTGTGGGCATGTAAGCAATGATTTTATCATAGTTCTCTAAATAAGAGGAGGACCTTTTCACGTGGATAAGGGTTAAATAAGAAAATTAACCTTTATAGCCCTTAACTCTTGTGTATGTCTACAGGAAAGACATAACACAGTGATCTGTTTGACCCTATAATTTGTTGTCGTACCTATATTCAAAAATAACTAGAGTCTATGAGGATCTTTTCAAGACAAAAGTTAAAATTTTCAGTGGCATCAGTGACCGACAGGAGCCTATAACCGACACATTTTTTTTGCTAGCTACTGCACAGTGTTGCCATATCAAGAAATCGGCTTTCCACCCTTATTTTCTTGGATAAACAAAGTGTCGCTTATAGGTTCCTGTCGAACACTGGTGCCACTACGTCACGTAAAAGTCGTTAATAAGGTGGTGGTACTGGTGCTCGACGCGGTCCCAGTACATGTCATCTTGAAACTTTAGTCATTGTCAATAGAGGTGACAGCAGGGTGTCATCTATTGGGCATTAGCATTTCGAGCACTGGTACCATCACCTTACATAAAAAACCTTTAAATCATGGACTACGGGTGCAAAGGTAAACACCCATAACCGTAAAATGTAAAATATTACTTAAAACAATGTATAGTTTTCCATTAAATCACTATGTTGGCAAGTTATAAACACGCTAATAAAATAGCACTTTACTTGAGCAAACGACAGGAAGTGCATAGCTATTTTTAGATAGTTAAACAGAACTTGATAACTCGTTACTTTTCGCACATATATGTAAATACTAGCGCCCGTCCCGGCTTCACACGGGTTACACAAAAACTTAACAAATTATACACGTAAACCTTCCTCAAGAATCACTCTATTGAGAGGTGAAAACTGCATGAAAATCCGTTCAGTAGTTTTTGAGTTTATCGCGAACAAACATACAAGCAGACAGACCCGGCGGCGGGGGACTTTGTTTTATAAGGTGTAGTGATAAAATAATTATGCTATAAATATATAGAGCTACCCTCGATTATTATACCAAATAATTATGGGTCTCTATTGGGTCCTATAAAGTTTTAAGTCATAATGAATTTGTCCAAATTTTCGTTAGTCATAATTTAGTTTTTCTCAGAAACGCGTAACTTTTCAGGATTGCCATAAAACAAACCTAACCTAACCTATCTATAGGATAACCATACGAAAATCCTGAAAGTTTCAGAATTATGACTAATGATAATCTGACAATGATTACATTATGACTCAATAATTATGTCAAACAAAGGGGCCCGAATAATTATGCAAACAAGTATAATTGCAAGTTAATTAATAATTATCAACATGGCGCCAAGGAAATATGTCGTATCGTTCCATAAGTAGGGGCCCACTGATTAACAGTCCGCCGGACGGTATCGGCCTGTCAGTTGTTCGGAACTGTCAAAATTTTGTTCTAACTGACAGGCCGATACCGTCCGGCGGACTGTTGATCAGTGGGCCCCTATGGACTTCTTTCTATGTACATGTTTTTGCATAATCTGCATTTTGTTACATTTGATATCTGTTAGTCCATTAAAGATTTACAAAATGGTCGTATTTGAAAACATTTAATACAGAGAATCTTCTTCACTATCATTAACGTCAAATTATTATATAAGTTACTAATTAGACCTTGAGGAGTCTGCAACGATTTTGATAGCACACGCAGTGCAAGTGATATTTATTCGCCATAAATTCATAGAAGTTGACGTTTAAAATAACACTTGCACTGCGCGCGCTATATCAAAATCGTTGTAGCTAGACTTCTCATGGTCTGACTCTAGGTGCATTGGGGTAAATTAGAAAACGGAATGATTTTGAAAATGGCAAATCTACATTTTCTGTAGCAACCGTTAGTAAGATGCTTAGGTAAGCGTTGCAGTTGCTTAAAGGATGACTCACGCTAGACCGGACCGTGCCCGGGCCGAGGCGACCGACATGTCATTTTCTATGACGGCTGATCGGTGATCACGTGGAGTTTTCCATAGAAAACGAAGCTCCGGAAGCTCCGCCCTGGCTCCGGGCCGGTCTAGCGTGAGTTATCCTTATGTGCGGGAGGAAAAAAGTATCGCAAGATTTTTTTTTACTTTCTATTTAATTTTTCATACACTTTGTATGAGCAGGGGGGTGTCACTACGCAGTTTAGGTACATTTGGCCGGCGCGCCGCTCGGGCCGGCAGGTGTATGGCAGTGGGCTGCCGCTCGACCGCACGATAGTCGTGTCACGTGGCGCTCGCGCAAAGATTATTCACCGTTCGTGCGCGGTTATAAGTTTCAATTTTGTTGCAGGCGGCGAGTATAGGTATAATTTTATACCTAAATCTGACTTTTGTGAAGGAGTGAATTTTCTGTACGGTAGTACCTACTATTAGTTATTCTGTGGTATGATATGAGTAACGGAATGGTATAAAAATTTCCACACATAAAAAACGTGTACTGTACATCTTCATAAAATGCCCTAAGTACAGACGCCATCAGATATATCTCAGCGACGAAGGCGCTCACAAATATCTGAACACGCCTCTATTGTAAAGGCGCTAGAGTGCGTGTTCAGATATTTTTGAGCACCTCGGCCGCACCTATATATCTGATGGCGGCCGTTCAGTGCGTATTATAACGGTATTGCATCAACGACGGAGCGACCACTGAATGTATAATAGAATGTAGGACATAGATTAGCGGCTCGATTCGGGAAATGAATTAGAGATCCACTAGATATGAAATAGTAAAGATATTTGACGTTACACAGCAAAAGGTACCTTATGGCGGCTGGCGCCGCGATTCGGGAAATGAATTAGAGATTCACTAGATAGGAAATAGTAAAGATATGTGACGTTCCACGTCAAAAGGTACCTTATGGCGGCTGGCGCTTACGTCGCATAGCGCCGCAATAATATTGGAGCGGCGTTAATGATAGCGTAAGCGCCAACCGCCATAAGGTACCTTTACCCGTGGGACGTCACATATCTTTACTATATCGTATCTAGTTAATCTCTAATTCATTCCCCGAATCGCGCCGTAGGATTACATAATACTTATTGAAGTTGTATCTTTCGCTACCGTGTGCTTGTGACTACTCTATTTTGGTGAATCGACATTGTGTTCTGTGGTTACACTAGCGACCCGTCCCGGCTTCGCACGGGTTAACAAATTATACACCTACTTCCGCAAGAATCACCTTATTGATAGGTGAAAATCGCATGAAAATCCGTTCAGTAGTTTTTGAGTTTACAAACAAACACACAAACAGACAGACGCGGCGGGGGACTTTGTTTTATAAGATGTAGTGATAGAGTTCGTCTAAGCTAAGTAACAAGCACTTTTCTAGCTTCAAGCCTTTAGTTTGGGGTGTCGTCAGTACCGTTTTTACCATAAGGGCACACGGGGCCCGTGCCCAGAGCCCCCATCCTCAGGGGGCCCCGAAGGACAGACAGTAACAGTATATTTGATTACCCATAATAAATAGATCGTAGTAGAAAAATGTTAGTTTAATTCGCTTTCTCTACTTTCCAAAAGGGCCCCAAATTCTTATGTGCCCGAGGGCCCCAGCATAGTTTAAGACGGCTCTGGGTCTCGTTTGATAGGTCTTTCAAAATGAATATGGGTCTTCAAGAACCATGTTTTGAGAAACATAATATTTTCTGAAATAATCTTTAAAAGAAGAAATAAAAGTCCCCCTCCCTCTAACTTTTGAAACATGCGTCCAAAAAATATGAAAAAATCGTGAAAGTAAAGCGAAAACCATAGCGAACCAGATCGTCTATTTTACCACGGAACCCTACACTGAGCATGGCCCGACATGCTCTTGGCCGATTTATTAGGGTTCCGTACCCAAAGGGGAAAAAACGGGACCCTATTACTAAGACTCCGCTGTCTGTCCGTCCGTCCGTCCGCCCGTCCGTCCGTCCGTCCGTCTGTCACCAGGCTGTATCTCATGAACCGTGATAGCTAGGCAGTTGAAATTTTCACAGATGATGTATTTCTGTTGCCGCTATAACAACAAATACTAAACAGTACGGAACCGTCGGCGGGCGAGTCCGACTCGCACTTGTCCGGTTTTTTTTGCTTATTTAATTTTTTTTGCTTGCTGTCATATATTTTTGTGTAACTTTTTTCTTTTTACCCAAAAAGTCTTTCCCTTACAATTCTGACACCATTAAAATTCCTAACATAATTCCAACCTCAAAGGCAGAACCAGATTGTATAAGTCATACGGATTAATTAACTAATCTACTTGTGATGGGACGCACGCATACATGCCACGGTCGCGTGCGCACATTTAGGACATTGTTTCAAAATGATGTAAGCGCCTCACTGTGGAAGGACGCCATACTTGTGGTTTGGCATGAGAGTTTTCTGTTTTTCGGTGATAACTTTTTACTGTCTTAACAAAAATCTATGAAATTTTCTTCTTGGTCGCATCCATCATGACTGATGATCGTGGTTGGTGGGTTTTGTTCGGGCATGAACACACTCTCGCCATCGATTTCGGTCCATCGCTTTCCATCGCTTTCTCTTTAGGACTAACTATTTTATGTCAACACCATAAAAAGTTATCATCAAAAAACAGAAAATTGTCATCTAGCGTAAACACCCAATATTCGACACTTTGCTGTCACCTTTATTGCTATGACATTATGATTGGAAATGTCGATTATTGGAGCCGTGTCGGGCACTGGCGCCGTTATGGCGATGTTCAAAAATGCGCCTTATATATCGACGGAACTTACGACGTTTAGTTCTATTTGAGAATTACGTAAATAGATATCGAAAGGGCTTAAACGCCTTGCATAGGAATGTAGATAGGTCCCTTTAGAGTATGGATTAGATCTATGTCGGTGGGTCTAGGTCACACTGTCTAGGCTTTCACTTTGACTTGAATTTTATTAGTTAAAAGAGTCTATTAGCTCAGTAAAATTGGCGTAAAACCGATTGGCAAAAATTTCTAATGAGATTAATTCGTTGAACATCAGAAATAAAGTCCAACCCAACCACCAACGCCAAAGTCAAAACCTAGTTTTGGTATAAACTCGTTTTTTTGAACTAAATTTGAGGCCCCCACAACACCACAGTACTTATTATAACTATTATAAGCTACACTAGAACTTTAGTATCTGGGACTCGCTTCGGCCTCGTCAACCATGATATCTATTTCGCACCTTGACTAACCTTAGTAATTTCTCCACTAGCAGTTTCCCCGTCACCAAGCATCGTGGTTGCAGACAAGAACTTCTGTATAGGCCTCGCCACAGACTTTGGCCTCCTCAACTATGTCTATTGGCTTACCTTAGTAACTTCTCCACCAGCAGTTTCCCCAAGAACCCAGTTCCCCCCGTCAGAAGTATCGTGGATCCAGACAGGAACTTCTGTATTTGGGACTCGCCGCGGGCCTCGGCCTCGTCGATCATATCCATAAACGTGATGTCGCCGCCCTGTTTAGGCTCATGGAGATCGGCATCCGAAATCATGACTGGAACAAAAAACAGGAGAGGTGAACCTAGGAGTGTCATATGAAAAAAAAATATCCTGACAAACATCAGGACATAACACTAATAATCCTGACATTTCCTAGACGGTAATTCATCAAGAAATACAAATATTAAAGTGCCCATTATATATATCCTATATTCCAAAACCTCTCGTGATTAGTCGTGATCCTCTACAATTTGTGACTTAGTTTTGGGTTTGTAAAGTTTTTTTGTAATTTTATCATACATATACCTATATTATCTTGGTAGGTATATTATGTATATCGATTAGATGGTGGTAGGGTATTCGCTTATATACTTTTTATATCGTTCTTTTCAATTGTTAAGCTATTTATACTCATATAATATTTAAAACTTCGGGTCTAACGCGAAATTTATTCAATTACCTTTATTCCGATGTACCGATGATTCGACACAGGTGGCACTGGTCGTGGTCGCGGCTAACTGATGTGATGATGTCCCAGCGAAATGAAGAATAAATGAATGAATGAATGAAAATGAAGAATGAATGTAAAAAAGGTAAGTAATTGAATAAATTTCGCGTTAATAAATGTGAGTTCATATGTATTTATACTCATGTTAATATATTTTGTAGGTACCTATTGTCTTGGAAAATAACCACCAGTCTACAGGGTGATTGGAAATTCGCCGTTTTCCTTGAAAGGGGTTATTCTATGGGTCATTTGCAATGATTTAAGTCCAGTCAACTAGGGGTCAAAACTCATTGGTTTTCAAGTTATTTGAGTTTTTAGTTTTTTGTTTAAAAAACCCGCCTTTCGACTAAAAAGTGGTAATTGTGAAAAAACTACTCAAATTTGGAATTAAAAAAAGCATTCATCTAATAGCCAATAAACTACTGATTACGTGAAATAAAAAAAGATTGCCAAAACGTTCCAAAATTTTGAAGTCATAATTTTTTGTAATTTTCCCAAGACTTTGTAACATTTTAAGGCATTACTTAAAAACAAAGTATGGCACTTTGCGTACAAAATACAGAAATGAGTTCCTCAGTTTTCCAAAAAAGTACGAATGATTTTCTCTTAAATTTTTTAAAATAATAATAATAATAGCAGAGCAGGCGGAAGACTTGACCTAGCGTACGTGACCATTAATCGGTTTGTTTGTGTCACTTTATTATCTCCATGGGCTTTATTTGTCCCTTAATCGGTTTGTTTATGTCATTTTAGTATCTTCTTGTGCTTTATTTGTCTTCGTTACCTTATCTTATGTTATTTTCTTGGGGTAGGGGTCACATCCTTGCCTTCGGTGACACAAACTAACTAATTAAGGGTCATTACGGTAATCAGTTTCTACGTAAGCATTTTTTGTCTTCGATACCTTATCTTATCTTATTTTCAAGGGTGCTTTCTTGCTTTCAAATAATTTGCACATTTTCAGGCAGTTATAACATGTATTGGTTTACCAACCAAATACAAAACCTACATTAACCTATATTATTAGATCATGTAATGTTTTCATCTGCCCTCAACTGGCTTAATAGTTGAGTGTGCTCAGAGCATAAAAAGGTCAACCACGGCGTTGCATGAACAAGAGATTTCCTTTGGCAGGATTGGTCCTTAGGACCCAAGGATGGATTTAAGAAGTGGTCCCAGATTTTCGATGCAGGTGGGGGGTGGGGGGGTTTTAAGCGTCTGCGACGTCTGAGGTTAATAATTCTTTAAGTTTAGGTTCTTAGTCAAGTTTAGTATCATTTTCAACTAAATCAAAGATGTAGACATAGATTTCATCCAAATCGGTTCAGCGTTTATTGATTTCCCATACAATCCTACACCTTACCTTTCATTTTTAAGGGATTTTTTTGGAATAAAAACTATCCTATGTTCTTTCCCGGGACTCAAACTATCTCTGTACCAAATTATATCTAAATCGGTTCAGCGGTTATTGAATCCCCATACAAATTTCCACCTCCCTTTTTACACCCTTTAGGGATTCTTTTTGAGATTAAAAGTATCCTATGTTCTTCCCTGGGCCTCAAACCATCTCTATACCAAATTTCAACTAAATTGGTACAGCAGTTTAATCGTGAAGAGGAATAAAAAAAAAGTATTTTTTTCATATTTTATGTGTTTTTACTTCGGAATGGTGCTGGAATGATATCATAAATGAATTCGGCATCCCCGATTTATACGAAAACGATACCAAACTTGGCCTAGTAACTAAAATGATATATATATCAAGATAAAGTTGAGAGCCCCCCCCCCCTAAAAATTAACATCAAAAATCTCGGTGGCTCCACTTCTTAAATCCATCCCTGGGTCCTAAGGACCCATCCTGCCAAAGGAAATCTTTTGTTCATGCAACGCCGTCGTTTAGGGCTTCCACCCTCGACTAGGTAAAGGTAAAGGTAAAGGTAAAGGTACAGACTATAGACCTAACCCCTTACCCTTACCAAATTCTCTGGTACCTACCTTCTAGGCGCTCTTTGATCTATGATCTTGATACAAAAAAATTACAAATACAAAGCATTTTACCTACTGTTAGAAAGTTAGTAGGTAAACTAGGGAATAGAAATGATGTCAGGTACCTACATAAAGTGCGTCACATTCAGGAGACAGGAAGTATTTGGCGTGCAAAATTGTTTCTAATGCATGTCATTGAATAATGATTCGGTCAAATGAGTTTTTTGAAAAGCAAATTATAGCCAGCATTAAATTAATGTACAGTCGCCATCAGATATATCGGAGCGGCCAAGGTGCTCACAAATATCGGAACACGCCTCTATTGTCAGGGCGTTAGAGCGCGTGTTCAGATATTGTGAACATCTTGGCCGCTCCGATATATCTGATGGCGACTGTACCTAGTAGGTAGTGAGTAGGTATGATACCTTTGGGTATAGTGCTATACGCACACTAGTGTCCCACCCCCTCCCTCTGACGAACTCTTCATGGAATGCTGGCTATATAGTACGGGAAGTAGTGTCATAGGGTGCAAATTTTGGTATCGGATGAATTCACTTAGCACAGATGTAATATACGTAAAGCTAAGCTAATTGAGACATCCGCCACCCCCTGGCAGGTAGGCAGGGGGGGCAGTCAAAGTAATTTGTAATGGATTCATGCTTTCAACTCCTTTTTAACCCCGTTAGAGGATGAATTTTTAAAAACGCTGAAATTACTTTTCTTGTATTCTAATAATATATGAATATACAAAGTTTCAAGCCCCACACTCGAAAAAAATGTTTATCTCCATACAAATTTTCAACCCCTATTTCGCCATGTTAGGGGACGAATTTTCAAAAACGCTAAAATGAGTTTTCTTGTATTTCAATAATATATCTCTTAACGAAGTTTGAAATTCCTAGCTTAAAATAAAACATGAGCCCCATACAAACTTTCATCCCCTTTTTAACCCCCTTAGGGGTTGAATTTTTCAAAATCGCTTGTTATCTCTTGTACACATTATAAATATAATCTGGTGTGCAAATTTCAACTTTCTAGCATTTGTAGTTTCGGCTGATAATAGTAATAGTTGAATAAAAAACATAGCAAACCGATTTTGAGTTGAGCGTCAATATTTTTATTTTTTTCTATTAAACTGTACATTAAATGTCTCTAAAATGAATTCCTCATGCCCGATTTATCTGGAAATTATACCAAACTCTAGGTGGTAGGTAAATAGAAGCCGATATGATTTGTGTAACTTTGGATGCCCCCCTGCCTACCCACCAGGGCGTGGCGGATGGCTACCGGGCTGCATTGGCTTAGCTTTACGTATACTACATCTGTGCCAAGTGAATTCATCCGATACCAAAATTTGCACGTCCCATACATTGGGTGACACTACTTCCCTCACTAATAATTTGTTTGTCTTCCCCATATGTATGTTCTAATGTTAGAACATAACTTGACCGAATCATAAAAAATTGAATATATTTCAGTTTATAATTTATAATATCTGGGAGACCGAACTTTCCTCGGAAAACACATAAAAACTAACAATGTGCATTTTCCCAGAGATAAAACCTAGCTAGATCGATTTATCGCCCCCAAAAACCCCCATGTAGCAAATTTCATCGAAATCGTTAGAGCCGTTTCCGTGAGTCCGAGTTTCCCCGAAATACATATAAATAAACATAGGTATAAATAAATAAACAATAAATGCTCGTTTAAAGGTATTAGATTAGATAGTAGATAGTAGTGTGAATACTTAGAAAAAAAAAAACAACGAGTTGCACTCCGGGAGTGCCGGCAGAAGTGAAAACTCAATGACATTGTAACAGTTTTTCGATCAGGTCACGTGTCCGTCTTACGAAGCGTCTTACGTCTTACGCTGTCCCGAGTTTAACATTTTTTCCCCGTCACAAAAAGTGCACAGCGCCGCTAAAGAAGTTTTCACTTCAAAAATTGGGTTGCTCCCTACTTAGATCTGGGGTAAGACTATCACCGGGTTAACACTATCACTTGTATGGAATACTCATACTGTTTGTCTGGCCACCAGCAAAATAAACTATGTTAGTCTTAGTCTTACACCACCTTAGGTCAGAGGACAACGGCTAGATAGATCTATTTATTGGAACTGGTTTTTGACGATTAAGCAGGTAGTTTACAAAACCGGTATCCTTAACAAATGTAAATATAATAAATTAATAACTACCTTCAGGAACCGGTAAATGATTGAGACTGGTAAACTAAATGAAATGATAACAAAAACAGGTTGATTAAGTAGTAAATTGGTCAATAAAACTGTCATTTAGCACCTATTTGGAATAAAACCGGCTAAGTGCGAGTCGGACTCGCGCACGAAGGGTTCCTTACCATTACGCAAAATACGGCAAAAAAAAATCACGTTTGTTGTATGGGAGCCCCACTTAAATATATATTTTACGGATACGGAACCATAAAAACTCAGCTTAGTCAGATAAAGAGAAGCGACAATATTATGTCATCGTACTTGATCGGATCAATATTTTAAAGACGTCATCAATCATTTGACTGCATCAAATATTGGCAAATCTAAATAAACAATCCACCAATGAAATGTTTACTGAACACTTATTGTATACCACCGTCCATATTCTTCACTGACAATTGTGAATCTTATCCCTAAGGCTATAAGGTCTCAAGTTAAAATTGCTATTATGTTCGTAGCTTTTTGACTTTTTAAGTAAAGAGTGGGTTTAAGTTTTGGACATAAGTGTTTGTTTACGAAAACGTGATGTTTTGCGACTTTTGCGTAGCATCGGCCTGTGTTAACTACTTATTAGTCAACTATATTGCAAAGATACTAGGAAGTATTTGATCGAGGTGATTTATGAGAGTATATAAGATCCATCGCTGGTGATTTATGAGTGTTGATATAAACTAGTCACGTGTTGGCAGTGTGAGGATTGCCATTAGACCTACTAGTAAATAACGGCGCGATTCGGGAAATGAATTAGAGATTAACTATAGACACGATATAGTAAAGATAATATAACTTTACTATTTGATATCTAGTGAATCTCTAATTCATTTCTCGAATCGCGGCGCCATCCGCCATAAGGTACCTTTTGCCGTGGAACGTTACATATCTTTACTATTTCATATCTAGTGAATCTCTAATTTATTTCCCGAATAGAGCCGTAAGGATGTAGTAGTCCGGGGGCCCAAGAGGGGATTTTTGTAGTTGCTCTATGAGTGATATCTTGCTACCCCGTGGAGTTTACCTCTTAACCTTAACTATGTTGAGCAGTTTGTTGGTTTGTTAATCAGATTGTGGATTTGGTCATTTTAGTCTTAATTAATGATATAATTGTGATATTACAAAATCTGACAATTATTTGTACGCATTTCCTTAATCTGACGGTTAGAATGTGAAAATCGAGCGTCGAACTTGTAATCGTCAGATTAAGGAAATGTGTACAAATAATTGTCAGATTAAGTTATAGAAAAATTATAGCATTAACTTGGACCAAAATGATCGAATCCCAATCTACTTACCGATTTTTTTACCCTCCACCTCCACCAACATTACCAACAACCCGAAATTTAAAAAAATCTGTAGACGCTTTCCTAGTCGCAAAAAAATAATTATTTACCTTTTTTCTTCCTATCATCTAATCTTTCGATTCCAATAGGTCTCTACGATGCTCGAATAACTACACATTTAGCATTGCTGCCTCCTCGACTATAGGTAGGTTATGCTTTTATACGAGTATGTATCTGTAAAATACTTAGACCGGTCAACCTCATAGCGAAGTGTCATGATGACATTATGAATATACAATTATTACCGATATTAACCAACTTTCACATCACAAGTCCTTATCACGATCATTCTAAGGTTCAATTTTACGTGGCAAGTTAAACATATTCATATGTCTAATACCGGTTATGAGCACATCGCGAGCGCTATGTCGTTAAATCTCCGAGTTAAATCTGCAACTAATAATGTATTTAAATTTCATATTGGCTTAACGGGCGTCAAAAGTCACTGGACTCGGTATAAACCGACGGAAGACCGGATTCATCCTGAGAGTCGCGAAGTTCGAATCTCGACACAATGCGAATTTTAATTCGTTTGTGGTGAGCGTTCCGACTGAACATTCACCAAGGAGGAGTTTTGGCCGAAGGGTGTCAAGTTCCAGTGGTTCCGCGGCCGGCTCCCTGACACTGCGGGGTTGCGTAATGCATCGCAGCCATAATGTGATTTTATTTATTTTATTATATTTGTAGTGTTTAGTTTTAAAATATATTTTTATAATATGTATGCCCGGTTTTTGAATTTCAACCGCTCGGTTTCGTGTATTTCGTTTAATAATATCTCCACTACTAGGCATTTAAATTCTACTAATAGAATTGAAAACGAGTGGTCAATACCACTCGATTCCCAATTTCTATCGCTCGTATTTCAAAAATTAGCATTTCTCCGTTTTCCATCGATTTTCGAGTGCCGAAATCGAGCGATCGGAATTCAAAAATCGGCCCCCAGTGAGTTTTCCTTTTCACATTGTCCGTTCCGATATGGGTTATCGGATAGAAAGTAAAATGTAAGTAAGTGTAATGTGTAAAATTATGTTTTAATCTGTATTAATTTATCACTTAAGAAATCTGTATGGTAAAAAATATGTTAACCCAAAAACGGCGGCTTTCATCCCACAGGACACTTTCTAACATCTAAGGCCAAACAGCTCGGTCTAGTGATTTTTCACTAGACCGAGTCCAGACGCGCGCGTGAACACTGCTGCACAAAAATGCCTGTTTGCTCGGTTTTTTGTTATAAAAAGAGGTCGGGGACATCAAATTTACGAAAAGAAAGTGTTAGTTTTTTTTTACATATTATACGTTTAATTACATTCAAACACAATTATTATATTTTAGTCTCATGTAATTGTTGGATTTATCGATTTTGCTCGCTCAGTACAAATTGCGGATCGGTCGAGCGACAAATCCGACTTCTCATCTCTCAGAATACAATAACATACTTCAACGAAAATGTGTTAGTGTGCGTGTTGTGACACTTGTCACTCGTCCGTACACAAAAAGAGATCGAGGTTTGCAAGATTTGTCTTTGACGTGTGTCGTTTTCTATGTATTTGTGTCGTCATTACAGATTGGATTTTGTATGTAAGTGTGTGAGAAGTGCGACTGTGTGCACCTTTCCCCCCACGAAAAATGGCAGAAAGATTTGTACGGTGAGATATCGCTTGGGCCCCTCCCTTCCGATGTGTCGGAAGCCGGTGTTCCGATGTGTGGGAAGCCGGTGTTGCTCGAAGATATTACCTATTATGTTTCCGATCCGAAGACAACAGTTTAAAACTTGTTTATATTGAGTAATAAACAAGGCTCGGAAAAACGCTCGTCATGTGGAAAACAAAACCATAAGTTAGGATTTATGGGTCCAGAGTCTACGGATGTCCTTGGGGCATATTTTAATCATCGATATTGGTATAGTAATAAATAAGTAAGGCTCTGGGCTATAACCGCGAAAATCGAAGTTCGCAAATTGCGGGCATCTTTTTGTCACTCTAATTACGCCTTCATTGTAGTAAAAGAGAAAGATCCCCGCAAGTTACTTCGATTTTTCGTTGATTGCTTTCAAAATGACGGGCGTTTTTCCGATCTTTGGAATAAGAACCCTAAAAGTTATCAGTTCTTGGAAGAAATGCTTTTTATTTGATTATTTTGAGCTTTCAAGGGAGATTTTGGGATTACTATACAGATCATCTTTTACTATGGGACCAACCCCGAAATCGCTAATAAAAATTAGCTGGTTCATACATTTTGGCTGGTCCATTTTCTATGGGAGGGTAAAATTTTTATTTCGCGATTTCGGGGTTGGTCCCATAGTAAAAGTTGCTTAGTATAATCCCAAAACCTCCCTGGCAGCGGGAATGCAGTTATTTTTTAGCCACCGTGAAAAGGATGACTCACATTAGACCGGGCCGTGTCCGGGCCGGAGCTTCCGGCGCTTATTTTTCTATGACATGACAGGTGATCACGTGATGCTTTCCATAGAAATCGATGCGCCGATGGCTCCGGCCCGGACACGGCCCGGTGTAACGTGACTCATCCTTAATCCGAGTATTTTTTTTAAATATGCAGGGTTTTTTATCGAATTTATCGTCTCGCTTAAGGGGCCCACTGATTAACAGTCCGCCAGACGGTACCGGCCTGTCAGTTGTTTGGAACTGTCAAAATTTTGTTCTAACTGACAGGCCGATACCGTCCGGCGGACTGTTAACCAGTGGGCCCCTTTAAACGTAGTGACGTGTTTTACGCAGCGTTTTCGTCATTTTGCTACGTAACGATGTGACGGTTGTTTTTTAAACCAGTGTGGGCGGTGACTTACACGTGTTACATTTAAAAAATGCTAATTTTTACCTGTTTGTATCTATGTCGTGATTTGTTAGTTATAAACCGTTTATTGACCGTCTGACCGAGCGTTAGCTGTTCTAGAGTAGTAGCAAAGACATATGTAACTTCGTATAAGATGTATAAAGTCTAAGGAAAAAAAGTGCCTCGGAAATCAAGAAAAAGTCATTCTCGGATAGATGGCGCACACACCTTTGGCCTATGCTCAGCTAGATGGCGTGACAACACCGTTTCATATTTAACAATTTTAACACATAGATATCAGTGAATGTACATGGGTCAAAATGATATAAAAATAATAAAATCATTTATCCATATAAATACATTTTTTGATAATTTTATACGTTTTCATTTTGAGTTTTAGTCGTGTGTCGATAGATGGCAGTAAATTTACTGTGACTACAAAATTTACTATGACAGGACCCCTCTATACTATCTATTCTCTTTGGTAGTAGGTAGCACCCTTGACCGACCCCCTTTGCCTCTTTTGGCCCCTGCCAAAGCAAGAGTTACCATCTACCGTTCTCGTACTCTTGTACATAGGAGGTGCTGCCATCTTTTGGGCTACATCGGAAGCATAAACTTCACATTTACGCTTCGCGCCAAAAATCTAACGGCTCCTGTGCTGCCCCCTATAGTTCATGCACGCTCCCTATAGGTAAGTATAGTCTTTATATCATATACTAGCTGTTGCCCACGACTTCGTTCGCGTGGCGATAGTATTTCCCGATACACCCCTTAAGACGAAACAGGAGCTGAGTTTTAAATATTTTAGGTAAATATACCCGTCTCGCTAACGGAAGCGGCACCTAAAATTAGTGCGATAAGGACAAGGCGAAAAATCCTGCGTAAAAATCTCAAAAATCGAGGTTTCGTACTCCTCTGTTTCCTCCTCTAAAACTTAACCAATCGTAACCAAATTTGGAAATCTAAATGATTATGAAATTATCTGTGTCGGACCGTTTTGCGTTTTTGGCTACTTGATATCAGTTTTGAATGCCACGCCTCTCATTGCGGCATAGTCAATTAGGCCATTTTGGCCATTTTTGAAGGGCTCTAGCGCCTTAAAAAACAAAAATATCAAAATAAGCAAAACGGTCTGACACAGATATTGACAATATTAATCTGTGTTGAAAAAATCATTGCTCTAGCTTCAAAAACCACGGAGGAAAACGAGGAGTACGTTTGTATGGAGAAATGACCACTCCCGTTGGCTCTTAAGCCCCTATTTAATCCTATTAGGGGATGAATTTTTAAAACCACTGAAATTCGTTTTCTTACTTTCTAATAGGTATATATTTTGTCTTCCTACAAATTTCAAGTCCCTACTCAAAACTTTCCCATTACAAACTTTCAACCCCATCTTTTTTTTTTAGTATTTATCAAAATCGCTTCTTATCTCTTGTACACTTTATAAATTTAACCTGATGGTGTGCAAATTTAATTTTTCTAGCTTTTGTAGTTTCGGCTCTGCGTTGATGAATCAGTCAGTCAGGACACGCGCATTTTTGAGTTTTTATATGTTTTCCGAGCACAGCTCGGTCTCCCAGATATTAGATAGATTATAAGTCACTATTGCGCGCTATTCGTGAGGCTTTTAGTGCTTACAAAGTTTTATTTAAATTACAAATATCATGCATTTGCTATTAGCATACCTATATTACTGGTTTAGGTAATAAGCATCTTCGTTTGATTTCCTATTTGCGTCTTGCATTGCGAAGTACATAGTGGGTAAACCATGCTGTGCTACATAAAAGTGTATAAACTGTTGAGGGCGCCACTGAGCTTCAACAGGCAACACACGATGCAAGTGCGACAAAATAGGGACCGTGCGCGTTGGAGGGTCTGCCATCTTGTGGCTTGAATCGGGAACATATGTGCACATGTACATTGCCAAAGCAAGTGCTACCATCTACCGTTCTCGTCGGTACGTTTCCTTGTGCATAGTAGGTTCTGCCATCTTGTGGGCTACATCGGAAGCATAAACGACACATTTATTTACGCCTCGCGCCAAAAATCTGACGGCTCCTATGCTGCCCTCTATAGTTCATACACGGGGCTTATAGTAGATTTTAAATATAATTGAACTAAACAAACTCCATAGTCCCTATATTGTTGCCATGTTTAAGCATTTTACGTCAAAAATGTGACCTACGTTGGAAGAGGCGCCCTCAATACATTTCTACAATTTTTTGCCGAGCTATACATCTCCTTCTGCCGCATAAAGGCCCAAATTATGTTTTTCAACATTCTATAATACGGTTCTTAAGATCAGCCTAACTAACTAAAGTAACTACTAGCCCCGATGCATATGTTTTCGTCTAGTCAGAATATTTTTTGACGCTCTCGCGTTTGTACAAAAATAATGTTCCCATTACTGGGTCATCTTATCTTCATGTGTTAATTTATTAGAATAAACAAAATTGTTGTGTGGAACTATACTCTGTATCTTTAGGTATTCAAATAAAAGTAAACAAATAATTTCTAAATTTTCGGGTCGTTATTTATTGGTTAACCAACCGAATACAAAACCGCCTAGATCTCTCACTGATCGACCTGACTTTAACCTATATATTATTTAATCGTGTAATGTTTTCTTCTACCCTCAACTGGCTTAAGCAGCCATTTGAGGGTAGGTTTTGTTTACTTTTATTTAAATGCCTAAAGATACAGAGTATTTTAAACAAACTAATTTACATCGGGGCTAGTAGTAACACAGTAGAGGACTAAATACATAAATGAATAATTGCATAAAATAGGGCATAGGTCAAAATGCACTTCAGTAATGAGTAATGACTTGAAATTCTTATTTAAATAATGACTTACAGTAATTATTATCCAATTTAACGTTCTCTAGATAATTCTATGAGTAAATATTTTGCGCTACAAATTGATATTTAATTAGGAAACTGTACAATTAATTGATAAATAATTAGTGTATAATTATTTAAAGCCTTAATTAAGTATAGAATGTTTAAGTCATGTGTCACACACTTTAATTTTTGTTTAGATTGTTTAGAATCGAAAGTACGAGAGTTATTATAGGAGATGTTATTATACCTAAATGCAAAATTTAAGTAAATTTTGGGTTTTTATTTGTCTTGCTATCTATTACTTAAAATTGTTTTGAAATTAACATTTGGTGCTTAAACCGTTTTACGTACATATAATTATGTAGGTAAATGTATCATACATTGAATGAAGGACATTACTATATAGCAAAATTTTGCAAGGAAATCATCCCTTAAGGTGAAATTTACTACTTATTTATAAAGCGGGATATAGGTATACATTTATATGTACCTATAAGTATTTTTTGCGCCGACGGAGTAATACTATATATTTCGCTGTCAGTCAAAATTTTTTTTGAAAATGTCACTTTTGTGGACAATACATTAAACGACTCTGGTAGATAATATGGATATACCTAGGTATTTATTTATATTGTATATTCCGATTTTCTTATTTGAGTCAAAAGTACTGAAAAAATGTATGTATAAGTACCTACTGCGTCACAATTTAGTTAAGGGGCCCACAGATTACCAGTTCGCCGTACGATATCAGCATGTCAGTTGTTCGGAGCTGTCAAATTTTGCATTTAACTGACAGGCTGATATCGTCCGGCGAACTGGGCCATGTTGCATAATAAACTACAACTAATATTACAAGCGGAAATCCTTTTCTAATAAGTGAAGTTAGAAAAGGAGTTCCGCTTGTAATATTAGTTGTAGTTTATTATGCAACACGGCCCTGGTAATCTGTGGGCCCCTTCCTTCCCATAACTTTGCGATGATAAGATGCGAATGATAGCATAGAATAATTACATAAGTACTGGTACTATACAATGTGTATGGATGTCTGTGTATAGTTTGCGGGTCCATAACTACAATCCATTTACGTTTTGGTACATTAGCATATTAATGACAGCGTTAATTTAAATCGTTACGTCAGAGCGAACTAGAAACGTCTCGGTTTTTAATTATCGTTACAATTAGAACAATTACCTATTGTTGTACTTAAACTTAAAGGAACACAAAATATGGCGGAATTTGATAATGTTAGGGTGATTTAATTTCTTTCCCACAACACAAGCTTTCTTGAGCTTACCGTGGGACTTAGTCAATTTGTGTAAGAATGTCCCTATAATATTTATTAATATTTATTATTATTAATTTTATTATTATATACACTACTTAAACCGTATATTTTTATCAAAAATCTAATAAAATAATAAACCGTTGTGAACACGATAATGTTTAACTTAAATTTTTACTTTCATCAGAATAAAATAATGATGTATTTTTTATTGTGTCATAGGTACTTATACAACAAGTACATAAGCATTAGAAAAAAGGTACCTAAACAATCTAGATCTGCCTTTTAATTGAAAAACACGTTTTAAAAATAAGTCATGGCGAATATGTAACAATTATGAATCTAATACGATAATTTATATTCTTCTGCTTTCATAAGTAATAGTTACTGATTTTTAAAAAGCGTTTTTTAATTAAAAGACATGTCAAGATCGCTTGCCTTCTTTCTAATGCTAAAAAAAAACGAACTATAATTTTGTACCAATAGGAACAGAACAATATTATCCTAGAAATTTGACATTAGTTAATTATGACTTCCCCACACTTTGTTATGCACATGTCACGCAGAGTTAGTCTGCTTCGACTGTAATCTGCGAATCTAAATTACCAGTTTCAAAATCACAAGATTCAATTGATCCAAATTGAGACATAAATACGCATATCATGCAACACGGCTCATAACAGTGAAAGCATTATCAGTTATCACAATTAGTTCAGCTGTTTTCTAGAGTCGCAACACGTTCAAGATTACGATTAATCAAATCTAAATTATTCTAATGTGGTATGTTGAGTGCATCGATCTGTGTAAGATTGTCCTCATATTTTTTTAGGGTTCCGTTAAACTTCCTTGCCCAAAATTAAAAACGGGACCCTATTACTAAGACTCCAATGTCACTGTCACTGTCACCAGACTGTCGGCCCGATTCGAACTTTAAGATACGTCACTTAATAGATCTAGAAACGATATGGATTAGATATGATAGTGTCAAATGTGACGTTTCTTCAAAATTCGAATCGGGCAGACATAGGTATCTCATGAACCGTGATAGCTAGACAGTGGAAATTTTCACAGATGATGTATTTCTGTTGCCGCTATAACAACAAATACTAAAAAGTACGAAACCCTCGGTGGGCGAGTCCGATTCGCACTTGCTCGGTTTTTATTTATTTATTTGATTCTGGGCTATTTATATTAAAGGCAGTACGTATTTCTTTACCATTCCAGAAGAGAAATAGTACATAAAATGCATTTTTAATTTTTTACTATGGTGATAAAAAATTTAGTAAACTATAGTCTGTATAAAGATACCGTATAAAGGTATTTAAATAAAAGTAAACAAACAATTTGTATATTTTCGGGTAGTTATAACATTTATTATTGGTTAACCGACCAATTACAAAATCGCTTGGATCAGTCACTGAACGCCCTGACTTTGACCTACATTATTTGATCATGTAATGTTTTCATCTACCCTCAACTGGCTTAAGGAGCCATTTGAGGGTAGATTTTGTTTACTTTTATTTAAATAGGTACTTAAAGATACATACTTATATTTTTCTGTTTGTTTTTTGAATTACATTATATGTAATAATAAATTAATGTGTTTACTATAAAATTTGTAACATAAATAAAATGCTATAAGTAGATCTTTGGTAACTGTCACATAACTTGAGTAATATTAAAAATATCGGAAATAAAATAAAAAAACTGCCTGATATACCTGAGGAATATTGATTCCTAAGCTATTTGACTCATTTTCTTCCTTCATTGCTACGGTCTTAAAGATTAACAATTTATGAAATTTTCGAAAATAAATATATTATTTAAAATCTTCTGTTAATTTATGCATAAATGCAATTTTATAATAACAAATATACACATATTTCTAAAAAAATTGGTTATCTTGGTTCATTAAATAAATTAAATTTAAATATAGTACTCACTTGATAAATAAAATATCCTCGAATATAAACAGAGCACACACTTCTCGCGGACTGTATGACCGCTCCGCGCCGCGACTGTCAAACAACTGACGGACTCGAGATGCGCGAGCGCTGGTGCAAGCTAGGGCTGCCACTGAACAGGTAATGACCACTGGCCAGGTTAGGGGCAACGATTTAAATATATAGGGCGTCGAGTTTTAGGGATTTCCAGAATTTGGAGGGGTTTCCGGATCGGGTTAGGGTAACAGTGTAGTAAGTTAAAAATAAAAACCGGCCAAGTACGAGTCGGACTCGCCCACCGAGGGTTCCGTACAAATTTAACTTTTTTTAGTATTAGTCATAGCGGCAACAAAAATATATTATCTATGAAAATGTCTACTGTCTAGCTATCACGGTTCATGAGATACAGCCTAATGACAGACATACGGACAGTGGGGTCGTTCTCTCATTTCGTCCAATCGGTGATGTTCTCTCGATTTGTAAATTTTCTTTTAAATGGTAAATTTTTGGGTTTTCATGCATTGTGGATTCATTTATTGACACTTTTATGCTAAAGGCACCTTCGTAACCTTATTAATTTTCATTTAATAAGACTGGTGGTAATGAACTACGCGCTGGTAATGAAATGGGCATGGATGGTAATTTTATCAGTGGACGGTAATGAAACAAACTTATGAAATCGCAATAAAAAAACTTTATTTAACGAAAATGAACACCATTAATATAATTAACAACATTAAAATCACGTGTCTCAAGCGCTGTGCAGACGATCAAGCCGACTTAACAAATATTCCGGCTTGACATTCGCGACTTATGATTTACCACCTAGCTTGTAGCGATTGTCAAGCATAATTTACGTAATTGAAGACGTATTTCGTATTGTTTATTTATTTAATGTTTACACAGCACTACATCAGTCTTATCACCAACACACTGAGAAACTACATACTTTAATTTAAAATTAACATCCAAATACACTCGACTGCCAATCCATCCACCGCAGCTCCATAAACTCGCAAAATCTCAAGCACTCATGAGTCAACAGGAGATGCACCAGGAGAATACTAAGGGTTATATTTCTAATGTCCGGTACAAAAAGTCTTACAAGCCTCTCTACTAGTTCAATGCAGTCAGAGTCTCCACGAAAAGCCCAACAAGCTAAAAGTAGTAGGCTTAAGTTGTGCCTCACCTCCAAAAAAATGAAGCCCAGGGTTCCTAAAATAAATATTTTTTGGTAATACATCCTAAGGAAATTCTTTTGGACCTTTTCCAATAGTAGAATGTACGTTGACTCGTAAGGGATCCAGGCTAATGCTGACGCCTCCGACTTGCTTCTGACCAGAGCATTGTAAAAAACTTTTATGGGGCAAGGGTCACGGAATTCTCTGACGTTGCGAGTGACAAGGCCTAATCTACTGAAGCTACAGTGGCAAGTGCTTTGATGTGGTCGTGAAATGTTAGCCGCGTATCGAATATGACCGCAAGATCCTTTACTGAGACGACTCTTGTTATTACAAGAGTCTATTGACCCAAGAGTCTATTGGCTCAGGTCCAAGAAAATATTGAGCATGTGTAGGAAATAGGGCTCGATTAAAACTACACACTTGACAGTTAGCCGCATTGAAAGTCAGTTTGTTATCCCGACTCCATTGGAACAGAGATGGAACATCCTCCTGCAGCAACTTACAAATCCTCCTCTTTCTTAACTCAATATACCAATTTAAGATCGTCGGCGTAGAGTAGACAACGAGCGTTATGGATAACCGAGAGCAGGTCATTGACCATTATTCCAAATAGGAAAGGCCCCAAGATTGAATCTTGGCTGTCACCAGAACGAGTATGGTACGGATCTGGTACGAAGTGGCCATGCTGGTCGTTGCGTACTGCGGTTGATCACGCAGATAACTGGCAAAAATGTTAAGCAAATGTGGATTGAACCCAATAGCGTCTAGTTTGTGTAGGAATACATCGTTCTCCATACGATTGAAGGCTTTTCGAAAATCATAATACAGGACGTCTACCAGGATACCCATATCCAGATGCTCTGAGATGGTGTAAACCAAGATCAGGTTAGTTTCCACAGACCGTTTCGCTCTGAAACCATGCGGAGTGTTGCACAGGAATAATGGTTTCACTTGTTTCGACAACGTGCCATGGAGTATGGACTCAAACAGCTTTGCTAAAGCTGAACGAAAAGAATACCTTGACTTTGAGTTCGGTCTTACCCGTGAAATCTTCCAATGGTGAGGATATGTACTTGTGGAGAGTATGTACCAGATTAAGCATGAAGTGTATTGGACCATTCTAATGCTCTAAACACCCCTTTAAGATATATGCAGGTACCTAAGTAGTCTGGACCAACAGCATAGAAGCCCGAAAAACTTACTTTTGTGTTAAGACCCCTTATGCAGGTACCTAAGTAGTCTGGACCAACAGCATAGAAGCCCGAAAAACTTACTTTGGTGTTAAGACCCCTTACATTTTGGTAAATTAGATCCAGTGAAGGTTTCGAATCAGGATTCCGAACTAAGTATTTTTATTTATTTATTTATTTATTTAAAATTTAAATCAGGCAACAAGGCCCATATTACAAATACCTTACAGACTAACATACATATATATATATTATAAACTTAAAAACTAAACACTATTTATGCGACAAAACGGCGTGGCTCCGTTGAATCGGCTGTTCTTGTGTCGGATTCGGCAGTTTGCCCCGGAACCTCCGAAACACGACACCTTTCGGCCAGAAGTCGGCGCACTCGATGGTCTCTTGCAGCGGTCGCGGCACGCGCACCACAAAAGAGTTGAAGTGCACGTAGTGGCGCGATCGAAGCTGGAACACCCTCAGCGAGTAACCGGTCTTCTGGTGTACGTACTCCACCACTTCAGCAGCCGTGGCGGTGTAGTGCAGGCGCGACACATATAGCGCCTTACTCGGTGTAGCAACCCGCAAGCCAGAGTTAGCCGGTTCGGCGGTACCACACTGAGTCTTACGAGGCGCCGTGCGCGCCTTCTTCTTTCTTTCTTTATTACTGGTTGGTTTTTGTCTGACTCCCATTGACGTTGGATTTACGAAATGACCACGATTATCGGGCTACATAGTTGGAAATAAACAGGATTCATACATTGTCGAGGGTACTCCTATTTTGAAAGTCTTGGAGTCCCCTTTGAGCTTAAGTTCGTCGACAGTGCACCATGAATAACAGCAGATATGCCCGTATGTCCTCCGATTGTCAAGCTATATTCCACAGATGGATGAACTTGCGATGCTCCATCGCCCTGAGAGGTTTACACCGTTTTTTACTGCTGGTATCAGTTTTCTGAGATTTATCACGCACGGGTTGGGAATTGTCGCTTTTGACAGCGGAGGCACTATTATTACTTATCGGCCTGTGTTTATGTTCATGTAGTTTCTGCCTTTTATTCCAAACATTTGCCCCGTTCTCTACCTTATCGTCGACAGGTATCAGATGATTCCAATTCCAACTCACTTAGTCTCTTAGTAACGTGTCAAATTTCTCAGCACAGTCCTTGAGTGCGGTGTGGTATTATATGTAGAGCGGCAGGTTATGTTAATCTACTGCGCTCTAGTTAGATCCATAAATCACCAGTTGGGCTCCCCTATATATTATTATATACAGTTTTAAATGCTTATACCAACATACTATTTATAATAACTTAACCCTCTTTCCATTAAATGCACTGCCTCTAATACATTATCATTACCTTCTAAATTCGTTCATTACCTTCCCTGGCAAAATTGGAAGGAAAAGAATTGAATGAAACAGATATGAATGAAGTTTAGGAAGTTTTCGTCGCCTAGGTCGGTTGATATCAGACCTTGATTTCGCAGAATAAGCCACCCGAAAGGCAACCCTAAAACACATCAATTAGGTATAATGGTAATATTGTACAATTGGTACTTACTGTATAAATCACTAGATGGCGATGAAGATTTATCTGAACCACACTCCTTCCCGACACGAGAGAACGTAGGTATTTTCGTCAAAAGTAACATACGGACGACCGCTGCGGTAGCACGCGGCCAACTGACTGACGAACAATATGTTGTATCCGCGGGAAGTGCTATATACCCTTGCTATATAGCAAAATATAGCTAATCCATTTCTCACGTCGGTAATGAAGAAAATGCTTGGACCAAACACTTATAAGGCTGTATAGTTTTATTGTTAATTTCTTAGAGTATAATATTATACGATATAAAACATAACTAAATTACTTGTTTACTGAACCAAAAATAAGTTTTCTATTTTTAGTATCTTAAGGTTCAAATGGAGGTCAAGGTATAGCTTCACGCGATACGTGCAGAGAGGAATGAAAATAGTGGGGGTTAATTGTAAATATGAAGAAAATAACCACCTTTTTAGAATTGTTCATGACGGGCCCATATACTTTAGGTCCTATGTTACAACCTTGCATTGACAGGTATTCGACAACACCAACACATTTTTGGTAAATTGCAAATAATACCGATTTGCACGAAATGCGAGAATGACCCCTTAGTAATAGGGTCCCGTTTTTACCCTTTGGGTACGGAACTCCAATCTTCTCAGTTGCGCACATACATGTTTATGAAATGATTAATACTTATACCTATACACGGTGTAACACGAGGAAAACGAATAATTTTAACAGCGTGTTCAGATCATATTTAGAAAAAAATATATACTATAAACTTTTTTGAAATTCCCCTAGTTTCAGAGATAATATTATTTAAAAAAAAACTAGTTTTTATTGTTACATAGTGTAAAAGGCCTTTTTGATGATGATGTTGCTGCTATGGGACGTAGTCTAAATATCCTTATTGATAGATGTCAAAAAGTGACAAGTAACACCTTGCAAAAATAGGTTTTACGAAAAAAAAATTGTAAAAATCAATTTTAAGTGACAAGTTTACCAATAACATTTATTTTTTATGAAAAACTACATTCTAAAAATTGAAAAAAAAAACAAAACAAAAAAAAGCTTTTTTTTGCAGAAATTGACCTAAACTCATATTACATTTTTTCCTTCTTTTGACCTCAGAAATGCGTGGTTAAAATTATTCGGTTTCCTCATGTTACACCGTGTATTATTGCGTATAAAGAATAATTCGACTTATTGATGCTAAGATTATTGGAATGATGACACATGTTGTGTTTTATAACGAAATCTAGTCAAATAAATAGAAAATTGATAATTTATCACAACAAATTGAACACTCAAGTTAAACCAAGAATAGTCTGCAGCGATTTTGATAGCCCACGCAGTGAAGGTGTTATTTTTTACGTCATAATTTCATATTAAGTTTGAAACGTCAAACTTAATATGAAAAAATTTAAAATAACACTTGCACTGCGTGGGCTATCAAAATCGCTCCAGACTTTTCTTGGTCTAACTCCTACGCTGTAAAGGGTTCGAAACGGGATTTATTTTAAATCCATTATACGCGATATACCTAATCCGTTTAGATAGTTTTATTTCAGGTTCACTTAAATTTTATTTGCACACACGGCCAATCATTTATTTTTGACAACCCTGTGCGTACAATGTACGGTGTGACATCACAACTCGCGTCAGCAGAATGCCGAGGGAGGTGTCAGCCCTGCATTATTTATTGACCTGTATACAATACCTTATATGTGTTCCCGGTATCATCCTATAGTAGCCAGTGGTTATTCCAATATTTGCTCCAAATGAGGAAAAATTCTGACTAGATTATGACCAACGAAGCAATTAATTCAATATACGCGGTGGAACATTTCTAGAGACTGTGAGCTGAAAGGATAGTGTTATCTAAGTGATCTACAATTATTATAATCGTAAAGCTGGATTAAAAAGTAAAACAAAATCATTAAAATGAAATATTTTTATATCAATGAAAATGAAAACCCTACAAAGCTATTTACATTAGCGGAGTATGCGGCTAAAATGAAGCATGGTAAATACTCTGCCCTGGAGCCAATGTACGACTTTGTGCCAGTTGCAGTCGAGACTGCGGGACCTTGGGCTTTGGAGGCCAAGGAATTCGTATGGGGTTTGGGCCGGCGGCTGAGAGACAGGAGGTGTGACCCTCGGTCCGGATCGTACCTGGTTCAACAAATCTCATTGGCCATTCAACGTGGTAACGCTGCCAGTGTGATGGGGAGTTTCGAGCCAGGTACGATTCGTGACAATTGTTTTGTTTAACTTTGCATTATTGTTTAAAAATGACGAAGCCTGTTGCGGATATCATCATTGGTTTGTTTTGGACGAAGCATGTTGCGGATTTGCATTTGTAACCACCTGACGAAGCCTGCGTTGATATCCTAACTAAAAATTTGATCACATTTTTTAATATAACTTGGGATAAAATACACTTAAATTTACATTTTAAATTGACACATGTCATGTCATTCAATAGGATCTACTCGCTAGAGTTGAAACATACAGAATTTTGTTATTACCACGGAAATCATCATCTCACACAGACAAAAATGAGGTTACTTGGTAGTAAAAGATTTAAACGAGCTGACGTACTAAAATTGTCATTTAATACTTTACTATATGTTAACTGTCTCTATAGGTAACATTTATTACCTACTAAAGAAATTTATTAGATATCAATCAATCAATCAATCAAACAAAGCATTTATTTTCAGGCTACTAAGGCCCATAGATACATACCTTACAAACTAACATATATATACAATAATAAAAAACTTAAATACTAAAAAATCATTTTCGTGACGCAGTTTTCTGTTGCGGCGTCACTTGCTCTGGTGTAGGATTCGGCAGATTCCCACGGAACCGCCGAAATATCACACCCTTCGGCCAGAAGTCCGTGCTCGCGATGGCTTCCAGCAGCGGCCGCGGCACGCGCACCACAAACGAGCTGAAGTGCACGTAATGTCGCGATCGCAGCTGGAACACTTTCAACTCGTAACGGGTCTTCTTGCGAAGATATTCCACCACATCGTCTGCCGTGGCGGAAACATGCAGGCGCGATACGTATAGCGCCGTATTCGGCGTGGCAGCCCTCAGTCCAGATGCAATATCTGGCTCCGCTGTGCCACACTGGCTCTTGCGAGGCGCCTAGATATGCTAAAAGGCCATTATCATAACACAATGTTTCAATTTATTGACATTTACATTGTAAGAAAAATCTATACTCTGTATCTTTAGGTACTTAAATAAAAGTAAACAAATAATTTATACATTTTCGGGTAGTGATAACATTTATTGATTAACCAACCAAATACAAAACCACCTGGCGGCTTAGCACGGTCGCGTTTTTATCCCTTGTCACCATGCCTGTCACGTTCTAACAAGTATGTAAGTGCGAAAGGGATGCGCATAGTGATAGTCGATAAAAATGGAACCGTGCTGAGCCCGCTGGATCTGTCACAGAACGATCTGACTTTAACCTACATTATTTGATCATGTAACGATTTCATCTACCCTCAACTATATCTAGCCATTTGAGGGTAGATTTTGTTTACTATTTTGTAAATACCTAAAGATACAAAGTATAGAATATAGGAATTTTTAGAAAATCGTTATAAATATTTTCCATGGAAAAATATGAATCACAATTTTTTAAATGACCTTACTAATTTTAGATTCAATTTGGTTATTAGAGGTCGTTTGATCATGATAGTTCAGTCATTATAGATTTTGACCTGTGAATAATCAGTTCTTGGTTTCAAAAAGTAGACTGAATCAGGCTCCTGTGTATATTCTAAAAACGGTTTTTCTTGAATAACTCGGCCATTTTTTATTTTACAGTAAAACCGTGAGGACAAAAACTGTAGGAAATTTGATTCTCTACAAGTTTGGTTCTCACAATTTTTCTTCTAAGATCGATATTTTGGAAATTAAATTTGAAAAAAGCGACAAATTCAAAATATTTTCATCATCTCGTTTATTTTCAACTTTACGGCATAAATGAAGAGGACTATTTTTTTTTTTTGAATTTGTCGTTTTTTTCAAATTTAATTTCCAAAATATCGATCCTAGAAAAAAAATTGTGAGGACCAAACTTGTAGAGAATCAAATTTCCTACAATTTTTGTTAAATCACTTGTTGTAGACTGTAAAATCAAAAATGGCCGAGTTATTCAAGAAAAACCGTTTTCGAATATACACAGGAGCCTGATTCAGTCTATTTTTTGAATTTACACTCCCAGTGACCCGCCCCCCCCCTCCGAGGGACCTACGAAAAAAAAATCCAAGAACTAATTATTCACGGGTAGGGTCGGTTTTTTGGATATAATGACTGGGCTATGAGTAACATTCACAAATAGGTTCTTAAATTAGATTTAAGTTCCAACTAATTGACGTCACGTGACGTATTTTACGTCATTAAGTGTCAATGATTATCCTTTTTGACGCTTTTGGTAAAACCTTAATGGAAGAAACCGCAAGGTGATTAATACACGGTGAATTATATCGGTGATCAGTTGAAAATTATTAATTATCAACCTATTATAGAATTCAATACGCGATCATGCAATTTACTTAACAATCTAATTAATTACAGTTAATCGTCAAAATGAATAAGCACTGGATACTTATATGGATACATAGTCTAATAAAACATGGTCTTCTCTTCCCAGAGTGACACAGGCCTACTTCACAATAACATATGGCCGCTATATATAGCGCTATCGCATATTATCATATACTTAGCGCTGTCGCATGATGACGTAGGCTTGTGTCAGTCAGGTGAAGAGAGTACCAGGCGGAGTATATTATACCACTAACGACATACTGTTTTAAGCAGTAAGTACCAAAATTGCAAAAAGAACTGCGATACAGTAAAAACCATTTATTCCAATTACTTTAATAATTGTAACATACCCAAATGACTTACGTCAAAAGTGAATAGCGAACGAATAGAGTCGCTATATTAATTATTAGATATTTATTTGATAGTATTGTATTAAATCTAGAAGAGCGCCTTACAATAATTAGCAAGCAATTTACAATTAGCTTTCACCGGCTTTCCCCACGAAAGTTGTTATTTACTTCTTTAAAATTGATTAACTTTTTTAATAAAACCTTATTTTATATCAGGGTATGAATAACACGAAAATAGGTTAAAACTTCAAAATACATTAAAATAAAGGCAAAAATATATATCTAAGATTTTTTATAAATTACCTATATGATAAACCTACAAAATAGGAACCAATTCTAACTTCTTTGAAATAAATTAAGTTTATTATTAAGTGCCTTTTAGGCAAACAATTTGTATTTGAAACATTCTTTTTTGGAATGAGTTACTTACCCACTCTTTTGTAAGCCCCAAGATACAGGCTCAGCCTAGTTTGGGGCTTACCGGACACCTTTGTGCATGCGTATTTTATTATAAATAAAAAGTATTCTTATTCTATTCTTATTATAACAATCCTGTGATTGTTACGTATTTATTCTCTCTCTGGAATTGAAGTAAATATGTTTATCTACACACATATCATAAACTCTCTATGATGCCTTCAAAATCCGTAAATAATGCCCCACATTACGATAAACTGTTTTGTTACAGCAAATTTCTTATCTGTGAAAATGTGGTAATAGCTTCATTACTATATCAAAATCAATTTGGTAATGACATTCAAATTTCGAACATCTCTGAAAAAAAAAGCAATTTGATTTGACCCCTATTCTAATATCAGTCGAGATGACGTTTTATTCGAAATCAAATGGCAATTGCATACAATATTGACAAATCTCGCTTGTAAGTTGGTATCGGACGATATGGTAATCGACCCCGACTCTAGTTTGTCTTTGAATTAAAAAAAAAACTACGGATGCGTGACATGCGTGAAAAAAGTTTTCATTTGCCGCCATTTGACGTACAGTTTATCTTTTAATTAGTTTGTAAGTAAAAAATAATTTGTTTTGTTGCTTTTAAAGTAACTATAACAAAAGTTTCGTGTAAAATATACGATAAAGATATTTCGGAGACGCCATCTCATATCCGCGAGTTCCGCCAGAGAGGAAAGTGCCCCAATGTCGGCTGTAATATGAGGTTAGTGAATATATCATAGAAAGTTTATAATATGTGTGTAGATAAAGCAGTGTATGTAACTGTACATAATTAGGCATTAAAACACTCGTGTGATACTATTATGAAACTCATTTCATTCGTTTCATAAACCCACACTCGTATTTTAATGCCTTTAATTATGTAGCAGTCACATATAAACTACTATTACTTAAGTGATTGGTTCTACATTTGATGCTATAACAATTATTACTATAATACAGCTCTAGTTGTTGTAGTCTATTCCGGTTCGCATGTTATGTCTTATTCATTTAAGGAAGTCGTATTAAATATATTATTTTATTTAAAATAAATGTATTAACCTAATACCAACTCATTCGATTTTTGTTCCTTGACAGCCTTTAAACGCCCAATATCATCGATATGTTTACATTATTTACGGCACCTTATTTCCTTGTAATAAGGCATAATAATATTTAACATGGCCCGATACAAGGCAGAATTCCTAACCTCAAAATCGTAGAGAAATTACGCTTTTATAATGTTCTGTGAAGTGTCCGTGAATTTCTAATAACTATCGGGACTTTCATTTCATGTTTGGAGCCTAACAATATACCACCCATGTTTAGCGAGTGTTGGGCCAAACTTGTATGGGAGCGAAACATCATCCTTTGGGATAAATAAAAATATGTAGGTATATACGTTTAAAAAAAAAATATGTCACCTATAGTCTGTATCTTTAGGTATTTAAATAAAAGTAAACAAACAATTTGTAAATTTTTCGGTAGTTATAACATTTATTGGTTAGCCGGCCAAATACAAAACCGCCTTGATCTGTCACTGAACGACCTGACTTTAACCTACATTATTTGATCATGTGTAATGTTTTCATCTACCCTCAACTGGCTTAAGGACCCATTTGAAGGTAGATTTTGTTTACTTTTATTTAAATACCTAAAGATACATACTATACGTGACAGCGTGATAAAACGTCACTTTCTATTACGTTGTTAAAAAGTGACAGTTATTCTATCACGTGGTAGTCATCCACAATACGGCTGCTCGGGGTAATACCATCAAAACAAGTATCACCGATCCGGTCGTACACCTTATGACCATTCCCACAAGAATCCAAGAGATGCCCCGAATAGTGGTTTCGGTCGAATACCGAATATTCGGCCCCTCTCTCGGCCTAAGCGCCGAATATTCGGCGCAAGCGCTGAATATTCGACGATCGAATATTCGGCATGACATGCGAACATTTCGAGTCACAATTATTATGAAAACTGTTCGCCAACAAAACACAACGTTTGCTAAGATATATTTTTTGTTGAACATAATGAATTAATGAAGTAGAGTCATTCAAATCAGACCCATGATGAAAATAAAATATTTTGTATTCAACAAATGCTCAAAAACGTGTTATCGTACCGGGTGTGGCCTGTAACACGAGCAAATAACTAAAACATAGATTGTACTCCTCAAACGGTGACACTTTCGTTCAACAACTTTTAAAAATTAATAAGTATTTAGACTCCCTATTTTTCATACAAAATAAATATTATCTTCAATGGACGCCATCGCCATGCCATATCATTGTGATTGACGTTGCTTGTCATTGTCACGCCTTATTTAAACATAACAAAATTCGCAATAAGTATATTGCGTCTTAGAATAAACTTTAAAGTGTATTAACAATCAAACCACAAGTTATTTTTAAAAGTCGCTGAACAAATGTTGGTCAGTATGAGGAGTACAGCCTAGTTTAATTTTTTGCTCATATTACAGGCCACACCCGGTATTTAACAACTTTCCAAGAATACATTTTAAATATTAAATATACCTAGTTTTTGGTTATTTTTGTGTAATTTTTCTTTTTGGTAAGTGCAACAGATCGGTATCAGCATCCGGCCGAATACTAGACAACATTCGGCCGAATACCGAATATTCGGCAAAGTAGCCGAATACCGAGTAGTTGCCGAATATTCGTGGCGTCTCTAGAATCCACCACTTACTTATATTATAATAAATAAGCATATTTTCTGGTCTGCCTACACGTGTTTACAATATTTAAGTACATTTTTATTGAAATTTACAAATAAATTATTGGACCGGTATTAAGTACCTACTTTTTATTGACTAAAGTCGGACCATGGTAACTCTGCACTATAGTTGAGTTGTAGTGTTAATGGTTGACTGGTAGAGAATGCCTTATGTTATGGCATTAAGACCGCCATTTGTATTTTCTTGTATTGTGCAATAAAGGTTAAATAAATAAATAGTCTGTATCTGTATCTTTAGGTATTTAAAAAAGAGTAAACAAAATCTACCCTCAAATGGCTCCTTAAACCAGTTGAGGGTAGATGAAAACATTACATGATCAAATAATGCAGGTTAAAGTCAGGTCGTTCAGTGACTGATCCAGGCTGTTTTGTATTTGGTTGGTTAATCAATAAATGTTATAACTACCCGAAAATATACACATTATTTGTTTACTTTCCTAAAGATACAGAGTAGGTATAAAAGAAGAAGTCTTTTAAAAGATTTCTAGAGATTATATGGGGCATTATCCATGAAAAGGGACCTTATTGTCGATGGCGCTTACGCCGCACGGCATTGTATTTATATCGGAGCATCGTTAATAATGGCGTAAGCGCTATCGACAATAAGGTCCCTTTTCATAGCTAACGCCACATATTGTCTTTTTGTGACCTAAATAGGAGATAAATAATGAAACAACCAGTCAACTAAACAAATGTAATTATAATTTAAATAACGCAACTATACAATATGTGCATAAATAAAATTAATTACGGACTGCAAATCCTTTATCTTCACAAACAAACAATATACAATATTTGTGACATTTTCATTCAAAAGGTACCAGAATATATATTAGTTATGCCCCAAGTCAGTGTTGGCCGAAAGTTAATGCGAATTGAAAATGTTGGCCATTAACCATTATAAATCGAACCTTAAACCGTAGCGGACGATTACAGTTTACGATTCAATTTATAATGGTTAATGGCCAGCATTTTCAATTTGCATTAACTTTCGGCCAACGCTGCCCCAAGTAGGGAATGCAAATCGGTTATTTTTTGTATGGAAATAACCGCGGTTTCGGTTAATAACCGATAATTTCCATACAAAAAATAACCAAAAATAACCGATTTGCATTCCCTAGCCCCAAGTGTAATAAAACTAATAAAATAAATGTGTTGATAGCGCTCCAAGTGGCAAAAATAAGAACTATCGCACAGCTATTTTACATTTGTCAACTATCTAATAACTATGTCACATCGCAGCTTGGCGGGCGCCACTGTCGCGCACATAGCCAATAAGAATGATTTCTAGTGCCATTTTTATAATATAAGCGCCTTATACTTAACAAATAGTTACCTTTTACTTAAAAACGTCACAAATGTCAATAATAGTATAAATCGACAACACCTTTATTTTTTGAACAGTTCGAGTTTCAATTCGAATACTCTTATACTGGAGGCAAATTCAACATGTTTTAAGGACAACCAGCGACATTGCTAATATTCAATCTGAAATAATCACTGCAAGTATTCATTATGTTACATAATTATAAGTTTCCTGATTAGTTGGGCCATTTTATTTAAAGTTGTCCCCTGCACTTTTTTTCAAAATTGGGATTTTTTATGTTATTTCTACTCAAAATCATGAGCTCTTTTGATCCTAATAGGAGAATAAAAGTGTCCTAAGATTTTCATACATTTTCGATCTTTCCATTCCGAAACCGCCATACAAAGTCTATGAAAAAATGGCAACGGAATGGAAAAAAACCTTGGGACACTTATTTTTTCCTATTAGGATAGAAAAAGCTCGTGATTCTGAGTAGAAATAACATAAAAAATCCCAATTTTGAAAAAAAAAGTGTAGGGGACAACTTAAAATAAAATGGCCCAGTTAGGTAATTTTTTTTAAACATAAAATTATTATAAGATTTATTTAATTTACATGTTTTGACCACGTCGTCCATACCTGCCTTACAGTCACCGAATATATCTGTGCGACTGGACATCCAAAAACATCTAAACACGAATAAGGCGTTCGATCACGTTCAGGTATTTTTGAGTTTCTGTATCTTTTGATACACAGTGATGTGTACATTTTAATAGCGATGTGACAGTCACGGGCTTAAATATGTAAAGCAGGGACCCTAAGCACATAGAATATCGTACATTGACCCTGTTCCTATCTGTATACTCTGTCTCTTTCGGTATTTAAATAAAAGTAAACAAAATCTACCCTCAAATGGCTCCTTAAGCCAGTTGAGGGTAGATGAAAACATTACACGATCAAATAACGTAGGTTAAAGTCAGGTCATTTAGTGACAGATCCAGGCGGTTTTGTATTTGGTTGGTTAACCAATAAGTGTTATAACTATCCGAAAATATACAAATTATTTGTTTACTTTTATTTAAATACCTAAAGATACAGAGTATAGGTATCGCACGCGCATAATTATATTGGGGCACTTGCACAGTGTCATAGACCGCCGCCATCATGGGCGGGACAGTATATAGTATTAATACGCGCGTGCGATAGAGATAGGATGAGGGTCAATGTACGACATTCTTTGTGCTAAGCGTCCTTATTTTATACATTATCATATTTTGGATTTTTACTACAGAATATTGTGATGTGAAGTTATTTATGTAAGCATTATTCTTTAGTCTTTGGCACTAAAAATTAAATGTCAAAAGCAATTTCAACCATAAAAATACTACCACCAATACAATAAAATAAGGGTTTTATAAAAATTCGTTAAAAACAAATTAAATTAACGAATTATATTTATTACAATTTAAAATTGACTGATATTCCGGTGCAACTATAGTTGGTCAAGCGTTTAAATTAAAATAACCTTAAGGCGGTTGGCGCTTACGCTATTATTAACCCGCTCCACTATTATTGCGGTGCTATGCGACGTAAGCGCCAGACGCCATAAGGTACCATTTCTCCTGGAACGTCACAAAAGTTTAATGGTTAGGTATAGGACAATCTTACACAAATCGACCTAGTCCTATACTCTGTATCTTTAGGTATTTAAATAAAAGTAAACAAAATCTACCCTCAAATGGCTCCTTAAGCCAGTTGAGGGTAGATGAAAACATTACATGATCAAATAATGTAGGTTAAAGTCGGGTCGTTCAGTGACTGATCCAGGCGGTTTTGTATTTGGTTGGTTAACCAATAAATGTTATAAGTACCCGAAAATCTACCCTCAAATGGCTCCTTAAGCCAGATTTTGTTTACTTTTATACCTAAAGATACAGAGTATAATTTTCAATAACAAATACACATGCATAGTTACACCAGTCAACGCCTCACTTTATAGAAATGCTATAAAACACACACCGTTTAAACCGCTTCATACATTTTAGTCTCAATGTGTAATCCGATCAACGAGGTCACCCGAAGAGATCAATTTTAAACTGATTTCTTTTCATTTTCAGAAAGTAAGTTACAAAACTTTTATAAAATACTCAGCGCTAAGCAAAACTCTTGGATGAGAAGTCAAAATAAACAAAATGAAATAATAACCTATTAAAGTACAGTCCACTGTAAAAATATGGGTGTAGACAACTTACTCAAAAAAATGTCTATGCAAATGAGCATGGGACATATTTTTGAGTATGATTTGTGAACCCATATTTTTAACTTGACTGTGCAATTTTACATTAAAATCAATCTAGTCTCGCAGTAAGTTTTAATAACACTTATGTTGTGTTGTGGGCACTAAAAGACGATGGCATAGAGATTATACAAATATAAGTACTTGAATACAAATAAAAAATCAATAACTCAGAACCAATATCGTGATAAACATGGAAATAAATGCCCTTGCCGGGATTCTAACCCAGTACCCCCAGCTTTGTAGGCAGGGTCACAGGATAAATAATAGTACTAGGTACAGAAGACTCACTCTCTAACAAAGCGCGTCTGTTACGATCAGGCCAGATATGGCCGCTAGGTGGCGACAGCGCCACGCGCGGCTTATGGTTAGCCACCAAAATTGGTGTGGGACGGATGTACTTGTAGCTACCTGTTGCAAAGCGACGAAATCACGGAGTGAGCCACGCCTGGCAGGGTCACTACTAACTAGTCTAGGGAGGCGTTAATAACCAAATGTTGTCCAGTTCTTGCTGCTACTTTAAACTGAAACTATTAGAAGAAAATGCTAAACGGTAATAATATTGTAAAGGTATCGGTCCTCGTTGATCGGGGTATAAACACAGCTCAACATACTCACTAAGCACCAATAGTTGTGATACTGAATACATACAAATTATGACAATCTGATATTTTTAACATTAATATAAGAGAACACAGTAGCATATGGACGCAGTGTTTCTTTTATACAAAATCGGTGGCAAATAAGCATACGGCTTGCTGGTAAGCGGTCACCGTAGCTCATGGACGCCGGCAACTCTTAAGGTGTTACATGCGCGTTGCCGACCCTTCAAAAACTTGTACATACTGTAGTCCCTCGAGCTAATAACATATTAAAAAAAGTATGTCAAATGTCATAATTTATAGTCACACAGTTTACTTCTATAACAATATGGCTTCTACATAATCTACATTAGTTTACTAAAAGTATAATAAATATAATATATTATATTATATACTTTTTTACATACGAACAATACGATCGGTATACTGCCAACGCGTACATTTCAAAAAGGTACGTTGGGATAAGTGCGGACAATTTTTATTAATAAGGTGAATCGACGTTTTCTTGTCACTAGTTGCCATGGTTACGGTCTCCTGGGTCACTCTTAAAATACTAGTTTTTTCGTATTTAAATGAACCAAACCTGTAATTTTTTGGTAGTTATAAGGCCTTTCCATAATGGGACATCTACTAAGCACGTTTGTAGAACATGGTACAGCAGCTCTTCTAACAAACTATGCTACTATTGTCTCCTGGCTGATGGGACAGAATAACAACAAGAAATTGTTGATATAGACCCATATGCCAAGTGTGACAGTACGTATTAAAGACCGTATTTGTATGATTTCATGTACATATATGTTTTTTTTTTATCATATTTATATAAAGTTATATACTAACTGAGTATAATTGCATGAATTATATAGTAATTTAAATTGTATTTTTCTTATTTACTCGTAATGCATGTTAATTATAAGATGTCATAATGTTTTGAAAAGATGTGTCCCGCCGAGTTTGTTGCCGGTCCCGTATTGGGATACCCTCCTCCAATTGAGGGGGGATTTAAATCTTCTCGAGGCAGAGGCGTACGGTTGGAGCCGGTATAGCTTTATTTGACGTTCATAAGCGCATTGTAATATGCCTACTTGAATAAACTATTTTTTATCTTTATCTTTATCTTACCTATCTTTTTCCTATGAAAGAGTGTGACAAGGGGGGAGGGAGGGGGAGGGTGTCTAAAAAATCGAAATTTTGTGTGACGTAATTAATTAAATAATATAAATGGGCATTTTCATTTAACTTGTACTTTAAAGCGCGACTTAAGTCGTGTTTCAGTAACGTCTAACCGTTACATTCCTGACAAAATGTATGGGATTTGACATTGACCGTCAGTTTTGTAACAATTGCTAACCGGCCGTTAAAGGTGCACAGTTAAGTGAAAATGCCCAAATGCGGAAGTTGGCAGTATACCGTATCTCTCGTCATCAATCTGTCATCAACTCATCATGTCACCTGTCATGTCATGTCACTACATGACGCTGCACTGAGAATTGTCGGGTGCGGCGAGCCCTTGCGGCGGCACGGCCATGTCACCTACTAACTCTGTGGGAGGCTGGCCTAAGTCTTGCATCTGGAAAATAAAATAGAATAATATTTTGTGTCAAAGGACTATGCGTCAAAATGGTCCCAATACCAACAGAGTTGAGAATTAGGTCATTAGATAGGTATTTCTATTTACTTCATTTCGTTCTATGGGCACCACGCAGAATTCCATTGTAGAAATGAGATATTGGTATTTTAGTCAAAATGTCGTCGCCTTTATTACCTAGGCAATAGAGTCCATCGCTGGGTGAGCGCGGCAAGCCATTCGCCGCGCTCGCCCGGCGGTGCGCGAATATCTACTCTGAAGCAATTATTTACTTACTATGACTCTATTGCCTAGGTAATAAGGGTGACGACATTTTGACTAAAATACCAATATCTCAGTTCTACCATATACCATATAACGAAATGAAGTACATAGAAATACCTATCTAATGACCTCTCATTTCTGTTGGTTATTGGTTCTGACTCCATACAAAGTTGCCCATGGTCCATTATAGAAAATCAAGCATTTTCTGTAATAGCGTATATGCGTGCGCTCATAAGGGCCCCTTGAGGGGGATATGAGTCGCTTAACTTCAAAATCGGGTAGACACATCAGTCAGATTATGCGAATTTGGTAGAAAAGGTAATAGGGTCGATATTTGCTGAGAGGTCGAATGGATTTACCCGAGTGTGAAGTTAAGCGACACAAATTAAGTTTAATCATAGACTTCATAGAGTGATGTTTTAAGCAACCCTAGGAATCAAAAAAATTAAATCAAGATCTCAATCAGGTTGCATACTGGTCTAAGAAAAACAGTTTAGTTCTGAATCCTTTGAAATCAAAGTTTTTAATACTAGGTACCAAAAATCAAGTGGCAAATACAACACTACGCAACCCACAGGTCCGTATTCTAGACGAAATCATTCCTCGCGTGTCAGAAGCCAGAAACCTGGGAGTAATTATGGACGAGAAACTGCAGTTTGAGAATCACGTTCTAGAAATTACGCGTAATTGTTTTTACCGCCTCACAGTTTTATACAAGATTCGGAACTATTTAAGTGTAGATATGCGAATAAAACTTTGTGACACCCTTGTATTGTCAAAACTGAACTACGCCGATACGGTCATTGGAAACTGCTTGTTATCTCGTGCAAAAACTCAGTTACAGAGGCTTCAGAATGCCTGTGCCAGATTCTGTTTTCCGATTCCACCAAGAACACATGTAACACCGTTTTTAAATAGTGGCAATATGCTTAAGATGGAGGCCCGTAGAAAATTACATTTTGCTTCACTCTTGTTCGGGATTATGCTGACCAAACAACCAACTTACCTCTACGAAAGACTAACGTTCTCCCGTAAACACATAAGGCAAGCCCCCCGCCTCATCTGTCCAAGGCACAGGTCGGCTAGTTTCCGTGGCAGCTTCCGGTACGCAGCCACGCGGTGCTGGAACAATCTCCCACCACCAATAAGAAATGCCAGCTCACTATACATGTTCAAATCCAGACTGAAACTGCACCTACTCAAGGAACAAACGATCCCCACCTAGCCGACCTATACCTACCTACATCCACCTGTATTTGTACCGACTACTGTGCTTTAGAGTCTATATATTTATTTATGTATTATGTAAGTATTTATTCATAAACATGTCTCATTTTTCTTATTTTGTTAATAAATTACCATGTCAACCGCACATTCTGTTGTATTCTGCTTCGGTTTTGTTTTTATGTTCTGTGTTGTTTTGTGTTTGTTTTACGTGTCAATGGGTACACTGAAAATCAGCGTCGTAACACTGTTCATGTGCTGCGACACATGCTGAGTGTTATCCTTTTTGGAACCTCTCGCAACACTGTAACTTCAAATTTACCTAGACTTAAGCATTTTTTAATGTTGTTGTGTATGTGTGTTTCCAATAAAAGCATCATTCATTCAAAGTAAGCATTCCATGGTACTTTGAAGATTCTGCTATCAAATGGGGTATATGGATACACTTGAAAAACATAACCAGACATAAGTTATTGTGGCAAAAACGAGTGTTTGAGAAAATGAAACATCGATAAATCTGTTATCGATAAGTCATAGGTAGATTAATATTTAAAATATATATGTAACTTCTACTTGCTGTAGGTAAGTTACCGAGAAATTTCCATAATGCAAATCAATTACAAAGCGGTACATAATTTCTTTATTAAATATATTTAGTACTTAAAAAATAAAGCGTTAACTGTAGTATGCAGTGCCAAAAGAATAGAAAACTACCAATATATCAAAAGCAAAGATATATGTAACTTCGTATAAGACGAATAAAATCTAAGGAAAAAACGTGCCTCGGAATTCAAGTAAAAGTCATTCTCGAATAGATGCCGCACACACCTTTAGCCTATCCTCGGCTAGATGGCGTGACGACACCGTTTCATATTTAACAATTTTAACACATAGATATCAGTGAATGAACATGGATCGTAATGATATAAAAATAATAAAATCATTTATCCATATACAGGGTGGAAAGGCACGACGATCCTTTCCGGAAATGGGAGATAGTTTAGCCTAAGCTCTATATTTTCTCCATAGAAACTATGTTAATATGGGCAACCGTTTCTAAATTATGACCTTTTAAACATCCACGCAAAAAACTACTTTGTTCTAACCCTAACAGGTGACAGGGTCAATGAACTTACTTGTAAACAATCAGTATTCGACAGGAAATTATGCTAATTTGTTGCCATCTAACCATTTTTAGGTCTGCTTACAGCACGGTAAGAATCATTGCAGGATTTTCGCTTTCTTAGTGGTTCCACTTGTTCAATACTTGAATGAAATAGTTATGTTATTCCTTAATATTAATAATACTAACCACAACATTGTTTACAACGACAGTTCAAATGGTGACATTGACAACCACTCAAAAGTACGCAATCGTCTTATAAATATCTCTGGTTTCCTTGACTGATAAAAAGGTTTTAGTTTCTTAACACGTTTCACAAAATTATTTTCGAATAATTGGAAACTATTTAAAATAATAAAAAATTACATGTAGGTTGTGTTAGTTGCACCAAATGAACTTGCAAAAATGAAATAATAAGAATAAATCAAGAATAAATACTTCTTCAATACCAAACTAACAAACCTTCTTGCGTGGTAGGAAATAGACAAGACGTCTGATGTTTGAAATTAAATTTTCATTGAACTATACTTATTGAATGTCATATTCTTCAAATAAAAATGTTAGATGCTCGTGGCTATTTAAATTTGTGGGGCTGTGTAAAAGATATGGTGTACCAAACCAAACGGAATGTGAAACTGCGGACGAAATGAGACAAAGGCTAATTGGTGCTTTCTGCGGAGGATAAATGACGAAGAGCATACACTATATCGCATGTGCATCGACATACTCGGGTACGGGCTGCGGCGGCGTTGTAATACACGGAGGTACATTTGAACACCGTATGTGAAAAGAAGATAGTATTAAATATTGGAAAAAAGTAATTATCTAAGAAAGTAATAAAATTGTTTGTAATATTTTTGCATGCATTTGATTTATTTGACATTTATGCGTCATTCATACATCATTGCGATACTGTCAACGATCGGAAAAAAGTGTAAAGTCCCGAGCTTTCCCGACGGAGATCCTTAATCTAGCCGTCATGTGCACATGCTATAGGGTTATCACCACAGTTAAAAAGTAGTATTTTTGCAATTTTTATTTTTTACTCAATTAACGATTCTTACCATTACCAATAGTCTCTGTATCACTTAAACGACCTAATACTTCCGGGAAGGATCGTCGTGCCTTTCCACCCTGTATATACATTTTTTCATAACGTTATACGTTTTCATTTTGAGTTTTAGTCGTGTGTCGATAGATGGCAGTAAATTTACAGTGACTACAAAATTTACAATGACAGGACCCCTCTATACTATCTATTCTTTTTGATCAAAAGAGAGGAAGATATCGACCGTGTTCTGTATTTCACGGTAGCTATCTTCTTATAAAATGTAATAAATATCCATAGACTAGGAAGCCTCTAGACGGAGTTTAAATACACGGACGTCACACAAAGACACTTTCGACTCGAACATGGAGTAAAATGACCGTATGCGGGGCAGAGGGGGTAGCGCGACTATGCTAAGTCTGGAAGAAGTTTTGTCTGTGTAAATATCTAGTATAACGTCAAGGTAACATGGATAGCAGACATGTCGATATTTTATTTTAACAATCACTTTATTTTGCCACAAAAACTTCTATGTCTGAACATAACCTTCAGCAACGGAGTGGAAACGATATGAACCCCTTTGAACGCCACGCCTATGTCCGGTGCGTCATCGTGAACCTTGTGGGAACGCACTAAGGTTGATATTGGGCTGTAGCCGCGCGCGTCAAAGGGTTAAGTTAAGAATCTTAAAGATGTATAGCAGGGTCTGTCTCCGTACAGACCCTGCTATACATCTTTAAGTTTAAGTTAAGTTACCTTCTGCATCCGTTCCAACACCACTTCAAACCTTTTCCTCTTGACATCTTCGGGGTCCGTCTCCGTACATACCTGCTATACAGCTCTAAGTTTTAGTTTAGTTACCTTCTTATGACGATTTCGATTATGACGGGCAAAGTTGAAGGCCAGAGGGCTCGCGGCAGACCACCCGCTAGATGGAGCGCACAAGTTACTACACCGTTGCATCTACATCTGCAGGAAGCCGTACATATGGCGGGTGACAGAAGCATATGGAAGAGACTGGTCAGCAACATTAGGACATGATGTCACGATCCTCAGCATTGAGGGAACGACTGATGATGATAAAGTTACCTTCTGCATCAGTTCCAACACCACCTTGAACCGCTTCCTCTTGACATCTTCAGAGTCCATCTCCGTACAGACCTGCTATACAGCTCTAAGATTAAGTTTAGTTAAGTTACCTTCTGCATCAGTTCCAACACCACTTCGAACCGTTTCCTCTTGACATCAGGGTCTGTCTCCGTACAGACCTGCTATACAGCTCTAAGTTTAAGTTTAGTTAAGTTACCTTCTGCATCAGTTCCAACACCACTTCGAACCGTTTCCTCTTGACATCAGGGTCTGTCTCCGTACAGACCTGCTATACAGCTCTAAGTTTAAGTTTAGTTAAGTTACCTTCTGCATCAGTTCCAACACCACTTCGAACCGCTTCCTCTTGACATCTTCAGGGTCCGTCTCCTGCTCCGGCTCCAGTTCAGCGCAGACCTGCTGCATCAGCTCCTGCTGCCGGCAGTACCTGTCAAGAATAAATTAAGTTACCTTCTGCATCAGTTCCAACACCACTTCGAACCGCTTCCTCTTGACATCTTCAGGGTCCGTCTCCTGTTCCGGCTCCAGTTCAGCGCAAACCTGCTGCATCAGCTCCTGCTGCCGGCAGTACCTGTCAAGAACAAGTTAAGTTACCTTCTGCATCAGTTCCAACACCACTTCGAACCGCTTCCTCTTGACATCTTCAGGGTCTGTCTCCTGCTCCGGTTCGAGCTCAGCGCAGACCTGCTGCATCAGCTCCTGCTGCCGGCAGTACCTGTCAAGAAGAAGTTTTATGTCTAAAATGACACTTTGTACAAGCTTTTATCGACGATGACGGTAATGTTTTTTGACAGGCAGCAAATATTCATTGAGACATTATTATTTCAAACTTTATTGCACATCAAAAAAAGGTACGAATGGCGGACTTTTATACCAGTCAAACATAGGGCCAAACAGAGTAATGTCAAGGTGGGTGCAGTGAGAACCATTTCAATTGAAGGGATGTTTACAAAAACAACATAACTGCTTAGAGCGGTTGACACTTTTTTCTCTCTTCTTCTAAGTCGGTCCCTCACTGCTGAGGATCGTGACTCCGCTTACTACTTTTTCCTATGGCAGCTCTCCACTTCTCCCTGTCGGTTGCTTTGTGGAAAGCGTTGCTTAGTGTGATGTCCATCTGGGCGGATATTTGGTCACACCATCTCGTTGGACTTGGTCCTCTAGGCCGTCTGGCGTCCACCTTTCCCATCACCACGAGTCTCTCCAAGTTGTCAGGGTCTCTGCGAGCTATGTGACCGAAGTATCTCAGTACTTGTTGACACTTTTTTAAGAACATTGTTAATCGTTTCAGGTGTCAACCAGTGTAGTCAGTTATGTTGTTGTTTACAAAAACAACATAACTGACTACACTGGTATCCCTTCAATTCTAACAAACTCAAACACAATTAAGTTGAGTTTTCTAAGGCCACCTCCTGTGTCCATCATCAGATCAGCTAGATGGCGCCATAATATTACATTGTCACCCAACTTACACATGTATAACAATTAATCCAAAATCCCACCTATCATAGTCATCCTGGGGCACTTTCCCCTTGTTTTCCTCAAGCCAGGCGGGGTACTTGTCCACCAACTCCTTCAAGGAGTAGAGGACCTCCTTAGAGAGGAGGAACATGTTGTTCCTGAAATATAACGAATAAACCAAAATGCCCACCTGTCGTAGTCATCCTGGGGCACTTTCCCCTTGTTCTCCTCGAGCCAGGCGGGGTACTTGTCCACCAACTCCTTCAAGGAGTAGAGTACCTTCTTAGAGGAGGAACATGTTGTTCCCGAAATATAACGATTAATTCAAAATGCCCACCTGTCGTAGTCATCTTGGGGCACTTTCCCCTTGTTTTCCTCAAGCCAGGCGGGGTACTTGTCCACCAACTCCTTCAAGGAGTAGAGAACCTCCTTAGAGGAGGAACATGTTGTTCCAGAATTAAACGATTAATTCAATATGCCCACCTGTCGTAGTCATCCTGGGGCACTTTCCCCTTGTTCTCCTCGAGCCAGGCGGGGTACTTGTCCACCAACTCCTTCAAGGAGGGGTAGAGGACCTCCTTAGAGAGGAGGGACTGCATCATGCCTTGCATGAAGGGGAGGAACATGTTGCCTTCCTGAAACAACAAATAAATGAATGGATCAACTTTTTTGTGTAGTTATTCTGCACAGTTTGTTAGAAGAAATGTTGTATCATGTTTTACTAACATGCATAGTGGCAAAGAGAATTTTATATAGAGGCAGATTGTCATGGTAATTTTTGTAGCCACAGTAAATTTGCTGCCATCTTTCGACACATGATTAAAACTTCAATGTTCTTTTACTGATATGTGTTAAATTTGTTAAATGCGAAAAAGTGTCGCCATCTACTCGAGTATAGGCCAAAGGTATGGCACCATCGCTCGATAAGATACCTTTACCCTATACCATACCTTTGGCCTATGCTCGTGTAGATGGCGACACTTTTTGACATTTAAGAAAAACACATATCAGTGAAAGAACAACGATAAAAGTCAAATGGCGTTCTAAAAGTTTTTATCAGTTGTCGAAAGATGGCAGTACTTACTGTGACTACAAAAATTACTTTGACAATCCGCCTCTATCACAGAATAAATAATAGTACTAGGTACAGAAGACTCACTCTCTAACAAAACGCGTCTGTTACGATCAGGACAGATATGGCCGCTAGGTGGCGGCAGCGCCACGCGCGGCTTATGGCATTCCCCAAAATTGGTGTGGAACGGATGTACTTTTAGCTACCTGTAGCAAAGCGACGAAATCGCAGAGTGAGCCACGCCTGCCTCTATACTAAATTCTCTTTGGTAGATTGCCATGTGACGGCACGATCTATTTCAGCTGTCAACTAAGGGGTTTTTTTTAAGTCAACATCCATAACTGTTTGATGGTAGATCCTCACCTGGTTTTCTCCAAGGTTGAAGTTTCCAAACATATTGGCAAGGTCCTGGTCGCTGAAAGGCGTCTGTAGACCTTCGGAGTTCGAGCTCAGGTTCTGAAGGGTCTGGGATATAGCTGCTGACACCTGGCAAATATAAAATAGTTATTTGTTTCACTCGGGGGCAAAGTTGTTGTTTAACCGCTTGTGCCAATGTTGATACCCGAGCAAGCGAAATATTCCAAAATTGAATCACGAGAGCAGCGAGTGGATAGAAAAATGGAATCTAGAGCGTTGCGAGGGTTGCAAAGCACGACGGTTAAATAAAAATTGGCCCCCGAGTGAAACACAAAATTTCTCACCGCACCAACTCGAAGAAAATATTAACTGTAAGTTATCAAACAAAAACAAACCAAATCAAATTGAAATGAATTTTATTAAATATTTTTCATTCAAAATCATCATTTAAAAGTCAATTCTACCAGCAAACATAAGAAAACAACTCAAAATTTGCATTAGATCACTTTGCCTCACAAGTGAATAAAATGCAACTCTGCTATCAGTTTTTGAACGATCAAGAGAGCTTTTACCAGTTGGTGTGGTGAAAATAAATATTACGGGACAAATTTTCACAGATTTGCTCAATAAGGCTCGGTCAGTATCAATATCGCCGCTATACTTACTCAACCTCGTATCTGCAACCTTCATTTGATGACAAAAACAGCCGTATTCCGAATGAAAGAAAAGCGACATTTCCATCAAATGATTGTTGCAGATATGAGGTTGAGTAAGTATAGCGACGATATACCGAGCGTCACACAGCTAAAATTTTCCTCCTATGCCAGATTGGGGCTAAGAGAATAGAGTGCATAGAGACGGATTGTCAAAGTAAATTATGTAGTCACTGTAAATTTACTGCCATCTTACAGATGATAAAACTGTTAGAACGCCATTTGACTTTGATCCTTATTCTTTCACTGATATGTGTTAACTTATTAAATATTAATGCCATCTACTCGACAAAAGGCCAAAGGTATGGTGCAATCATTTCAAGCGATGGCGCCATAACCTTCAGCCTACTCTCGAGTAGATGGCGTTAATATATTTAACAAGTTAACACATATCAGTGAAAGAAATGATCAAAGTCAAATGGCGTTCTAACAGTTTTAATCGTGTCGACAGATGGCAGTAAATGTACTGTAGCTACATAATTTACCATGAATAGAATAGAATAGAAATTCTCTTTACACATCATCTATTCGGAAAAGGGCTTTTTCTTCCCCGCTAGGAGGGATCAAAGTGGCACTTTTCTGTTCTACGACACTGTTTTTGTTATTTTTTTTCATTCTTTTTTTGGCTTGAAAAATATTTTGAAACGTAATAATTGTGTCAACACTAAGATTTTTTTAAATTCCTCATAGTTGAGGTGAAAAGCAGTATGTGTCACACGGTATCAAAATTATTTCGTCTTGGGCGTTAACACTTGAATCCCTCATTACGCTCAGGATTCTACTTTAGAATCCATCGCTTCATTCAGGATTCAATGTACGCCCTTGACGGAAATATATCATTTTGATCCCTTGTAACACAAACTACTATTGATCGAAGGGAAATGCAATCCAAAGCGTACCTCGTCTATTTTAGCTGGATCGGCCGCGGGGGCTTCCCCGCCGTCCGCGGCCGCGCCCGCCGGCTTCAGCACGGCGGCCGCCGCCTCTGCACAATATATTATACGTCAATCAATATGAGTAAAACGGAACAATCTTAAATAAATAAATAAATATTGGGGACATCTTACACAGATCGACCTAGCCCCAAACTAAGCCTTGTACTATGGGTACTTGGCGACACTTTGGCAATCTTAAACTTGTCACAACAACGGCCAAAATACAACATTATCCTATATTTCAATTATTTTTAATTATAGTATTATGGTTTTATAATTATTATTATTTGTATCTCCTTGGATATCACGGGCCTATAATCCCGGCTTTTTGATAGGCTTGCGTGGGGACACAGATCCAACACGTAGAGGCCCCTTGGAGAGCTTTTATGTCATGTAGAACGCCTGCTGGAACCCGTTCACAGGTGCTACAATAGACACCCATGAACCGGTCTCAGCAGGCATTGGGACTATTGTAGAACAAGAGAACAGTATACCGGTCTATGGATTGAAGTAATTAGTTATTATTATTATCATCTTTATTCAATTAGGGTCTTAGGTTAGGATTTTACAATGTGAGTATAAAAGTAAAATATAAAAACACTTACAAAACATAACAAAAATATATAAACACATTATAAAAAACCTAACCTAGGGTGCCGCCGGCAGCGGGGCTTGGCCCAAGCTGCCGGTGGTCAGGGCCGCAGAGTGAGGAACCGACGTACTATACGCGCCGTGTCCAAAATTACCGCCTTCTGCATCTGACCCTTGATCCAACCACCCAGCGAGAGTCTCTCTAGGTGTTGGTCGAGACTCTTCGCTATGAGACCGTTCGCTGACACAACTATCGGAACAATGATCGTCGAGTCAACATCCCACATGGCGGTAATCTCGTGAGCTAAGTCTAGGTACTTGCTGGACTTGTCCTTCTCGGCCTTCACGAGATTCTCATCATGGGGGATGGTGGCGTCGGCGAGCACGGCCCGGCGCTGCGATCGGTCTATCAGCACGATGTCAGGCTTATTGGCGACAATAGTCCTGTCAGTGATGATAGATCGATCCCAATAGAGCGTGGCACGACCATTCTCGAGAACAGGCGCAGGTAAGTACTTGTAGTACGGTACTTCGCGGTCCACAAGGCCGTATAGAAGAGCAAGTTGTTGGTGAATAATCCTGGCTACGAGATTATGTCTGTGCAAGTACTCACCGTTAGCAAGATGAGAACAACCGGAAATTATATGCCTGAGTGACTCTCCGGGACGGCGGCATGCCCGACAGATGTCGACCGTACCGTCCTTCAGGATATATTTCCGATAGTTGTTCGTCATCATCACTTCGTCCGCAATTGCACAGGCAAAACCCTCGGTTTCTCCGAAGAGGTCCCCGAATCGTAACCAATTCACCGACGCGAGCAGGTCCACATCGGGTCCCGTGAGGGCCTTGTAGAACCGCCCGTGTAGCACCTTACTCTCCCATGCCGCCTTGCGATCCGCAGTACTTAGTACCACAGGTTTGCGCCAGTTCACGTTTGCCAAGGAGAGCGGCGTGAGGTTCCTGTCTACTGCCACCACATCACGATGCATCCCACACTCGTTGTTAAGGAAATAATTCCTGAGATTGTACACCTCGCGGTTGTGGAAATCCTTGGCGTTTAGAAAGCCTCGACCTCCACACTTCCGTGGGATGTACAATCTCATAACTGACGAGCGTGGGTGTAGCATGCGATGTGTGGTGAGCAGTGATCGGACCCTCCGATCCAGGGCGTCCAGCTCGGTCTGAGTCCACCTTAGTATGCCAAAGGAGTATGTGAGGAGGGGCATTACCCAGGCGTTGAAGGCGCGCACTTTGTTGCCTCCTGACAAAAGACTGTTAAGGACTTTTGTGAGCCGACTGAAAAAGCGCTCCTTCACTGACCGTCTAATACCCTCGTCCTCAATACCCAACGACTGTGACATACCAAGGTATTTATAGGTTTCTGATTCAGAGATAGATCTGAAAGACATTGTCTCAGAAAGTTGTAAATTTGTTGAATTTACAACCCTCCCCCGCTGTACATGCATAACCGCACATTTATCGACACCAAACTCCATGTTGATGGCACTACTGAAGTCTTCGGTGGTTTTCAGTAGCTCCAACAAGCCTTGGGTATTTGGTGCAAATAATTTGAGGTCATCCATGTACAGAAGGTGAGAAATAACTTCACCCTCTCTCCGAAGCCGGCAACCTAGTCCCAAATCCTTCAGCAGGGTGCTGAGGGGATTCAGAGCTAGGCAGAACCATAGCGGACTCAGACTGTCGCCCTGAAAGATTCCTCGCTCGATCCTTATAAAATCCTGTGGGCCAGGTCGGTCATCCCCGCCTCCTGGTTGACGAAGGACTGTGGTCCACTGCCCCATACACGCGCTTATTATTATTATTATTAAAGCCTTTCTTATACGAACTGTTAACATTTCATTTAACAATTATAATTTTTTAATACAGTTGCTCAAAAAGTGCTACTTTACGTAGCTGTTTAGCGTGCGGAAAGTTGGTTATCTCGAACTAGTGCTTTTTACTTTTCCAATTTTTTTAAATTTATACTTGTTCCAATTCACGACTACTTATTGATGAGTGTTAATATTAGTTTCCTTTAAACGTCGTAATCAGCATAAAAACCTACTGTTAATGTAAGAATGTGAAAAATATACATATTTCATATTTTAATACTTACCTCTTCATCATTATAACACGTTTATTTTTTAATATTGAATATTGAAAATTCCGTTCTTAATAAGTTGTCTGAATGGAACGGAATAGCTGCCAAACGCCCATAGATATAATATACTTAAAGACGACGTCTAAGCGAGCTGTCACTGTTACCACTTTTGTTTAGTGTACGATTAACAATGTTTTACTTATTTTTTCGCAACTGTATTAAAAAACGTCGTTCGATACACGTGCGGAAATGTCATTCTTCACTCGTCCCGAGTCTTGCCACTCGCCTGCGGCTCGTGGCAAGATATCTCGGTACTCGTAAAGTAATGACATACCTTCCGCACTAGCATCGAAATGTACTATTATGTATGTATATTTCTATATGCATGTTCGTAAGGTCTTTTTGACCTAGGCCTCTTCCGAATCGCCTTTTTCTAATATATTTAAGTATTTGTCCAACATTTTCTTCCATTCTTGTCTATCTATTGCCATTTCTTTCCAGTCTTTTCCTATTGTTTCTATTAGGTCTTTTTCCCATCTTGCTTTTGGTTTGCCCTTTTTTCTTTTACCAATTTTTGGATTCCAATTTGTTGCTATTTTTGTCCATCTGTTGTTTTTCATCCTGGCTATGTGCCCGGCCCAATTGTATTTTTGTTTCAATATATGTATTGCTGCATCTATAAATCTTGTTCTTCTTCTTATCTCTGTGTTTCTAACTCTGTTTGATAACTTTATGTTAAGGACACTTCTTTCTATTGACCGTTGACATACTTGAATTCGTTTGATGATATCTCCTGTGAGTGACCATGTTTGACTACCATATGTAAGACAGGGCAGAATGCATGAGTCGAAGGCTAGTTTTTTTAGTTTTATTGGTAGTTTCTTCTTAAATATATCCTTCATGGCCCAGTACTTCTTCCATGGCTGTCCGATTCTTCTTGTTATTTCTTTGTTTGTGCAGTCTGTGAATGATACCTGTTTTCCAAGGTATATATACTCGTCAACATATTCCAGTGATGTATTCTCTATTTGTATAGTCACTTTTTTTGAGTTGGTCATGACTTTTGTTTTTTCTTCATTCATTTCTAGACCTACTTTTTGACTTTGTGCATTTAGTTCTTGCAGTAATATACTGAGTTCAGTTGCACTGTATGCTAATATTACCAGGTCATCTGCGAATCGAAGATTTGATAAATATTTGTTGTTTATCTTGATGCCTTTTTGTCTTTCTTCCCAGTTTAGATTTTTGAATATTTCTTCTAAGACCGCTATGAACAGCTTTGGTGACATTGGGTCTCCCTGTCTTACCCCTCTGTTGATCTGGATCTGTCTTCCTAATTTGTCTGTTTTTACTCTGGCTGTACTTTTTTCATAGATCTTTTTTATGACATGTATGTAGACTTCTGGTATGTCCTGATTCTCTAGTGCCTGCCATATCGATGTATGAGTGATCGAGTCGAAAGCTTTTTTAAAGTCGACAAATCCTATATAAAGTGGTATTTGGAACTCTGTGTGTTTCTCAATTATTTGGCATAGGGTCTGAAGGTGGTCTGTTGTGGAGAAACCCTTCATAAATCCAGCTTGTTCTGTTGGCTGTTTATTATCTAAAATAGGTGTGATGCGTTGTAGTAGTGTCATTGAAAAAATCTTGTAAATATTAGACATTAGACTAATTGGTCGGTAGTTTGATATGTCATGTGGGTCTCCTTCCTTGTATAATAGGGATATATGTGCCTCTGTCCATTGAGTGGGTATTTGTTCATTTTCTTCTAAAATTTTATTAAATAGTTTTGTTAGTGGAACTGCTATTACTGGTTTCATCATATGTATACTTTCATTTTTGATGTTATCCGGTCCTGGACTTTTATCTTTTTTAAGTTTATGTATTGATTTTTGTACTTCTTCAACTGTGAATGGATCTACATTTTGATTTCTCTCTTCATTTTGTTTTCTAGTTGTCTGGTTTGTCTGTTTTAACGAGTATAACTCCTCATAAAAAATTGTGGCAATTTCGTTGATATCCTTCCTGTTGGTTTTTTCCTCTCCTTTTCTATTTTTCAGTTTTGGCATAATGGGTTTTCCTTTGTTTAGAATTTTTTGTGCCTTTTTTATTGTTCCTGATTTTTCTAAATTTTCTCTGATGACATTTAATTTGTAGGTTTTGATATCTTCTTTTATTTTATTTTTGGTAATCTTGTAAAGGTTTGACAGTTCTTCTCTTTGCGATTTCGTCTTGCATTTTGTATTTCTTAAAAGTTGGCGTTTTTCTATTAGTGTTAGTGTATCTCTTGACAAAATATTTCTATCCATTCGTCCTGTATTGGATTTTCCCACTAAATTTTCTTTTAAAATGTCCTCAAATTTGTTGTAAAGTTCTTGCACGGGGTAGGGGGTTTGTCCCGTAAATATGGTGTCCAGTTTTTGGTGTATTTTTTCCCTGAGTTCTGCCAGATTTTCAGGCGGTGTTGTTATTAGAGTTCTGTTAAAGTTTTTCCTTGATTTACGAAGTGTATCTATGCATAAAGTGGCTCTTAGCATTCTGTGATCACTGTTATGTTGTAGGTTGGATATGACTTCACAGTTCTTGAAGTTTTGTTGGAAATTTGTTGTGATGTAGTCGATCTCGTTTCTTGTGTCGCCTCCCGGTGATATCCATGTCCAGCGTCTGCCTTTTTTCTTTTTGTATAGTGTGTTAAGGACTTTCAGTTGATTTTCCATTGCAAAGTGAACAAGTTTGTCTCCTCTTGGGCTTCGAGTACCATACCCAAATTTTCCCAAAGCTGCACTTTCCTCTGGTTCTGTCTGCCCTATCTGGGCGTTGAAATCCCCTTGTAAAATTATGTTTTTATGGCTGTTGCTCATAGCTTCTTCTTTATTTTGATAAAAGGTATTTATTTCACTATCATTTGATTTTTCCATCGGAGCATACACTTGAATTATAGAAAAATTGAATTTGTTAATGTTCAGGTCAAGTGAGTATACTCTTTCTGAGGTGTATCTGAAGTTTTCTACATAGCGGTTGGTTTATAATAAATTGGGTTTAATATCGTTTGAGAAAGCAATAAAATAAATGCTCCTTTATTAGGTTTATGGAAGTTTCAAATTAGATTGAATCGGAGTGTACATTGGGTCTTATAGGATAAAGCACTCACCGGCCATTTTCGAGAATGTCTGTGCTATCTGCTCCTGGCTGATTTCTTGCTCTGAAACACAACATTTTTTTTTTTATAAAATTATTTATTTATTGTAATTATATTTTTTTTTTTTTTTTTTTATTCATATTTATTGTAATTATAATTACACACCAAATCTTTATTGCACCACCTCAAAATAAAATTACAAGAAGACAGAGATATACCCCAGGCTCCCATGAGCCGTGGGAACAAGCCGGGAAAAACACCAGAAAGAAGATTGCGAGGTCTACAGCTCACAGTAGGACTAGCATAGGATGAGTTTGACAGTTTCCCGCCTGCAATTATTATCCGTCCCTCTCTAACGAATACTTGAGTAAAACAGGTAGTCATCTCACAGACAAGATACTGTTGGGTCCATCCTGTGCTAGGCCTACAGAGCTTCTAGTTATAGTCTGAGGTTCTAGTTATAGGTAGTCCCAGAGGACTATAGCACTCTCAATATTTCGTTGATATTCTAGAATAGTATTTAGGTAAGCATAACAATTGATCAGATTAGCTAAATTAAATACATAAATAAACAAGATACCAACATTGAATACCAGTTTTTGTATGAAAAATATACCTAGACCCTAGGACCTAGAGGCAGGGACCGAATTGCCAGTAGTCTAGGTGATTACTGACTAGAACTTATAAACTCTGCTTACGTTCACCCGGCACACCACTGCCAGCACTGAAGCTGCCAAGCAGAGCGGCCATATTGCTCTCGAACTGCGCCGCAGCCTCCTTAATGAACTCCTCGCTCCACACCGGCTCCTGTGCCTCTCCGGCTGCAGGCGGCTTCTTCGTCATGTCTTGGAGAGCGCCTGGAACCAATAATTGTTAATTCAGTGAAATTGACTTAATAGCCTAAAGACTATGGTTCTAGCTATCTTATACCTTTAAACAAGCAATTCTTGTACATATATTTATTTATATATATATTTCGAGGATCTTGGAAATGGCTCTAACAATTTTGATGAAGTTTGCTATATGGGGGTTTTCAGGGACGAAAAATCGATCTAGCTAGGTCTTATCTCTGGGAAAAGGGTTGTTATAATTATAGTTTCCGAGCAAAGCTTGGTCTCCCAGATATTAGTACTTATGAGTAACGTAAATGTAGCAACCGCCATGCAATTGAAGTTACATTTTCAATGATATTCAGAAATTTGACATAAATTTCAGCATTTTGGAGAGTTTAACTTTTATTGTATGGAAGTGGCTTTAAAGCAGCGGATTTGTGAGACCTAACAGCCATACTTGTTAATAAATTTGTTTTTTTTTTGAGAACTATTGTACTTACAAGGTCAAATATTAATATAGTAGACATCATTCAACTAAAGTACTAATCACAATGACTACCTAATTATTTTAAACTAAAAATGTAAGCAAGGACACGTGAAAATACTTCTCAATGACGAAATTTCGTCATTCTTCGTTTTGCACGTTCTCGTATTGACAAAGTTCATTAATGTACGTAATGCTTGTTAATGTATGCAAATATTTAAGGTACAATGCAAACGGATATAAAAAATAAAGGTTATACTTATTAGGTAATGAATCCCAAGATTATTTTAAGAACTTACTGTCGAGTAAATCGTCCAGTTCCGGATCAACCTCCTTTTTAGTCGCATCCTTGTTGTCGGACATAATAATTTAGTAAAGAACTATTTAAATTAAATTTGATGTGAAAATTTTCACAAGTCTAGTTTTTTGACGTTTAAAAATTTTATAGTCAGTGAGTGAGCCTTATCAGCCTTATACTTACCTTACCTTTGAGATAAATACAGTAATGCCAACGAGACAACTAGAAATTGAAATATTAGCTTGTAAAAGAAAAAGAACTGTCCCATGTTTTATATGAAGATATTTTTATATTTACTATTTAATTTAAATTACAATTAGGGTACATACTTTACGTATTGAACATTTAGTTTACAAATAATTTAAAATTATAATATTTTCTTTAAAAATGTTGTTATGTTGCTTACCCTGTTTTAGTAATACAAAGAAAAATGCCTTATTGTGTTGTATCTATGGAGACAATTGACAATTAGCGTTTCGTTACTGCATTTATCTCGTATCATGTGACTAAATGTGAGTATTATATTCTTTGGACTAAATTATAAAGGCGGAAATATAGATGGTCAAGCAAATTTTGTCATTAGAAAAAGGCGCGAAATTCAAATTTTCTATGAGACGATATCCCTTCGAGCCTACATTTTTCAAATTCTACTGAGAAGATCTGCTTGACCAACTATACATTAACACATCGCGTGTGGGTAGAGGGGGTAGAGTAAGACCAAGACAAGTCTGCAACGATTTAGATAAGCGGTATCCAGACGGGACAATCAAATCGACTGATTTGATCAGAAATGAAATTGGCGTCAATCTCCAATTTAATCACCAATTTTAGATTTATGGTGATATTCTAGCCCTCTAAATTGAAAAAATGCCCCAGAATGAAAATACTGCCGGGCTAGCACATGATTGGCGCGACAGTATCTCGCGGCGAGATAGACTACCCGTCCCTCTTTTGTTAACATAGTTAGTAAAAGACGGGTAGTCTATGTCGCCGCGAGATACTGTCGCGCCAATCATGTGCTAGGCCTACTGGCGTCACAAATTGGTATTCTTGCGTCCGCACCTCATTTTATCGGTAATATCGGTCATTATCGGCGGTTAAATTCGGCGAGCCAAATTGGCGTTTGCGTCAGCACGTCCTGATTCGATCGGGCAATTTAATCACATTGGCGAATAATTGACTAGTCTGGATACGCCTTATAGCAAACACAGTGCAAGTCAAACTTCTATGAAATTATGACGGATAAATAACACTTGCACTGCGTGTGCTATCAAAATCGTTGCAGACTTGACTTGGTCTAACTCTAATGTACACCGTGCACATGGGGTGTCGACACGTCGCGTAGCGACATTAGCGACACGTTTTAATAATGTGTTTCCGTTCCGCCTTAATTCTATATACCCCTACTCATAGAGTCGGACCAAAAAAAAGTCTGCAGTGGATTTGATAGCCCACGTAGGGCAAGTGTCATTTATACGTCATAATTTCATAGAAGTTTGACGTTTAAAATAACACTTTCACTGCGTGGGCTATCAAATCCGCTGCAGACTATTCTTGGTCTGACTCTATCATATTTATTAGGGAGCGTCCATTCATTACGTGAGGGGTTTTTGAGGATTTTTTGACTTCCCTCCCGCCCTGGTGACATGTCTTAAGATTTGTCTCTACGCCCTCCCCCCACTTTTAGCTTGGTCTGACTCTTCTTCTTAGTCGGATACTCTTGTCAGAGCAGTCGTGGTCATTGAGGTCGTTGTCTGACTGTACGCACTGATTGACTAGCACGTTCTTATTTCGGGCATTACTAATCTAATAGGTACTATCGTTTTAACGAATATAGATTTCCGCAAAGTAACACCCGATCCTATAAAACAATAAAACACTGTGTCAATTATAGAATTTATTATAAATTGGGCATGACTCCTCAGCAGTTGGGGCACACGCAGGGCGGGCAGACGGTCGTCGTGCCGTTGGTCGCGTCCGTCACGTAGCGCGGCGTCGTTACCTGTAATACGAGTTCAGCCATAGAGAAATATAGTAAGACAAGAGTGCTCACTCCATACATCAGTTTTGGTGCCATAAAGACTATTATTTTCATAGTCGACATCTTAGCATCGAGTAGCGGAATTATCAGTACTGCTTACCGACCGGAAAGTCTTATGTTGTTGAGCATTAGACTTTCTGGTCGGTGCTACCTCTATTATCAAGTAGCAGTACTGATAATTCCGCTACTCGATGCTAATAGATGTCGACTATGAAAATAATAGTTTTTTTGGTACCAAAACTGACGTATGGACTGAGCAATCTATGTATTTTTTTTCTCTATGGGTCAGCTCAGTCGGTAAAAGGCTCTTACAGCCGTTGCAATAAATCGAAATCGCATGTGATTTGGCTAATGGCCTCTCAAAACGTCACCGATAATCGCATGCGATTTGCAATCGGATATTTGACGGCCTCAGACGGCCTAAGATACATTGATTTAGTAAGATGTGTAATGTCTATGACAATTTCGTGCGGCGAATGTGACAGCTTAACGAGATGGCGCTGGACGACTAAGTGCATTATGCGGTTACTCTGATTGTCAAAAGTTGACAGTTGACAATTCAGTGACTAAAATCTTTTGGCACAGTGCAGCGCCATCTGTTTCGGCTGTCAAACTAGGAGCTATTTCATTTTCTTAGCCTTTACCTCTCTATTACAATCAATAACTCTTTGCTCCTAACCTAGTCGTTAGTGTCCCTGCCTACGAAGCAGGAGGTCCCGGGTTCGAATCACGGCATTAATTTATGTGTTTATCACTAATATTTGTTCCTGAGGCATGGTTGTTATCTATGTATCTAAGTATGTAGTGACCCATGTAACTATGTAGAGTCTGTGCGGAAAGAGAAGAGTCGTGGAATTTATTGGCTCCCATACATTTCACGACTCTCCTCTTTCCGCACAGACTACCTACTTGTATATTAGTCTCCTAGTTAGTAAACATAGTAAAAGCTTTGCGAAGCGGTATCCAGACGGAATGATCAAATCGACCGATTTGGTCAGAAATGAAATTGGCGTCAATCTCCAATTTAATCATCAATTTTAGATTTATGGTGATATTAAAGCCCTCTCAATTGAAAAAATGCCCCAGAACGAAAATACAGGCGTGACAAATTGGTATTCTTGCGTCCGCACCTCATTTTATCGGTAATTATCGGCGGTTGAATACAGCGAGCCAAATTGGCAATTTAATCAGATTGGCGAAAAATTGACTAGTCTGGATACGCCTTTGTTTGGGGGTAGGTCAATCTGCGTAAGCGCACGCGTTACTTTTGATTTTGAACTAACGTACCTTAATGAACTTGAATTTTAAGTTTCCATACTTCTTTAGGTTAGACAGTGGAGCTCGGGTGATGCAAAGGCACTGAAAATTATATTTAAGTATATAAATATCTGCTACCACTAATTTTAAATAGATATATATAAATAGTTTGTCATCAAAAAGCTCTGGAAAGTTAGCAAAATACAAGTCCAAATTATAATAGGGGTGTTTACAAATCACTACGGGCTCAAACGTGTCTTAGCCAAGATGGGACACTCTGACAACACCTATTGTAGAATGTGTGGCGATGAGGACGAGAGAGTAATCAATCAATCAATATATATTTATTTCAGACCAAAATTACAGTCCATATTTATTTGTTAGTGATGATGAGTGAGTCCATATTATGTGTGAATGTCACTCATCAGCATCACGCCATCGCCAGACAGACAGATTTTTAGAACTGAAGGAATTAAAGCGCTGCCCTTTGGTTCCATCATCCGATACATGGAGAATATTATTTAATTATTTATTTTGAAATTTTAACCAGGCAACAAGGCCCATATTACAAATACCTTTCAGACTAATGCATTATGTATTTTATAAACTTAAAACTAAACACTATTTAGGCGATAAAACGGCGTGGCTCCGTTGCATCTGCAATATGATGGAGATGGTCGAAATAGCTCTTGAGTAGGCCAAATATTGCTTCTGAGGGAGATTAGACAAACGATCGCGATGAAGATGGTATTCAGTAAAGTTAAATAGCAGGGAAAAGAAAATACTGTAAATAGTAACTTACCCCTGGCTAAATAAATGAATAAAAATGTATTATTTTTTATATTTACGTTTTTAAATTTATAATAATTTTTAATCATAAAATATATAAAAAATACTTACTATCTGGAAATATAAAAATAGTCGTCATTAATTTTTGTTATTTAATCGATAAACAAAATACAAAAACAGATTTGATACGGTCAATAAAAACACATGCACTGAAAGTGCCTTAAAATATCTGACTAAAATATTCAAAACAATATTTTACAATATAACTGATTAAAATAAAAAACTCACCGTTGGAGGCTAAAACAAAAAGAATTTTAGGGATATTCATCAAAAATGAAACAAAATGCGATTTATTTAAAAATATTATATATGTACTTACAGGTGTCTGTAGGAGAAAAAATATAGTCGTTTTAGTATGTTTGGTTAGGTATAGTTGTAGGTAATTATTCCATGTCAGTGCAATTATGTAGGTACTTACATAATGCTGAAATAGTAATGATAATTTATTTTTGAGTTCGTGACATTGAAATGATTACGCGGGTGCCCCTATACGCCTAACATTAATTGTGATAATATGAATTCGCATAACAGATTTGGCATTTTAAAATAATTGTTCATAACATTGAACGGGCATAATAATTATTAAAAAGCATAACAATTACTGTGCATAATAATGACTCCACATAATTGAAATATGCATAACATTATTAACTAAAACTTTAACTGTCACAAAATGAATTAGCATAATTTTATAAAGCGAGTGTATTAGATGGATTAGGGCAAAACCAACTCGGTTAGGTTAGGTTCAGAAGGTTAGCTTAGGTTTAGGTGTTAGGTTTTTTTCTAACAGCACAGCCGGATAATATATATGTCGGAGCGTGACTCCAGAAGGACGTATTGCAGCGTTACAGTTTCATAGTTTGACGCCTGTATAAAATCGATTAGCAATGTTGAGCTACGTATTACTTGGTTGTAACGAAATTCATAAAGTCGCGTAAAGAGTACTCGTAACGCCCTCTATTAGCGTATTGTTGAACTAAGATGACAGGTAGAAGGCTTTGGAACGTCAAGTAGTGTAACTTGGGTGAAGTTAGGTACGAGTTGGCATTTTTATCGTTATGTTGGTAGACCGGTCGAGCAGGTTTGCCTACTTGACTTAAAGGCGGGAGCGGGGAGCCTCCTCGAGCAGAATTGATCGAGCCGCGCTAGAGATCGGACGTTAGCCAACCTCGTGCCTAATTCGCCACGTTCCTTAAGGCTTATACCTGAAGGATTATTCTGAAAGCTTATAGATTCTAACGTTCTTTAACCATTGAGCTAAGTGTTTTATTCCAAGTGTTATTTTGATTTCTTACGTGTGATTAGAAGCTTACCTTTGTAAAATAAAGAGAAGTGTTGTTTTGAAAAGATGTGTCCCGCCGAGTTTGTTGCCGGTCCCATATTGGGATACCCTTCTCCAATTGAGAAGGAATTAAATCTTCTCGGGTCAGAGGTGTACGGTTGGAGCCGGCCTAGCTTGATTTGAATAAAGAATTGAACGATTTTATGCGATCCTTTTATTTGAGTTTAATGCAAATTCATTCCTATAGTGATTAGTAGGCATTAGTATGGTTAACAAGTCCGAAAGTTTATTTCATGCACTGTTACCATACTGAGTTAGCTGTGAAGTAATACATTGAGATATTACGCCCACCCGCCATCCTGTACAACACCCATGCTGGTCTCCGTCATATATATTAACTATAACTATTATCATATATAACTCCTCGGATCTAATAAATAAAATAAAATAATATAAACAAACAAAATTACATTTGTCTGTACCTCTATAACTGGTAGAACCTATACCTATAAATCGGTAGGATGGAAAGAAACACCCAAAATAAATTTAAATTGGCTGCAATTGCTTCCAAATACCGCTTTTTGGTGACGTAACAATCTGTTTTCTTCCTTTTATATTTATATAATTTAATAATTATGCAAAGTAACGTTATGCTTATTACATTTATCCTAAGTCATCGTTATGACAATTTACGTTATGCGCATTAACATTATGCGTACTCAGTTATGCGGAATTATGTTATGCGATTTAAAATTTATGCGTAATATGGGTATGTTATGCCAATTTGAATTAGGAGTATTACGTTATGCGAATTAATATAGACCCTTATTACACACATAAAAAAATAGTACAGTATAAAACCAATCATTTTATTTACTTACAGTTTTCTGTAATTAATAACATAAAGACTATATATTAGGTACTGTCATTTTATAATAGGAACTAGGAACCGTTCCTCCTTCTGTTTCTGGAACTTATTGAAGGTTTGTAATTAGATATTTTTTTTATTAAAATGTAAAGTGTACTACTTTACTTTTACTTTAAATAAAAAAGGTATGCTTACCCATAACTGAAAATAATTTAAATTATAAATCATAAATTATAAATAGGTAATGATAAAATTCTATTATAGTGAAATTAATAAAATTCTTACACCTAAATATGATATAGATGCCGTACTTAAAGGGATCTTAGAGTTACACCAAGAAAAGTCTGCAGAGATTATGATACTGCAAGTGTTATTTTAAACGTCAAACTTCTATGAAATTGCACTGCGTGGGCTATCAAAATCGCTGCAGACTTTTCTTGGTCTAACTACTTCTACTGTACTATACTGTCGGTATAAGATAAATTCGGCACTAGTTGACTTCCGAACATATTCATCAGAAAAAAAATATGTCGTTTATTATTTATTAAAGGTTTACCTCGGACTGTAAATTAAAATTAATGTAATTTAATTTATGAAAAAGCTTATTAGCATAAATATAAGTAATATCGTTGACTGCACAACCTAGAAATCTCAGGCGTATATTAGATAATTATACGGTCATATAGAACCATAAGTAACATAACAAATTGGAGGCAGAATTATTCCGAATTATTATAATATTACATAATTCGTAGTGACATAAGTGTTATGATGTTATTAAAATAACATAATTATTATCAACATTACGTAAAAACAATGGTTATCATAGATCTGGAAGTTCCTGGATAGGTAATTTAATTTTTATAATTAATAATTACACTAATGTGAATATATGTATGTACTTCGAAATAAAAATAACGAATATTAAGTAACTTACATATACTCGCTGGAACAAAGAGGTACGTAAGATTTATTTTACAGTTTTTTATTATTTACTTAAACTTGCACACTAACGTGTCATCTCTAATTATATTCAATTATAAACTCAATTCATATTAAATGTAAAGTTAAACAGTGTATCAAGTAATATAATAATACTCACAATATGCTAAAAATAAAATAATTTGGATAGTTAAGTATACTTATTTATAAAAATAATATTCACATGTTAATGTAGAGTAAAATCAATAATACTTACTTCACCGTTCTGTGCGTGTTTAGAAATAAAAAAACATAATTAATAGAAATAGTTTACAAATTGGTGATAACAATTAAAATGTAATGACTATGTGAAAAACATTGATGAAACACTTACCGAAAGCTAAAAATGTACATTCACTATGTTAGGTAAATATGTATGAATTAGGTAATATAATACGTTAAATTAGTTTAATTATACTATAGGTAATAATTTTTTTTTTTTTTATTGTAAATAGGTACCTAATTAGGTAATAAATATATTTTTAAGAATTACCGTGAACTGTAAAAAATTGAAATTGTATAATAAAATGCACCAGTACCTACGTAATTAGACAAAATGTAATAGGTATATACATATTATCTAATAAAAAAAATATTTATTTAAATGTAACAGGTTTAAACTTAAAGCACAAGGTGTCAAATTAGATATTATTTAAATAAATCCAATTCCCACTTACGTTCAGCTGAAAATATAATACATGATTTAAAAAGAGTTTGGGATTTTGAAAGATAAGTTTATAATTTATATTAATTAAATATTGAGAAATTAATTTTGATCCCTCTTCAATAAATGTACCTATAATAATATGTTAAAAAATATTATTTAAAATGACTGATAACCAACTTACTTGCGTCTGAAATGATAAATAGTGTGTTTCTGTTATTCATTTACTTTAACATATTTTTTAAATATTTTCTTTTTTGATAATACATACTTAAAATCACACAATATAATTATATGATTAAAACTAATATTTAAAAATAAATTAAGTTTATAATTGTCATCGTAGTTTAACTGTTTTCAAGTCCAACATATCAGAGTTTGACCGTTTTGAAATTAGTAATAAAATAAATCAGACACTTTGAGGACTTACCGTTTCCTGGAAAAATTAAAAATAATAATGTCTAGTAGCGCATTATATTTTATTTTTTAAATACAATATTTTGAAAATAGAAGTGAACTTACAGTTTGCTAAAAAAATACAAATACTTTTTAATATCGGGCAAAAAATCAAGAAAATAAATACCTATGAATTTAAATTTGTATAAAATCATGTGTTCAAAAAAATTAGTATTACTGCATTGCATTTCAAGGCAAGGAATCCGCTTTGTTCGTCTATTTAAATATTGTCTTTATTTATTCGAGTGATATTAGACAGGCGAACCATACAGCGCGGGCTTAGCCAAAATTAAAATCGTTGATAGAAAACGCCAAAAATACCTAATGGAGTTACCAAATTAGTCATAGTTAAATATTGGTAATAAATATCTTTTCGCGGATTAATATGGATTTCCGTAAACGCCTGATTATTTCTATTATTTTCTTCTGCTTGTTTGGCTTTTGTCGATGTACGTTTGTTAACTTGGCTAGGCTTCCAACCATGATGCGGAATTTTGCATAAAATATATAATTATTTAAATAGCAAAATAAATGATAAGACTAATAAGCAACTAGATACTCATGTTCAAAATTTAATGCAATAATAAACTAAAATAACTTATTAGTCCGATCGATATAAGACCCGGTCGATATAAGTCTAGTAAAATAACTTACCGGTCCCTGTTGACAAGATAACAAATTAGTAACAATAACCTAAAACATCAGTAATATTTTAATTTATTTCACTAGAAAGTAGTAACTCATGAAACCACTTACCCCCTTTTACTAGAAAGAAAGAAGATATATAATTAGCATATTGTATTGTGTCTATTGATTGTTTTATTTTTTATGCATTTTTACTTGTATTTAATTTCTGAATATTCCCTTTTTAAAACTAGTGATTCTGTGAGCAGTGGGAATCGGAAAAGGAGTCCTTCACTCTCACTCAGTCAAAAAGATATCCCTCACAGTTCCTTTTGAATTGCTTATTTTGTGTGATGTCAAAACGAGTAAAAAAAAACTTCAACGTATACTCACTTTTTGTAATGCACCGAGAGAAGAAAAATATAATTTTAATAATCACATAAGTACGTATTACGTCATCATTGTCATCAAGTAATAAATTAGACATTTATTTTATTATTTAAAAATATTATTGAGACATTTAAATATTATTGTAACATTTAACTAAGAACTTACATATCGGTCCTGTTAATTAAAAAAAAATATTGTAGTAAAACCTTGAATTACAAAACAAAATTTAGCGTTAATTACTGCTATTCCTTATTTTTTTTTAATTTCTTAACATAATTTTTAATAAAATTATACTTACGGTCATCTGCATAAAAACGAAACTAATTTAGAATTCTTAAATAAATCAGGGTAAAATACATCTTTTTTATTGAAATTCATCTACATACCACATTCTAGAAACAGAAAATTATATATTAAAAATGTATGCTTAATCATGCTAAAAACAAACAAGGGGATCAAATTACCACGGTGTAAAAAAAACATTTATTACAATTACAACTGTAAATGTTATCTGAATAATTGTCTAATTACAATTATAAATTTGTAATTATTTTTGAGGGATTATTATTATTAATTATTACTTAATTCATTTATTTGTATTTATTACAATCATTGATGCAGTTTTTTTACAGCTGTAGACCAAATATGATAATGATAAATAACCAGCATTACTTTAATAAATACTAAATATATTGGCATAATTAAATAAAAACAACTATCGCACTAACCTCTGGCTGTAATCATAGTATGTATGTAATTCTAGTCTATATCTCGTATTTAAAAAAAATTGATTGGTGAATATTAGAGACCAGGAAGCCGATTCAAAGTTAACAAACTTGTTACAATTTTGATCGTATTTTGATACGACTTTGAATACTACGACTGACGACGATCGATGACACTAAGTCAATAACGGAGATGACGGTCATATCAAAACCAGTTTACAGCCATAACAAATTGGTATATTAGAATCGACTTCCAATGATTAAAATGTTTTGAAAAGCAACAAAATGATCATCATCATTCGCTTACCCTTATGTCAGCATGTCTTTTTCTTCGATACCTCTCTCTCGCTCGTCATCACATCATTCACTTGCGTTCGTTTCATATCATCTCTTACACAGTCCATCCATCTTCTCCTCGGTTGTCCTCTCCCGTTACTTCCCTCCACATTCATTCGTAATACCTCCGCATCACATGTCCGTACCACGCAAGGTGATTCGCTCTTACTTTTTCTACTATGGGTGCAACTTTCCGGCTTCCTCTTATATAACAACAAAATGATAAATAGCTGGGTTACAGGTAAGTCATATTTCATTAAATTATTTGTTATTTTTGCTATAGATAATTTAGTTTTACTTACTGCAGTATCTTTTTCGGGCTAGGAACAAAAATAATTTAAAGTCTTGTAGTAAAATTTGTGATACAAAAATAAAAATCAGATAAATAGGTTGCATTTGTATGATAAATGCCATTTGGCATTAAGTCCGCCATTTGTACATTTTTGTATATACTTTGTGCAATAAAGTTTAAATAAATAAATAAATAAATGGAAAAGTACAAGTACTTACATCCAGCTGTAAATTAAAAGATGTTATTAAAATGTTTAGAATAGTAGAAAATATTCAAAATAGAAATACTTAGCAGTGATTTTGACATATATTATGTAGAATGGTACAATGATCCTTGGTACAATGCCTCAAGGGCCTATTTTAGATTTAAGCTAGTTATTAATTTCGTTTAGTAGTACCACTGTATATATATTGTATGTAAATAAATGTTTTATGCTTATGTAGAATTACTGGTGAAATATAATTTAAGGTAGGTATTTCAAAAGTTAATAGCACTTACGTTCAACTGTAAACATATTTCCATTGGTATTAAAATAATTGAATTTTTAGGCGTTCTAAAAATGTATTAACCCCTTCGTTTTATGTTTTTCGATTATATAATTTGTTATAAGAGTTAAACGTCAAACGAAGGAGCACAGCTAAGCTCTATATACACTAAATTGTGTAGAAATATTTTCCATAAGCTAATCTATGGCGTTCCACGGTCCTAATAGTAGTAGTGCAAACCACCTCCAATTAAATTTAATTCTTTATTAAAATAAACAGAGTCGCTTTTGTTTTGTTTAGTTGGATTTTAAAACAAAAAACCATTCTAAAACGAAACAAATCACTTCATCATCATCATAACTTAAGAGCTTTGCTCTTGTCGGTGGAGTAATGACCAATCATTTCTTTCTTGTGCCAGTCTTTTAATTTCCTCATACGACGCATTTTTTTTGCATTATGTTTATTTTTAATCACTTACTCTAGCCGTAATCTCTTCCACTTTGTCCTGAAATATAGATAGTAAAATAAATTCATTATCACATTTATTTTAACTACACTTTATCCCTGTTATTAATATTAGAATAAGCCTGCTATTCTCATTTTGGGTCACTGAGCCAACGGAGTTAAGTAAATTGGATCGATACTCCAGCGGTCTGCCATCTGAGCCACCAAGACCTCATCCATAGCCAGCAAGGCAACAGTAATTTTTCCACTTTTAATTTATTCTAAGCTTAATAGCATCATTTGCAGATGTAACTGCTTGTTAAAAAAAAAAAACCGGCCAAGTGCGAGTCGAACTCGCGTTCCAAGGGTTCCGTATATTACACAATTTTTAACAATCAGTGCCGGATTAAGATATTTTGATGCCCTAAGCATTTCTAGGTGCCCCCTCTCCCTAGGGTCATCAAGATTACATTGATTTTTTGGTAAATTGAGAGAAGTTCATTGCCGCATTACAGCTGAGAATGGAAATCAGTCACATAATTTTATCACGTAAATTGACAGTGCCGCAGCAGTAATGTTGCAACAGAGTACCTAATGCTGTTGCAGTCGCCACCCGAATGTCACCTTTATCATAGCGTAGAAAGTAATAGAAACGCGAGCGAAGCGAGCGCGGAAATTTTTCGATATAAAAACGCAATATGATAGACAGTTGTACATTTTTACTTCTAGTATGGAAATCAGTCACATCATTTTATCACGGAAGTTGACAGTACTGCAGCAGTAACGTTGCAACAGAGTAATGTTGCTGCAGTCGCCACCCGAATGTCACCTTTATCATACCTTATAAAGTAATTGAAAACGCGAGCGAAGCGAGCGCGAAAACTTTTCGATATAAAAACGCAATTTTAGTTTTAGTCCCAACCAGGCGCGAATCCAGGATTTCATACAGAGAAGGGATGGGACAGTTTTCTATCAGCCTAGCTTCGCATAGGGCTCGATATTTAAGGGTCTCAGCGAAGTTGTTTTCATGCATAAAATATGCAAGAAAGCAGAGAGCTTGGAATTGAATTGGCGAAGTGTGAGAAAGGCAGTAGGCCCAGGTGCGAAAGAGGAAAGCTTGGATTTGGATCCACGCCCAAGTGTAATTAAGGCAGAAGATCAACTTTTGCCGTAAGGCAGAAGGCCTCGCATAAGACCTAACGCCGAACCGCAAAAGAGTGGGTTGAAATCGAATCTATGCATGTAATCACGACTCTTCTACTGCTACCGATTGTTTCCCAAAGAATTACGCGCCATTATTTTTGCAAATTAGCTTTTGGACAGCTAAAAAAATCGTGTGGTAAAAACGATGTGTCTGTCCCTAATTTTAAAATTTGTTCACCTTTTTCAACCTGGCATTTTGGTGCCCTCCCTGAACGTGGTGCCGTAAGCACGTGCTTGTTTTGCTTATTGGTTACAAAGTCTTTATTAATTCAACCATTAAAGTCGACGAGTACAAAAAACTTTGAGCTAGCTCTCAATTTAACATATTTTTTTAAACATTATTTTTATTTGACCTTACAATTACTCGTAAGTAGGTAAGACCGTTAAATATTTAAAATGATTATCTTATCAGAAAATTATCACCAATTACTCTAAGAAAACTACTACTCTAAGTAATCCGGCACTGTTAACAATGTATTTTTTATGTGAAACGTGAGTGAAATCTCTTTAAAAAATCCGTAGGGGTCGGATCAAAAACTGTAATTAAGTCCGACTCACGCTTGACTGTACATTTCTAATAGGTTTTCCTGTCATCTATAGGTATAGACCTATTTTATGTTTTTTTTTTTAAATTTAAGACTTAGTAGTTTCGGAGATAAGGGGGGGGGAATGGTCATTTTTTGCCTATTTTCTTGAATAACTTCTAAACTGTTTATTCGAAAATTATAAAAAAATATATTTGAGATCCTTACAATAAGCTCTTTCATTTGATATGTAACATGATATAGTTTGAAAAATTATTTTTTTTCATTTTTTCATTTACCCCCCAAAAGTGGCCCCCAAGTTTAAAATTCATTTGTTTACGTTACATGTCCGTATTTGGGTCACAAACTTACATATGTGTACCAAATTTCAACTTGATTGGTCCAGTAGTTCCGGAGAAAATCGGCTGTGACAGACGGACAGACAGACAGACAGACAGACAGACAGACAGACAGACGCACGAGTGATCCTATAAGGGTTCCGTTTTTTCCTTTTGAGGTACGGAACCCTAATAAATTGGAGTTAAGTAAGATATAAAATTAGATATTTTTTTGTGTAATTTTAACTCACACCAGCAGCGGGTGTAGCCTGTAATCAAAAATAATTAGCTGATAAAGCAGTTAGTGCCTATCTAAGTAAATAAACCTAATTTTTAGTCTTTGCCTAAGCCGGTAAAGGTGTATTCGGGTGATTTAGAAATGTATAATCCTGAATTACCCATATTCGCAACTTTTTTTCTTTTTATTCCTTTCGAATACAATTGTATTACATATGAGATGATATAACCAAAACAATTTGGTAGTACAGTCAGCAGCCGAAGTTGCTAAGCGGGCGAGGTGTCCAAAATTACCTTGACACGCTCTTATGCTCTTAATAATAAAGTCGCGTCAAAATCATTTTGAACGCACCCGCTTAGCAACTTCTGCTGCTAACTGTACTTAGTGTGTATTTCTCAAAGTAGGTACTGTAAAAGTATAAAACTTTGCCCACCACGTCACAGTTTAGTAAGCGTAAGCGTAAGTAAAAAGTGAAATAACTTAAAAGTAGTTACATATACAATTATTTCGCTTTTACTAAACTGTGACGCGGTAGGCAAAGTTATGTTAAAGGGTTAAGTTTTATACTAAAAGTATAAAACTTTTACGGAATAACAATAAATATCTAAAATGTTTGCGATGTGATGATGATGACACGAACGACTCTAGTCCTAACCACTATTATTTTAACTCACCTTGTCAGCGTTTTCACCCTGAAATCACAATTATAGGTAATATAAGCTCAAAAATATTTTAGTATATATTATTATTATTAAAAAAACCGGCCAAGTGCGAGTCAGACTCGCACACGAAGTACCATTAAGCAAAAAACGGCAAGAAAATCATGTTTGTTGTATGGGAGCCCCACTTTAATATTTATTATATTCTGTTTTTAGTATTTGTTGTTATAGCGGAAACAAAAATACATCATCTGTGAAAATTTCAACTGCCTAGCTATCACGGTTCATGAGATATATTCTTGAATTACTTGTTTTTACTTATCTTTTTATTTTATCAATAGGTACTGTGTTTAATGAACCTCCGTCTATTAGTATTATCTCTCAGTTTTGTACATCGTGTATAACATAAGTACTTATAAAATAATTAGAAAAAACGTTGTCAACGTATTTTTGGGCCGCCCTGTATATGTGACATGTTTATTATGGCTGTATGTGTTCTAAATAAATCAAAAAGCGTGACAAATTGTTAAATTAGAATCAACTACCAGTGCCCTGTTTACCAAAAGCTTGTAACTTGTAATACAAGTGGAAGTCACTTTCTAACAAAAGCTGTCAAAAAGTGACATCCGCTTGTATTACAAGTTACAAGCTTTTGAGAAACGGGCCCCAGGTTGTGTACTATGTAGTGTAATTTTGACTTACACCATCATCAGGTGCAGGCTGGAATTGAAATAAATTAAGTTCAGAAAACGATTAAAAAAACTATTATATAATAAAGCCTTTATTTTATTTTTATTTTTCTATTGCGCTGCAATAAAGCGTAACCAATGTACTGTAAATAACATAAGCACACATATTAATACAGTAAAATTATACATTTTGCGTTTGCGTCAAATCCGGTAGTTCTGATTTTTTGCAGACTTGTTTATGATGTTGGCCCAATAAATAATCCAAGTTTGTGACCTCGAGCGCCGAACGCAACTTTGTCAAAAATCGAATAAACCGCAATTTTTTTAGATTTGGGCGATTATAACCCTAAAGTACTAGTTTTTGATAGTAACTTCCTAGGGCGTTTTTAAAGTAGACTAAATTTGCTATAATAAGACACTAGAATTGTATCTGTACATCTAATATTTTCCGAGATAAAGCCTTTCAAAATGTATAATGTTTTCGAACTTGTATTCGTAGGCTAAGTAAGTGCAGTGAGTATACACTTTTGTCTCTAAGCTCAATCATAAGCTGATTTGGCCTGGTAGCCACAAGATCGTACCCCCCCAACAGGGTTGACAATGTTGCGTTCGGCGCTCGAAGTCACAAACTTGGTTTATTCATTAGACCAACATCATAAACAAGTCTGCAAAAAGTCAGAACTACCGGATTTGACGCAAAAGAGCCAAGTTACAAAATTCGACAAAGTTACTGGATTATATATCTTGAACACAATTTTTACTTTTTAAATAATATAGGTTTTAAAATTATCAGTCAACAACATACATATATATTGTATAATTTCAACTCACTTTATCCTTTCCATCCTGGAATCACAGATACGTAATATCAAAAATGTATACCTATTAATAAAATAAAAATAAACTTTTTTACTAATAAAAAAAATTAACACAGTCTAATTGTTCCACATACAAAGACACATCTTTTTGTTAAGCTATTAGATACTTTTGAGACGTAGTCTATGCGAAGCCAAGATGCTATAGTCAGACCGTAAAAAGTCTGCAGCGATTTTGATAGCCCACGCAGTGCAAGTGTCATTTTAAACGTCAAACTTCTATGAAATTATGACGTATACATAACACTTACACTGTGTGGGCTATCAAATCCGCTGCAGACTTTGTTTGGTGCGTATATAATAATTTGCGTTGCAGCTAACGAAACGCTAATGTTTCTGTGTTGCCCTAAATATGGAAGAGTGATAGAGAGACTATAGTTTTGTTTGCTACGGCGCAAACGATTGGCATCTTGGCTAGGTCCCTGATCCGTTACTTTTCATGCTAACTGTAGAACTTTAAATAATACTGTCCATATTCAAAATACAAAAATTCAAAATATATTTATATCAAGAAATACAGAAATTTCAATAAAAGCAGTAATTCCCACACTAGATTCAGCCTGTGGTAATCTTAGAGAAATATCGAATACTGATGTTGCGGCTATTATTTATAAATAAGAAATTAAAATTTTATACACCCAAATGTATTCACTTTGCGTGGTTTGAACTTACCGCACTGTCAAGCCCCTCATCCTAGAATCACAAAAATATTCTTATTTGTAGTGTAGGTAAGTACATAATAAATGTATGAGCCCTTACCACGAATGATCAACTCGTTACTATAGTGATCCAAAGGATTCGAGCCTTTTAGCTCTTTTTTTAGGGCTCGCCTCATTTCTTGACGCCTAAGAGGCTAAAGGTTCTATTTAAGATTCTAGACTGTTGGGGGTAATAACCTTATTAAGCCCGGCCAGCCGGTCGGGGGCTAAAGAGCTAAATAGGCTTTTTTTAGGGGCTTAATAAGGTCATTAGCCCCAAGATTCTAGGCTTAGGCCTTTTAGGCGTCAAGAGATGAGGCGAGCCCTAAAAAAAGAGCTCCAAAGGCTCGAGTCTTTTGGATCACTACTCGTTAGTCGTTAGCGGGAGAGTATACATGCCTAAGCCAGTAAAGTAAACACTCTTTTTTTTTTGGGCAGTCGAGTAAAAAATGTCACATGTTTTGTTGACAGTTATTTACTGCCCGAGGTGTGTTTACTGTTTTTCACAATACCTATTCGAAACAAGGCTTTTTCTTCCCTGCTACGAGGGATCTTTGCTTGTATCTTTATACGAATAACCTGTCAGAGCGTCCTTATAGCAAGCGACAATGTGGTACCTTTTGATTGAGAACGTCACATATGACAAGATACATCTTGTTATAGAACCGCATGGAGAGTAAAAAAACTATGTTTTAAACTCTTACCATGATCCGTACGTTCTCACCACACGCTAACGTTAACTCGATAACTCGTGCGTGTAGTTTTCGATGCGTCATAAAGTGATGTGCTTGACTGCACACCAATTGAAGCTGTCTTTATCTAACTTTACCAAAAAGACCGGGTAAACATGGAACACCTTTCTAGCTTTGATAATTTCAGCTATACTTTAATCTGTGTGATATTGACTTATATTACACGCATACGCTTACAATTAAGGGGGTGAGGGGTTACCGCAAACACGTTCGACGTGTTGCCTCTCTGTCGCACTTGTAAATTCGTACGTAAGTGTGACAGGGAGGCAACACGTCGAACGTGGTTCGCGGTTGGCCTTCTGGTTCTTACACGAGTGCGCAGCCTGTCACTTAGGTAACCAAAGTAAAGTTTAGTCGAAGTATAATTATGGTGTTCTCCTACTAGACAAATCAGTTTCTGTTTTAGAACTGTCAAAACGATTTGCTTATCGCCGGCTGAGAATACGTTTGTGCCATATCCATTTTTGAGAAAATCGTTTTTAATGAATCCTAAAATAAAATAAAAAATGCTATGATTGACATTAATCGGCTTTAGAAAAACATTATCATTTGTGTCATGTCATACATTGTACGTTTAATTAACATTTACTCATCAAAAACGGATGTGGCAATAATAAAAATGTTTTTATCTCATGATTACCACTATATAATATATTCAAAATATTTGTATGGTACTATAAATAGTATACATATGTGCCTAAATGATAAATAAGTTCAATATTTCCTAAATGTAAACCTTTTCGAAAAATATATTTTTTTTGCTTCTTTTAGCTCTCCTGCAAACCAATGTACGTGGCGTATGGCACAAAAGTATTCTCACCCGATGTTATATGGAATTTATATGAAAATTTTTTTGGCAAAATTTCATTTTTGGTACAAGCTTTTATCGCTGACTGTACTTTTCTTACGACAGACAACTAATACTCATCGAGGCAATTCTAAAAACCCCTAACACAATTAGGTTGCGTTGTTTCATCACAGAGTTCCTAATGGCCACCTCCTGTCTCGATCATCAGATCAGCTCGATGGTACCATATAATTGCATTGTCATCCGATTTATATATACATGCAAAATTTCAGCTCAATCGGAAACCGGGAAGTGGATCAAATTTAACTTGCAAGATTTGATTACAGACCGACAGACAACGGGACAGGTGAAAGTAAATAAAACCTTGTAACATTACACAATGACGTCACAGGCAACTCACCTACTTTTTATATTTATATCCGCTTAATTAAATAGAACTTGTATTTAAAAATAACTGCTATCTATGATTTCTAATAATTATCTGGTGCTTTATTTCATGCATAGTGGAAATAATTTATTTTAAATACAGTCAAATACCCTATTTTAAATAAATAAATAAATAAAATAAAATCACTTTATTTCAGACACATGTCCATATAAAAATTATGCTAATCCTAATATAAACTAAGAACTTAAACTAAGAGTTGCTTCAGTCGCCACATGACTAGTCTTATAAAATATTTTATATTAATTTTACAACATAGGTACTATAGGTACTTTAGTATTTTAGCATTTTAGCTTGCCTTGTCAATCCCTAGAATAGGGTATTATACTGTATTTAAAATATATTATTTTACACCATGCATGAAATAAAGCACCAGATAATTATTAGAAAAACACAGATAGGAGTTATTTTTAAACACAAGTTCTATTTAATAAATCGGATAGAAATATAAAAAGTAGGTGAGTTGACCGTGACGCCACGATGTAATGTGTCATATAAATTCCATATTAGCAAGTCGTTTTGACAGTTCTAAAAAAGTAACTGATTTGACTAGTAGGAAAATACCCTATAGTGACAAATTCTTGTACTTGTTTGGAATTTTATGACCCGGATGTCAGCCATTTAAAGCAAATCTCATAGACCAAAACTAGAGAAAGGGGCAAGCTATGATGGCGCCATACGCCAAACTGTGAAAGGTTTGAGCGAAAAGTATGAAATTATTATATGATTTGTAAGTATAAAATTTAAATTTTTAACTGACCGAATAGCAGGGAAGACCAGCAAACATGCAAGCTTCCTCTTTCTGTAAATTTGTAATTTAACTGGTTGGTTGACGTAAATAAATGTATTTTCTTTCATTCTTTCTTTCTTTCTCTCAGGACACCTCTGCGTAGCTGTTGAGACCAATAAGCGGCGTAAGCTGTTTTGGACAGTTAATAGAGTTGCTGTTTGTACGAACCCGCGCGAGCATCAGAGGTCCTCTCTCTAACCCTATGTCCCACCTCCCTTTCATTTGTTCTTTAAGTATTTTACAAGCTTTTATTTAGTTTCACCTGTCCCGTTATCTGTCTGTCGGTCTGTAATCAAATCTTGCAAGTTAAATTTGATCCACTTCCCGGTTTCCGATTGAGCTAAAATTTTGCATGCATGTATAAATCGGATAACAATGCAATATTATGGTACCATCGAGCTGATCTGATGATGGAGACAGGAGGTGGCCATAGGAACTCTGTGATGAAACAACGCAACCTAATTGTGTTAGGGGTTTTTAGAATTATCTCGATGAGTATTAGTTGTCTGTCGTAAGAAAAGTACAGTCAGCGATAAAAGATTGTACCAAAAATGAAATTTTTGCCAAAAACTTATTTATGTTTATTTGTAAATAACCCATATTTAACTTACCTTTTTAGTTGTAGTTTCATCCTAAAATAATAAAATGTCTACTTCAGAAAAATGCCAATATATAGGTACCTATTTATTTTGTAAAAATATGCCATACGATTAAATAAGTATTTAATACGACATCTTTTAAAGGTATGAGGTCCCTCTCGGCAAGTTACGTGGGTAACAAATGCCTGGCCATGCCTCCTCCTCCTGGTACGGGAAGAAGAGGCCGGCCCAAGAAGCGATGGCTTGATGTCGTTAAGGAGGACATGCGTGCCAACGGACTCACCACCAGGGACGCCGAAGATCGGGCAAAGTGGACACAAAGGAGTCGGAAGGCGGACCCCGGGTCCTCGCGCCCCGCGCGGGGGCACAGCCGGGATTGACGTCAGGATGATGATGATGATGAGGTCCCTCTCCCTGATCCTATGTCCACCTCCCTTTCATTTGTTCTTTAAGTATTTTTAATTTTTATGTTTATTTGTAAATAACCCAAATTATTTAACTTACCTTTTTATCATCCTAGAATAATAAAATTTCAAGTTCAGAAAAAATACAATATGTACCTTTTTAGTATTTATACCTTTTTAGTATTTAATACGACATGTTTTAAAATGACAGGTTACAGGTTTTTAAAATTACATGTTTGAAAACCTATATAGCTCCTATAGATAGGTATTTTATGATAAATGTTATTTTATTTGTACCGTATAACTTGAAAGAATTGTTGAAGATTTCTCTACATATACACGTATTTTGGCTTATTAAGTTAAAAAAAACGAATATATCTATATAGGACTATTGTTTAAGGTAACTTAAGGTCTACATTTCGCGGTAGAATGGCTACAATTGGACTCCAAACGTAGTAGGCGAAGAATAGGCAAAATGTCCCGTCTTCGCCTATATACTGCTGGGGCGTCATAATACAAATTATATTAACCTAAGATTAAAATTAGACATTACAATTAAAATGGACTAAAATTAGTTAATTTGTGTATAGTCCGTAGATTCGTAGCTGGCCCCGAACTGCTAATCCTTTGTCTATTGTTAAGTAAAATCGCACGTGCTACTTACCTGCAAAAAAGGGTCTTAATTATTCTAATTTTCACCTGAGTGCGGGCTAGTCCAACGCTCAAAAAACCAGTGTAGGTGCGCTCTCCGATAACGCACATTTGTTACGCATCTGGATGACACATTTTAGACAGGTTCGACTCGCCAGCATTCAGTAACCGTAGAGTATTACACGACCCTTTTATTACAGTACGGTTACCATCAGTTTGTCACTGACATAAACGCCGTCGAGAACGTAATTTACTTTCTATACATCTCGCTCTCACTCGCATATTAGTGCAAACGGGACGTATAGAAAGTAAATTACGTTCTCGACGGTGTTTATGTCAGTGACAAACTGATGGTAACCGTACAGGCAGAAGCACGCGTGGTTTTACTTAACAATAGACAAAAGGATTAGCGGCTCGGGGCCAGCTACCAATCGACAAACTATATAAGAATGTCCATATACTATTTATTTCTTTATTTTCGTTATTTCCCCACCATATTTTAGGTATTTTATCCCCACTTTTCGTACAGGGGACCTTCCCTAAAAATATATTTATAGTTTTTATTTTACGACTTTGCCGGCGTAACTGATTTACATACCTACCCATGCCAAAGTTCGAATAATATTCAACATTATAATATTTATAGTATGTATTTTATAGATATGTGGTAGTTTATATATATTTTATTTATTTATGTAGTTTATACGTATAGTTTGCTTTTTTTAATTCACTCAATAGGTATATTTCTCTCTCTGCACCAATTGTAGATATATCTGTTTGGCCCTATGGTTGACTGGTAGATAAGTCCGCCATTTGTATATTGTTGTATATATTTTGTGCAATAAAGTTTAAATAGGTAAATAAAAATAAAAAATAAAGTTCAACTTTCTGTCGTACCTACCTCACCAACGGATGGGCCGATTTCGATGTTTTTTTATACGTGAAAGCGTATGTTTCATAGAAATCGATCCAGCAGTTAGAAGAGGATCAGACCTTTTCCAAAATGATGTACCTACTTAAAGCATTTTGGCATGTAACTGATTTTGTTGGCAAATAGCCTAGACGGTTTAAAAATTATATTTTAATAGTTATTACGTGTCAATATTGTTAACAATACTATATATTATTCTTGTATTTTTAGTGTGCAAACAGGACGTTGCTATAAAATAAATTAATAGCGATGTCTCGCTGACCCAGCGGATCCATGTCCGTGTGACCGCAGCCTTACTTTCAACTCAGTATCACTATCACCAAACAACTAAACAATACATTCCCCTATTGTGAGCAAATGTCAGAGGCAGAAAATACCACTAGACATAAGTTAAATATATCTCTATATAATCTTTGTACATATAGTAGTAAGTTTAGCATAATTGACACTAACAATTTTGTTAGTAAATACCATATGCCTATGGTGTTTTTGACTAAAAGCGAGTGTTGCCTTTCAAATTATTACAAAAGACAAATAGCTTTATCGTTATCATATTTACTTGACATTTCTGCCAAGAATTTGGCAGACAATTCTGCTCCTATTGAGCAGCCCAGTATGAACATGGAATTGGTTCCAGTCATAACCAATGATTTAATAGATTTAAACTAGCTGTTAAGACAAAAGATTCTGTCTCTGGCAATTTAGTTTTAAATAAATATAATGAAAAATACTGCAAACATGGAAAGTGTATTAGAGGAAAAAATTTACAGATAGAACTTCTTTTGAATGATTTTAATATTGATATTTTATGTCTTACTGAACATTGGTTAAATAATAATGAATTAATGCCCCAATTTAATAATCACCAGGCGGGAAGTTCGTTCACCAGACTTAGTTCCATACATGGTGGGCATGGATGTAAGTAAAAAGAGGTAGATATGGTACCAGGCGCACGATCGTGAGCCATCAAATATAGGTTCCGGAACCTATATTTAGTTAGTCGTATGGGTGACGGCAACATGTCAAGTTGTCAAAATCGTTGGACCAAATTTTAGTTTTGTCAACTATGAACGTCACACGTCTACATAAATAAAAGGTCATTGATGGTGGGTCATTAATTATATTAAATAGTCAGTTAACATTTAAGGAACGTAAGGACATTGTATCCATGTCTGTTGAACGGACTATAGAACTAAGTGCAGTAGAATTAGAGCAATTTATTGTTGTCTGTGTGTATAGGCCGCCATTAAGTAATTTTGAATTATTTGAAAACATATTGGAATCTACCCTACTTAAAATATCATCTTCTAGTAAGAAATTGCTTATATGCGGCGACTTTAATGTAAATATTATGGAAAATTCAACAATGTCTTGTAGATTATTGAATCTTTTTAAATCTTGTTATCTCAACCACATGTTTATGGAGCCCACTAGAGTGACTGCTACTAGTGCAACCTGTATAGATAATATTTTCACAGATATTTTTCCTATTGCTAAAAAAGTTATCAGCAATTTAGACTCAGACCACTTAGGTCAATTAATGGTATTTGAGGCATTAAGGAAAAATACCATGAGAAAACAAATAACTTTTGTACCAGTAACCTCGGACCGCGTGGAAAGAATGAAGCTAAGTTTAGTTCAGGCGCTACCCTTTTTGTCTTCCGATATGAGTCCTAATAGTATGTATAATTCATTCTTTCACACTTTTATGGATCATTATATTGCGATATTCACCTCAAAATCGGTCGTAGTTAGTGGTGCATCAGTTTTTAGTGAGTGGGCTACTGCGGACTTACATCAAAGAAGACGTGAACTGTATGCCTTATATGAGGAACGGCGGTTTAATCAGAGTGATGAATTTAAAGAACATGTGAAGGAGTATTCGAAGAAGTTTAGAGTAGATTGTCATATAGCTAAGCGAAATTATCTAAGTCAGAAAATAAAAAGTAGTTCCGACATTGTTAAAGCAACCTGGAAAGTTATAACGTGGAGACTGGTCGCTCTAAACACACAATTAAAGAGCTTAAACTAAACATTGATAACAAAATTATAGATTCCAATTTAGAAGTAGCTACAGAATTTGAAAAATTTTTCACCGAGGTACCAGTATCCACAACTAAGGATTTAAACCTCTGGGGAGTCTCTGTTCATGTTGTCAAATCCTTAGTAGAAATTGTAGCGCCTGACTTGGTAGTTATATTTAACAACAGTGTTGATCGCGGCGAGTTTCCTGATCTAATGAAACATAGTAAAGTAATAAGTAGCAGCTCTGACCCCACTAACTTTAGACCGATATCTGTGCTACCAACATTTACCAATATTGACCATTGGGGCCTTTCCTGTTCCTTATCTACATAAATGACTTGCCATTCCTTGTTAAGACCCACCATGATATAGTATTGTTTGCAGACGACACCTCACTTATTTTCAAAGTCAAACGACAGCAACAAGCTTACAATGATGTAAACAATGCCATTTCAAAAGTAGTAAATTGGTTCAATGTTAATAATTTATTGTTAAATGAGTAAAAGACTAAATGTATTAAGTTTGTCACTAGTAGTAACGTAAGGCATGTGCAAACAAGTGTCATTGTGAAGGATGAGGAATTGGAATTAGTTGATAGTACAGTTTTTCTTGGTATAACTTTAGATTCTAAACTCCAGTGGGGTCCCCATATTGCTACTCTTTCGAATAGACTGAGCTCTGCAGCTTTTGCAGTGAGCAAAATCCGTCAGTTAACTGACGTGAAAACAGCTCGATTAGTATATTTTAGTTACTTCCATAGCATTATGGCATATGGTATTTTACTGTGGGGCGGTGCTTCAGAGATAAATACCATTTTTGTTCTGCAGAAGAGGGCTATTCGAGCAATATACAAAATGAACCATAGAGACTCACTTAGAGATAAATTTAAGGAAATTGACATAAAGACAGTGCACTGTTAATACATTTATGAGAATATTCTGTATGTACATAAAAATATTGTAAATTTTAGGAAAAATTGTGAAATTCGTAATATTAATACTAGAAATAAACATAAGCTCGCAGTGCCCTTCACTCGGCTCCATAAAATAAAAAAATCATTCATGGGTAATTGTGTAAGATTTTATAATAAACTTCCAAACCATATTACTGAATTATCTATTAATAAATTTAAGAATTATGTAAAGCGTAAACTTATTTCTAAAGCTTATTATACCACACAAGACTACATGAATGATATTACAACGTGGGATTAATTGTTATTCGAAATGATTATTTATTTATTAGGTATATTTGATTATTGATGAGGAAATGGATATTCCGATGTAATACTATCTACTTCTTTTGTTACTTATGCTTTTTTTTGACATTTATATTTTATTCTAGAAATTCTAGACTAGTATTTTTTTATACAATCTTTTTAATGTTTGACGATCCTTTTGTGAAATTCTTAGTGTTAAATTTGATATGTATAATAATCCAATTTTATTATGGAATAATATTAACATCAATAAATTGCTCTGATAATTAGATTAAGATTAATTACGATTCATAAGAGCTTGTTGCTAGGCCTACATGAATAAAGTATATTTTTGATTTGATTTTACAAAACACAATGAAATTAATCTTCGAGCAACACCGGCTTCAGACACGTCGGAAGGGAGGGGCCCAAGCGATATCTTACCGTACAAATCTTTCTGCCATTTTTTGCGGGGGAAATGTGCACACTGTGTGCGCTGGTTAAAGCTTATTTGTGGTAACTAAAGATACGGGAATAAGGCATAAATAAGTAGTTAAAACCGGAGTTACAGTATTTTGACAAATTAGTTTTATGTGAAAATTAAGGCAAAAAATTATGAAATCTTTATTGTATCATATAAAAGACACTATTTTAAATCGATTTAGCCCGGTTAACCCAAACTACTGTAAGTATCTCAAGATACGTGAGTTTGGCTTAACACGGCAGCACAGTCGCACTTCTCACACACTTTACATACAAAATCCAATCTGTAATGACGACACAAATACATAGGTTGACACACGCCAAAGACAAATCTTGCAAACCTCGATCTCTTTTTGTGTACGGACGAGTGACAAGTATCACAACACGCACACTAACACATTTTCGTCGAAGAATTTTATTGCATTCTGAGAGATTAAAGTCGGATTTGTCGCTCGACCGATCCGCAATTTGTACTGGGCGAGCAAAATCGATAAATCCAACAATTATATGAGACTATAATATAATAATTGTGTTTAAATGTAATTAAACGTATGATATGTAAAAAAATATTACATGTGAAATGTAACACCTTCTTTTTGTAAATTTGATGTCCCCGACCTCTTTTTACAACAAAATACCGAGCAATTAGGCATTTTTCTGCTGCTGTGTTCACGCGCGCGTCTGGATTCGGTCTAGTGATAAATCGGAGCGCAACTAGTTTTATTACCCGGGCTAGATCAGTTGATCTGGTACCTAGGCAGAGCGGAAATAGTGCGAATGCCGCCTCCCTTCCGTGTTGCTCGAAGAAATTAATGAATGAATAATACAATGAAATAAAGAATAAACTCACCGCAGCAGGTGCATTCTGAAATAGCAAAATGAAACATTAAAAACCTATTTATTTCCATTATTTCTTCTGTTTATTCGTAAATAACCTACGTACGTATATTAATATTGTGCAATTTTAACCTACCGGATCAGTAGGAGTCTGAAATCATAAAATTGCTAGTTTAAAACTATACCTGGGTGAATCAACTTTCATGTGTTCAACATCACACCTACAGAGTCCCTGATCGATAACACAAATGTATATAAAAGTATGAGTTTTTTTAGTATTCCGTTATGTTCCTATTAATATTATCTAACATTTTATTACAAAACATTTCATTTTGTTTACAATTTACCCATTCTTTACTGGTTGTCCAAAATACCAAAAGTTGGTTTTCCATAGTAGGGCTGATTGTCCCCTTGCAACATTGGGGCTGTCCATAAATTACGTCATCGTTTTTGGACGATTTTTGATCCCCCCCCCCCCTAAAATCATGCTTCGAATGACCCCGTTTCCTCCTACGTCATGCTACCATCATCCGATGTCCAGACCCCCCCCCCCCCCCTAATTTGAAATGACGTTGTAGTTGTGGTAACGGGATCTGACTCCAAAGAAAACAACCGAATCACTTTCACAGCTGTATTGTAGCAAAGCGGTACATAGTCTCAAGCACAAGCGAAGGAAAGATAATGTAAACAAATGCGTAAATCGTAAGCAGTAAGCGAGCGCGGGCGCAGCACGGAGCGGCATGCATTCGCCGTCAGGTTGGGTGTCGGACTGGCGTGGCGGGCAGCGCGGCCGGCGCGGGCGCGCACCTCGCCGAGCCGGTTTCTGGTGTGACGTCACGGCAGCCTGTCCACCGCGTCCGGAGTTTCGACACAGTAGATACGATAATTTGTTTGTATTGATGTTGATTTTAATATGTTTCTTTATATATAATATTACATGTGTGTTACTATAGTGGAAGTGAACGTTTTTATATATTTATTTATGTGTTTGTATCTATATATATTGTATTTATTTATTTATATTTACTGTATGTGTAACTTTATTATTTATGTTTAGTGTTGTAAATATTTGGTATTAATATTACATGCTATCTATGTATATAAGTAAATATTATATTATTTATTATTATATACATGCATTTAATAGAAGTATAGTGGTTACACCACAACGTAATTTATGAATAGCCCCATTTGCACCATAAAATTTTGTATCATGAAAAAATACTGTTGTGGAATTGATATTTAAACACATAATCATCTTTATGGATAAGTATCATCAATAAACTACTGATTTGTTATATTTGCATGTAACGGTTTATGAATTTCTTGCGTTTAAATTTTGTCCCTTGAATTATCCACGCCATGCAGGTCAACTGGACAACCATGAATTAGTTATGAAATCTAAATATAAATAACGTAGCAAGATACTTGACGACAAGTTCAATCGTCGAAGAATTTTATTGTATTCTGAGAGATAAGAAGTCGGATTTGTCGCTCTACCGATCCGCAATTTGTACTGGGCGAGCAAAATCGATAAATCCAACAATTACATGAGACTAAATTATAATAATTGTGTTTAAATGTAATTAAACGTATGATATGTAAAACATATTACATGTGAAATGTAACACCTTCTTTTTGTAAATTTGATGTCCCCGACCTCTTTTTACAACAAAAAAATGGAGATAGGCTGTATCAGGGACACAGCCGCTATAGGTGACGTGAAACGTGGTGTGGACAGCTAATGCGAAGGCCGAAGGCCGAGCTCCGCGTAGGGCCGATGGCCCGAAGCGTCCAGAATGTCAGTGCTTTAGCACAGAGCAATAGTACAAGTGTCTAAATGCGAAGGCCGAAGGCCGAGCTCCGCGCAGGGCCGAAGGCCCGAAGCGTCCAGGACATCAGTGCCTTAGCGCAGAACAATAGTACAAGTGTCTAAATGCGAAGGCCGAAGGCCCGAAGCGTCCAGGATTTAAGTATTTAAACACAGAACAAAAGTACAAGTGTCTAAATGCGAAGGCCGAAGGCCGAGCTCCGCGTAGGGCCGAGGGCCCGAAGCGTCCAGGATTTAAGTGCTTAATCACAGAACAATAGTATAAGTATCCAAATGCGAAGGCCGAAGGCCGAGCTCCGCGTAGGGCCGAAGGCCCGAAGCGTCCAGGATGTCAGTGCTTTAGCACAGAACAATAGTAAAAGTGTCTGAATGCGAAGGCCGAAGGCCGAGCTCCGCGTAGGGCCGAAGGCCCGAAGCGTCCAGAATGTCAGTGCTTTAGCACAGAGCAATAGTATAAGTGTCTAAATGCGAAGGCCGAAGGCCGAGCTCCGCGTAGGGCCGAAGGCCCGAAGCGTCCAGGACATCAGTGCTTTAGCGCAGAACAATAGTACAAGTGTCTAAATGCGAAGGCCGAAGGCCGAGCTCCGCGTAGGGCCGATGGCCCGAGGCGTGCAGAATGTCAGTGCTTTAGCACAGAGCAATAGTACAAGTGTCTAAATGCGAAGGCCGAAGGCCGAGCTCCGCGTAGGGCCGAAGGCCCGAAGCGTCCAGGACATCAGTGCCTTAGCGCAGAACAATAGTACAAGTGTCTAAATGCGAAGGCCGAAGGCCGAGCTCCGCGTAGGGCCGAAGGCCCGAAGCGTCCAGGATGTTAGTGCTTAAACACAGAATAATAGTACAAGTGTTTCAAAGCGAAGGCCGAAGGCTGAGCTCCGCGTAGGGCCGAAGGCCCGAAGCGTCCAAGACGTCAGTGCTTTAGCACAGAACAATAGCACAAGTGTCTAAATGCGAAGGCCGAAGGCCGAGCTCCGCGTAGGGCCGAAGGCCCGTAGTGTCCAGGATATCAGTGCTTTAGCACAGAGCAATAGTACAAGTGTTTAAATGCGAAGGCCGAAGGCCGAGCTCCGCGTAGGGCCGAAGGCCCGAAGCGTCCAGAATGTCAGTTCTTTAGCACAGGGCAATAGTACAAGTTTCTAAATGCGAAGGCCGAAGGCCGAGCTCCGAGTAGGGCCGAAGGCCCGAAGCGTCCAGGATGTCAGTGCTTTAGCACAGAACAATAGTACAAGTGTCTAAATACGAAGGCCGAAGGCCGAGCTCCGCGTAGGGCCGAAGGCCCGAAGCGTCGATATTAGTGCTTAAATACATAATAATAGTATAAGTGTCTAAATGCGAAGGCCGAAGGCCGAGCTCCGCGTAGGGCCGAAGGCCCGAAGCGTCCAGTATGTTAGTGCTTAAACACAGAACAATAGTACAAGTATCTAAATGCGAAGGCCGAAGGCCGAGCTCCGCATAGCATAGGGCCGAAGGCCCGTGGCGTCCAGGATGTTAGTGCTTAAACACAGAACAATAGTATAAGTGTCTAAGTGCGAGGGCCGAAGGCCGAGCTCCGCGTAGGGCCGTAGGCCCGAAGCGTCCAGGCTGTCAGTTCTGTGTTTAACCACTGAGATCCTGGACGCCTCGGGCCTTCGGCCCTACGCAGTCGCATTTAGACACTTGTACTATTGACCTGTGTTTGGAACTGACCTCCTGGATGCTTCGGGCCTTCGGCCCTACGCGACTTCAGCCTTTGGATCATGCGATTTAGACACTTGTACTTTAAAATACTTGGAGAAGTTACGGGAGGCGCGCGTCTGTCGGACGCTTTGGACCTTCGAATCGGTCCTACGCAGAGCTCAGCCTTCGGCCTTCGCATTTATTGAGACTCTTGTACTATTGCTTTGTGTTTCCATACCGAAGTGTCGCGCATCTCGCGAATGCTTGATGTATTATAATTATTTTGAGTAATATCTTAAATTTTATCTTTAAAGATTATTTGGGGTCATAATGATTCACTGTATCTAAATGAACTTGAATACAGCATTTGATGGGTAATTTAAAAACAATTAATTACAGCGTCACACCTATTTAATTATATGATCATTTCATTTTTAGTAATGAATGTAACGATTAGGTACTATTTTTTTGTAATTAACACCCCAAAATTACGAGAATAGATATTTTATACGGGTAATACACGTTTTATAGCAAACTCGTTCGTGTCTTTCCTGTAGCCATCGCAAATATAAGGGAATTTAAAAGCAATTTTTTACGCAGCACCTTTACATGCGGAATATTTTTTTTCATTAATTGAGACTCAAATGAGAAAAACGGGATATATATGTACCAGAGTCGTGATCGTGACCTTTTATAGTATTGTCGTCAGAAGTGACCTTTTCTAAAATATGTTTTTCCCATAGGTACATCAGAAAGTACCCAACTAAGATAGTAATTAGCAATAGGAACTCGAGATTGTAAAGCAGCCGTCATACGTTCTATGTGTTCTATCAAACTAACTCGCGCCGCCGCGCCGCCATAGATTCTAATGCATTATTTGAGGAGATTAGCATGTTTTACTAGGGTAAAAGTGGTATGTAAAGAACCGTTTTTGCTTTATCTTATTACTTCAAGTATTTTGCGTCAGTTTTGTGCCCTTTTTTTCGCACACGGTGGCTTCAAAAAAGAGCAGTGATAAAAATTCTGTAAAAACTGTCACATTTTTATTTTTTAGAAGCTTATTATAATTCCGCGTGCTTTATTTTACTCATATTTCATTAAAGTAAAATAAGATCTATCAAATGACACCAATTTTACCGAAATCGGTTTAATGGGCTGATGAGTCATTACTAAATGAACACTGAAAATAGGGGTCATTTTAGCTCCGAATGCGCCGTTTCTAGCGTAGAATCGGCGCCATTTATGTCAGCGGCACATGTAATTCCGCGTAATGGCTACTTTCCTCTATACGCTGATGTCAAAATTATAGATATAGGTATTATAGTTATGGAGATATAAGCCTCCGCGCCATAACACTTTTCGTTACACTTGGTTTTTGGTCCGGCACCTACTACGGGTTTTTAAAGACGTTCACCTAACGTTTCACGTCAAAAAACCGAGCAACTAGTCATTTTTTCTGCTGCTGTGTTCACGCGCGCGTCTGGATTCGGTCTAGTGAAAAATCAGAGCGCATCTAGTTTTATTACCCGCGCTAGATCATTTGATCTTGTACCTAGGCAGAGCGGAAATAGTGCGAATGCCGCCTCCCTTCCGTGTTGCTCGAAGAAATTAATGAATGAATAATACAATGAAATAAAGAATAAACTCACCTCAGCAGGTGCATTCTGAAATAGCAAAATGAAACATTAAAAACCTATTTATTTCTATTATTTCTTCTGTTTATTCGTAAATAACCTACGTACGTATATTAATATTGTGCAATTTTAACCTACCGGATCAGTAGGAGTCTGAAATCATAAAATTGCAAGTTTAAAACTATACCTGTACGGTTACCATCAGTTTGTCACGGACATAAACGCCGTCGAGAACGTAATTTACTTTCTATACATCTCGCTCGCACTCGTATATTAGTGCAAACGGGATGGATAGAAAGTAAATTACGTTCTCGACGGCGTTTATGTCAGTGACAAACTGATGGTAACCGTACTGGGTGAATCAACTTTCATGTGTTCAACATCACACGTACAGAGTCCCTGATCGATAACACAAATGTATATAAAAGTATGAGTTTGTTTAGTATTCCTTTATATTCCTATTAATATTATCTAACATTTTATTACAAAACATTTCATTTTGTTTACAATTTACCCATTCTTTATTGGTTGTCCAAAAGACCAAAAGTTGGTTTTCCATAGTAGGGCTGATTGTCCCCTTGCAACATTGCACCATAAAATTTTGTATCATGAAAAAAATACTGTTGTGGAATTGATATTTAAACACATAATCATTTTTATGGATAAGTATCATCAATAAACTACTGATTTGTTATAATTGCATGTAACGGTTTATGAATTTCTTGCGCTTAAATTTTGTCCCTTGAATTATCCACGCCATGCAGGTCAACTGGACAACCGTGAATTAGTTATGAAATCTAAATATAAATAACGTAGCAAAATGCTTGACGACAAGTTCAATGGTCGAAGAATTTTATTGTATTCTGAGAGATGAGAAGTCGGATTTGTCGCTCGACCGATCCACAATTTGTACTGGGCGAGCAAAATCGATAAATCCAACAATTACATGAGACTAAAATATAATAATTGTGTTTAAATGTAATTAAACGTATGATATGTAAAAAATATTATATGTGAAATGTAACACCTTCTTTTTGTAAATTTGATGTTCCCGACCTCTTTTTACAACAAAAAACCGACCAATTAGGCATTTTTTCTGCTGCTGTGTTCACGCGCGCGTCTGGATTCGGCCTAGTAAAAAATCGGAGCGCAACTAGTTTTATTACCCGCGCTAGATCAGTTGATCTTGTACCTAGGCAGAGGGGAAATAGTGCGAATGCCTCCTCCCTTCCGTGTTGCTCGAAGAAATTAATGAATGAATAATACAATGAAATAAATAATAAACTCACATCAGCAGGTGCATTCTGAAATAGCAAAATGAGACATTAAAAACCCATTTATTTCCATTATTTCTTCTGTTTATTCGTAAATAACCTACGTACGTATATTAATATTGTGCAATTTTAACCTACCGGATCAGTAGGAGTCTGAAATCATAAAATTGCAAGTTTAAAACTATAACTGGGTGAATCAACTTTCATTTGTTCAACATCACACGTACAGAGTCCCTGATCGATAACACAAATGTATATAAAAGTATGAGTTTTTTTAGTATTCCGTTATGTTCCTATTAATATTATCTAACATTTTATTACAAAACATTTCATTTTGTTCACAATTTACCCATTCTTTATTGGTTGTCCAAAAGACCAAAAGTTGGTTTTCCATAGTAGGGCTGATTGTCCCCTTGCAACATTGCACCATAAAATTTTGTATCATGAAAAAATACTGTTGCGGAATTGATATTTAAACACATAATCATTTTTATGGATAAGTATCATCAATGAACTACTGATTTGTTATATTTGCATGTAACGTTTTATGAATTTCTTGCGTTTAAATTTTGTCTCTTGAATTATCCACGCCATGCAGGTCAACTGGACAACCGTGAATTAGTTATGAAATATAAATAACGTAGCAAGATACTTGACGACAAGTTTAAATTTCTGGTAAGCAGATAGGCCTACCCGCCATTTTCATTACACGAAACTCGCGGCGTCAGTCGGTCGAGTACTGTTGGAGTGTGTGGGTGGCTTTATTATAAGTCTATCGGACCACTGGCACAAATACATAAATACGTAACATATTACAGTAAATTGTATTGTACCAGATACTATTTTACATATATTTTACCGTAAGGGTGAAATAAACACAAAACATCTTTAGTATTTATTATACGGCTCAAAGTTTTAGATAAGTCCCTCGGACAACTAGTCACTTGGACAACGGAAGTGGTTGTCCGTAGGACATGTTGGTTGTCCCTTGGACAAAAACGATGTGATAAGATTTTTTATAGGGTCTGAAACAAATTCAATAAAGTATCAGAAAGCACTAACATACATATGTTATATATGTTAGTGCTTTATGATATTTTATTAAAGGTCATTGGGCGTGTTTGACCCGCTTTATGAACTTTCCCGTACAGAGACCAAACTAGTTTTAAAATAGAGAATTTAATCTCATTTTTCTAAATATGTAATTTTTTTTATGCATCAACCGGCAGAAAAAAGTTATTCAACAGTATGTGTACGAGATAGTGTTATTAATGTTTTTACTTTCAGCATTGTGCAAAAGTATCCAGACGGTGCAGCGCTATAATATAATGTGTACAGCGCTGTCTCGCTCACACAGCGGAATCACGAGTGGATCCGTGTCCGTGTGACCGAAGCCTTACTATCAACCTTAGAGATTTAATAACTGGAGTGGCCATTGAGAGCTTACCCCTCTGCCGAAAAACTTGCACAATTGTGCAAACTTTTGTATGGACTGACATGGATATTTGTACGTTACGTACAAATCATGTAGAAATATAGTTGGTCAAGCAGATCTTGTCAGAAAAATGTAAGCGCGAAGGGATATTGTGTCATAGAAAAATTGAATTTCGCGCCTTTTTCTACTGACAAGATTTGCTTGACCATCTATAGCTAAACATTTGACGTCCCCTCCCCTGCAAAAATTGGCAGACTGTTTCGTAAAGAAAATAACAGCGATGACATCTCCAGTCTAAATGCTCTAAGCTAACAGCCCACTATCACCTAACGACTCACCGAGGGTGGATCCTGAAATCATAAAATTGCAAGTTTTAACCTATATATGTATTTTAATCGACAAGTTTCAAATTTTTTTTTGGCTATTTGTACGTTACGTACAAATCATGTAGACAGTAATACATTTGACGTCCCCTCCCCCGCAAAGATTGGCAGACTGTTTCGTAAAGAAAATAACAGCGATGACATCTCCAGTCTAAATGCTCTAAGCTATCAACCCACTATCACCCAACAACTCAGACATCAACCCACTATCACTATCACCTAACAACTTACCGAGGGTGGATCCTGAAATCATAAATTTGCAAGTTTAAAATCTATATATGTATTTTAATCGACAAGTTCCAAGTTTTTTGTCAAAAACATAGATTGTCATTGCGTTGGTTAAAATGTAATGTAAAAAAAATACACAAAAAAATGGCATTAAAAATTACACACAAAATAAAATAGAGTGTGTACCTATGCTTTGTATATATAGAGTGGCCAAAAGTACATTCTCTTTGCCAGGAAGGTTTTAGGATTATACTGAGCAACTTTTACTATGGGACCAATCCCAAAATCGCGAAAAAACATTTACCCTACCGTAGAAAATGGACCAGCCAAAATGTATGAAACAGCCAAATTTTTTTTCGCGATTTCTAGGTTGGATCCATAGTAAAAGTTGCTCAGTATAATCCCAAAATCTCCCTCTAAAACATCAACCCACCATCACTATCACTTACCCATCATCACTATAACTTACCGTGGGTGGATCCTGAAATCATAAATTTGCAAGTTTAAAATCTATATATGTATTTTAATCGACAAGTTCCAAGTTTTTTGTCAAAAACATAGATTGTCATTGCGTTGGTTAAAATGTAAAGTAAAAAAAATACACAAAAAAAAAAATGGCATTAAAAATTACACACAAAATAAAATAGAGTGTGTACCTATGCTTTGTATATATAGAGTGGCCAAATGTACATTATCTTTGCCAGGGAGGTTTTAGGATTATACTGAGCAACTTTTACTATGGGACCAATCCCAAAATCGCGAAAAAACATTTACCCTACCGTAGAAAATGGACCAGCCAAAATGTATGAAACATTTTTTTCGCGATTTCGAGGTTGGATCCATAGTAAAAGTTGCTCAGTATAATCCCAAAACCTCCCTCTAAGACATCAACCCACCATCACTATCACCTAACCACTTACCGTAGGTGGATCCTGAAATCATAAAATTGCATGTTTAAAACCTATATATGTATTTTAATCAACAAGTTTCAAGTTATTTTTGTCAATAACATAGATTGTCATTGCGTTGGTTAAAATGTAATGTAAAAAAAAAACTTTATTACACAGAAAAACATGGCATTACAAATTACACACAGAATAAATAGAGTGTATAGAGTCTGGCTACTGAAATATTACACAAATGTTTGGCGGGAAATTTAAACAATCTTGGGCTGGTCACACTTTGTGTAGTAGGAATTATAGTTTTGATACTAGGAAATATTTTTGATTTTGTGTGCACACTTAATGTACCTAAGGATATAAGTTAAATATACGTTGACGTGCACTCAAAGTCAGCTCACATAATTTCTACCGCTATGTAAAGTACATGCAGTCAACGATAAACAAATATGTTAACACTTTCTCACCATATGCCATTGTAACAAGGCGAAAAATTTAATGTAGTTTAAATAATACCTAGCTCGATAATACCGTAATATTAATCCATCACCAAAAAATACATAAGTACTATGCCAAATATGCTAAATGCAAGTATCAAAATATTTATAGAGCACCAACCTCCTAATTTGTTTACATTTGTTTAGGAGTTGTAATCATTGCAGTTTTTCGGTATACAACGCTACACGTCGACTTCGCACATTGTCGTAATTATTTACGAGCTTAAATAATAGTTTGCGAACCTCACTCAGTATAGATATTATTAATATTACAGCAATCAATTTGAATGAATGACATAAATTGACAACTGACTTTTAGCTCTTTTTTTAAATCATAGACAATTTTTGTAGTTGATACAACAACGAAATATCTGTCTACAATTTTTGGCTAGCCAGACTCTACTTACTTAGAAGTTTTGTATAATGTATAGAGTGGCAAAAAAATAAGTACAGTCGCCATCAGATATATCGGAGCGGCCAAGGTGCTCACAAATATCGGAACACGCCTCTATTGTCAGGGCGTTAGAGCGCGTGTTCAGATATTGTGAACACCTTGGCCGCTCCGATATATCTGATGGCGACTGTACATTCCCGTTGCCAGAGAGGTTTTAGGATTATACTGAGCAACTTTTACTATGGGACCAATCCCAAAATTGTGAAAAAACATTTACCCTACCGTAGAAAATGGACCAGCCAAAATGTATGAAACAGCCAAATTTTTTTTTGCGATTTCGTGGTTGGATCCATAGTAAAAGTTGCTCAGTATAATCCCAAAACCTCCCTCGCAACGGGATCATATTATACTGAATGCACTTATTTTTTGGCCATTCTGTATAAAACATTATAAATCTTATAGAGTTACACCATGAAAAGTCTGCAGCGATTTTGATAGCCCACGCTGTGCAAGTGTTAGTTACACGTCATAATTTCATAGAAGTTTGACGATTAAAATGACACTTGCACTGCGTGGGCTATCAAAATCGCTGCAGACTTTTCTCGGTCTGACTCTAATCGCGTAATCGCTTTCTAGCAACAAAAACTAGTACCAGACATAGATATATATATAATATATATATATGTATTATGTTATTTATGTTACTTGAATGTTCATGTCAAATATGGCGATATTTTGACGACCGGTGTGGCCTAGTGGGTAGTGACCCTGCCTGTGAAGCCAATGGTCCTGGGTTCGAATCCCAGTAAGAGCATTTATTTGTGTGATGACACAGATATTTGTTCCTGAGTCATGGTTGTTTTCTATGTATTTAAGTATTTATATATTATATATATCGTTGTCTGAGTACCCACAACACAAGCCTTCTTGAGCGTACTGTGGGACTTGGTCAATCTGTGTAACGATGTCCTATAAAAAAAACCCAATAAAAATAGCACTTAATGAATGGCTACTGACAAAGTGTTTTTTTCCCCACTTGACTTTTTAAATAATAATGGCAAATTATAAAATATTAATGTAATAATAATGACTAAATTGACACATTAAGATGTAACGTAATAACAATGACACAAAACTGGGGACTTTATGTAGGCAGGGGTGCGAAACTCCTGACTTCGGTCAAACTCGGCTCCGCTCGGCTCAGCATTGCTCCGAGCAATTATTAGGGTTGACATCCCTTGACTTCCTTTTGAGTGCACGACCACAGATAAGATATTCACTTGATTTTTGACAACCCTAAATAGCCGAAAGGGATAGTGCCATATATTAGAAAGGGCCATCATGATTCGACCCTGAACCGCTGTCAAACTTCGTTTTTGTAGGAAGTTTCCTTTCTGTACGGTAGTACTATTAATTATTCTGTGATGTAAGTAGGTAGTATTTGTAAATAATGTAAATACTGCATGTAGTTAGTGCATGATATTAAATATTGTACACCATAAATATGGTAGACTGCGGAAAAGGACTTGTATCACCATTAACATCTTTTATATTTGTACCTGTGGTCTGACAATAAATATAATTTCATTTCAAAAAAAAAAAAACTATGTCATTTCTATGGCCGCGCTGAGGCGTCCGACCCATCGTTTTCTATGACATCTGATCGGTGATCACGTGGTACTTTCCATAGAAATCGAAGCGCTGGAAGCTCCGGCCCGGCCCCGGCCCGGGCTAGCGTGACTCATAATTTAATCACATAATTCATAAATTATTTTAACTCACCGAGCCCTGTCGCAGAATTTCCTTGCCCTGTAAGATGAAATTGGAATACGTATTACAGCGACGGGATATATAATTTTTTTTTATACCACATAGCAGTCACCTTAAAAAAAAAACAAAAAAAAATGAAGCTTATTACATTTTTAATGCAATGAATGTCTACATGGCTGACATTAATTGAGCGTTTACACGAAAAATGTACTTACATTTCATTCATATCTTCAAAATATTTACTTCTTGGGCTCATATTACTCAGAATCATTTGTACATTCACGCCTCATATATGAAAAAATGTGTCCCAAGATTTCCTTTCCAGATCGTCACATTTTTGTACGAAAAGGTTTTTTATTTGTATGAACGTGATGCACTGGAAAAATATTATTTCATACAAAATTTTGGGACACATTTTTTCATGTATGAGGCGTGAATGTACAAATGATTCTGAGTAAAATGAGCCCAAGAAGTCAATATTTTGAAGACATGAAATAAATATTTTTTTTTTGGAAAACACTCTATTACATTAAATATTTTTAATGCAATAAATGTCTACATGACTGACAGACATCTGACACGTTTACCTTCTCTATAAATTTGTGGCCTTGGTGGCCGGTTTTTCTGTCAGTCCTAACGAAATAAAATCTACTACAAAATAAAAAACCATAAATAATATATTATGCAGTAATTTTTAAAATGTTTTGCTATCGTAATTTTGAGCCCTTATAGTCACACAAAAATACATACAGGGTAACACATCACTGTGGTGGCCAATATTGCTAGAAGTAGTACGAAAAGACATCTTAGCTGCTGCATCCTGTAAAAAAAAAAATTTATAAGTCACACCACACGATGTCAACAGAAAGCCATTCCAATGAAATCGATCTTGTAAATAAATTACTCTTATTGTAGAATAGCATGCTGTAATACCTAAGTGGGTAGAAGTTTTACATAAGTACAAAACTTTTACCTATTTTTCCAACAATTTTTATGACCAAAAAATAGTATTAGATATATACTAGGTGCCCACGAGGAACCCGAGACATTTTAACATAACTCAGCGCCAACACTGTCCTTACATCACACACTGTTGCAACAGGCATGTAAGGACAGGCCCCTATTTCACCACGATGACAGGTGCGACAATTGTCGACATCACTGTTACTGACGTCACAGGTCTTCAAAGGCTACGGTAACCGCTTACCATCGGACGGGCGAAGTGCTTGTTTGCCACCAACATTTTAATTAAAAAAAAAACTCCATTATATCGCCAGTAAATAAGTTCCTACTTATTTTACGAAGCTAATGACAGTAATGACAATTGTCACAAGAAACACGACAATTGTCACGAAATTCCGCGACAGAACTCATTTGCTGTCAAGAAATACCGAAAATTCTTATAAATCTTGTGACAATTGTCATCATCATCATAAACTTCGCAAGAGAAATACCTGTTTTTTGCCGATCTAATAAAGTTTTTTAATAATACAATGATGATGGCAAACAGGAATACCGCCCGCCCGACGGTAAGCGGTAACCGTAGCCCATGGATGCCTGTGACGTCAGCAACAGTGACATTTGTCGAATTGTCGCACCTGTCACCGTGGTGAAATACCGTGGTGTAGGCTAGTTTTGTGTGTATTGTTGTGTTTTGTGTATATATTGTACATCACCTATATTATTCTTTAATGTGATTTGTAAATTTTAAATTATAATGTTAATTTTAGTAGAATATATGTGGTATTATCTATGAAAAGGGACCTTATTGTCGATGGCGCTTACGACACTAACATCGATGAGCACAAAACGTAGTAGTTTAAAATTGGGGATTCTGGCCCATTTTAGTTATTTTGATTTCCAATTTAGCAATTAAGTTTCTTTGATTACTGGAACATTCAATGTTGCTGTCTATCCAATGCGGAGGTCAATTTATGTTATGTGACGCTGATGAACTTATCAGTCATCGGGTTTAAAGGTCCCTTTGTAGTTTTTTATAAATAACTCGTAAACGGTGACCTGTAGCAAAAATGTTCTGATACATAAGTAATCTGCGTAAAATTGTCTACATTAAATATTCTATACACTTTTTCGCTAGGATCAGTATTTATAAAAATATTTAAGGTAAAAAGTTAAATATGATCAATTGTTAATATTTTTTGTAAATAACTCGTAAACGGTGGCCTGTACCAAAAAATGTTCTGATACATAAGTAATCTACTTAAAATCTACTCACACCAGAGGATGCTGAAGACCAGACGCTTAGCTAAAACGCTAGGTTGAAGGAGAAGAAGATTGATCCTAGCGAAAAAGTGTATAGAATATTTAAGGCGCTCTTATACTCGAGTTTTACGTTTTCAAGGGGGTGAAGCAGACGAGTAGTAGAACGGGCAGGCGGGCGCCCCGCGCGGCGCACCGCACCATTCCCGCGCAGCACGTCTACGTCCTTATTCTGACGACATCGGTATTCTGAATCGTCAGTTCCGAGATTTTTAGTTCGGCAATTAATATTGAAAAAGATTTATTAGTAAATTCGAATTTTGATGAGTACTTAATGAAATTAAAAACCGGACAAGCGCGAGTCGGACTCGCCCACTGAGCCCACCGAGGGTTCCGTACTTTTTAGTATTTGTTGTTATAGCGGCAACAGAAATACATCATCTGTGAAAATTTCAACTGTCTAGCTATCACGGTTCGTGAGATACAGCCTGCTGACAGACGGACGGACGAACGGACGGACAGCGGAGTCTTACTAATAGGGTTCCGTTTTACCCTTTGGGTAGGGAACCCTAAAAATGGTAGGTAAGACGGTGAGGTCGGTGAGTGTACCTAAATAATTATTAATTATATGTATACAATATGAGTGTATACTTGACTGATCATGTTTTTGTAAAAATCGATTTCGACTGGCAAAACATATAATTTTTTGGCAACCGGGTTTTTTAACCTAATTAGACCCCGCTGAATCCGAAATGGTTGGCCGGTTGATTAATCGAATTCTTGACTGGAAGTGAGATAGTTGATATTAAAGGTCCCTTTTTTTTAGTTTTTCGTAAATAACTCTTAAACGGTGGCGCATAGCAAAAATTTTCTTAAACATAAGTAATCTACATAAAATTGCCTACAAGAAAGATTCCGTACAATTTTTCGCTAGGATCAATATTCAAAGAGATATTAAGGCGGGAAAGTTAATTATAATCACTTTTTGAAGGTCTCTTTTTTTAGTTTTTCGTAAATAACTCGTAAACGGTGGCCAATATAAAAAAAATTGTTAAACGTTAATAATCGACACAACATTTTCAATAACAAAAGATTTAGTACATTTTTAGCAGGGATCAATATTTAAAAAGATAATAAAGAGGGAAAGTTAATTATAATAAATTCTAAGGTTCCTTGTTTTTATTTTTTCGTTAATAATTTGAAAAGTATGACTCATAGCAAAAACAAATTTTACACAAATAATAAACATAAAATTTCCTACAAGAAATATGTAGAACACTTTTCGCTAGGATCAATATTTAAAAAGACAAAGCATCCGGTAAGTCAATTATAATCAATTTTAAAGTCCCTTTTTAGTTTTTTGTAAATAACTCGTAAACGGTGTCCCATAGCACAATAGGTTTTTATGAATAAATAATCTCCATAAAATTTTCTGCAAAAAACATCTGAACACTTTTCTCTAGAATCAATATTTAAAACGATATTAAAGGAAGAAAGTTAATCACAATCAGTTCACAGGTCGCTTTTTTTTCGTAAATAACTCGTAAACGGTTGCAACGGGGGCAGTTGCAAAAAATATTATACATAAATATTGAACATAAAATTGTCCACAAAAAAGGTTTTGTACACTTTTTCGCTACGATCAATATTTAATGAGGTATTAAAGGGGGTAAGTTAATTATAATCAATTTCCAGGTCCCTATTTTAAGTTTTTCGTAAATGACTCGTAAACGGTGGCCCATAGCAAAATAGGTTCTTAATGTTAACTAACCCCCCTTGGCTAAAAAGTGGCCTCCATGTTTAAAATTCATTTGTTTACGTAAGATGTCCGTCTTTGGGTCACGAATTTACATGTGTGTACCAAATTTCAACTTAATTGGTCCAGTACTTTTGAAGAAAATGGGCTGTGACAGACGGACAGACAGACAGACAGTCGTGCGCGGTCGGCCAAACGTCACTAACGGATGCTCGTAAATTTTGCAATTTTAACGGGCAAAATGGAGAAAAGTGATACGAATACATTGCAAAACTTGCTAATAGACCTAATCAAACCGATCGAAAACAAAGTGTCGGAGTTAAGTGCAAAATTAGACGACTTATTTGCTGAAATACGTGAAGTGAAATCAGTTTTACCGATCAAAAATACTGTGAGGTCAACCGATCTGTCCAATAACAGCGTAAACAACAGCGCCTCGTCTACACCATGCAGCGCGGTGTCGACACCGACTAGCCGTCCTGCTCGCACGCAGGCGCCTGCGCCGCGTAAAACGCGCGCTTCCGCCATCCGAACGAAAGAGAAGCTGGCTGCGCTTGTAAGCAAACCGTCAAATTTCAAACAAAAGAACCAGCTACCAAAACCGGAGTCCCAGCGCATACCGACCGCCATGACAATACAAAATGACAACGCAAAAAATGCTGAAATTATCAAACCAAAAAGTGACCAAATTGTGAATGACATTGTACAAACGGATGATTTAAGTAAACAAGTGAATAATACCCCACATAACCCTGTACCGAAAACAAACAGTGAAAGTTCGTCTACCGAGCCCTCTAACAAAGAGACCCAGCCCGAAGAGCCTGGTTGGGAGCCCCCAAAGAGCCGTCACCAACGTCGGCGCAGTCATAAACCTGCCCCCGTATCAATAAAGGGGACCGCAAAAAACACCGAGGTCGCCGGAGTAGAAGTGCTTAGATACTTACACGGGTGCTACTTCAAGTACGATTCAACGCCTGAAAACATTATTAGCCACCTAAGAAGTATTTGTGATGATGTCCAGTACACCGTGGAAGCTATACCATCGAAAAGAAATACTTACAAGTCATTCAAGATAGGCATACCTACAAATGTTTATGACAACTTCCTAACGGCATCTGCATGGCCCTTAAACACCTGCATAACCGATGGCGGCCCTTTCTCCGACCCAGGGAGTCAAGAGCTCCCAATGCAGATGCCAACTAGTAGGACGCCCTCACCTGCAAACCTAAACAATGATAAAAGACCATTGCATAACACCGTACAAATGAAGATTTTACATCAAAACATAAATCGACTAGCAAACAAAACGTATAAAATTGAATCTGAACTACAGATAAGTGATCAAATTGACGTGCTTTGTTTTACTGAGCACTGGCTACAGGCTAATCAAATAGATTCTGTTAACATATTAAACTACAACCTGAGGGCCCAATTCTGCCGATCAACAAAGAAAGGTGGAGGGAGCTGTATCTATGTCAGGACCGGAATCCCATGCATCGAGCAAAAAGAAGTCACGGACCTCGGAATTGAATCCCAGTTCGAGATCTGTGCTGTGGAGTGCATCGGACTTGACCTCGTCATCGTGTGTGTATACAGACCCCCGAGCGGTGATGTACCTTTATACCTATCTATGCTAAATAAACTTTTAAGTCTTAATTTTATTCAAAATTATAAGGTGATAATAACTGGTGATATCAACATTGATTTAATACCTAAATGTAGTAATGTAAAATCCCTATTAAATACAGTACATCAATTTGGGTTTAAGCAACTAGTAAATGTACCTACTAGGATAACTAATACATCAAAGACCTGTATCGATCACGCATATAGCAATATAAATAGAAATGACATTAAATCTGTATCGTGTTATGACTTGAATTTATCTGACCATCTCTGTGTATGTATAATTGTTGACATTTCAAATAATCGATTAACTCAATTAAATCACATTTCCAAAAGATCATTCACATTTCAACGAAAAAATGACTTCACTCAGTGTCTAAATTTTTATCAATGGGATCAAATTCTTAATAAAAGTGACTGCCCTAGCAAAACAACTGAACTCTTAATGAATGTCATCAAACATTATTATGATATCTATTTTCCTATAAAAAAACATTCAGTAAAAAATACTGTAAGTGTGTGGGTCAACGAAGCTGTAAAAACTTTACGTAAAAAGATAAACAAAACTAAACAGGTTTTATCATCGCACTCGCAACCTGACAGCACTGAGTCACGCACCGATCGGCTGACGCTGCAAAGTTTAGAATCTGACTACTGGACAACGTTGAGACAAGTACGTAGTAATTTTATTAACAACCTGATATCGAACAGTAATGGTGATAACATGTGTAGAAGTGTATGGCGGGTAATATCGGCAGAGACGGGCAAAAATATGAAATGCAAGGGCGGTGCAATTGATGTATTTGTTAGTAAGGCTGCGGGCGACAGCGTCGGCCAGCGCGCGGCCGCTGCCGCCGCGCAGCTAAACAGGTATTACATTGATGCGAATGTAAACAACTCAAACCCGTGCGCTCGCACCGCGCTCGCATATCTAGATCAATACCTACAAAATGCACCGCCTGCACCCTACGTGTTTGAACCATTCACGTTGAATGAAATTTTAATAACATGTAAGAAAATTAAACGCAAAAAATCCAAAGACAATAATGACATGTCTACTGAAATTATAGACTGCTTCCCTCCGGTTGTAATCTCATTATTCCTATTATTATTCAATAAGTGCATTCACGCCGGAATATATCATATAATAAAAATATTTGAACGAATGATGAGCAATAGGATAATGAATCATATTACATCTAATAACCTATTAAACCGGCAGCAATATGCCTACCAACCCGGGCGGTCGACGGCGGACGCGGCGCGCGATGTTGTGACGCGGGTGCTGGCACACCTGGAGGGCGGGCGACAGGTCGCAGCGGTGTTCTGCGACCTGTCGCGCGCCTTCGAGATGATCGACCACTCACTCTTGCTAGCCAAACTCTCCCGCTACGGCTTCAGTGGAAGTTTTCATGACGCTGTTGCCTCGTTTCTAAGCAATCGAAGGCAAGCTACATACGTGCTCAATACGAAGTCAATTCTGGAACCGATAGGATGTTCTGCTGTTCCTCAAGGATCCGTGATGGGCAATAACTTGTTTCTGATCTTAGTAAACGATATCACAACCGCTTGTCCCTACCCCGAGTACGTGATGTTCGCCGATGACACCTGCATCATAGTCAACGCCGATAATTTCGACAACTTAAAATTGAAACTTGCCCATGTAATGCATCAAATGGCCGAGTGGTTTACGGCAAATGGTATGTTACTAAATGTCGATAAGACTAATATAATTCATTTTCAATTAAAAAAGACACACAACCCAATAAATATAAAAGTGAACGATATCACAGTTCCCCAAGTTGACACGACAAGGTACTTAGGGTACATGATCGACGCCGGGCTGACGTGGGCCGCGCACGTCGACCACATGTTCGACAAGCTGTCCTCGGCATGCTACGCCCTGTCCAGACTCGCGCCCACCCTGTCTGCCAATGCCAATAACCTGCGTAAAGCGTACTTTGGATATTTTCACTCTGTCTTAATCCAAGGAATTGACTTATGGGCCACGTCGGCCACCTGGGAAAGACTCTTTAAATTACAGAAACGTGCCTTACGCATCATTGATCGGAAACCACTCGACCATCCGGCGAAAGAAATATTTAAAAATCATAAGATCTTAACCTTGCCAAGTATATATATACTGACAGCTGGTGACTACATACGCGAGAACCTACATAACTACCAAACACTAAATAGGACGTCACGTAGGCAACCGCTGCTAATAGCTCCGAACCGGCGGCTGGCGAAGGCCCGTGCAGCGCTCAGTGTTGCCGGGGCGAGCATATATAACCATGTTTCTCTAAACATAAAAGAGGCTAAAAGCAACGCAGCATTCTCGAAAAAACTGAAGGCAATATTAATGGACCTAGGGGCTGTCCATAAATTACGTCATCGATTTTTGACGATTTTGGACCCCCCCCCCCTATAATCATCCAAAAATCATGCTTCAAATGACCCCATTTCCTCCTACTTCACGCTACCGTCATCCGATGTCCAGACCCCCCCCCCCCCCCTAATTTGAAATGACGTAATTTATGAATAGCCCCCTAGCATGTTACACTGTCTCAGAGTTTCTGTAAATGACCAACCCGTTGACCCTAACACATCAAATACCTAATATGTAAATCATAACCTGTAGGTATGTTTACTAAAAACAAAGGAATGTAATAAATAATTTTAAGATAATATACTTAATGCATAATGTAAATAATTAATTAATTATGAACTGTGTGTACCTATTGTGTGACTTATAAATATGTATGTGATATTTACGAATAAATGATCTGAAATCTGCACGAGTGATCCTATAAGGGTTCCGTTTTTTCCTTTTGAGGTACGGGACCCTAAAAACTAAAAAAAGTGACATGTGAATTGATTGTAATGAACTATCTTCCTTTAATATCGTTTTAAATATTGATCCTAGAGAAAAGTGTTCAGATGTTTTTTGCAGGAAATTTTATGTAGATTATTTATTCATAAAACCTATTTTGCTATGGGACACCGTTTACGAGTTATTTACAAAAAACTAAAAAGGGACTTTAAAATTGATTGTAATTAACTTACCGGCTGCTTTGTCTTTTTAAATATTGATCCTAGCGAAAAGTGTTCTACATGTTTGTTGTAGGAAATTTTATGTTTATTATTTATGTGTGATCAACAGGGTAAAGACCGGTAGTGATCACCGAATCGAAAGAGGCACACTGAATATCAATATTAAACTTGAAAGGTCCAGCCTGATGAAGTCTACACTCCGACCTACTCGAGTCCATGTTCAAAACCCCGAAAGCTTTCAACTCGAGCTCTCTAACCGCTTTGCTTGCCTAGAGAACTTGGCTTCAGTGGACGAAATCAACGACGGGCTAGTGGAAACTGTCCACACAGTAGGGTCTAAGTTTTTTAGACCCCGCCGTAAAGATAGACCTCAGAAATTGACCGAGCAAACCTTAAACCTCATGGCTGAATGACGCTCGCTACAGTTGCAGTCTCCCGATGACGCGGAGTCATATAGGCAGCTCAATAGACGTATATCTAAGTCCTTGCGACATGATCTGCGTCTCTTTAATACTAACCGTATTAAAGAGACTATTGAGCGAAACCAAGGCTCCAAAGTGTTCGCAAAGGACAAAGCAACGCAAGCAAAGCAAGGGTCTATTGGGTAAAGCCAGCTGACAAAGCTGAAACGGGAAGATGGCAGCATAGCGTCGAGCAAAGCGGAGGTTTTAGGTGAGATCGAGAGGTTCTATGGACAGTTATACACTTCGATCGCAAAGCCCGTTGACAGCTTGGTAGGAGATCCAAGAGCCAAGCTGTCCCGACATTATACCGAAGATATCCCGGACATCAGTCTGTACGAGATTAGGATGGCCCTGAAGCAGCTTAAGAACAACAAGGCGCCGGGCAAAGACGAAATCACTTCAGAGCTTCTGAGAGCGGGTGGAACACCGGTACTTAAAGTCCTCCAGAAGCTCTTTAATTCCGCCTTGTTCGAGGGCATAACGCCTGAAACATGGAATAGAGGCGAGGTGGTGCTGTTCTTCAAAAAAGGTAATAACAACCTATTGAAGAACTACAGACCCATCACGCTTCTGAGCCATGTCTATAAGCTGTTTTCAAGGGTCATCACGAACCGTCTCGAACACAGACTTGATGACTTCCAGCCTCCCGAACAAGCCGGTTTCCGAAAAGGCTATAGTACCATAGACCACATCCATACGCTGCGGCAAGTTATACAGAAGACCGAAGAGTATAACTTGCCATTATGCTTAGCGTTTGTGGACTATGAGAAAGCCTTCGATTCGGTGGAAATATGGGCGGTGCTTGACTCTCTTCAGCGATGCCATATTGACTATCGGTACATCGAAGTGTTGAAGTGTTTGTATAATAACGCCAACATGTCGGTCCGAGTACAGGAGCAGAGCACGAGGGCGATTCCATTGCAAAGAGGCGTAAGGCAGGGAGACGTTATCTCTCCGAAACTGTTTACTGCCGTAATGGAAGACGCCTTCAAGCTCCTGGAATGGGAAGGACTTGGCATCAACATCAACGGTGAATACATCACTCACCTTCGGTTTGCCGACGATATCGTAGTCATGGCAAAGTCGATGGAGGAACTCAGCATGATGCTCGATGACCTCAACCGAGTTTCACAACGGGTGGGCTTGAAAATGAACATGGACAAGACGAAACTCATGTCAAATGCCAATGTTGTGCCCATCCCAGTCTCTGTTGGGAACTCGGTACTCGAAGTTGTTGACTCGTACATCTACCTAGGACAAGTAGTTCAATTAGGTAGGTCCAACTTCGAGAAAGAGGTCAACCGCCGAATCCAACTCGGTTGGGCAGCGTTCGGGAAACTACGTAATGTCTTTTCGTCCGACATACCTCAGTGCCTCAAGACGAAAGTCTTTAATCAATGTGTGTTACCAGTGATGACTTACGGCTCCGAAACGTGGTCTTTCACTATCGGCTTCATCTCAAAACTCAAAGTCGCTCAACGAGCTATGGAGAGGGCTATGCTCGGAGTTTCTCTACGTGATCGAATCAGAAATGAGGAGATCCGTAGACGAACTAAAGTCATCGACATAGCCCACCGGATTAGCAAGCTGAAGTGGCAATGGGCAGGCCACATTGCACGCAGAGAAGATGGCCGATGGGGTCGAAATGTGCTCGAGTAGAGACCACGGACTAGCAAGCGCAGCGTAGGACGTCCACCCACAAGATGGACAGACGATCTTGTTAAGGTCGCCGGAAGACGCTGGATGCGGGTCGCTTCCAACCGGCACGTATGGAGGTCCAAGGGGGAGGCCTATGTTCAGCAGTGGACGTCTTATGGCTGAGATGATGATGATGATGATGATTTATGTGTAAGATTTGATTTTGCTATGAGTCATACTTTTCAAATTATTAACGAAAAAATAAAAACAAGGAACCTTAGAATTTATTATAATTAACTTTCCCTCTTTATTGTCTTTTTAAATATTGATCCCTGCTAAAAAATGTACTGAATCTTTTTTATTGAAAATTTTGTGTAGATTATTAGTTCATTTTTTTATATTGGCCACCGTTTACGAGTTATTTACGAAAAACTAAAAAAAGGGACCTTTAATATCACATATCTCACTTCCAGTCAAGAATTCGATCAAGCAACCGGCAAATTCGGATTCAGCGGGGTCTAATTAGGTTAAAAAACCCGGTTGCCAAAAAGTAATATGTTTTGCCAGTAGAAATCGATTTTTACAAAAATGTGACCAGTCTAAATTATTCAATTTGATTAATTTTATAGCCTTTTAAAATATGTTTACACAATTTATCAATCGTGACTGAATTCCGGATTGGTTAGATGGGTGTGTGCCTTTGCTGCCCAACTTGTTATAAAATGACAATATGACGGACGAATGTCTGAAATGTCACCGTATTTAAGAATTATTTTGCTTTTCTTCGTAAGTATGTTGAAAAACATTGTGTGTATAACATATTTGCATATTTATACTGTGATTACCCATTTTATGAAACGTCCGCTAAACTAGCACAGGTCCGACGCTGACAGTGGTCACGGGCGTACTGGCGTGAGGAATAGGCGCAAGGTAGTAGTAGGCAAAATGTTGAATTCATCAAATGATGAATGAAAAAATTAACGTATCGATAAAAGGACAAGCAATAATGAAGATTTACTTAAAAGCTATCGACTGAAGTAAGTTTCAAATACATTTTCGTCCTAGTACTTCTAACATAAGGAAATAAAGACAGTGTTAGGCATGTTTTCAACTTAAGATTCTATCGAGAAAATAATGAGCCGTCGTGTTTCTGACAAGCAATAACGTAGTTCAAGGACTGAAGTTATACATACTAGAAAATAATGCATGAAATCCTTGTAAAAGTCTGTAAATATGGTGCCAAAAAAGTGCATTTTACTACACACCGCGCCTTAATGTAGACAATTTGATGTAGATTACTTATGTGTCAGAACATTTATTGCTGCAAGTCACCGTATACGAGTTATTTATAAAAAACTACAAAGGGACCTTAAACCCGATGACTGATCAGTTCATCAGCGTCACATAACATAAATTGACCTCCGCATTGGATAGACAGCAACATTGAATGTTCCAGTAATCAAAGAAACTTAATTGCTAAATTGGAAATCAAAATAACTAAAATGGGCCAGAATCACCAATTTTAAACTACTACGATTAGTGCTCATCGATGTTAGTGTCGTAAGCGCCATCGACAATAAGGTCCCTTTTCATAGATAATACCACATATTTAAATGTAATTTTTAATTCCATATTTATTAATTTTCAAATTCTATGTTGTATATTTATTATTTGTCTAATGTTATTATCTAAATGTAAACAATGTAAAAATATGAGCTAAATAGCTTGAAATAAATGAATTTAATTTTTTTTTAACCACTCATATCCTACTTTGTCAAAAATCCGGATTCGAATCGATGAAGTCACTATAGAAAGTCTTCAAGATTGGTAATTTTTTTAAAACATTTATTTACATACAATATATATACAGTGGTACTACTAAACGAAATTAATAACTAGCTTAAATCTAAAATAGGCCCTTGAGGCATTGTACCAAGGATGCTGGCGGCATTTCCTCGCTGTATCGCAATGCTGATACGTTGTGCGAGGTAGCCGCCAGCTCTTCGGTCACCAGTTACGTCAACCAGACGCTTCGCGATTTCTGCGAACAACTTATGCGCGCTGGGACCCCATGGACCTAGAGTTTCAACACCAAATGGTACAAAATGGTAAGATTGGTAATTAAAATTTTGATAACCATATTATGATGTAAAACAGAGGTACGATTTTTCATAAACTCCTTTCTCTGACTGAATCTACGGCACCTTAAAACTAATATTATTAGAAAAAGCAATGTTACCTTGTATCAGATCACTCTTCCAGCTCCAGAAAGTTTACTTTATATTATGATGTTGAAACTTTTCACATAAAGATAAAACCTTTATGTGAAAAATATTGTTCAGAATTTTATATCGCCCGAGATTGTTACTATATTTTTACACATAAAACGTTACTCGTACAGGGTGGTCCGTCCGTTGACATTTTTTTAAAATTAGAATCGCTGTGCGAAAACCTGGCCAGCCCTCTGTACGGCTACCACCAGTTTTGACATTGACATAACGCTCACGTTTACGTAACTTACTTTCTATGCATCTCGCTCGTACTCGCATATGCGAGCAATAGTGGAAGCGAGATGTACAGAAAGTAAATTACGTAGACGTGAGCGTTATGTCAATGTTAAAACTGATGGTAGAGGCTCTGGTCGCCCCAAAATATATAAATTAATTTCTTACACATCTTTTAGAAAATACCACTAGGAGCATTCCATCAAATTGTCTACCGTTGTCCCGTACAAACGCGAATTTTCTGAAGATTTGTATATATGAGTTTTTGTTTCTGTGACAAATGTTCAGAAATATAAAAATAATAGTCGGCTATAACGCCGATTAAAAAGTTGTAATACATGAAATAAAATGCGTTTGTACAGGACAGCCCGTGGAATGCTCCTTAACGCATTCACTGTCAACGTTTTCGTAGCGCTACGCTCGTAGCCAATGCTAGCGTTTTCCGCTTTGTAGACGAAAGCGACTACGAACAGAGCGGGCATTCAATGTGTTAAAATTAAAACTACAATCATTAACCCTGAAATATATTATCTTGTAAAATATTCTCCTATGACTTTGAAACACAAACGCAAACCTTTGATAAACTTATCAACAATATGCACTTATTTTTTTCTACTCGTCGACTATAATTCTTGAATTAAGATTTCTAATACCAAACTGCAATTGGGTTTTTTTAATGTGTGGGCTCCCAACTCAACTATAATATTCATTTCGATACAGTTTAGTCAACTATAATGAAATTGACCAATCACAGCTCGCCGCGATCAAGAGGACGAAAGAAAACCATAGCTCAAATTAATTATTTATTTTAGGTTGTATAGTAGAAAAAATTGGTTCATAAGTTAGAAACGCGCATGTGACACCCTTAATATTATATATCCATTGACTACGAAAACCACTTAGCGTTGCTTGTTAGTCTCCATAGGCTACGGTGGCCAAAATCGAGAAAAAACTGTCTAAAAATTGAATTTAACGCGGAGCAAGTACCAGGGCCTCATGAATTACGAGAAGGTGTCGTTGACCAACGCGCCGCGCGCGGCGGCCGGGGCGCGTACCAGTATGAAGGACATGAAGGTATCGCGGCTGTTCGCGTATCTTAGCTTTATACTTTTGGTTTGTTTACCTAAATGATTCTACTAGTTTAAAGTATTATTTTTGTTGACGCGTAGAAAACGTATTGTATACAATAGTGATATAATCAAGCTTTTCAATCTCGTACCTAACTTAGACAACTCAGCAAGCTTCGTTGTCTAAACACGGTACTCGACTGAAAAGCTCTCTATTATAACACGATTGTATAAAATACTATTTACCAGCGTATTTTTGGGACACGCTTTACTGTAATCGCATGAGAAACTGAGCTAAGCAATCCGATACAGAGGGCCTACCGCGAACACCGAAGTTCGGAAATTGCGGGCTTCTCTCTCGGTCACTCTAATTACGATAATTGGAGTAAAAGAGATGTCCGCAATAGGGAATATTACGCAAAACTCTGCATGCGTCACTAGCACAATCACAGGGCCTACCGCGAAACATAAAAATCGACAGTTCGGTTTGTGCCTCTTTACCTACGGCTTAGAGCATTTAAATAACTGGAGTGGCCATTAAGAGCTTACCCCTCTGCCTAAAAACTTGCACAATTGTGCAAACTTTTGTATGGACTCACATGGCTATTTGTAAGTTACGTACAAATCATGTAGAAACATCAATACATTTGACGTCCCCTCCCCCGCAAAAATCGGCAGACTTTTTCGTGAAGAAAATGACATTTCTAAATGCTCTAAGACCTAAGGCCTAGCTTGTATCGGTCCGATTCGAACTTTAAGATACTTCAGTTAGGTAATAAATCTAGAAACGATATGGATTAGATATGTCAGTGTCAAATCTAACGTTTCTTCAAACAAAAACACATCTAATCCATATCGTTTCTAGATCTATTAATTGAAGTATCTTAATGTTCGAATCGGGCAGTATGTATAAGTTACTCTATGGTTTACTATTTGCTCTAGTGCTGCACTCTGGCGGCAGAACATTGCAGTAATACTCCCTATTTGCGAACTTCGGTGTTCGCGGTAGACCCCAGATTCTACAACTTGTTACAATTTGGAACTGGTTTTGACACGACCATGACGATCGTCTTGGTGATTGGCGTGCATCTAGCTCGTACGACTTTAGGCATATCCAGACTAGTAAATTTTTCGCCAATCTGATTAAATTGCTCGATCGAATCAGGACGCGCGGACGCAAACGCCAATTTGGCTCGCCGAATTCAACCGCCGATAATGACCGATATTACCGATAAAATGAGGTGCGAACGCAAGAATACCAATTTGTGACGCCAGTATTTTCGTTCTGGGGCATTTTTTTTTTCAATTTAGAGGGCTCTAATATCACCATAAATCTAAAATAGGTGATTAAATTGGAGATTGACGCCAATTTTATTCCTGATCAAATCGGTCAATTTGATCATCCCGTCTGGATACCGCTTTTCACTTCGTTTCGCATTCACCGATCAGCGTGACCGATTTTCATTGCTGTTTTGTGATTTTTTTGCAAACTTATTAAAAAACGTCTTTTTGAACAACGTGTACCAACAAATAAAATAAAATACACCTCGGGACTTGTACAAAATCATGACCTTGCACGCTTGCAGAAAAATGAACCTACTTACAATTTCATTTTCTTTGTAGGTATGTACTTAGATCATAAAGTCTGTTAATTGAAAAAATCAATCTAATAGCAATCGCATCTTTAAGCTAATGACTTTGTGCAAGTAAATTAAAAGTATTAGGTACAACTGCAATTGGTTCATTGATTGAACCAGGTTAATACCTAAACGCTTTATGTGATAGTAGTGTAAGTATTAATTAAAACAAGACCGCCTGAAAGCTGTGGTTCTGCGGGGAACTTTGTCTGCGTGAATGATGATTGGTGCCGCGGCCCTTTCGGCCACGACATCAATCTCTTCACACCAAAAGCAAACTGTGTCAACCACTTTAAAAAAAAAAGTGAATGATGATGATAAAAACTTTCTTGTGTCGGGGGTCAAACTCGGTTCAGTGGTTCAAGTGTGAATCAGACAGACAGCGTTACTAACGCATTTATAACTTTCGTTCGTATCCATACATGGTATCTGATAATATTAATGGACACTTTATAAACACCGACAGTCGCACCTTAAGGGGCCCACTGACAGTCCGCCGGACGGTATCGGCCTGTCACTTAGAACAAAATTTTGACAGCTCCGAACAACTGACAGGCCGATACTGTCCGGCGGACTGTTAATCAGTGGGCCCCTTTACGGCTCGGGCACGACATCGAGCGACTTGCGACGGCGGCAGCGATAACCATAGGTTGGAGCGTGACACGGCGATCGGACATTTCGCTCCAACCTATGGTTATCGCTGCCGCCGTATCAAGTCGCTCGATGTCGTGCCCGAGCCGTTAGACTGGTGCACAAAATACTAATAATTAGGTCTTGTGAAAGTTTCATTATTGAAATATGGTTGAAATCAATAAGATCTACTTACTATCAGTTTTCAAATGGAATGAGTATATATTAGCTATACGCAGGCTCAGTAATACATATAAAACTTAATTATTGAGCTTGATAGATACCTATACTGCCCTCTTAAGCTAAAAAGCCGTATTTGCATTCAGTTTTCATACAAATTGACTGCAAATACGGTTTTTTAGCTTAGGAGGGCAGTATAGAGGTAGGCAATGCAACGTGCGTAATAATGGATGTACCGTTCACCAAGACTTATTTTCAAATAATACCTTTGGGTTCAATTGGCGTAAAGGACATTTTGGCTAATTGTAAAGGACATTAACTTCGTTCGTATTTAATTTATAGATATGATTGCTAATTCAGGTTAAAGAGCCTAACATTTTGAGTACTTTTCTAATACACATCAAAAATATAGCTCAATAAACAAAAAAAAAATCAACATTTAAAATAAATCGCCGTTTTTCGCGTCTCCTGAAAAGTAGCATTTTGTCCTTTACGCTAATTGAACCCAAAGGTATCGTATGACATTCCACACGTTGATGTTTGATGAAAAATTATATTTTTGGCATTTAATATAACCAGGTAGTGCCTCAGTAAAAATGTAACATTTTAAAATTTGACTACTTTAAGTAGTGGTTTGATCGCGATACAGCGGGAAAATGCTGCCAGCGTCCTCGGCACCATGCCAAAGGTGCCCAATTTCTTAGATGTAGCACAGAATAATTAATAGTACTACCGTACAGAAAGGAAACTTCCTACAAAAACGAAGTTTGACAGCGGTTCAGGGTCGAATCATGCTGTCCCTTTCTAATATATGGCACTATCCCTTTCGGCTATTTAGGGTTGTCAAAAATCAAGTGATTATATTATCTGTGGTCGTGCACGCAAAAGGAAGTCAAGTGGTGCCAACCGTAATAATTGCTCGGAGCAATGCTGAGCCGAGCGGAGCCGAGTTTGACCGAAGTCAGGAGTTTCGCACCCCTGGATGTAGGTACCTTAAATATTATAGATTATGAGTTTTATAAAAATTAACAAAGTAGTGGCTTAAAATACATTACTTATGAATGTTCCAAATTCCATCATAATCATTACCCGAGTAAAATAATATTCGACAATACGGACGGACGGATATGATGAAGCTGTAATGCAGCTTCTCCCAGCGGTTTCTCCATTATTTGCTACGGAACTCTAAGAAGATAAAGCTGGTAAAGACAAGCCTTACTTGTCAAATAAAAAGGCATTGCCAAGACGCGCATGCTGATATTACGACAGGGCATCTAAAGTATCGAATGTGCTTGTCAGCTCTTTGAGATTAGAACTAATTATGGTCGAGATTAAAGACTTTCTCCCATTTTCGAAAATTTTACTCGTCACGAGCTTATTAGTTGTTGTGGTCTATTGTAAGTATTTTTTTTAAAGGGGTTGTAATTAATAAAAACAATCTTAGTAAAATTAATCTTTTTAATCCATGTTTGTATATTTACATGATTTAAGTACTATTTAAGCGTATTAAGTTTGTCTTTATTTTTAGATATTCTTCAAGAAAATAAATTCTATCTTATGTTATCTTAAGGGGCCGGTATAGGGACCTCACTTTGTGCAAATCATTTATTCAATAAATGTTTAATAATTGCATTATACATATTACACGTAAATTTGTTCACGAAGAAGCCGTGTACCGACTCCTCATGCCATTATATTTTTAATTTGCTGTTATTCTCTACAAATCGACACTAAAAACATGATGGGTCACTGACGTGTCCCAGTAAAGTGAGGTAGTGACTATTGTGCGTGAAGTGCGTTGTGTGTGAAATAGGGTAAATTGACAGCATCTGAAATTTTAACCACCGCTACCGTCGCCTTAATGGATATACCTATCCTCAGGCGTCATTAGTCATCTTGAACATATTTATCAAATTCAAAATTTAAAAGATATAAAGGAGACTTTCAATAACGTTGAATGTAAATTTGAACGCCATCATTCCTGAACCAATTTCGTTTTTGTAATGAACTGTTAATGGGATCCCAAAGAATTAGCGGAGGGTAATGTGAACTGATTAAGTATGGAAATTAAACCACAATAATGATCAACGGAACTCCGGGGGCAACGGAATGGAATAAATGACGGGTGGGCCCCATCAGGACTTAAACGAAATACGAGTATATACGTAAATTGCGATTAGTATACGATGAACTTTTGTCGTGAATTACTGTAATAGCATTTTAAATTTTTCAATGATGTTTTTTTTTGTTAATTATTAATTATTCATCATCATCATCATCATCATCATCATCATCATATCAGCCAGGGGACGTCCACTGCTGGACATAGGCCTCCCCCAAAGAGTGCCACAATGACCGGTCTTGCGCCACCCGCGTGTACGGTTGGAGCCGGTAAAGGTTTATTTGACGTTCATAAGCGCATTGTAATATGCCTACTTGAATAAACTATTTTTTATCTTTATCTTATCTTATCGCATCCAGTGGACTCCCGCAACCTTTACCAGGTCGTTTACTAATTATTAAATATTTATTGTTACAGCTCCCTTGACCGTAGCATCTGAAGCCGAATACAGTAACACGTGAGTATGTCACTAAACTATTTTATTTTTTATTTTTTTATTTGATACACTAGCAGCTCTTGGAGCTGATGCGTGTATATCGAAGCACTTGTATTTTATTATCTCTTTTTAAACTAATAGTTTTATTAGATAAACATGCATGTTAATTATAAGATGTAAGTTTTGAAAAGATGTGTCCCGCCGAGTTTGTTGCCGGTTCTATATTGGGATACCCTCTTCCAATTGAGGAGGGATATAAATCTTCCGAGAGCGGAGGTGTAGGGTTGGAGCCGGTGTAGCTTTATTTTACGTTCATAAGCGCATTGTAATATGCCTACTTGAATAATAAACTATATTGTGTTAACGTAACTTATCTTGTCTTTCCCAGATACGAGGTGTACGATTTGCTATACTACAAAGACGACAAAGGCACATACATTTACTGGACCGCTAAGGATGTTAACTACTTCCCGGCAGCCTGGAAGGGCGCGTCACACATAGTAAAAAGTACGTCCCGGCGATCGAGTCGTTGAGGGCCCGTAGATTCAGAGAGCGGTGTTTTAGAAAAATCGTAGCGCTTTTTATATTACAATGCGGCTGCCAAAAATGTAATTAGCAATCATGAGACCATTTTCTAGTAACTTCATCGATTCGAACATTGAGTTTTCGACTTTTCGAAAGAAACTAATTACTAATTACGAAAATACGTTGCACTTAAAAACAATAAAAAAAATTACAAAAAAATGCAAGAGTTTTGATTGACTGGTAACAGTGGTGATACAGGATACTTTTTTTCAGGCAAGGATTCCAACATTTCCAACACGTTGAAGGTGATCCCTGAAAAAATGGTAGAGGACGGAAGGCCGTATATAGAATTTAATTGCGAGGCACATACGAAGAAAGGGGATCAGTTGTCATGGCACATCCACGATTCAAGTCACGGCAAGTCCGCATTTTGTACTATTAATATTCACTAATGCTTTAACCCTTTACCAGGCTAAGGGATATATATTTCCCACATACAGCACTTCAAACATGTATTCTATTTTCGATGAGTAAGACTGTCAATTGTCATTTTTGAAATGTCAGCCTGGTAAAGGGTTAAATAAATAAATAAATGTAAGGAAACTTTTTCGGCGTCAGCGCTTTTCAACTATGGTGCCCAGTGTCCACCTGCGTTATTTAGGGTTCCGTACCTCAAAAGGAAAAAACGGTACCCTTTATAGGATCACTCGTGCGTCTGTCTGTCCGTCTGTCACAGCCTATTTCAAATATTTGCTCTTGTTAAACGAATCTTAAACTTGTCTTTTTGTTCCATATAAAAAGAATGGGATCAAATTATACATTATGAACGGGAAGATCATGCTGAGAACAAAACGCTCAAATTGTTACTGCCGCTCAAAGCCGAACTAAACAATTCAATAATTTTCTGTCATTTGATGGAAAATATTAACGGCACTATGGAAACTACACAATCTAGCAACAATATTTCGATTGTTTATCATCAAAAACCGGAAATTTTGGGTAAGTATTAGGTTTATTTGGGTTAGTCTAAGTAAGAATTGGCGCCACTTGCACCATCCCACTAACCCGGGGTTAGCCGATTAAACCATTAACCCAGTGTTAAATTGGTAACCATGGCAACTCCAGAGGCTGTTCAGTTTCTGTTACTGATAAAAGTGGGAAAATAATCGTTAAAAATTGGGATTGGATTCCCCAGGAGGCTAAAAGGGTAAATTCTTTATAAAATACATAAAAACAGAAGATCGGAACGATGATATGCGTAAACATAGGCAACATAAGGCATTAAATAAAAATTTGTTATCAAAGTTTATAAAAAGCTGTGTTTGAAATTTTGTATGAAAAGTAAATTAATGTTTTCATGTCTTGTCTTGTTAGAATATAGGTGATGTAGGGATTACATTGTAATTAATCTTTGATAGATAATGTTAATATCCTATAAAATAATAACGTTTTTGGTTGCAGAAATGTCACTTTTGACACTGACAGATCAGGATTATATCGGAAACAGATGGAATATCTAAAATTTCAATTCGACTAAGACTTAATTTCCTGAGAATAAATTATATTTTATGAAACATTTTAATATTTATACTAGAGATGCACCGGATATTCGGTTACTATCCGGTATCCGGCCTATCCGGCCAATATTTTAATGTCCGGCCGGATACCGGATAGTAAAACTGCTTTATTTCTTAGTAAATAAATTGGATTTAAGAAACATTCACGGTCATATTCGTACTTGTTTATTGTTTCAATTCCACTGACTTGCACGCGCACTCATTTCGAACCTAGAAATGTATACGCGCAAACATTCACTAGGAAACAGGTCAAACCTACACATTGCGCACCTGAAAAACCGAAATGTAGGTATAGTTCCGCCGGCCGAATATTCGGCGGCCGGATACCGAATATTCAGCCGATGGTCAGGCCGAATATCCGGTATCCGGTATCCGGCCAAACAACTATCCGTTGCATCTCTAATTTATACTCTTTTCCAGTCGGCGACGAATATTTATTATATGTACGGCCAAACACAGACTTTTATTACGATGATACAACTCCCATAGAAATCAACTGTTGGGCAGGGACATATCTCAGCCATTTTCTGTCCTGGTATCATGTACAAGGTGAGTACTTTGTTCAATTTTTAGAGTTCCAAAAAGGTACAAAGGGAACCCTTATGGTGCGACTGTCCGTCTGTCCGTCCGTCTGTCACATCGCTAAATATCTCGAGAACTACTGAAGCTATCGATTTGGAATAATTATTAACAACGCTAACACAAACACGTTGGAAGTTTATGGAAAATGCCCCATATAAAGAGGGGGCAAAACTTGACTATATATCATTTGAAAGAGCTTAAATTGAACATTACAAAATAATTTAGTTTATTTTCATAGTGAAAAAATTGAGCTTTAAAGGAAAATTAAAAAAAAAACACACCATCGAAAGTATTGTAAAACATGTAATTCAAAGTGTTACCCCAATGATCTTGTATCCACTTGTATTTAATGCTATCCACTGTTAACAAGGTTATATTTTCAGGATATAATTTTCAGGTAAAAAAACAAAACGAATAGCAACGGTCTGGACAGAATATGAACCCAGCTTTACACGGGTATCGGTGGTGAGACGTTGGAACATATCTGATAATGGTACTCAACTTTTCTGCGCAACAGAACGAATTAATTCCGGAATACCAGAGCTCTTGAGAAAGTCCCGGCGGTATACCCTTATATATGATCCGGGTAAGTGAACATAGTATTTTAACCATACTAGCTCGTAAAACCTCTCTTTAGCCAAGAAAAACTGATGAGAAAGTTGTATTTTACCCACAATGGTTTCAAAGGACCGACCTTAATGTTTTTTTTTAGTGAACATAATTATATTTATAGAGTAAACATTTAAAGCGCAGTGTATAGTAAAATGCGCTATTTTGACGACCAGTCTGGCCTAGTGGGTAGTGACCCTGCCTATGAAGCCGATGGTTCCGGGTTCGAATCCTGGTAAGGGCATTTATTTGTATGATGATACAGATATTTGTTCCTGAGTCATGGTTGTTCTCATATTATATATATCGTTGTCTGAGTACCCACAACACAAGCCTTCTTGAGCTTACCGTGGGGCTTAGTCAATTTGTATAATAATAAATGTCCTATAATAATAATAATAATAATAAGTGTTTTTATATTTTACTTTTATATTCATATTATAAAATAACCTAACTTAAGATGAGAAATGAATAAAGAGAATAATAATAATAAGTTTTTAGTTAGGGAATTAGTGTGGGTGTTCATAACTGCCCCTTGTGCCTATCTGCTCCGCTTCCCCCTAAAGGGCGCCGCACGCAGGCGCCCGGTACGTCAGAGCGCGCTTGTGTAATTCGTAAATTGTTATTAAAAATCACTTTTTCACCTCAGCAGCTCGAACAAGGGTACTTTGCTTCTTAAAAACAGTGAGCAAAATGCGATTTTGCTCACTGAGTCATTTTGTCTCACTCAGTGAGCAAAATGCGATTTTGCTCACTGAGTGAGACAAAATGACATTCAAGTGACCTTTATAGTCAAATGTCATTTCAACATGCGGGGTCTAATACAAGTTCGATATACTTGGGTTCTATTATCTCTGTCCCTCTAGGTATGTTCTCACTGCTTAGGGTGAAAAATTTTGTGTACTACACGAGATCAAAGTTATTTACATATCGTGCGCTTTTGAATCCCTTACTACGCTCAAGATTCTAAATTAGATTCACTCGCTACGCTCGTGAATCTATTATAGAATCTTTCGCTTGCACGGGACTCAAAATAAGCACTCGAAGAAATATCAAACTTTGATCTCTTGTTGTACAAATAACTATTGTAAAATAAGTCACAGCAAATATGTTAGAATTATTTAGAGATCATATACAATCTTTTACATTATTTTGTTTTCAAAAACTATTTTTTTTTAATTCAAATAAAAGCGTTTTAATAATTTTCAATAAAAAGTCAAGTTTGTTTACCTACCTTCTACCTTTTTTCTAATGCTAATCGTTTAGTATAATTCGTAAAAAATCGTCACATTCTAGGCCGATTGGGAGGCCTAAAAATTGCTAATCATATTTTTTTTGTATGATATAAAAAAGCTCTACGATTTTTCAAAAACTTTGCTGACTTAACCCACTGCACCTTAAGGTTACTTTCAGTTTGTGACTGTGATGTATCTTTTCATTCATCAATCTGGTAACTTTTAGAATAGTTTTAATTTAATCAAACAATAACCCAAGCGTTCTCGCGCATTAGAGAGGCCTCTGCCCAGCAGTGGGACGTAGGGTAGGCTGAATTATTACTAGTGGCTCTGTGAGCTGTAGACCTCGCGAGCAGAGCTTGAAATAACATGGTGCTAAGAGCTTTAAATACACCGTGTTTTTTTTGATTTCCGTTAATTTCAAGGGTGCATTCCTGAGCTTAAATCAAGTAACTTTCTCAAAGACACCGATGTTCTAATTAAGTCCATTTCGGAGATAATCCATAATTTATTTTTTTACTATAAGGCCTCTACAAGCGTGTACACTTGCCTTAGGGCCGGCTTACATATTGATTAGTGTTTAGAATGAGTTCATACATTTGCTACTAAACTTAAGTACAATCTCGGTCGATTGATGTACGAAATGACATTGATATGTCACAGATTTCAATTGTTTGGTTGAGTTAAATGTAATGCCCGTGTTACAACAACGCTATATGCTACATTTAATTACTTTTTAAACAAAAAAAAAACAAAAAAGAAAACAAAAAAAAATTTTTTGTTTGAAAATTAACTATGCCATTTAGTTCTTATAAACGTACTTAACTATACCCCGAAGTTAACGGAATTCAATAAAAACACGGTGTATAGTAAATTAAAGAAAAACAATACGAAATTGATGTGTAAAAAAATACAAAAAGTTATAATATCCCAGCATACAATTACTGGGGATCGAACCCAGAACGTTTACAAACTGAGCCAAATAGTTCTTAGATGGGTTGACGAAATTTAGCTACTCCTTCTCAAATTAAAATTAGTTAAAATTAAATATCTAAATACCGCCTAAACCAGCGATAATTTTTTTCTGCATTTTTTGCTATTAACTCTGTAAACATGTCTCAAAAAGAAAAAAGTCTTATGATATCGATACGACTATTTGTTTAGGCGCCAGGTATCACGACTCCGCCATTTTTAAAAAAATCCAAAAACCGGATTGACAAAAAAAATTTATTTAGTCATAAAATTCGGTCACAAAATTTCACGAGAATCGGTTAAGAATTGCGACCTGTAGAGGAGAACATCCGGACATACGAAAGCAAAATGCCCGAGTCAAAACGTAGACCTTCGCTTCGCTTCGGTCAATTATTACTAATATAAGTAATTTGTTTTTGCACCACAGATGCAAACAAAATAGCAGAAGATTGTTGGCCGTGGGAAGGCTGGGCGTGGGCGGCGGTAATGATGGTGATTGCGTTCATCACAGGGGTCACTACAGTCGCAATTGTAGTGGTATTTGGTTTCTTCAATAACTAATGGTTACATACATGGTATGTATATATTTGGGGCATTATCTATTAAAGGGACCTTATTGTCGATGGCGCTTACGCCGCGCAGCGTCGCGCGGCATTGTATTTATATCGGAGCATCGTTAATAATGGCGTAAGCGCCATCGAAAATAAGGTCCAGTTAGCGCTGTGGCAACACCGCCAGCTTCGAACCAACCAATGATGTGTGGAAAGGCAGCCCTGTACGGCGAGATCAGCGGCCAACCAAAAAGCGCGATGCTAGCGCCAGAGTTTCGCCTATACGACTCATCCCCAGGCAGCGGACCGCTCTCATCTCTCTCTTGCAATCTAACCACCGAACCTAACGCGCGTGTCCTAGACTTATAAAAAACTTATTGTACTACATTTCACCATTAAAAGAATGGTATATTTTTTATTCAATTGTTTCATTTAAATAGCGCAAACAGGTCCCTTTTCATAGAAAACTTCACATTTTTATTACAAGCTTATTATTAACTTGAAATGTACCTATGTAAAGCCTGACCAGCAGGCTCAGCACGGTTCCATTTTTATCGACTATCACTATGCGCGTCCCTTTCGCACTTACATACTTGTTAGAACTTAACAGGCATGGTGACAAGGGATAAAAACGCGACCGTGCTAAGCCGCCAGGAATATATGTAATATGGATCATTGTCAAGACGGCGCTGTTATCTTATAGCTTTAAACGAGCACTTCTTGTAATATATATTTCGGCGATCTCGGAAACGGCTCTAACGATTTCGATAAAATTTGTTATATGGGGTTTTTGGGGGCGAAAAATCGATCTAGCTAGGTCTTATCTCTAGGTAAACGCGCATTTTTGAGTATTTATATTTTTTTCGAGCAAATGCTATGATCATTTATATGGCAACAGTTCAGTATAGTCTGAACAATGTGGATTGGCAACTCGTTATTTTGACGAACACCATCAGCTCAGCTCAGCTCTATAGCTTTATTTAGTAAAAATTATTTCGTCTATCATATTACTACATCCAAAGGAAGAGGCCTACATCCAAAATTGGATTACCAAAAGGGCACCATGATGATGATGCTGATGATGATCATCAAACTCAAACTCAAACTCACACTTGTTACTGTATCTCAAAATAACATGGCAGCAAAACGACTACCTTAAGATAGGTAGGTAGGTTAGGTTCGAAGGGCAAGCCGCCCAGAAATTCGCGGGGCTCCGTCTGGTTGTGTTGTGAAGGAAATGTTCTCCTATTTCTGGGCGGTTTCGGTTTGCCCTTCGGGCATCTGTCCCCGACCCGGATATCGTCCGCATGCGACTAACCCCCTTTGGCGTCTGGCTTAAGAGCTACCACTACCAACAGCCTTTTGGATGCCGGGGCCGAGGGCTTATCCGCTTGTGTCACCGAAGCAGCCGAAGGAGGAGTGGCCTTCTTTTTCTTTATTCCCCGTTTCAGCACCTGCGTCCATTTCCCCTGCGTGGGGGGCGTCTGTGTGGGGGCTGCGGGCACTGGCTTGGGCCCAGCTGCCGCCTTCTTGGTCCGCGGAGTAGGCGCAGGTCTCGCAGGGGGCATGAGTGTCGCCCCCGTCGCAGCAGCTATTTACCCTAAACTACAATTTTGTGTTAGCACCCTCTTAAGGCCGTTTAAGAGCCCATCAACGTGCACACTAGTGACACTGCTAAATAGTCGTGATTATTTAAATTTAACGACAGGTATTTAAAAAAGGGGGCTGCTACGGACTGTATTGTGTATTTAAGTACCTTTTATTCAAAAGGTACAAACTAGTTTTTATGTTGCTGGATTCGTTGATCTAGGAACTCAAAACAAAAACGGCCGTTCTAACTTTGGACGCATAGATTGACGAATCCAGCAACATAAAAACTAGTTTGATGTATTCAAAAGGTACTTAAATACACAATACAGTAGGTATCTATCGGCCCCTTTTCAAATCCACTACATCAATACATTTTTCAAGTACATTAAATACCTAGTTTTCCTGATAGCGTTTCTTCTGATAAAGTAAAGAAGAAGAAAGAAGAATTGGGAGTTTAGATACTTACAGCATTTTCTGGTTTCAGGTACTTGTATAAATAAATAAATAATAAATAAATAAATATTATAGGGACATTCTTACACAAATTGACTAAGCCCCACGGTAAGCTCAAGAAGGCTTGTGTTGTGGGTACTCAGACAACGATATATATAATATATAAATACTTAAATACATAGAAAACAACCATGACTCAGGAACAAATATCTGTATCATCATACAAATAAATGCCCTTACCAGGATTCGAACCCGGGACCATCGGCTTCATAGGCAGGGTCACTACCCACTAGGCCAGACCGGTCGTCCAAAAACGGCTTTAGCTGTTTTGAGTCTACGCATAATCGACACTGCACTGGATTATACTTGAAATGGAATAGGACCTAATTACAGAATACAGATCTTTATTGGTAAAAGCAAATTTTACAGGTCACATTTTATACATATGTACAAAAAAAATATGTTAGTAGGTACATATATATGTTCTTTAATTAGATTAATTATTACATAACATTTTTTAACCAATGTACCTATGAATGCAAAAAATTACTAATTACTGATAATTATAACACATATGGGGCATTATCCATGAAAAGGGACCTTATTGTCGATGGCGCTTATGCCGCACAGCGTCGCGCGGCATAGTATTCATATCGGAGCTTCGTTAATAATGGCGTAAGCGCCATCGACAATAAGGTCCCTTTTCATAGGTAACGTCACATATTGTCTTCGGTTAGGTACCGCGATAGTAACTAATGAAAAATACTATGCAAACGGATTATATGGCTTATATACAGGATGATTCATGAGACGTGAGCAGGACTAATCCTGCACACTCAGTAACTGATAATTGATCGATCACCGTCGTATTTAGGTGAAACAACCACACTTTTTCCTATTTTTTAACTTTTTAGTGAGGACAAATTTAATTCTCTGCAATCATGGTTACCCTACAAGACCTAATTAATAAACATAAAACCTCTTTAAAGTCTTGACCGTAATGGCAGCATTTTGATTACGAAGAAAATAAACTGTCAAACTTGAGTGAGATACGAGTTTTCAAAAGTAACCAGACCGTGATGACATTCAATTTGACACAGAATATCGATAGTTTATTATTCTAATTTTAGGGTGACCATGCATGTCGTAAATAAATTAATAACTTTTTTTTTTCAACACGACTAGAAAATTAACGTTAACCTCACTAATACTCATACGAAACAGTTGCTTATAATTTACGAAATGCGCAGTGTTATTCCTGCTCACGTCTCCTGAATCACCCTGTATATATACACGGTGTAACATGAGGAAACCGAATAATTTTAACAGCGTATTTCTGATCATATTTAGAGACAAAAATGTCCTATAAACTTTTTTGAAATTCGCCTAGTTTCAGAGATAATATTAATTTAAAAAAATACAAGTTTTTATTGTTACATAGTGTAAAAGGCCTTTTTAATGGTGATGTTGCTGCTATGGGACGTGGTCTAAATATCCTTATTGATAGATGTCAAAAAGTGACAAGTAACACTTTGCAAAAAGTAGGTTTTACGAAAAAAACATGTAAAAATCAATTTTAAGTGACAAGTTTACCAATAACATTTATTTTTTATGTACAAATACTTACATTCAAAAAAATGAAAAAACAAAACAAAAAAAAATTTTTTTTGACGAAATTGACCTAAACTCATATTAAATTTTTTCCTTCTTTTGACCTCAGAAATGCGTGGTTAAAATTATTCGGTTTCCTCATGTTACACCGTGTATATATGACATGACACAATTTATATTATAACAATCGACTGGGAATCGTTATTCTTAGTCCCGTTTAAGATATATTATATTATTGTGAATAATATTGGAAATATAATTACAAATGCAAATGTGTTTTAAATCGTAATTTAATGACATAATCCCTGCTAATATTATAAACGCAAAAAACCTCAGTCTGTACGTCTGATACCTTTTCACGCATAGACCAGTGAACTGAATAAGATAAACTTTGGTAGGTAATATAGTAGGTTTAGTAAGGAACACAAATGTATGGAACAGCATGCACTTTAGTCTCAGGCGATGCCGCTTGGCACGATTGTTCCTTAGGTCAAACAAAGTTGATCTGGCCCGGTAGCCGGGAGATCGTATCAAAAAGAGCCCCCAAAAAGGGGGGGGGGGGGTGAAAGGGTCGGCTCCCCAGGTCCAATCTATGCTATATCGGCATCGGTTTTAAACTTCGACAGCAATATAAACACAAGACCACGGGGAGGTACGTGCTTGCTGAACAGCGGACCGGTAGGACTTATGAATTTTTCTGCGCCTACCGATGCAGATGTCTCGTACATAAACAAATCGCATTCGCGGGCGCTATCGCAGTCGCGCACAGGTGACTCGCCCAATAATGCGGTCGCCCTCGCACCTGAGGCTATAGAAGCGATGCCACTAACTACGGGGGGAGATAAGGCCGGCAATGGTGAATCATCGTTCCTGCCGAACCGCTTGGACCCGATGCAATTATTGAACAGCTGTTCGCAACAACAACAACAAATGAGTTCCACTCATATAAGCGTGGACATAAATAAGGATCAGGATAAGTCTTTCGCTGATATAGTTAGACAAGAAGGTGAATGGAAAAATGTCGATACGACTGCCGGTTGGATTTTAAACCAGAAAAAGAAAACTAAGAATAAATTAGGAAGAGTTCAAGGAAAAGCATCTTTCTTGCCAAGTGATAAATTCAAAGCCGCACAGTTAAATGTATCTTTGTTCGTGTCGAATGTGCACAAGGACACCTTGGAAAGTGACATTATTAACTACATTTTTTCCAAAACGCAAGAGAAGATAGTTTTACATAGAATAAAAAGTAAAGTAGAAAAGAAGCATCACGCTTTTAAGGTGACAGTTCCTAGGCATAAACTTGATATGTTCCTGGATGATGAGTTTTGGCCGGACGGGATAACATGCCGACGATTCATGCCATACAGAAAAGTAAATGAAGATATCAAATTAAATATATAATAAAAATATGATTAATACGACATTAATTTCTTATAATTGTAAGAACGTTAAGAGATCTATAGATGGGATTAGACAACTGTGCAAGTTTGGAGATATCATCGCGCTTCAGGAGACCTGGTTGCTGAAATCGGATCTTGGGTTCCTGACGACTGTTTGCGACGACTTCGGGTGCACCGGGACGTCCGCCGTCGACGCAGCCGCCGGAATACTGCGAGGGAGGCCTCATGGAGGAGTGGCGCTGCTTTGGCGGAAGTCGGTATTCCAATGCGTGTCTGTGATACCTTGTGATAGTCCCCGAATTGTGGCAATTCGTGCTACAACCAGTGATAAACCTATTTTGGTTATTAGTGTCTATATGCCAACTGATACGATGGAAAATATGTTAGAATTTACCGATTGTTTGAGTTCTATTAGTGCCATTATAGACGATAGTGACGCTGAATCAGTATTTATTCTCGGAGACTTCAATGCACACCCTGGAGAGCGGTTTCACAATGAGCTCGTAAACTTTGCCGTGGAGCAGGACTGGGTGTGTGCCGACTTAGACATATTGAAGTCTTCGGGAGCATTTACTTTTGTGAGCGAGGCGCACGGCTGCAGACGATGGCTTGATCACTGTATCGTTACGAAAGCTGCATTACCATGTGTCACTGATGTCTATGTTAAGTATGATGTCCTCTGGTCTGACCATTTTCCGCTCATAGTTAAGTGCAACTTGAATTTAGTAACTAAGAAAAAGAATGTTAGTAACTTAGAGCTTGATAAAGTAAAATGGGGTGAGAGAAACGATTACCAAGTAAGTGAATATCTTAAAATATGTAGTTCGAAATTAAAAGAGATTGATTTTCCAGTTCAGTGTCAAGAATGCAGTGGGAGTTACTGTGGCAATGTGTCCCATAGGCAGTTAATCGACAAACTTTATAAGGAGACCATAGAGGCCCTATGTCATGCTGCCGCAGTGACGCACATAGCGAAAAAGAGTGTGGGGAGGCGCCGGTTGGCTGGCTGGAACAAGCACGTGAGCGAGGCTCACAGGTACGCGAAGCTTAAACTAGCAACATGGGAGTGGCACGGGAAACCGCACACAGGCTCGGTGTACACTGAAATGATAGAGGCTCGTAAAGTTTTTAAAGGAAGGCTGAAGTGGTGTCAGAACCACCAGGACCAAATCAAAATGGACCGATTGGCGTCTCATCACTCTGGCGGTGACTTTGCGAGCTTCTGGAAAGCTACAAACAAACTAAACCCTAAAGGCGGCGTACCTGTGAGTGTTGATGGTATTTCCAATCCCAGGGAAATAGCAGACTTGTTCAAGGACAAATTTACACTTAGTTCTCCCTTGGGTCCCGCGTGTAGGGCTTTCGGGGCTGAGTCGCAGAAAGGTGAGTTGTCTATTTTTATCTATGCTAAAGATATTTCTAAAGTGGTTAAAAACATGACAAAAGGTAAGTCACCTGGACGCGACGGTTTAAGCATCGAACACCTGAGGCACGCGGGCCCTCATCTACCTCGTGTGCTGTCTCTGCTGCTCAACCTGTGCCTTAGCCACTCTTATCTGCCGCCTGAGTTGTTGGAGACTTTGGTGGTGCCCGTTATTAAGAACCGGACAGGTGATGCTTCGGATGGGTCCAATTACAGGCCTATCTCCCTGGCTACTATTGTGGCTAAGGTGTTTGACAGTGTGCTTAACTCATATTTGAGAACCTATATTAAACTGCATGACAGTCAGTTCGGATTTCGACCTGGGCTGTCAACAGAAGCAGCAATCCTTGGCTTAAAGCACACTGTCAAATACTACACAGATAGAAAGACGCCGATATACGCCTGTTTTTTGGACCTGTCCAAAGCTTTCGATCTCGTCTCTTACGACATCTTATGGCAGAAATTACAGAAGTCGAGGCTACCACCAGAGTTCATTCACCTTCTCAGACATTGGTATCTCAATCAAGAAAACCGTGTGAGGTGGGCGGGCGAGCTTACGGAACCGTATAGGCTCGAATGTGGCGTACGACAAGGTGGGTTAAGTTCACCAATATTATTTAACTTATATGTGGACGCGCTGATCGAGCAGCTTAGCAGCGCTCATGTCGGCTGCCATGTTGATGGCGTATGCCTAAACAACATCAGTTACGCAGACGACATGGTGCTGCTGGCGCCATCGATTGGCGCGCTCCGCAAACTTGTCTACATATGCGAGTCCTATGCTTCCTCACACGGTTTGATTTACAATGGTAAAAAGAGCGAGGTAATGGTTTTTAAGGCCGGTAGCAAATGTCCCTCACATGTGCCCCCCGTTCGACTCAATGGGACCGCTCTCGAGAGAGTCAGTAGGTTTAAATACTTAGGGCATATTGTTACCGACGACTTAAAGGATGATGAGGATATTGAGAGAGAGCGGAGAGCGTTATGTGTAAGGGCGAATATGCTGGCCCGAAGGTTTGCTAGATGTTCAAAAGCGGTAAAAATAACTCTGTTTAAGGCATTTTGTTCATCCTTTTACACAGGTAGCCTTTGGGTCAGCTATACCCAGAAAGCCTATAATGCTCTGCGAGTGGTGTACAACAACGCCTTTAGAGTGCTGGTTGGGCTGCCTAGGTTCTGCAGCGCTTCCGCCATGTTTGCGGAGGCTCGAACTGATGCGTTTGCAGCAATCATGCGCAAGAAAGCGGCCTCATTACTGCGTAGAACCAGGGATAGCACAAACAGCATTCTAAGGATGATTGCTGATCACGTTTGTTGTCCCATTATGATAAATTTAATTAAATTAATTAAGTCTAATATAACTTTTAAGTATTAATATAGTTTTTAAGCCTTATAATATGTAATACTAACACAATGGGATCTCTGTTATCTTCATTTAAATAAATAATTGAAATTGAAATATATTCCTTCCTAGTCTTAGCAACTAGGGCAAGTTATATATCATTTTCGTATAATTTAGGGACGAGGAATTCATTTTCGAAATAATTATTATAGTACATTTCCATACTAAAAAAATATTTTTGAACAAAAAATGGAAATGTTATGTAACTTTTTGTGACAATTTTGGATGTTACAATCACAGTGTGACGATTTGCACTAAATAAAAAATGGAACAATGTAGCCCATGTATTCTTTATTCAGAAAAATATCACTTTATAGTAGGCATTCATACATTTTTTGGTAATAAAAAAAATATTTATAGCGCGTGGCGGTAACGATTTCCATACAAATGGAACTATGCCCAAAGTCAAGATTAAAAATGTTTACTAAAACACTGAATTTGGTATTTTAAAAGTTTAAATATAATGTTTTAATTATTTTTCTATGCGTTTTTGCCCTTTTTTGGTAGAAATTTGTTGTTTTTATTTTTCTTTCATACAAAATTTCTCCCCCACATTTCCCCCCCTTAAGGGTTGATTTTATACAATTTTATTTTATCTTAAATAGCAGGAGATCTAAGGTCCACCACCTTGCATTTTGGAGACAAAGCAAACCGCTTGGAACAGGTGTTCCTGGGGGTGATCTGAGCTGATTAAGCCCGGTTGCCAAGAGGTTCCCCCCAGCAGGTGGGCAGGGGAGGGGGGGCAAAAGTGCCTTCGGCGCGCCGCACTCTAAGCTTTATATCTGCATACATCTCTCAACTATATCAAGTTTGGTGTCTTTTTCGTGTAATTAGAGGATGAAGAATTCATTTCTGTGACTAAATTTTCACTCACCCATACAAAAAATTCGAGAAATTCAAAATTCTAAAAAAAATCTTTTAATATTTTTTTTGTAAATCCTCTAAAAAATTTAAACTATGACGATTTTCTCTAGAAAAAAAATACCTGTAAATAGCCCAGTTATCCTATTATACAGAATAGTAAACTTGTCAAACATTTTTTTTCATAACTCTGTTAAAAAATATGTTTTGTGTCGCGCGGCGTACCTGCATTGTAAGAGCGGTATGCAGCGTTTAGGATTTTTAAGTATGTTTAGATGATTTCTGATAAGTTGTTATTCTTCTGGTTGTAGATTACAATAATAAATTACTTCTGGACGTGATATATATACAAATATAAATTAAATATATAAATGAAGATGTTGGAAAAACTTTCGCCAACAGAGTTAAGTATTATAAATGTGATAAAATTAACATTATTATTTGTATGTCTTTTCCATATCTCGGGACCATGGGGTCCCGGACCTTTGGGAGGCGTACGTGGGGCCGAAGCCAACAGCGCAGAGGCCCTTTAAGGCACTTTAATCTACAAGCAAGGGATACATGTGGTGGATACTATCCCCGAACGCACAATGTGATACATCCGGAGATGGTCCCCGCCAGGTGCAAAGACTATTGCAGTGCAGCACTTTTGTGCTGCGATGGGAACTAAGGTCATGGGCTATAGATTTGAAATTTGGATGGACTGGATAATGGGCTATGGGAGAGACTAGCGGACACCTGCCGTGACAATCAGTCTCAAAATTGTAAATGACAGGTGGTGACTCGCCAACTCATTGAGTGGGCCCCGCAATGGCCGCACGCACAGTGCGACAACAGGGCAACACTTTGGAGTGGCTGTGAGGTTGCCGAGAGGTGAGTATGCGGTAGCCAGATCCCGTTAATCCGTTCAGCAGGCCGCCGGCGTTATGACATTTTACACTTCCAACCTGGAGCATAGGTCCCGCTCTTGCGACTCCATTCTGGCCGGCCAATCAAGGCAAGCACAGAGGCGAGGGCCAGATGACAGGGCCCTCTGGAATAGAGGTCCGCGGTGTCGCCACACACCGTCAGCTCGCCACAAGCTGTCCCCGCGGGACATTATTATTATTATTGTGGTGTTGTGGGCCTATGAGTGTCGCATTGACCAGCATTGATCTATTGTGACGGCCCTTTAAGTTCATTACTAATGCCCGTTGAATCCAGAAAGTTCCAGATTCTTTGGGCCGTAATGTTTTGTACCTCATAGGGTTGCACTACGTGTCGCCCTAGGTAGGTACTTCTTTTTGACATTAGTGGTCCACAAGAACAGAGAATGTGCATTGCAGTCTCCTCTGACTCCTGACAGAACCTGCATGTCGCATCTTGTTTCTTGCCAATTTGAAACATATTATTATGTTTGTTCAACTTGCAGTGTTCAGTCAGTATTCTGGTCACCGCGCAGGTTTTGTGCCTTTTGAGTCCTAAAAGCTCCTTAGCAGTTTTGCTGTTGAACCCTTTGATCAGAGCTTTCGAGTGTTTTTGTCCTTTAACGAACTTCCACCAATCGATTGCTCTCGTTTTTCCTAAGTTGCTGAGCAGAGAATATGCATCTCGTTTTGTGCTTCCACAGAACGGTTCTGGGCCGACCAGGGGTGTGTCTGCGCCCTTTCTAGCAAGTTCGTCCGCTTCTTCGTTTCCGTTAATGTCGGAGTGCCCTGGTACCCATCTCAGTGTAACTTTGTTGGAGTAAGCCAGTGCATTTAGGTTTGTTTTACAGTTCTGGACTAGTTTTGAGTTTGACTCAAGGGATTCTAGTGCCTGCGGAGCAGCCTGGCTGTCTGAGTTGATGTAGATATGCTGGTGTCTTAGGTTTCTATCCAAGTTGATCTCCGCACATTTGTTGATGGCGAATACTTCTGCCTGGAAGATTGAGGCCAGTGTGCCCATGCTGACGCTAGCTCTGAGCTTAGATCTCTCACCATAGATCCCACATCCTACATCATTGCCTTTCTTGGAACCATCTGTATACCAGATGTGGCTTCCCTCTTCGACGTACATTTGGTTGTTGATCCATTTGTCTCTAGGAGGTATTTCTACTGTGTACAGTTTGGTGAGATGACATTCGGTGTGCGTGTCATCAGAGGGCATGCTAAGGGTTCTATTCGCAAAAACCCAGGCATTTAGATTGGTTAATGCCTGAGAGCGCCATTTTGGCCTGTTTAGCGTGCATATTCAGTAGACGCACTGCTTGGCCTCTTTTGCACCTGCAAGTGGAGTGGTATGATGTCCAGCAGTGCATCTAGGGCCGCTCCCGGTGTCGAGGAGTAAGCGCCTGTTACTGTTAAACAAGCCGTGCGTTGTGTGTCTATTACTGTATTTTGGCTGGTTTTGTTACACCAGACTGCGGAGGCGTAGGTGACAATTGGCCTCACTACCGCTGTGTATAACCACATAGCAATTTGGGTCTTAAGCCCCATCTTGCTCCTGCCATTCGACAGCATGACCACATGGCCATTTTCGCTTTTTGTATAATGTTTCTCAGGTGAGGGTTCCAAGTTAACTTTTGGTCGAAGGTGACCCCTAGATAATTGACCTCTGCCGAGAACGGTATTATTTGTCCATTAAGTCTTGGTTTTGTGAGTTTATCTTCCGTTTCCTTGTGAATGGTTAAATGGCTATTACAGTCTTGCTCGGATTAATGGACAAGTCATTTTCTCTACTCCATTTGAATATTGTGTTTAGAGCTCCTTGCATTAGGTTGGATATTGTGTTGAGGCAAGGGCCTTTGACGATGACTACAAGGTCGTCGGCATATCCTTGTGTATCAAAGTCTTGGCCTGACATGATTGCAAGAAGTTGGTCCACTGCTAGGGTCCACAATAGTGGGGATAAAACGCCTCCGTGTAGGCAGCCTTTAGTGGTATAAAATTCATGCTCTATATATAGTATTGATGGTCAGAGTGGCTACTCTGTTCGAGAGCATGCTATGTACCCATCTGGTGGTTTCGTCTACTCCCTTTGGGCGTATTGTCGAAAGCACCTTCAACATCAAGGAACGCACATAGAGCGGTTTGCTTTGCCTCTAGGGTTTTCTGCACCTTGTCAACCAGGTTGACAAGGTGCAGAAATTATTTCGGCGACACGGCAGTTTTCAGCTGTGTCGCATGTTCCGGTGTAGGATTTGGTCTATGTTTGGGGACAGATTATAGCCCCTCAGCAACAGCCACCATGCCCTGCTGACTGGGGCTGGTCCAAACAACATGGTTATTGGGAGCCCATATGGACAAGCCTACCTGCGGCGGCTGCTGCTTGTTTAGAGCTTATTCGTTGCCGCTGCAAAACAAAATACGAAGGGAGGTGCAACTGCGTTAAAAAAAACCTAAACTTCACAGTCCCATGGGCATGTAATGGCAATTACGAACAATATATATCCTATTTTAACCCGCATTTTTTGTCAAACATCTCCTATGTTAATTTTATCACATTTATAATACTTAATTCTATTAGCGAAAGTTTTCCCAACATCTTTATTTGTATATTTAATTTATATTTGTATATATATCACGTCCAGAAGTAATTTATTAATGTAATCTACCACCAGAAGAATAACAACTTATCAAAATTCATCTAAACATACTTAAAAATCCTAAACGTTGCATACCGCTCTTACAATGCAGGTACGCCGCGCGACATAAACATTTTTTTTTAACAGACTTATGAAAAAAATTGTTTGACAAGTTTACTATTCTGTATAGTAGGATAACTGGGCTATTCACAGGTATTTTTTTGCTAGAGCAAATCCTCATAGTATAAATTTTGTAGAAGATTTTCGAAAAAATAATTAAAAGTTTTTTTTTTATTTTGAATTTTTCGAAGTTTTTGTATGGGTGAATGAAAATTTAGTCACAGAAATGAATTCTTCATCCTCGAATTATACGAAAATGACACCAAACTTGATATAGTTGCGAGATGTATGCAGATATAAAGCTTAGAGTGAGGCGCGCCGGAGGCACTTTTGCCCCCCCTCCCCTACCCACCTGCTGGGGGGAACCTCTTGGCAACCGGGCTTAATTAGCTCAGGTCACCCCCAGGAACACCTGTTCCAAGCGGTTTGCTTTGTCTCCAAAATGCAAGGTCCCCTTAGAAAACGGGACCTTAGATCTCCTGCTAAAACTTAAACCTGTCGCATTTAATTGATGTTGAAAATTTCAGCTTCATATCTTCAGGGGTTTAGATTATATGATGTGTGGAAGTAAGCAGCATTTGGTTAGATATTATAATGTATGGGATATTATGAAATAAAATGTCCTTTAGCTCAAACACATGTAGATTACTGAACATTTTAACCTGAAAGTTTGAACATCGATTAATTACAAAAGGTATAAGTTATTTATAAAAACAAATTTAAAAATATCTACCCTTAAGGGGGAAAATAGGGGGGAGAAAGTTTGTATGGAAGAAAAATAAAAAGGGTACAAATATAATGACCACCAAAAAATACTTTGGTACCCTAAATAAAAAAATCATGCTTACCAAAAAAAAGTACTGAACACCAAAAAATAAGGCCTAAAATTACAAAAGTACCACCGTTTTAATTACGACTGCACTTCAAATTGTATTCAAATACCAAATATATTAAATGATCACCAAAAATCATTAATGATCACCAAATCTTGAACACCAAATTAATGCGATATTTTCACCTAAATAAACCACTATGATTACCAAAAAATGTATAAATATTACCAAATAAAGTAAAATGATGCCAAAATTACTAGCCCCTCCCGCTCAAGCCCCGTTCCCCGCACCGCATACCTACCTAACCTAACCTACTGTTCTAATAGCATACTGAAATCTAATAGCATACTGAAATGCTACTAGAAAAGTAGGTTAGGTTAGGTTTGAACTGCTATCAGTTAAGTGGGTTAGGTTAGCACTGCGACCCTTACATAAACGAAATGTTACTAGAAAAGTAGGTTAGGTTAGGTTTGAACTGCGACCTTTACAGAAACGAAATGCTAGTATAAAAGTGGGTTAGGTTAGGTTAGAACTGCGATCCTCACAGAACCGAACTGCTCTCAGATAAGTGGGTTAGGTTAGGTTAGAACTGCGACCCTTACAGAGACGAAATGCTACTAGAAAAGTGGGTTAGGTTAGGTTTGAACTGCGGCCCTTACAGAAAAGAAATGCAACTAGAAAAGTGGGTTAGGTTAGGTTTGAACTGCGACCCTTACAGAAAAGAAATGCTAGTAGAAAAGTGGGTTAGGTTAGGTTTGAACTGCGATTCTTACAGAAAAGAAATGCTACTAGAAAAGTGGGTTAGGTTAGGTTTGAACTGCGACCCATACAGAAACGAAATGCTACTAGAAAAGTGGGTTAGGTTAGGTTTGAACTGCGATCCATACAGAAACGAAATGCTACTAGAAAAGTGGGTTAGATTAGGTTTGAACTGCGGCCCTTACAGAAAAGAAATGCTATTAGAAAAAGGTGACGAAGTGGATTAATTAATTTAATAGGATATTAAAATATTAAATATTTGCACATTTTTAATTAAAATGTGCTTATAATATTGGTGGTCATTTACTATTTTTGGGTTTACAGTGATTATTTTGGAGTCATTTGCTTTAATAGCATAGCAAGATTTAAAAATTTGGTTATAATTTTACATTAAAATGGAGATCTAATTTTGGTGGTCATTTACTATTTTTGGGTTTACAATGATTATTTTGGTGTCATTTTATTTAATAGGATAGCAAGATGTAAAAATTTGGTTATCATTTCACATCAAAATGGGGTTTGAAATTTGGTAATCATTTACAATTTTTGGGTTAATAATGATTAGTTTGGTGTCATTTCCTTTAATAGGATAGTAAAATGTAATAAAATTGGTAATCATTTCACATTAAAATGGTGTTATAATTTTGGTGATCATTTATTATTTTAGGGTGGTAAAGTAGATTTTTTTGGTATTAAATTTTACTAAATCTGGTGATCAGTTAAATAGCAGCCAAATAAAAACAACAAATTTGTACCAAAAAAGGGCAAACACGCATGGAAAAATCATTAAAACATTATATTTAAATCAATTTTTTATCAAGCAGATAAGTCTGCGAGCGATATTCCAAATTTTGTATTAAAGGAAAAAATGGAAAAATTTACGCTTCCGGCAGGACTTGAACCCGCATCCTCCACAATCCGTGTGTTGCTCTTAACCAATTGAGCTACGGAAGCCTACCAGGACATCGCAAATCTTTCCATTCCATTCTTTATGTAAACACGCCTTTGGGGTGGCGTATAGCGACATCTACCGAAAGACAATTACATCTTTTAACGGCACCGGAGTCTCAAGTTGCATTGAGAATTCACCAGTAACAATGTGCTAACCCATACTAAATCAATTTTTTATCAAGCAGATAAGTCTGCGAGCGATATTCCAAATTTTGTATTAAAGGAAAAAATGGAAAAATTTACGCTTCCGGCAGGACTTGAACCCGCATCCTCCACAATCCGTGTGTTGCTCTTAACCAATTGAGCTACGGAAGCCTACCAGGACATCGCAAATCTTTCCATTCCATTCTTTATGTAAACACGCCTTTGGGGTGGCGTATAGCGACATCTACCGAAAGACAATTACATCTTTTAACGGCACCGGAGTCTCAAGTTGCATTGAGAATTCACCAGTAACAATGTGCTAACCCATACTAAATCAATTTTTTATCAAGCAGATAAGTCTGCGAGCGATATTCCAAATTTTGTATTAAAGGAAAAAATGGAAAAATTTACGCTTCCGGCAGGACTTGAACCCGCATCCTCCACAATCCGTGTGTTGCTCTTAACCAATTGAGCTACGGAAGCCTACCAGGACATCGCAAATCTTTCCATTCCATTCTTTATGTAAACACGCCTTTGGGGTGGCGTATAGCGACATCTACCGAAAGACAATTACATCTTTTAACGGCACCGGAGTCTCAAGTTGCATTGAGAATTCACCAGTAACAATGTGCTAACCCATACTAAATCAATTTTTTATCAAGCAGATAAGTCTGCGAGCGATATTCCAAATTTTGTATTAAAGGAAACAATGGAAAAAATTTTTTTTTTTTTTTTTTAACACACGGATTGTGGAGGATGCGGGTTCAAGTCCTGCCGGAAGCGTAAATTTTTCCATTTTTTCCTTTAATACAAAATTTGGAATATCGCTCGCAGACTTATCTGCTTGATAAAAAATTGATTTAGTATGGGTTAGCACATTGTTACTGGTGAATTCTCAATGCAACTTGAGACTCCGGTGCCGTTAAAAGATGTAATTGTCTTTCGGTAGATGTCGCTATACGCCACCCCAAAGGCGTGTTTACATAAAGAATGGAATGGAAAGATTTGCGATGTCCTGGTAGGCTTCCGTAGCTCAATTGGTTAAGAGCAACACACGGATTGTGGAGGATGCGGGTTCAAGTCCTGCCGGAAGCGTAAATTTTTCCATTTTTTCCTTTAATACAAAATTTGGAATATCGCTCGCAGACTTATCTGCTTGATAAAAAATTGATTTAGTATGGGTTAGCACATTGTTACTGGTGAATTCTCAATGCAACTTGAGACTCCGGTGCCGTTAAAAGATGTAATTGTCTTTCGGTAGATGTCGCTATACGCCACCCCAAAGGCGTGTTTACATAAAGAATGGAATGGAAAGATTTGCGATGTCCTGGTAGGCTTCCGTAGCTCAATTGGTTAAGAGCAACACACGGATTGTGGAGGATGCGGGTTCAAGTCCTGCCGGAAGCGTAAATTTTTCCATTTTTTCCTTTAATACAAAATTTGGAATATCGCTCGCAGACTTATCTGCTTGATAAAAAATTGATTTAGTATGGGTTAGCACATTGTTACTGGTGAATTCTCAATGCAACTTGAGACTCCGGTGCCGTTAAAAGATGTAATTGTCTTTCGGTAGATGTCGCTATACGCCACCCCAAAGGCGTGTTTACATAAAGAATGGAATGGAAAGATTTGCGATGTCCTGGTAGGCTTCCGTAGCTCAATTGGTTAAGAGCAACACACGGATTGTGGAGGATGCGGGTTCAAGTCCTGCCGGAAGCGTAAATTTTTCCATTTTTTCCTTTAATACAAAATTTGGAATATCGCTCGCAGACTTATCTGCTTGATAAAAAATTGATTTAGTATGGGTTAGCACATTGTTACTGGTGAATTCTCAATGCAACTTGAGACTCCGGTGCCGTTAAAAGATGTAATTGTCTTTCGGTAGATGTCGCTATACGCCACCCCAAAGGCGTGTTTACATAAAGAATGGAATGGAAAGATTTGCGATGTCCTGGTAGGCTTCCGTAGCTCAATTGGTTAAGAGCAACACACGGATTGTGGAGGATGCGGGTTCAAGTCCTGCCGGAAGCGTAAATTTTTCCATTTTTTCCTTTAATACAAAATTTTGAATATCGCTCGCAGACTTATCTGCTTGATAAAAAATTGATTTAGTATGGGTTAGCACATTGTTACTGGTGAATTCTCAATGCAACTTGAGACTCCGGTGCCGTTAAAAGATGTAATTGTCTTTCGGTAGATGTCGCTATACGCCACCCCAAAGGCGTGTTTACATAAAGAATGGAATGGAAAGATTTGCGATGTCCTGGTAGGCTTCCGTAGCTCAATTGGTTAAGAGCAACACACGGATTGTGGAGGATGCGGGTTCAAGTCCTGCCGGAAGCGTAAATTTTTCCATTTTTTCCTTTAATACAAAATTTATTATATTTAAACTTTTAAAATGCCAACTTCAGTGTTTTAGTAAACATTTTTAATCTTTGACTTTGGGCATAGTTTCATTTGTATAAATCGTTACCGCCACGCACTATAAATTATTTTTTTATTACGAAAAAATGTATGAATGCCTACTATAAAGTGATATTTTTCAGAATAAAAAATACATGGGCTACATCGTCCCATTTTTAGGGTTCCGTACCCAAAAGGTAAAACGGGACCCTATTACTAAGACTTCGCTGTCCGTCCGTCCGTCCGTCCGTCCGTCCGTCCGTCCGTCCGTCCCTCCGTCCGTCCATCTGTCTGTCACCAGGCTGTATCTCACGAACCGTGATAGCTAGACAGTTGAAATTTTCACAGATGATGTGTTTCTGTTGCCGCTATAACAACAAATTATATAATATAGATACTAAAAACAGAATAAAATAAAGATTTAAATGGGGCTCCCATACAACAAACGTGATTTTTGACCAAAGTTAAGCAACGTCGGGCGTGGTCAGTACTTGGATGGGTGACCGTCTTTTTTTTGCACATCTTTTCCGTTTTTTATTTTCATTATGGTACGGAACCCTTCGTGCGCGAGTCCGACTCGCACTTGCCCGGTTTTTTTTATTTAGTGCAAATCGCCACACTGTCATTGTAACATCCAAAATTGTCACAAAAAATTACATAACATTTTCATTTTTTGTACCAAAAATAAAAAAAAAATATGGAAAGGTATAATAATTATTTCGAAAATGAATTCCCCGTCCCTAAATTATATGAAAATGATATATAAGTTGCCCTAGTTGCTAAGACTAGGAAGGAATATAGCATATATTGGACCTGGGGAGCCGACCCTTTCACCCCCCCCCCCCCCCCTTTTGGGGGGTCTGCATGGTACGATCTCCCGGCTACCGGGCCAGATCAACTTTGTTTGACCTAAGGAACAATCGTGCCAAGCGGCATCGCCTGAGACTAAAGTGCATGTTAAATTACCTTACTCAACCTACTAGTATGGGTTTAGAGGAAGTAATAGGACAGACAGACTTTAGGTGGGGTCAAAATATCACATCACCTATTCGAAAAAGGGCTTTTTCTTCCCGGCTAGGAGGGATCAAAGTGGCACTTTTCTTTCCTGCTAGGAGGGATCAAAGTTGTACTTTTCTGTTCTAGGACATGATTGTTTCTTTCTTGCATACCTACAATTTTTTTTGGTCAAATAATACCTAACAATTTCCTCATAGTTGATGTGAAAGGCAGTATGTGTCACGGTATCAAAATTATTTCGTCTTGGGCGTTAGCACTTGAATCCCTCATTACGTCCATCCATCGCTTCATTCAGGATTGAATGTACACCCTTGACGGAAATATATCATGTTGATCCATTGTAACACAAACTACTATTATTCTCGCTCTAACTTATACCTGTGTCCTTATGTACGGCGACCACCTTACACACTACCTATCGATAGTCTGTTACGGCTTTTATAAGGTAAATCGTGATATGCTGATATTGGCTGGGTTAATCTTAGTCAGATCGTGCCTAGGAATATCTCGATCAAATATTTTACGATGCGCCCGTTATGAAGCTGGCAATATCACCGAATGCATTGATCTGATCTGATCGATCTGTCGCCTCTTTTATATGCCTGGGTTAATCTTAGTCAGATATGAAATGGCGGCGTTCCATGATATGCCTAGGAATATCTCGAAATGCTCGATTTTACGATCTGCCGCCGACATATATATTCCGTCACTGGGAACTAGTATAGGGACTTAAATCAAACCACCTGTTAGATACCTAAATCAAGAGCGATTTATTAGTAATTGAATAAATACAAGTTTCATTCCATTTTTCGATGAAGTTTTTTTGATGTATTTTTGTATCACTTTTTTGCTATTTGCGCTAAATTTGCCAAGCCGCGGCCGACCAAACGCAGTTGAAGCTACTAGAAGTCAGCTACCCCCACAGAGTAGGTATTTTCTATTTTTTATCAGATGGGTTTCATGTAGCCGGCCACCGGACTATAAAAAAAAAGAAAATTTTGAAATTCAACCTGCCAACTTATTTTGAATAATGGTTTGCTTTAGTTACGCTCTCAGTTTTTAAAGCGAGTGTAGTTTTGTGGTTAAACAAACCAAACTTCTGCTCGCTTTATTTTTCTGTATAAAATATAACAATTTTAAACAACGAAACTAATACAAGACAAAGATATATGCTACGATAATGTTCATGCCAAGTTACAATGTAGCTAATTATAATCTGTATCTTTAGGTAGTTAAATTAATCCAAACAAACTTTTTTTTTACATTTTCAGGTACTTGAAACATTTATCAGTTAACCAACCAAAGGGCCCACAGATTACCAATTCACCGGACGATATCAGCCTGTCAGTTGTTCTGAGCTGTCAAATTTTGCGTTTAACTGACACTGGTCTGGTAATCAGTGGGCCCCTTAAGTCGCTCTAGATTCTATCTATGTACACTACATTCTGTATAATAATGAATGAATGGTGGAATTGAATGAATTACATAGTATATACGAACCCTTTAGGTATTAATTTGATTTCGGTTTGTTTGATTCGCAGGGTTTATTGCCGAAGAGAAGTACGAGGAACGCGATGACTAGCCCGATCACTCCCAGTGCTGCTAACACAACTAGTACTGCGGCGACCATCCAACCCAACTTCGTTAAAGTTTCACAGTCCACTGTTGTAAAAATAGTTATTTGTTATACAAGGGGACAAAGTTGTTGTTGGCACGTATTTAACCGGTCAACTAATTAATCTACTTTGAGTACCTAGTTTAAGAAAATAGAAATGGGTACTAAAATTAATAGATTGGCAACAAAAACAGATCCTTAAAATATATCAATATGAGACAACATTTTAATGCCGTTACAGCTTTTGTTTATTTTTAGGCAGGTACCAACTATTTATTTGCCAACTGAATTATTATATTGGAGAGCATTTATGAAGCACATTTTAAAAAGAAAACGGCTATCTATTAATTCAAAAATGAAGTTCTATTAAAATATGTTGTTGGCCACTACACGGTCAACCTAACACGCTCCTCCTCGCTTCGCTCGTCGTCGCACCTATCTTTTGACTCTTGCAGAACACCGCCGTGATAACTATAGAAATTACTAATAAAAAATTTAAAGACTTAACGGTATAATGGCCATTAGGTGTTTCATGATCAGGAATTTCGACTATAAGTATGGATACTGACCATAGGTAAATAAATTTGTGGTGTTTTGTGGATTAGAAAATTTGTCAATTTAAAGTACTTACTAGGTATGCATATGTTTAAATTATTAAAAAAAATAGTATTTAAAGCGCATTGATATATCTTAGGTATTCTGTATATGTACATATATAACCAACCAAATTTTATGATCGCTTTACAATATTAATTAGTTGCCAACTTATTATTTTATACGCCAGCCTATCAATTCAAGTTCTCTATTTTTTTTTTGGATGGCTTCATTTTGCTGCCAGTTTTTTAATAATATGATGCTTAAATTTGAGGCTAATATAAATTTATTGGCGCTATAATATTAATGCACAGCCAAATTATATTATGATATGCCCAGTGAAAGTTCCTGTTTAATGTTTTAGTTGCCCGGTTAATAATAAGCCGTTGTTGTTTAACCGCTCGTGCTAATATTGATACCCGAGCAAGCAAAAGATTCCAAAATTGAACCACGAGCGTAGCAAGTGGTTTGTTAAATGTAATCTTGAGCGTTGCGAGGGTTTCAAAACACGAGGGTTTAACAAAATTTGCCCCCGAGTGAAACACAAAATTTTTCACCACACCAACCCGAAGCAAATATTAAATGTGAAATATCAAACGAAATCAAATCCAAATGAATGTTATTAAATATTTATCATCCAAAATCAACATTTAAGATTAAAGTAAATTCTACCAGCAAACATAAGAAAACAACTCAAAATTTGCATTTGATTACTATGCCTCACATGTGAATTAAATGCAACTTTGCTATCAGATTTTGAAGTGCAAAGTAAGCCTTTCCGAGCTGGTGTGGTGAAAAAGTTTATATAATATAGTAAAACCAGATATTTTCGTATTATTTTTTCTCCAAAACAAATGTGCTAGATGATATTAAAAGAGAAAACGTGTATTTTTATATTTTGCGAACCCACTTATGTTTGGTCAGTGATAACGAAAGCACGGTGTATATAGCTTAAACAAAGTGACAAAATATTTTTTCATATTATTTTGGACCCGTGGTTCAAAAGTTAGAGGGGACACATATTTTTTTCTTTCAGAGCGCATATTTCCGAAAATATTACAAATGGATTTAGGAGACCCTTAAATTCGTTTTGAAATACATATCCGGCGATACCTCACACTATTGGGACTAAACAAAAAAAACCTTTTTGTATGCTAGGTACCCCAAAAACAAAATAAATATATACTTTTTCTTTTACCGTTCTGTCGCAATGCATGATTTACATATCCATGCCAAATTGCAGCTTTCTAGCACTAAGTAATTATCACGGAGCAAAGCCTCGGACAGACAGACATGGCGAAACTACACGGGTTTCTAGGTGACTACGAAACCCGAAACAACGGGGTATAATGTATAATTGTCGTTTTGAAGTAAGGCCGTAACTTCGACATTGGAGCGGCTTAGAACGGCGAGTTGTGACTCTTAAATGCTTCATTTGCAGAAAATAATAAATTACCTACAAATAGTTTCCTTACCTAACGGATCACATGATATACGGGCCGGCTCCTGGTATAAAAGCAAAATTCGGTAGCTCATATTTTCAATAATCTTAGTAAAATTATAAACACCATATTGCTTGTTCTTGTGCTTCAATATAGTTTCACTCGCGCAAAAAATTTCTGTGCCATTATCCATAGGCTTAAAAGTCTTAAATAAATCAAGCTTTACATGGCTAAATTGGTTTATTTGCTGCAACATTATTAATCTTTCTGGTCTACTTGATCCTGAAATCATACAAGCATACGGCCCGCCTGATGGTAAGCAGTCACCGTGGCCTATGGACACCTACAACTCCAGGGGTGTTACATGCGCGTTGCCGACCTTTAAAAACCTGTACACTCCTTTTTTGAAGAACCCATACTGCTATAAGAAGCGATTTTGAGAAATTCAACCCCTAAGGGGGTTAAAAAGGGAATGAAAGTTTGTATTTCAAGTTTTATTTTAAGGTAGGAATCTGAAACTTTGTAAATGTATTTTATTAAATAACAAGAAAACTAATTTCAGCTGTTTTAAAAATCCATCCCCTAAGGTGGTGAAAAAGAGGTTGAAAGTTTGTATGGAGATTAAATATTATTTGAGCACGGGAGTCGAATCTTTGTATATAGACATATTTTTAGAATAGCTACTAGAAAAGCAATTTTAGTGTTTTTAATAATTCATCCCCTAAAAGGGTTAAAAGGGGGATGAATGTTTGTATGGGGTACAAGTTTTATTTTTACGTAGGAACTTGAAACTTTGTTAAAAGGTATTATATTAAATAAGTTTTTGGCAAAAACTTCATTTTTGGTACAAGCTTTTATAGCTGATTGTAAGTACTTTTCTTACGACAGACAACTAATACTCATCGAGACAATTCTAAAAACCCCTTACACAATTAGGTTGCGTTGTTCCATCACAGAGTTCCTATGGCCACCTCCTGTCTCCATCATCAAATCAGCTCGATGGTACCATAATATTGCATTGTCATCCGATTTATACATGCATGCAAAATTTCAGCTCAATCGGAAACCGGGAAGTGAATCAAATTTAACTTGCAAGATTTGATTACACACAGACAGACAGACAACGGTCAGGTTAAACTAAATAAAAGCTTGTAAAAATGAGAAAACTTAAATCAGCGTTTTTCAAAATTCATTCTCCAGTGTAGTACAAAACGGGTTGAAATTTTTTAAGGAGATCAAACAGTGTGGGACTTGAATTTTTATATAAAGGCACATTATTTGTTTCCGCTGCACCGCGAGTTGTGTGAATTCTGTTACCACTAGCGTCATCTGTTGACGTGTTACAATACGTGTGTAGGGGCATTACAATACGAAAGACATACCATAGAGAAATATAGTAAGAATAGAGTGCTCACTCCTTACATCAGTTTTGGTACCAAAATGACTATTATTTTCACAGTCGACATCTAGCATCGAGTAGCGGTACCGCTACTTGATACTAGAACTCTCTAGTGTCATGACTCACATATTTATTTCTTGTTATAACATGAAGAATCAACAAACAAGTGTATACCTAGCGTGTACATCATACCATACCGTAGATTTGAAACCAGGTTACGTAGTGAATCTTATATTCTTCATTATCATCATCATAATCTTCATCTTTACGAACATCATCATCATCATCATCAGTTGTATTTGTTTTAGGTAAGTCATGAGTTGTGTCTGTACTTGTTCGTATTGTTTTATTAGGTAAGGCAGAAATTGTGTCTATCCACGCCCAGCAGGCCAGTTCTACAGGAGTAGTGTCGTTGTAAATTACCACGGATTTGCTTGGCCAGATCCACAACGGGTCACGGGCTGCAAGGAAAATGTGAAGTGTAGCAAATGTCCTTCTGAATCCCTAACAACGTTTGTCCTAAAGTCACTTGCCCTAACTGGTTTGTCCTAATGGGCATTATTAACGATTAATTTAGGTTAGTACTGCGACCTTCGCGAAAACGAACTGCTGCTAGAAAAGTAGGTTAGGTTAGAACTGCGATCCTAAAAACGAACCGCTACCAGAAAAGTAGGTTAGGTTTGGTTTAGTGTTAGGACAACTGATCATTATGACAAACAATATTAGGAAATGCAAAGATAGGAGAAAAGACTTTAGAGATTCAGATATAGATCCTGTCAAAACAAACATATTAAGACTATAGCGACCCGCCCCGGCTTCGCACGGGTTACTAAAAAACCTTAACAAATTATACACCTAAACCTTCCTCAAGAATCACTCTGTTGACAGGTGAAAACGGCATGAAAATCCGTTCAGTAGTTATTAAGTTTATCGTGAACATACACACAAACAGACAGACGCTGGGGACTTTTTTATAAGGTGTGTGATAATCATGTATATGTATATATATAATATATACGTTTGTTAACTGCCCCTCTATCGCTCTTGCGTATTGAAGAAATAGGAGGTAAATAGACTATGTATTATAACATATTTTAATTTTTGTTTCTGTTTAATTATGAATTAAACTTGATTGATTTTCGTAAAACTGTTTTAATTTTTTAAATAACTAATTGAACTAAAAGTACCTAAAAAGTAAAAACCTACAAATAGAAAATGGGCCTCAGGTCTGTGCCGTCCGGTAGGGTGCCCAGAAGGCTAATTTAAGTTTTATCATGGAGAAATATAGTAAGACAAGAGTGCTCACTCCATACATCAGTTTTGGTACCAAAGAGACTATTATTTTCATAGTCGACATCTAGCATCGAGTAGCGGAATTATCAGTTATTTAAGTAGCAGTAGTAGTACTGCTACATCTATTGTTACTACTTTCAAAGACATATGTAACTCCGTATAAGATGAATAAAGTCTAAGGAAAAAACGTGCCTCGGAAGTCAAGAAAAAGTCATTCTCGGATAGATGGCGCACACACCTTTGGGCTATCCTCGGCTAGATGGCGGTGACGACACCGTTTCATATTTAACAATTTTAACACACAGGTATCAGTGAATGAACATGGTTCAAAATGATATAAAAATAATAAAATCATTTATCCAAATACATATACTAATTTTTTCATAGTTTTATACGTTTTCATTTTGAGTTTTGGTCGTGTGTCGATAGATGGCAGTAAATTTACTGTGACTACAAAATTTACAATGACAGGACCCCTCTATATTATCTATTCTCTTTGCTACTTTTAAGTACTGATCATTCCCCTACTCGATGCTAGATGTCGACTATGAAAAACTTTTTGGTACCAAAACTGATGTATGGAGTGACTAGTGAGCAATCTGATGTATTTTTTTCTCTATGGTTTTATCGAACTGTTAATATTTACTTACACTTGGCTCCATTAGCTGTCTGAAAACTGATAGAAATATTCTTGCTTTTCGTTGTAGACGGCTTTTCATTCACTGTTTTCTCCTTAGAACAGAATATTTCTGTGTTGTTGTCCTCCGGTGTGAGTGGCCATTGTAAATCCAATCCTTTAGTCCTATTTTTGTAGCGTTCCTCATATAGTGCTACTGTTGTTTCTTTTTATATGAAAGAAAGAAAGAAATTAAGGAAGAAGATGTATTTATGCCACAACAGCGAATACAGAACACACAATATTTAAAAAAAGATGTTTCTTAACCTATAAACATTATACCTATAATCTTAACCAGACTACTGTAGTTAAACATTTGCTGTGACTAATGGTTTGGGCGTCAGCATAATGCTCCCAGCATCAACTCAGCACGACTGACACGCAGTGCTGTTTTTCAGCCCACAGACCAGGTTACCAATTACTAAGTTATTAATATATGAAACAAAGGGTAATAGTGTTCATAGACCGACAGGATTTCCCGTGATATATCAGGATTTTTGGTCTTTTGTCGGGATTGCGGAGGGACTTGGTTACGGTTTTTTAGGAACCTAAACTAACCTTTCTGCCCTAACACGAATCTGCCATAAAAAGAACCTGCCGTAAGCAGAATCTGTCCTTAACCGAATAAAGGTTAGAATCGAGTTAAAAGTTTGGAGTTGGGCAGAGATAAAGGAAGGTTAATACTGTAGCTACAGAGCTACAGAATATCGCGATGCATTGAAAGGCCAGTGACCGGCAATAGGTACTAGAATAAGAGTTCTAATAAAATAATCTCACTCCACTTACAGAGATCTAATTAAGGCCCCGTAGGTTCGGGCTCTTCGTACGTGAGCGTGTTTTATACTTTCAAATAAAAAACAAGTGATCGATGAGTTCCATCAAACATGAATTTGCTCATTTTTAGAAGCAATTTTCGTATTTTTAGTTTATTGCAATTTTTTTTACATTAGGTAGGTAAGTGCAGTTTTGATCTATGTTTGAATCAATGATCTCACTAGAGAAAGTCTTCAAGATTGATAATTGATTTAATAAATTAATTTAATATTAGTGCATACAAACTTAATACCTAGAAACAAAATAATACCATAATTGATAATTACATTTTTGGCAGCCGTATTGTGATCTAAAAAGCGCTACGACTTTTCAAAAACTTCGCTCTCTGAACCTACGGCACCTTAAGGTGGAGACGTCCATCCACTACCTTCTTAGGTTCGTGTATAGACAAAAAGTTAGCCGTAAGGGCCAGCTTGAAAACGAACGATTGTACCAAGTTTGCATATTAGTATTTTTTTAAATTTTGTCTGCGCGCCTGCCACTCTGCTGGTAATATGGACGCAAAGTGGCGTCCCAAATCAGGCTGCGGCCTTTTACCCACGGTACCAGCTTAAGGCCGTCCGGTCGCTTACCGTCTGTGCGGCATAAACCCTACGGCTCCAGGATGCATGGTCCATTGGCCGAGACCATGGCACGACGGATCAGCTCGTTGATAGCGTTATGTCTTGATATTCGCCCTGCACATCGCAAGCAGCTTTAGCCGTGGTGCCCATTAGCCTCGACCATCGTTCCGCAGATCGGCCTATCTAGGGGCTAGTGGCCTTAAGACTAGGGTGCACCCTAAGTCTTAAGGCAACTCCAACTCAAGTGTCATCCTCTAGGAACGTACCCAATTGCGTATTATTTCCTTGCGTATTATTTCCTTGTGTGTTATTTCCTTGTGTATTATTTCCTTGTGTATTAATTCCCCTGATTTTCCATGATAACTTATCTCCTTTATCCAAGTGTGCCTCGCAAGCAAATTCCATATATGGCTTTTCATCGTCTACATATACTTCTGGAGTCACTTTGACGTTCTTGCTCGGCTCTTCACCTAAGAAGATAGGAAGTGGTGGTAGTAGTAGGTATTCACTTTATTGATTCATTTTCTACACTAACTAGTACCTAATCAATCAAATCATATCAACCGGGTATATCTAAGTATTTTAAGATTTTTTTATTATTTTCCGTTGAGAAAACTGACTTGCCAGACTATGTCAGTTGTATTATAAAAATTATACTTACAGTAAGCCACAATGAAAAATATAAAAATTATGGAATAACATTTTGAGATCGCTGGAAACTTTTTTGCCATGACCATAGTCATCGGAGCTGGCGGAACGTCCTAGCGTGTTGAATGTCGAGTTATAAAAGCGGCGCAGACGCTGCGGCAACGATGTTAATTTAGTCCGAGCCTGATTCAGATGTAACATTTTGCTACCTATTACGCTTTGATCTCATTATGATACGAATTTGAAAATATTTCACGCTTATTGGTGAAAGTGAAATGGAGTGAAAGTGGTGCGAGAGACTAATACGATCGTCAAGATAAAAAAATATAGTATTTTATACAATCGTGATATAATACAGAGTTTTTCAGTCGAGTACCGTGTTGAGGCAGCGAAGCTTGCTGAGTTGCCTAAGTGAGGTACGAGATTGAAAAGCTTGATTATATCACTATTGTATGCAATACTTTTTCTACGAGTCAAGAAAAATAATACATTAAACTAGTAGAATCATATAGGTAAACTTACCAAAAGTATACAGCTAAGATACTCGAGCAGCCGCGATACTTTAATCTTCATACTCGTACCTCGTACCACGCCCCGGCCGCCGCGGCCCGGCGGGTTGGTCAACGACACCTTCTCGTAACTCATGAGGCCCTGGTACTTGCTCCTTGCTAAATTCAATTTTTAGTCAGTTTTTTTCTCGATTTTGGCCACCGTAGCCTATGGAGACTAACAAGCAACGCTAAGCGGTTTTCGTAGTCTATGGATGTTGCTGTATTAAGGGTGTCACATGCGCGTTTCTAACTTATGAAGAAATTGTTTCTATTGTACAACCTAAAATAAATAAATAATTTGAGGTATGGTTTTGTTTCGTCCTCTTAACCGCGGCGAGCTGTGATTGGTCAATTTCATTATAGTTGACTAAACCGTTTCGAAATGAATATTGTAGTTATAGCCCATACATTAAAAGTATTAAATCTTAATTCAAGAATTACAGTCGACGAGTAGAAAAAATATCTTATAAATAATATAGATATAGGTAAGCTCTCTAGCAACACTTAAAAAACAAACAGTAATTTTTGAAAATTTTATTCTATATTTTTAATATCCAGAGAGGAAAATGGGGACTACGTTTGTATTTGGGCAGCTTTTTGCGATGAGTTTGTATGACTTATATTTTAAATACCTACATAATTTATTTTGTTTAAATTGTTTGTACTTATTGTTTATTGTTCGTAGTAAAATTGAAAACACAAAAAGCAATTTCTGATCTAAGTAATATAAGACAAGAAGGCGCATATGTAGGTTATAGTGGAAATATTCGCTGTCAATGGGTAAGTCTCGGTAGCTCAGCTTGTAACTAGACGCACTAGCTGATCTAGTTAACATAAATGATTGACACAGCTGATCGATCTATATAATATTTTTATAAACTTTAAAACCTCAATAAAATTATTATGTACAAATGTTAATTAAAATAAATACATGTAAGTAACTATAATGTATGCATTCAGTAAATTTATTTTAAATAAAAGCAACACATTCTCACGAGAAATCCGAAACAACAAACAAAAAACCTAACAGAGTCTAGTTTCGTAGTGGGCCATTAATCAGAAAAAGTGATTCGCTGAAACCAAAGAGAATGGAATGTGTATAGAGAATTACTGTCAGTAAATTTTGTAGTCGCGAAGGTTATGCTGCCATCTGTTGACGCAGTATTGAAACTAAAGATGAAAATGTAAAAAATATCAATAAAACATATATATTTACATATAGACATAAATGATTTTTATTAATTTTGGATCGCCATGTGCTTTGATCCGTGTTTTTTTACATTGACCTGCGTTAGAATTGTTAAATATCAAGGGAGTGGCGCCATCTATTAGAGAGTAACTTTGTCTTGATTTCCGAGGCACGGGGTTTCTTTTGACTTTGCTTGTCTTATGGGAATCACATCTCTTTGCTAAAACTACTCAAGATTGGTACTCGAGTTTAAAGGAAATAAATAACAAAGATTTTATATTGAAGTGCGTCTAACGCGTCAAATGCGTCAAACGCGTTTCGTTAATGTCTTTTATGGTTATAAATACCCCCACGCCAAGCTGGGAACGGATTATTCTATTTTTGTCCGTCGGATTGTCACGATCCCTGGCTCGCCCGTAAACGTTAAAACAAAGGTGTTATTTTAACGATTTAATGTTTGACATTACGTAGCTACTATGCTGCTTTTTGTCAGATTGTTCAATTGTTAGTTCAGTGTAAATACTGACGTGTGTTTTGGTGATTTTTGTGTTTTAGAGCCAAATTAGTGTCTGATTGCACGGTCAATCAACCGGAAACGCCTAACCTAGCGGTGATAAGCAGGCTTTTCCGGGAATCCAGTAGAGTGTTAGGTCCAGGTCGCGAAAGGGGCCTGGCGTCAACCTTTTTACCTACACAGGTGACGATTATACCTCTTACGTTCTCTTCAAGGTCTGACAGAGGGATGTGAGGATCTCACGTGTGGATCATTAAGAGTAATCTTTACTCACTGAAATCTGTTGGTAATTGAAGAAGCGTGGTCTTGTTATATATATTTATATATATTCACATTTTATATTTGGAATAGAGCGCCTTATTCGTCAGTACCCTTGGCTACGGCCTACACTGCGGAGGAAGGCAATCACACAGACACTAGGGTTTGCAATACCTCGATTTTGTCGGCCGAACTTTTACAGCTTAAATTAGGGTCCCTCTCACACACACTCCTCCCTGTAAAGATAGAGGTTCGCCTCTAGATTTACACATTAGAATAGGGACATTGGGGTAGAGTTAGGGTAGAGTCATTATTTGGGTGTTAGGGTTATTTATTATTTCTTTCTTTATTATTATTTATTCTCTCACATATATTTTGGTTACATACAGTGTTAAAATCATTAGAGTGTTAATTGTTTTTAAAATACAGAATAAAATTAAAGTCTAGTTTCAGTAGCATATGGATGGGTTACTGAGGCTCGTACATTAAATATGATTTAAAGGTAATACATTATTATATTGGGTGAGATAGGGGAACAAAGTTATTTGAGGACATACTAAATAATTTTGTTATAGGGAACTAGTGACAGGCGAAGCAGTTCACTAGTGACAATTTGAGCTTTTCTATATCGGGGTAACTAAGGGTATTAAATCATGTTTAATAGACGATTGCTTCAGTATTCCATACCTTTATAGTAAGTATATTCAGATGAGTTTCTTGGCGTTTCTTCTTGTCTGAAAATAGGTTCCGAAACGCAGATAAAAGTAAATATTACATAGTGCTTAGGAATACCTATTAAAAACAAAACAGAATAAAATAGGTATTATTCAGTTTAGAGACCCGTCTTCATCCGAGGCGTGACAGTAGATAAATTATGTTTGTACGTATTAATATTTGCATCATTTACATATAAATATTTTCCTTTAGCTAGCTAGGTTAGCGAATGGATATAAAAGGAAAATATAATTTTTAAATTACAAACAACAAGGGCTTATACTACTGTTCACGGTAACTGGTCACGGTAGGGCTCGGTAGGAGATAAATTCAAAAAAATATATTTTATTATTTATTTTTCATATGATTTTATTTTTCATACGATAGTGTTATAATATGGAAATATAGTAGCAATATTTACAATTACATAGGGTATTTTAGGGGTAATATTTTAAATCCAAATCTAATCAGTCTGCACATAAAAGACGATGGGTACTAAGGTTCACAACGTATTAATTTCACTAGACGATCACATGGCCAAATTTATCTATTTTTCTTAATTTATAATCAATTCAGGTTGAGTTGTATTAAAATACTTTAGTTAGTAGAGGGTTAAGCTACAAGCTGATAGAGCGGCCGGCTGGTATCCCGGAGCCACGAGTTCGAAGATCGGAAGAGATAGAGAGTTTTTCACGTTCTTTTTATTTCCAAGCATTCAAGATTTAGCACGTGCAGAGAAATCTATTAAAAATTGTAATTAGTTCATCAATTGAGTTGTGACTTTATCTAAAAATAGCGCACACACTCATTAGAGCAAGTAGTAAACCTTCGATCGAACAAATCTAACAGAAAAAACCGTCACAAAACAGTTTGAAATGCCATCAAAATAATTTACGATCATGGATCTCGAATCAATTAAAATTAGCTCGAAGATTTTAGTTATTTCATCGCGTGAAATTCGGAAACGTAGGTATATGTACCGTAAAAGTATAAAACTTTGCCCATTAACATAACTTTGCCCGCCGCGTCACAGTTCAGTCAAAGTGAAATAACTTAAAAGTGTATAACATAACACCCCTGGCAGATGGGACGGCCGCTCATGTGGGATGCATGTGTAGACACCCTAGCGCCGTCCCATCTAGTCGCCACGTCTCAGAGAGCTGGCGGCGCGGCAGCAGCGGCTGAAACCCTAAAACGCCGCAAATATGCTGGTCTTACAAACAACCACATATTTGCGGCGTTCGCGGTAGAGACCCTGGGGCCGTGGTGTCGTGACGCTCACAATCTTTTTAAGGGCCTAAAAAAAAGACTATTGGAAACCACGGGTGAACCTAGGGCTGGCTCATTCCTAGGCCAAAGAATAGGCATAGCTATTCAGCGTGGGAATGTAGCCAGCCTTATGGGCACCCTTCGGCAGGGGACAGATCTGGGGGACCTAAGGTAGGTGGGTAAGTTTTATTTATTTATTTTATTAGTTTTAGTTTTAATTTATTTAGTTTATACATAATTTTAATAATAGTTTGTATAAGTTTTGTTATTGAATAAATTACTCCCCTGTCACATAACATAAAATATATATAACATAAATATATAACATAAAAGTGTGTAAATAACCTACAGATGTACCCTTTCTGAAGAAAGTGTATAAAGAGCAAAATTGTATACTTTTATATTGCTTTTCGGAGTTAATCATTATGTTATCTTCATAATTCGTTAAACGAGAATAGTTTACAAGGGGGCAAAGTTGTTGTTCACCCTTGTGCAAATATTTATTCATACAGAGGAAGAGAAAGATTCCAAAATTAAACTACGAGCGTAGCAAGTGGTTGGGAAATTAAATTTTGAGCGTTGCGAGGGTTTCAAGGCACGAGAGTTAAACAAATTTTGTCGCCGAATTTGTTTGTCACAAAGTTTTTCACCACAGCAACCCGAAGAAAATATTAACTGTAAAATATTTATAATCAAATTCAAATGAACGATATTAAATATTTCTCTTTATAAATCATCACCTAAAAGTTTCCACCGACCAAAATGAGGAAACAACTTAAAACTTACATTTAAATTACTTTGCTACTCTTGTGGATAAAACGAAACTTTCTCATTCGTTTTTGAACAATCAAGAGGGTCTTTGCCAGCTGGTGTGGTAAAAAATATATTTCCCCACAACTTATGAAATACAAACCAATAAAGAAACAATTTTTATTTCAAACATATTTTATTAAATAAAAAACCGGCCAAATGCGAGTCGGACTCGCACACGAAGGGTTCCGTACCATTATCTATAAAAACGGTCACCCATCCAAGTACTGACCCCGCCCGACGTTGCTTAACTTCGGTCAAAAATCACGTTTGTTGTATGGAAGCCCCATTTAAATCCTTATTTTATTCTGTGTTTAGTATTTGTTGTTATAGCGGCAACAGAAATACGGCAGAGTCATACAGCCTGGTGACAGACGGACGGACGGACGGATGGACAGCGGAGTCTTAGTAATAGGGTCCCGTTTTACCCTTTGGGTACGGCACCCTAAAAGTACAATCTTTAGTAGGTACATAGGTACAATGGCGGAGTAGCATGGCGGTCTTTGGTGTCGGAGGCCAAGATCCACTTCGGGTCGTTGCGTCACAGCAGTAAGTAAGTAAATAATAGGACGAGTCGAGGTTATGTGGAGATGGCTTCAGGGACGGCGGTGGGGGTGGAAGAGAACCACCCGCTGATCCAGTACAGCAGCAGCGCCCAAAAACAAATGCGGAACAGCTTGTCGACGCACCACATCCTGGGAAAAACATGAAAAGATAAAAGATTTTTATTCGTGACGTTCACAAAACATGTACAAACAATACAAACATGTACAGACAACAACAGCAAGGAAAGAAGAAATCAATAAGTGTGCATCACGAAATGGACCCTACTCCGCAAATGCTAGCTATAAAGCCAGCGCTGGTCTTCCGTAGAGCCCATTTGGTGAAAGGGCCCAAAGAGGCCTCTCGACTCAACTAAAACTGAACAGCACAACTTTGACAACGATAAATTAATATAAGTGGAGTTAAGACGGGGCCGGGGTGACCAAATCGACAGATTTGATCAGAAATGAAATTGGCGTCAATTTCCAATTTAATCACCAATTTTAGATTTATGGTGATATTAAAGCCTTCTAAATTGAGAAAATGCCCCAAAATGAAAATACTGGCGTCACTAATTGGTATTCTTGCGTCCGCACCCCATTTTATCTGTAATATCGGTCATAATCGGCGGTTGAATTCGGCGAGCCAAATTAATTGGCGTCCGCACGGCCTGATTCGATCGGACAATTTAATCAGATTGGCGAAAAAATGACACGCCTATATAGCCGGTCAAACAACCTCGTCAGAATGTCGGGCTTCGCCCGACGTATTAGTGTGCAGGGCGCCCCAGGCGCCATGTAAGAATGAGCGCGCTCAGAATGTCGGCGCCATCTGACCTTCCAACCCAGAGGTTAAACTAGGCCTTATTTTGATTAGTCCGGTTTCCTCACGATGTTTTCCTTCACAGAAAAGCAACTGATAAATGTCAAATGATATTTCATACCTATAAGTTCCGAAAAACTCTTTGGTACGAGACGAGATGGGCCTTACCGGAAGACCAGCGCTGGCTTTATAGCTAATAGCAGTATGCTGAGTTGGGTCCATTTCGTGATGCACACTTATTGATTTCTGCTTTCCTTGCTGTTGTTGTCTGTACATGTTGGTACATGTTTTGTGATCGTCACGAATAAAAATCTTTTATCTTATCTAAATGAGCCAACATACACTTTCATGTGTCTCTTGGCGGCTGGGATGGTGTCATCTGTCTCCTTGAGGATGTAGCGACGCGCTGCTAAGATGCAGTCTTCGAAGTAACGCTTGATATCTAGACCTGTGCGAACAAGGGAGATAATTTAATATATTTTATTAAGAATAGAAAAGAATAAGGTCAATGTGGCGAATTCCGTCATAGGAGCTATTCCGTCCACGAGCGTAATTTCTTTGATTTTCAATCGTTGGAAAAAAATCCATTTGCTTTTGATTGCTGAAACGTGAAAGTCATATAGCGTAAAGAGGGAGTGTCCGACACAGCTTCAATAATCGACATTTTCAATCATAATGTCAAAGCAAAGTTGACAGCAAGGTGTCGAATATTGGGTCTTAACTCTTGGGTCGATTATTGGTGGTGGTATACATGGTGTTTCACTCACTCACTCACTAAAGCTATAAGTAAACGTCTAGAGGCGTTTGAGATGTGGGTGTACAGGAGAATACTGAAAATCTCATGGACGGATAGAGTAACCAATGACAGCGTGCTGCAGAGAGTGCAAAAGAAAAGAGACATTTTGGATACTGTGAAGATGAGGAAACTGCAGTACTTTGGTCATATATTACGAAATGACAAATACCACCTCCTCCAGCTGAGAATACAAGGGAAAATCCAGAGTAAACGAAAATGTGGAAGAAGACGAACCTCGTGGCTCAAAAACCTCAGGTGCTGGTTCAAGATGAGCACCAGATCGCTGTTTCGAGCTGCAGCGTCAAAAGTGAAAATAGCCCTAATGATAGCCAACCTCCGGCAGGAGACGGCACCATAAGAAGACGATACATGGTGTTTAAGTAGTAAGTACGCTACTTACTTAGAGCATTTAATAACTGGAGTCACCTTTCAGAGCTTACCCTTCTGCCAAAAACCTTGCACAATTGTGCAAAATTTTGTATGGACTGACGTTTACCTGACATGGCTATTTGTATGTTACGTACATATCATGTAGAAATAGCAGAAACATTTGATCTGCCCTTCCCCCGCAAAAGGCAAACTGTTTTATATAGAACATGACAGCCAAGGCGTCTCCAGTTACGACCGACCGCTTAAATGAGTCCTCGCCTGCGCGGTACGGGGGCGACGGGGCGGAGGCGGGGAAGGTGCGGGCGGCAGGCGTACGGCGCCCGCACGTCGTCCTACCCCGTCGCCCCCGTACTGCGCAGGCGAGGACTCATTAAGCGGTCGGTCTATAAATGGTCTAAGGCTACTTACCACTGGCATCAACTTTGTACTCCAGCCTTTCCCGTGGGTTGAGATCGTTTCTGTACTGCTGACCGATGTCTGAATGGAAGTCCCACTGGTTATTGGTGTAGTATTCGAACACCTCGAAGCCTTTTGTCACGCGACGTTGGACGCGGCACAGGCTGTGGATTAAATCATAATCTTCTTAGCCCCAATGTAATTTTAAAAGGACATGTCCTTAACGTATTTTAAACTTGTGGAATTAAAGAAACTTTTCATCAAGTCCAGAGGGAGGGCGAGTTCAATGGTGGTTGCAAAAATAAAAAGTAGGTAAATGATACACAGGTGAAGCGCCGGTGCCCTAGCGGTGAGAGCGTGCGACTTTCAATCCGGAGGTCGCGGGTTCACACCCCGGCTCGTACCAATGAGTTTTTCGGAACTTACGTACGAAATATCATTTGATATTTACCAGTCGCTTTTCGGTGAAGGAAAACATCGTGAGGAAACCGGACTAAACCCAATAAGGCCTAACTTACCCTCTGGGTTGGAAGGTCAGATGGCAGTCGCTTTCATAAAAACTAGTGCCTACGCCAATTCTGGGGATTAGTTGCCAAGCGGACCCCAGGCTCCCAGGAGCCGTGGCAAAATGCCGGGACAATGCGAGGAAGAAGATGTACGTACACAGGTTCGTAGCGGAGACACCAGAGCAGGCAGTCGACCAAGATGGCGGGCAGCCAGTGGAACAGCAGCACACAAATGTTGTGGTACAGACGGGAGTGCTTCATCGATCCGCCGGGATACCTGAGTGAAATTAATTCCATGTCAACAGTATACAGTAGAACCTCGATTATCTGAACTTAGACCGAGACTACAGGATGACTCACGCGGGTTGTGCCCGGGCCGAGGCGTCCGACATTTTCTTTGACGGCTGATCGGTGATCACGGGTGCTTTCCATAGAATACGAAGCGCCGGAAGCTTCAGCCCGGCCCCGGCCCGGTCTAGCGTGAGTCATCCTTAGTTCGAATAGTCATAATTGTGTGTCATAGATGTCGTAGATGTAGATATGTGAGACGAAGTTTCGCGAACTAGTCGACTTAGCGCTACTTGCACAATCCCACTAAGCCGGGGTTAACGGGTTAAACCTGGAGTTTCCATAGGTACCAGTACAATTTGACACTGGGTTAACGGTTTAACGGGTTAACCCCGGGTAAGTGGGATGGTGCAAGTGGCCCTTAGCCTGTCGCTAACTCATGTCGCTGGGTATTTGTCCTCATAAGTGTAGCCCTGGCATTGAAAGCGTCCATATGCTGCTATGATCGCTTACCAGGCAACTCCGTTGAGCGGCACTCTGTTCAAAATGATTTCTCTGCCAGCTTCTATCATCTCCTCCCATGTTATTTTGACCTCTGCTGAAGATGTGAAGTTGATGACATTTATATGATGGACACTGAAAAAAGAGGTTAGATTACTTAGATTGTGTAGTAGTGAATCCACTTTTTAGGGCTTCGTAGTCACCTAGAAACCCTTATAGTTTCGCCATGTCCGTCTGTCTCTCCGCCTGTCCGAGGCCTTTATCCGCGATCGTCAGTGCTAGAAAGCAGCAATTGGGCATGGATACATAAATTGCGCATTGCGACAGAACGGTGAAATAAAAACTATAAAAAAAAAACATTTTTAAGTGGACCTTCCATACAATAGTTATTTGTTTTACAAGAGGGCAAAGTTGTTGTTTAACCGCTCGTGCTAATATTGATACCCGAGCAAGCGAAATATTCCAAAATTGAACCAAGAGCGTAGCGAGTGGTTCAAAAAAAGCAATCTTGTGCGTTGCGAGGGTTTCAATGCACGAGGGCTAAACAAAATTTGCCCCCGAGTGAAACATAAAATTTTTCACCACACCAACCCGAAGCAAATATTAAATGTAAAATATCAAACAAAATCAAAACAAATCAAATCCAAATGAATGTTATTAAATATTTATCATCCAAAATCATCATTTAAAAGTCAATTCTACGAGCAAACATAAGAAAACAACTCAAAATTTGCATTCAATCAGCTTTTGAAGTGCAAAGTAAACCTTTCCGAGCTGGTGTGGTGAAAAATATTTTATTATGAAAAAAATGTTTCCTTTGACCCAAATAGTGTGGGGTATCGTTGGATAGGTCTTTCAGAACAAATAATGGTCTCCAAAACCATATTTTGATAAAGTTAATATTTTCGGAAATAATCGCTCTGAAGAAAAAAATATGTGTCTCCCCCCTCTAACTTTTGAATCATGGGTCCAAAAAATATGAAAAATCGACAAATAATAGCTTAATAAATACTTTCAATGAAAACTATGGCGAACATGATCGGTCTAGTCGTTTTTGAGTTCTTGCAAAAAATCTTCTCTTCATAGTAGAAAGACGTACAAAGCGCTGCAAAGGCCCTTATGCTTGTAATGTATGTATGATACTTACTAATAGCCCCCGTTTGACCTATTTTGACAGAATGGTAACTACGAAACCCTACACTGAGCATGGCCCGACATGCTCTTGGCCGATTGTTTAATGATAATGATTGACAACCTCCTAAAAAAGCGCTGGTGGCCTAGCGGTAAGAACGTGCGACTTTCAATCCGGAGGTCGCGGTTTCAAACCCCGGCTCGTACCAATGAGTTTTTCGGAACTTATGTACGAAATATCATTTGATATTTACCAGTTGCTTTTCGGTGAAGGAACAAATCGTGAGGAAACCAGACTAATCCCAATAAGGCCTAGTTTCGCCTATGGGGTGGAAGGTCAGATGGCAATCGCTTTCGTAAAAACTAGTGTCTACGTCACATCATGGGATTAGTTGACAAGCGGATCCCAGGCTCCCATGAGCCGTGGCAAAATGCCGGGATAATGCGAGCAAAGAAGAACCTCCTATCCTAGTAGGTAGTGACCCTGCCTACGAAGCAGGAGGTCCCGGGTTCGAGACCTGGCCCCTATTTCACCAACGTGACAGGTGCGACAATTCGACAAGTCTCATTGTTGCTGACGTCACAGGCATCCATGGGCTACGGTTATCGCTTACCATCGGGCGGGCCGTATTCCTGTTTGTCACCATCATTGTATTATTTAAAAAAACTTTACTATATCGGCAAAAAAACAGCTATTTCTCTTGTGATGTTTATGATGATAATGATGACAATTGTCACAAGATTTCAAAGAACTTTCGGTAATTCTTGACAGCAAATAAATTCTGTGTCGGAATTTCGTGACAATTGTCGTATTTCTTGTGACAATTGTCATTAGCTTCGCAAAATAAGTACTTATTTACTGGCGATATAGTGGAGTTTTTTTTAATTAACATGTTGGTGACAAGCAACCACACCGCCCGTCTGATGGTAAGCCGTTACCGTAGCCTATAAAGGCCTGTGACGTCAGTAACAGTGATGTCGACAAATGCGACATTTGTCACGTTGGTGAAATAGGGCCGGCCAGTTTATTTGTGACTCACCCCTGCTCGATGTACTCCCAGCAGCAGATCATGATGCCGTTGATGAAAACGTCGACTGGCAGATAGTCGGCGTAGCTGTTACTCTTGCAGTACATAGACCTGATGACGCCCTTGCCGGCCCCTGAAAATATACTTGGTCAAGCAAAACTTGTCAGTAGAAAAAGGCGGGAAATTTGAAAAATCGCGGGTTAGCAACACTACGTTTGAATTGTTCGAAAATCGCGTGTCATTTATATCTTACATACATACATACATATAATAACGCCTATTTCCCGGAGGGGTAGGCAGAGACCACGGATTTCCACTTGCTACGATCCGGACATACCTCTTTCGCTTCCTTCACTTTCATAACATTCCTCATACACGCTCGCCGGTTTAGGGTGCTCTTGACCTGGCCTTTCTTCAGGATTTCCCCGATCTGATCAGAGAAAGTCCGCCGAGGTCTACCCCTTCCAACTCCCACTTCCACTTCTCCCTTATACACTCTCTTTGTTAGCCTTCTTTCACTCATTATTTCCACGTGTCCATATATACCATCTCAACATACCTTTCTCAATTTTTGTCACTACATCTACATTTATATCTTATCTGTGGAATTGTTTTGTTTACATGTCATCGTTGTTCGATGTACATTGCTGCTTTTGGTTCGTTTCCTAGGGATACCATACTTTAGTTTGCTTTACATTGCTACTGACATATCCTGCTTGACAGACTATACGTCGCAGCTTAGCAAAAATTCGTTGATGTTACGATGTTACGTAAAAGATGTATTTATAAAGTCTACTACTAATGGCGTTATCCATAAACGTCAGTCAAAACGAATAAGCCGTTGATTATCGTTTGTCCCTAAGGAAGGCTTTTGGAAAGGCTCTCTTTCTTCATCTTCTTCTACCTAGCGTTATCCCGGCCTTTGCCAGGGTCCGCTTTCCTACTTGCTTTCCTCCACTTTGCGCGACCCTGGGCGTCGTCTCGTGTGAGCCCGTTCTCGCTCATATCTGCTTTCACAACATCAAGCCATCGTTTTTTAGGTCTGATAAATAAATAAAATAAATAAATATTATAGGACAATTTTACACAGATCGACCTAGTCCCACAGTAGGCTCAATAAGGCTTGTGTTGTGGATACTAGACGACGATATATATAATATGCACATATATATATAAATACTTATATACATAGAAACCATCCATAACTCAGGAACAAATATGAGTGATGAACACAAAAATAAATAAATATTAGTGATGAATCTGATGAGACAGTTGTATTTTATCCTCGCTTTGGAGGATATGAACTTTTATTTTTAATTCAGAACTTAAGAAGCAATTACCGATAAGCAGTCCCGTAGGTCCATTTATGTTGTCTGTCCAGCCCGGGAGTGGCTCTTGGTAAATTGGGATAACTGAAACACATAATGAGAATACATGTACGAGTATTCATGTGAATTGACATAGCTTCATCATATATCAGCCAGAGGACGTCCACTTCTGGACATAGGCCTCCCCCAAAGAGTGCCACAATGACCGGTCTTGCACCACCCGCATCCAGCGGTCTCCCGCGACCTTTACCAGGTCGTCAGTCTACCTTGACATAGTTTTACAATGTATAATGTAATGCTATTCGTTCCGTGCATGACTGTGGCGCCGCCCTAGTGGGTGTAGGACAGACGGACTGCAATCCGACTGCAACTTGTATGGGAACTACACGCCGACGTTGCAGTTGGCGTGCAGTCGGCGTGCAGTTCCCATACAAATTGCAGTCGGGTTGCAGTCCGTCTGTATCGGCCATTAGACTCACTGTCCAAGGAATAGGTTATCCCACAGAGACATAACCTGACCGACTAATTGTATTTCATTATTTCATGGTTATTGTACTACAAGTAGCGATCAAAGATTCCATCATTGTGGACATTTTTGGGGGAGATGTTGGTATGTCTAGTATTGGATATTCTTCAGTAGAGGGTCATTATTGGGAATTTTTAGAGCAGTCGTATGTCTATTAGTGGTCATGTTTGGGTAGGTATGAAATAAAATAATATTTTACCGATGGAGGGCCGCAGAATGCCAATCGGCAAAATGTCTAGGGCTTCAACGACCAGAGCTTCGCCAAGTGCCTTCGTGAATGCGTACGAGTTCGGTAGCTTCTTCAGCAAGCTGCAAAAATGAAAGAATCTAGATAACGTTCAGCATTCCAATAAAACGTTTATCGCCACGGCCACGGTGCTCTCGCAGGAGACGTCTGTGTTTGTGCAATACCTCTGTCAGAATACTATCATACTTGTTGAATCAGATCTCCATATATATGGCTGTTGTGCTTCCTAATATCTTATACTCTTCTGAAACGTGGACCGTATACCGTCGTCACATCCGCACATTAGACCGATTCCACCTAAAATGACTTCGCAAAATCTTAAAGATCAGCTGGTCCGATCGCGTGCGGAACACCGAAGTTTTGCGAAGAGCCAAATTGGGTGGGATCGAAGTTTATATTATGCGACGACAACTTCGCTGGGGCGGCCATATATTTACATTCCATGATCTGGGTGGTCTTGTGAGGGTTTTACGGGGCTCTCCCCCTAAGACTAGAAAAGTCTTGATATTTCTAGCAGTAGCTACTCACAAAGGCGTCACAGCAGCGATGGTAGCATCGTCCATCCATTCCATAATCTGTATGATCTTGTGAGGGTCTGCAGGGGGAGAGTACGGCTCTTCTTCTAGACATTTCTATCAGTTGACTTACAAAGGCCTCACAGCAGATACGGTAGCATCGTCCATCCATTTCATGATCTGGATGATCTTGTGAGGGTTTTAGGAGGAGGGTAAGACATAGAAAAGTCTAGATATTTCTAGCAGTAGACTTACAAAGGCGTCACAGCAGCGACGGTAGCATCGTCCATCCACTCCATCTGGATGATCTTGTAAGAGTTTTAGGGGGAGGGTAAGGCTATTAAAGCCTAGACATTTCTAGCAGTAGCTACTTACAAAGGCGTGATAGCAGCGACGGTAGCATCGTCCACCCACTCCATAATCAGGATGATCTTGTGAGGGTTTTAGGGGGAGAGGGTAAGGCTATAAAAGTCTAGACATTTCTAGCAGTTGACTTACAAAAGCGTCACAGCAGCGACGGTAGCATCGTCCATCCAGTCCATAATCTGGATGATCTTGTGAGGGTTTTAGGTGGAGGGTAAGACTAGAAAAGTCTAGACATTTCTAGCAGTAGCTACTTACAAAGGCGTCACAGCAGCCACGGTAGCATCGTCCATCCATTCCATGATCTGGATGATCTTGTGAGGGTCGGCAGGGGGAGGGTAGGGTTTTTCTTCTAGAAGCTTTTCGTGGAGATGGCAGTAGGCGGTCGAGATGTGGATAAACAGCTGTGGAAGGCGTGTGGTTTAGTAGTCAATTCTGACGTAATTCAAAACTACAACACTACTTATTTAATTCAAATCAATTTGTACTTACACGTTCTTTCTGATGCAAGGCGTTAGTAGTAGGAGTAGTAAACTCTTTATTGTGCAAAAATAACGTTTGCGAGAGTAAGGACTCCACGCTCGCACTGTTTTCCGTGCTCCAGTACGCGTACGTTTAGCAACACCTCTTTTGAAATACCACACGGCACACCCTTCTGAAACAGCTGAAGTGCACAAAATGGCGCGATCGCTGCTGGAACACCCTCAGCTCGTAATAGGTCGTTTTTGTCCCTATAAGTATACCATTACCGTATATTTACCAAATTTCTGTTTACGCCATCATCAATGTATAAAGAACTCACCAGAAGATGTTTGCACTTCTTCCCAAGTTCCAATACGAGTTTAGTTCCGCGTACGTTCAGCAGCACCGCTTTCCTCAGTTCCTCGTCGAACCTAAAACATGATCAGTGATCACTCATTACGCTCATTACAAATAAAAAACTTTCATTTTAAGGCAACTAATGGCCCACAGATATAGTAGATTGTTAACCAGGGGATGAAAGGCACTCATTCTGCCGATAGTCCGAGGCTGAAATGATGACTTTCACCCGAGTTAAACACTCTACTTTTAATTTCGAATACGAGAAAGTAAAATGCATTGTGTTTTTTTTTTAAATGACTAAGTATACATTTTTGTAGTATTTTTGAGATTACTTTCAATTAACAATTTAGCCAAAAGTATCGCTACTTATAGAATGGGGAGTCAGATATCAGAATGGAAATTGTATAACAAATCCATTTATACCCAAATTCCAATTGCTTATCGTAAAAAATAAAATAAAATCGTACTTGGAACCTAAAATGATCTAATGCAGAAACGTATCATTTTCTGCACACCTAGCTTTTAGTTAGAACAACAATGACCCTCTTTCAGAGCATGAGAAATGAAATAGTTATTTACGATACAAGTGCGGAAAAGAGGAAATCGTGTCGTGTCCCTTCGGTCGTGTTTTAATTTATCGCCACTGGTTTCGAATTACCTATTCGCACGTGTATCGTACAACGTTTTACAGTACATATCGCCCTTTAAACTTTTGACATACACACGAAATGACATATTTTAGGCACTAGTGCGGGAAAATAGGGCCATATTATGTACTGTAAAATATTTTAAAACCCATCTTTTCGAAGAGAGACTGTGCTCAAAGTTATTGGGAGCAGAACAAGGTCTCAAACTTTGCGGACTGACTTTAATGATGCTTGAATCTGACGGTAGCAGCCAATAGCAGCATATATAAAATGAGTATCTGACTATGACGACGCCGACGCCTCTGACCACTGAGTATTAAATTATGATTTTACCTGATAGTGGCAGCTGCATGTATGATGATGTCAGCTTCTTCAATGATCTTCTGGCGATCAGCCGGGCTAAGTCCAAGATCTGGCTCGCTTGCGTCTCCAGCGATGAGTGTCATCTTATCCAAGACAGACTGGTATATGTGTCAAATCCTCAGGACTAGAACGAGACCTGACACTATGATTGTACCTGATAGTAGCAGCAGCATGTATGATGATGTCAGCTTCTTCAATGATTTTCTGACGATCAGCCGGGCTAAGTCCAAGATCTGTCTCGATTGCGTCTCCAGCGATGAGTGTCATCTTATCCAAGACAGACTGGTATATGTGTCAAATCCTCAGGACTAGAACGAGACCTGACACTATGATTGTACCTGATAGTAGCAGCAGCATGTATGATGATGTCAGCTTCTTCAATGATTTTCTGACGATCAGCCGGGCTAAGTCCAAGATCTGTCTCGATTGCGTCTCAAGCGATGAGTGTCATCTTATCCAAGACAGACTGGTATATGTGTCAAATCCTCAGGACTAGAACGCGACCTGGCACTATGCTTGTACCTGATAGTAGCAGCAGCATGTATGATGATGTCAGCTTCTTCAATGATCTTCTGACGATCAGCCGGGCTAAGTCCAAGATCTGGCTCGCTTGCGTCTCCAGCGATGAGTGTCATCTTGTCCAGGAGAGGTTCAATGCCGCCGCGCATTGTGCGTACTTTCTCGAACAACTGCGAGAATTAATTGTACACATTACGATGGGAAGTTTTCATCACTCCTACAGTTCGTTTATCGTACCTTTTGTTTTGACTTTGCTGATGTGCAAACATAGCGTAGTAAATACTAACGGGATCTTTGAGCGTGTCCTCCATGCGCTGACGCGGCGTCTTGCCTTTCTTCTGCCGCACCAACAGCAGAATCTGCTTAATGTCCGGACACTTCCTGGAAACACCAACACATTAAACAAATTTTTATCAAGCAGATACAACACGCAAGCAATACGTCAATAATTAAGTACCTAACTATTAAGCAGTACGTCTGCGAACGATAGGCCCCGTGCGTGAACTAGGGGGCAGCATATGAGCCGTCAGATTTTTGGCGCGAGGCGTAAATGAGTCGTTTATGCTTCCGATGTCACAAGATGGCAGAACCTAATATGCACAAGGAAACATACCGACAAAAAAGGTAGATGGTAGCGCTTGCTTTCGCAATGTACATGTGCACATATGGCAGACCCTCCAACGGCACGGTCCCTATACCCTACTTTAGAACTCCGGTGGCGTTAAGATAGATCATTCTTACGGTAGATGTCGTTGTGCACCTCCCTGAGGCGTGTAAATAAAAAGGAAGGTATGGAAAGATTCGCAGGTCCGTTAACCAATCAAGCCGTGGGCGCAAACCACATCTGCGAGGCCCTTTTCAATGTGTTTTCCCAAGGTAAAAGGTTGGCTTTGCGAGGCCCCTCTATAAGTGCGAGGCCGTGGGCGAAGGCCCCATCCGCCCAAGCCTAGCTACACCACTGCGCAGGCCTCTGGTAAGCTTCGGTAACTCAGCCGGTGGTGACGAGCACGGAGCTGGTGAAGGTGACCACATACCTGAGCAGTTTCTCGACCAGCACCTTGCCCATGAAGCCGGTGCCGCCGGTGACGAAAACGGAGCGGTTGCTGAAGGTGGCCGCGATGCGGTCCGGCATCGCTGCCAGCTCCTCCGCCGAGTATGTCGTCTCCATTTCTAGGAATAAATAACAAATGATAAAGCCAAAACAAATGAAAAAGAGGAAAAGAGGGAAAGGAAGACCCACTATGAGATGGCAAGATGATATTACCAAAATTTTCGGGCCAAATTGGATACAAGTGGCCAAGGATCGAGATACATAACACGGGGATCTTTGATAACTATTTAAAAATTTAATCAAATAGGAATGTAACATTTTTTATGTTCAAGAAATAAAAGGCTGTTATTTTTATTTTATTTATTTTAAAGTCACAAGAATGACGACCGTTGGTGCCAGCGAGTTGAGCGAGTACTGTTCTACGCCCGCGAGCGACCAACGAGTTCTGGAGACTTCGATTGGGAAGCTAAACGACGGAAAGCCGACCGATGAATGCCGACCAACCATCTGACCCAAAGGTCGGATGATCGGAAAGATGGTAGAGCCGATCTGACGTGGAAGGTGTTAAGGTTGTGTCAATTCGGTACTGCAGGCGATAATTCATTCTACAGTTTAGGCGTGCGAGACACAAAGATTCTGGAAAAATGCAGTGTACTTAGAGCATTTAGTAACTGGAGACGTCATGGCTGTCATTTCCTGTACGAAACAGTCTGCCGATTTTTGCGGGGGAGGGGACGTCAAATGTATTGCAATTTTTACATGATTTCTACGTAACGTACAAATAGCCATGTCAGTCCAAAAGTTTGCACAATTGTGCAAGTTTTTCGGCAGAGGGGTAAGCTCTTAAAGGCGACTCTAGTTATTAAATGAACAGTTTAGGATTTGACTGTCAACTGCCAATGAGTAGGTAGGTAATGAAGACGGAAATGTTGTCGCGTAGAGCGACGGGGAATGAAACATACGTACGTAACGCTATGGGTACAGTCACCTGCAATATGTTACTCTTCGAAGGCCGCAAAAATATGTAACACGCTCTTATGGCTCTACAAATAAGATTGTGTCAGATATTTTTGCTGCCTTCGTTGTGTAACATATTATTGCAGGTGACTGTACGTTTAAATCAAATTTCTAAGATCATATTGTCTTCATACTAGTGGAATAGTGATGAGTTGAGATGGGAATATTTTAGGTTAGTAGTTAAGTTTGGACCAATTGTAGATGCAGCTTCATTGAAAACATAATCGAGAAATTATTTTTAAACATTTTTCTGCACTTTAGCTGTATCTCAGCTTAAACTATATACAAGGAACTTTTGGAACTTATTTTCGTCCGAAACAAATGTTTTTTTTTTTACCGACGCCCAAGCACAGAAGAAATAATAGTACTACCGTACAGAAAGGACACTTCCTACAAACCCGAAGCGATTCAGGGTTGAATCATGCTATCCCTTTCTAATATATAGCACTATCCCTTTCGGCTATTTAGGGTTGTCAAACTTCAAGTGATTATCTTATTTGTGGTCGTGCACGCACAAGGAAGTCAAGTGGTGCCAACCCTAATAATTGCTCGGAGCAATGCCGAGCCGAACGGAGTCGAGTTCGACCGAAGTCAGGAGTGTCTCCCCACTGGCCCAAGAAGAAGAAGGCCAAGGAATGTGGAGGAAGTAGTAGTAGAAGGGCCAAGTAGAGCAGATTGTCTGCCTTGCTTGCTCCTGGCAATGTCTAAGCTAGGTATATCGTGTAGGTAATATATTTATATTTATTTTTGTATTAGTCTATTTTTGTCGTTGTATTGTGCCACTAACATAGTTATTAAGATACTCTGTAATTAACATACTATGGATTGATCTTGGTCTGAAATAAATGATTTATTTATTTACTCAGTCTTCATTCCGGCGCAAAAATATAAATTTTGTTAGGTATGGTTCACTTCATTTCATGTTGCACGTCAAAAGATGTAAATGAAGTAAAATCAATAATTTTACCTACGTACTAGCAAAGACATATATAACTTCGTATACTATCTATTCTCTTTGGTACTAGGTACCTACGTTACGTGTTAATATTCTGTTTGAGAGTAAGAGCGACCCGCCCACTATTTACAAACCAGAGTTGGGCAAAAATTAACTTGAATAAGAATAAAAACAGGATTTTTATTCTTATTCAAATTTGATTTGAATAAGAATAATTATTGCACTAGTTATTTTAGAATAAAATTAAGGTGAATACATCATGCGACTTTTATTTTAAATGCGGAATAAAAAACAGAATAATTATTCTAGAAGTGGGACTATTCTAACTAAGGTTTTATTCAATTAAAATGTTATTTAGAATTAAGTTAATTTTTGTAGTACAAATGGTTAATATATTTTGTAAGTTGATTTTCAACCTTCTATTTAAAAGTCGGATTGGTTTGATATTTGTTACTTTAGTTTAGGTATAGTACACATTGAAGAGTTCCGCTATACCCTATCTAGTTCTATCATCCCATCAGGGTGCTTAGCCAATATGCCAAACATTAACGCTCCGTAGAGTTGCGCATAGTCTCTCTCTATCACTCTTACATATTAGTGCGATAGAGGGACAGATAGCGTTTCGTTGTCGTAGCACTCGTAGCGCAAACGATTGGGTGCCTAGCTAAGATGCCATTTTTTGTTTTTAATTTAATAACCAAATCATTAGGTACAATTTAGCTGTTTTTAGCGCTTTCTGTCTTACATATTAGTGCGATAGAGAGACAGAGATAGCGTTTCGTTGTCGTAGCGCAATCGATTGGCATGTTGGCTACGCACCCAAGGTGCCTAGCCAAGATGACAATTTTTGTTTTTAATTTAATAACCAAATCATTAGGTAAATTTAGCTGTTCTAGGGGTCTAGCCAACATGCCAATCGCTTGCGCTCCAACAACGAAGCGCTTTCTGTCTCTATCACTCTTACATATTAGTGCGATAGAGAGACAGAGAGAGCGCTTCGTTGTCGGAGCGCAAACGATTGGCATAATGGCTAGGCCCCCAGAACAGCTAAATTGTACCCAAAGATTTCGTTATTAAATTAAAAACAAAAATTGTCATCTTGGCTAGCCACCTTGGGTGCATAGCCAACATGCCAATCGTTTGCGCTACGACAACGAAACGCTATCTTTGTCTCTCTTTCGCACTAATATGTAAGAGTGATAGAGACAAAGCGCTTCGTTGTCGGAGCGCAAACGATTGGCATCATGGCTAGGCCCTTAGACCAGCTAAATTGAACCTAATGATTTGGTTAGTAAATTAAAAATAATACGGTTACTGAAACTATGCGATATGCGACTTGCGACTGTCAATTTGTAAGATTTTATTCCATAAAATAGGTATAAATTAGGCAAGATACTAACTACTTTTACATCTACCTAACTATACGTAATTAGTACCTATACCGTACCCGGACTACATTTTTATTCGTGGAATATTATTTCGAATAAAAATCATGATTATATTTATTTGATTAAGAATAAGTTATTCTCATTCAATTTTTTCTCATACGAATTATTCAGACCAAAATTATTTGAATATTTTTGACGGGAATAAAATCGAGATGATTTAATTCCTATGAATTCTTATTCAAATAATGATTTTATTCTTGAATGCCCAACACTGTTACAAACATATTAAAATGATCATTAAAGTATCATTTCCTGCATACTTAGTACAGTCGAGTTCACAAATCATATTTACCTTTACTCGTTTTTAGTGTTTTTACCTTTATTACTGCGAGTCACCTGGCTCTACCAATAAGATCGTGTCAGATATTTTTGCGGCCTTCGTTGTGTAACATATTATTGCACGTGTGACGTGTCTGTACATGTAAAGCCAAGAGGTCATAAGTCATAATATGACTTCTAGAAACAATTAAATACTTAAACATATTTTTTACCCGACTACGGCAACGCAAAAGGAGGGTTATGATTTTGTGACCGGTATGTTTGCGGGTATGTATGTATGTATGTATGTATGTATGTATGTATGTATGTTCATCTGTTCCCTCATAACTTCTAAAGTACTCATTGAAATTTGACAAACGACGTGTCATTCGAATCGTCTTAATCGTCCGCTGGTTATAGGCTATATGACGTCACAAAAAATGAACACGGCGCCCTCTAGAGGTCATAAAGTCACGAACCAAAAAAATAAAAATAAGTAATGATGACGTGTTGTATATCATTTGAAAGAGCTCAATTAGCACATCTCAAATATATACATATTGCTAGCTTTTGCACCCGGCTTTGCTTGCATGCACCCGATAAAACATTAATTTATCTGGTAGGTAATTCGAACTACGAATCTACAATCGCTCTGGATTCTATCTATCCGCGTGTTACGCGACTACGGCGATACAAGAAGGATTTTTCAAAAGAAATTTGTTTGGCCGCTATATACATGGTGTTTTTTAAAATGACCTGCATTATTTTATAACGTGAATAGGTATAGAAGTCCAGATCAGCAAATTTTTTTACGAGATCGGATTTGGTCCCGTGGTAAAAGTTGCTTAGTAATCTTAGTATATTCATCTCGTTATAATTCGCAGTGGTCAGGCGAAGCATACTGAAACGTACCTATGTGACGCACCGGACTCGGTCCAAAAGGCGACACTAAAAGGGTCAGGCGTAGCCCGATGTACGTGGCGCGTTGTACGCGGTCCAAAGCCGGGCGCCTTCGGCACCCTCATACTAAAAGAGTCGGGCGTAGCCCAACGTACGAGGCCTGATGTACGCGTTCCAAAGCCGGGCGCCTTCGGCGCCCTCATACTAAACGAGTCGGGCGTAGCCCGACGTACGAGGCTCGCTGTACGCGTTCCAAAGCCGGGCGCCTTCGGCGCCCTCATACTAAAAGAGTCAGGCGTAGCCCGACGTACGAAGCACGATGTACGCGTTCCAAAGCCGGGCGCCCTCGGCGCCCCCATACTAAAAGAGTCGGGCGTAGCCCGACGTACGAAGCACGATGTACGCGTTCCAAAGCCGGGCGCCTTCGGCGCCCTCATACTAAAAGAGTCGGGCGTAACCCGACGTACGAGGCACGATGTACGCGTTCCAAAGCCGGGCGCCGAAGGCGCCCTCATGCTAAAAGAGTCGGGCGTAGACCGACGTACGAGGCTCGCTGTACGTGTTCACAAACCGGGCGCCTTCGGCGCCCTCGTACTAAAAGAGTCGGGCGTAGCCCGACGTTCGAAGCACGATGCACGCGTTCCAAAGCCGGGCGCCTTCGGCGCCCTCATACTAAAAGAGTCGGGCGTAGCCCGACGAACGAGGCTCGCTGTACGCGTTCAAAACCGGGCGCCTTCGGCGCCCTCATACTAAAAGAGTCGGGCATAGCCCGACGTACGAAGCACGATGTACGCGTTCCAAAGCCGGGCGCCTTCGGCGCCCTCATACTAAAAGAGTCGGGCGTAGCCCGACGTACGAGGCACGATGTACGAGGGCTGCCTTTTAAGTTCTGTCGTTTGGTAAAACTAAAGACAATATAAGTGTTAATTGGTATTTATTGTTTTTCAAAGTAATCACCGTGATACGTAATACACTTTTTCATTCGATCGAACCAGTTTTCGAAACACTTATTAAAGTCCGAAGTCGGGGTCTCCAAAATGGCCGTTTTGTATGCCTCAACCGCTTCTTCAGGCGTTCGGTACCGTTGACCACGAAGTCGTTGCTTAATTTTTGGAAAAGTGAAGAAGTCATTGGGGCTTAAGTCTGGACTGTACGGCGGGTGTTCCAGATTTTCGACGTTTTGCTCTTTTAAAAACTCAATTGTCTGCCTAGCTGTGTGCGAGCTCGCATTATCGTGGTGCAGTACTATACGACGTCAGGGGTTGTTTTTTCGGAACTCGCTGATAACTTCTGGTAAACAAACATTGGTATACCAGTCAGCATTGACCGTTTTACGATCCTCTAGCACGGTGGTGGCAACGTGGCCACTTTTCGCTACAAACGTGGCGACCATTTTTTTCGAAGTGCTCCGTGAGCGTATTACTTTGGTCGGTTTTGGCTCATCTTGGAATACCCAAACAGTCGACTGCTGTTTAGAATCCGGATCGTAGGCATATATCCAAGACTCGTCACCACTGATAATGTCGTAAACGTGTTTAGAGTTTCCTCGGTTGTATTTTCGTAGAGTTTTGCGACACCATCTAACGCGAGCCGTTTTTTGGTCTTCACTAAGTAAATGTGGTATCCAGCGTGAGATCAATTTTTTTACGCCTAAGTGGTCATGCAAAATATTTTGAACACTGGTCCCTGAAATACCCAATGAAGCTTCTATCTCACGGTATGTCGCATGGCGATCTTCGACGATCAGTTGCCGTACAGTATCAATGTTTTCCTGAGTCACGGCTGTTTTTGGTCGACCTTCACGATGCCTATCACTAAAACTAGAGCAACCACGTTGAAATTCTAAATACCAACGTTCCACAGTGCGGAGGCATGGTGCTTCATTATTAAAAACAGTAGTCAACTCTTCAAAGCACTGAAGACGCGTTAAACCTCTTTTGAAGTTGTAAAAAATGATCGCACGTAAATTTTCCTTCGTAATTTCCATTTTCACAACTGACTTGTCAACTTTGAACCGACGCTGTTCTGAAACGATTCGGCCGATCTAGAGTCATTCTTTTGTTTTCGAGTTCTAAATTCAAATATTTTACGATGATACTAGTTTTTTTTTTATAAAATCGCGGGAGGTTTGCAAACGACAGAACTTAAAAGGCAGCCCTCGTACGCCTTCCAAAGCCGGGCGCCGAAGGCGCCCTCATACTAAAAGAGTCGGGCGTAGCCCGACGTACGAGGCTCGCTGTACGCGTTCCCAAGCCAGGCGCCGAAGGTGACTTCAAATATTATTGTAAGTAACGAAATCCTGACCCCAAAATTAATTAAATAAAAAATAAGTTCAAAAACTAAAACCCGACTACTGCAAATCGCGCTCTTAAAAAGTATGAAACAAGATAGAATTCTTATCTGAAATTCTTATCAGAGATTCAGAGGATAGCCGTGGTCGTATGCCACTTTACCTTAAAGTTTATAATCGTGGCATACGTCCACGGCGATCCTTTGAATATCTCTGTAAATATATAAAAACAAAAATGATAACTCTTATAATTTTCCTATATGATAATTTCAGATAAGAATTCTATCTTGTTTCATACTTTTTAGAGCGCGATTTGCAGTAATCGGGTTTTAGTTTTTGAACTTATTTTTTTTCTCCACACCAGCTCGGAAAGGCTTACTTTGCACTTCAAAAACCGATAGCAAAGTTGCACTTTGCTATCAGTAATTCACATGTGAGGCAAAGTAATCAAATGCAAATTTTGAGTTGTTTTCTTATGTTTGCTGGTAGAATTGACTTTTAAATGATGATTTTGGATGATAAATATTTAATAACATTCATTTGAATTTGATTTGGTTTGATTTTGTTTGATATTTTACATTTAATATTTGCTTCGGGTTGGTGTGGTGAAAAATGTTGTGTTTCACTCGGGGGCAAATTTTGTTTAACCCTCGTGCTTTGAAACCCTCGCAACGCTGAAGATTCCATTTTTCGAACCAATTTCAATTTTGGAATCTTTTGCTTGCTCGGGTATCGATATTAGCACGAGCGGTTATACAACCACTTTCCCCCCTTGTAAAACAAAATATAACTATTCTTGATATTATGACTGTCAAAACCCGAGGTGAAAAGAATTGTCCTTGAGGAGTCTACGACTACAATTCAATCCACAGATGTTATGTAGATGTGTAAAACTAAAAATAAATTTATGCTTAGAATTAGATAGCTAATGTAGATGGCGCTACACGGACTCGTAGATTATAGAGTGACTCTGATTGTCAATAAGATGTTTGGCAATTCAGTTAAAAGTTACGACAAAACATATGGCACAATATAGCGCCTTATAGTTCAGCTGGTTAACTCTATAGTCCTATAATCTTAAACCTCTTCTGAAGTCAATAACTCTTTTTTAAATTTAACGTCGAATGGGATTTGTAGAAAAATACAGTTATTGTTTCTTAATATTGTTGTTTATTGACATCCTTTTCGGGTTTTGACAGTTATGTTTAGTTAAGTTTATGATCACTATTTAGGCCAATCAAATTAGATTTTTCCCAGGAGTTAAATCCCAGCAAGCTGGAAATTGTCTCAATACCTTCATTGGTTCTAAATTAGCGTAATCCAATTAATCCAAATCCAAATTTTTGCTCTTTTTCAATTTTTTGCTTGTAGTTCAAAAACGGTACGTCCGACGGAAAATTTGCTCTAATCACGATAAAAATTGACATCTGAGGATCTGAAAGATAGGTACCTTACGAGTTCGTAGTCAAAGATTGTAAAAAATGGCCGCCACTTTGATTTTTTTTTATATAATCGTGTTAAAATCCGAATTTCTTTTTCACCAGTGTCTGATCCACAACAACCTTCCTGGTATAAGTCAGACCGTAAAAAGTCTGCAGCGATTTTGATAGCCCACGCAGTGCAAGTGTCATTTTAAACGTCAAACTTCTATAAAATTATTACGTATACATAACACTTACACTGCGTGGGCTATCAAATCCGCTGCAGACTTTGTTTGGTGTGACTGTAGTGACATTGTAATTGATGGTAGCCTTCTACATGGTATCATCAATCCAAAGTAAAATGTATCTCCCATCAAGGCCTCCAAAATTTATCCACATCTCCTGGGATGGAGCAAACTCGGATTATAATTAAACGAATTTAGGACCTCATGAAGGTATTAAAATGATTTCTAGCTTGCTGGGAATTAATTCCTCAAAACGCTTTTTTGGATCTAGTTTGGATTTAGATCCAGGCCTATATTCTCGGAGTAAATCCTATAGGTTTTAGAATATCTCAATAAAAACTTACCTGATATTAATTTTCCACTTTACTGAAATAACCAACTGTATTCACGGGCGACAAGAAACTGAGTACTTAGATCTTTTTTCTCGCAATTTCAACTTCATCTTTGACCCACAGTTTTGTAGTGATGTCATACATATTCATAATTTCATACGCAATTTTGGCGCAAATACTTAATAAACAAAAAACTGTGTGTTTGTAGAAGATATAGGCATAAACAAAATCTCCCCTGTGGCCTTTACCCTCTGACGCCACGGGGTTAGATGCTACGGTGGAACATACTTACGAACACAAACATAGAGTGTTTTGGCAAGATCCGATCCGATATCGGAAAGAAGTAAATTATAAGCGCTCCAACACTGGTGAAAATTTGTTGCAAATTGTTGTATTAAATGGGAACCATTTATAACTTTTGTTACAATTTGTGATCATCAACTTCCTCGCGTTGTCCCGGCATTTTGCCACGGCTTATGTAAGCGCTTACAACTAATCCCAGGAATTGACGTACACACTAGTTTTTACGAAAATGACTGCCATCTGACCTTCCAATCCAGAGGGTAAACTAGGCCTTATTGGGATAAGTCCGGTTTCCTCACGATGTCTTCCTTTACCGAAAAGCGACTGGTAAATATCAAATGATATTTCGTACATAAGTTCCGAAAAACTCATCGGTTATACGAGCCGGGGTTTGAACCCACGACCTCCGGATTGCAAGTCGCGCGCTCTTACCTTTAGGCCACCAGCGTTTGCTACAATTTGTGATAAAGTTATAAAACAATTTTATACCTACGTAACAATTTAGGTATATATGGTAGTACAGTCACCAGCAATAATATGTTACACAATGAAGGCCGCAAAAATATGCGACGCGCTCTTATTGTACTGCGAATAAGATCATGTCAGATATTTCTGCGCCCTTCGCTGTGTAACATTAAATTGCTGATGACTGTACAACAAGTAATGAATTATTACCGGGAGCATTTAAAACATCCAACAAGTTGTAACAAATGTTATGAAAGTTTTAGTAAATGTTTTCGTGTTTTAAAAAATTATATAACATGCACTTTATGTTCTTTATAACACCAATATGGGAGCACCATAAAAATAAATAGTGTATTAAACAAAATATACATTCTATAACTGTTCATATTTAAACCTGAAAACCATTCCATGCTATTGTAAGTATAATAGTTTTCCTTAATAAATACTTATTAACAGTTTACTACTTATTACTTACTATTCAGTCGTGATTTTTTTTCACATTAGGTACAGTCACCTGCAATAATATGTTACTCTTCGACGGCCGCAAAAATATATGACACGCTCTTATAGCTCTACAAATAAGATCGTGTCAGATATTTTTGCGGCCTTCGTTGTGTAACATATTATTGCAGGTGACTGTACTTAACAATAACACTCAGTTTATTAGGTAGCTAAATTTTTAATTTTTTTGCAAGAACCAACTGTATTGGCGCAGGGCTCGGAACCGGTATTGAAATACCTGTTAATATCGTTCCCAAACCGTTATATTATTTCGTTCATTAAAAAACCGGTTAATTGATGGAACGCGAACTAAAAAATTACGTTCTCTCTCCTAACCGGTAAGATGGAACGCTATAATACAGGTTACTCTTGGCTTTCGGAGATCCTCGGTTAAACTCGTTGTCATACGTGAAAGTGATAGCAATACTTACTCGTTCTATCTCGCTTCGATATTTTCAATTTAACCGGTTAATTTCGTTCCACAAAAATGGAAGGCGAACGAATGTGGCATAAATCAGTACCTCAATAGAACACTTCTTTAACCGGTAACCGCAAACGGAAACGAAACCATTTTCGTTCCCGGGTGAATGAACGAAACCGGTAAGAAAAATAAAACGGTTTCCGAGCCCCGTATTGGCGCCCAACGGTGAACTGTGGGAAAAAAGGGTTTTTCTCGTATAGGTATTGTTAGCAGTACTGTCAACTGTAAAAATATGGGTGTACAAATCATCTCAAAAATATGTCCCATAACTCTTATGTCAGTGAATTAAGAACTATGGGACATATTTTTAAGTAAGTTGTCTACACCCATATTTTTACAGTTGACTGTACCAAGGTCGCGTGCCTTGACCCTCGATTTTGTAAAGATGTCACTTTAAGTTTAAAAACTGACATGGGTGTATTTTTAATATGGTTAACAAGTGTAGTGTTAAAAAAAACTTTAAAAATAGGTAATTACCTACACAGTAATTTAGTCAAGAAAATAAGAATTTCATTTAATTTATTTGCACAAAAGTTATGCGCAATGTGAGTAATTTGTCGTGTGGTGGTAAAACAAGAGTTCCGAGCGCGGTGAGGGTTCAAGGTCCGAATACTTATTTAGAGCTGGAATTAATGAATAGTACAGTAATTAAAAGGTATGATTTTATATATGTTTGTGTCGTATGTTTTTCTGTAGGTAGTGATAAATATTATTATGATAAAGCAATTTAATTAATTTAATTAATTAATTTAATTTAGTTTTAAGTGTATAGAGGCGGGTTGTCAAAGTAAATTATGTGGCCACTGTAGGTACATTTACTGCCCATATAACCATTCCAGTCGCAGAATCACAAAGTGGTAACTAAATGTCAGATGTGTCGTAACAGAGTCCACACAATGTGTCTAGAATTGTTTCGAAACAAAGTGTCGTCGCCGTGTCTACACTTTTCCGTAACAAGGTGTCGACACATTTGTGTGCACTTTGCGTGCGGTTTGCGACTAAATCTGACAGCAAATTTGTGACAGCAAATGTCAATATAAAATACCTCTTGAAAACCAAGGTTTGTCAAACTACTATTAGTGTCTCGTGTGCTCGTAATTCTAGTAAGTCATCATGGGCAATGCAAATGATAATAATCGACCGAAACCATATAAACACCCAACACCCTTCAACCTTTTACGGAAAAGTTTTTAAAGAAATTCAATAAGCTACTTAGGTCAGGCAACGAATGCTCCAAAAGTTGTAGAGGGAAATGCTCGGAACACAATTTTTGACTCCGTAACTCGGTTTGACAAGTTAGGAGGTGAACATATCAAAAGTCCCCGGCCGTAGCCCTTGAGCGGGGGGGAGAGAGGGGGCTTTGAAGGTCCCATTTTCCCGTTTTTCGATTATATCTCGGAAACTATGCATCTCAGCGACATGGCCACTTATACAAAATGAAAGTTAATTTAATTTGTTACAAGTTTATTCTATCAATTTTTTCGATATGTTGAATAGTTTTTGAGATATCCGCTCTTGAAAGTTTATTTAGGGCTCTCAATTTTATCTTGATATATCTATATCAGTGAAGGTGCTAGGCCGTGTTTGGTATCGTTTTCGTATAAATCTGGGGTGCTGAATCCATTTAAGATATCACATTGACACCATTCCACAAAGGGTTCCGTACCACAATTTTAGGGTTCCGTACCTCAAAAGGAAAAAACGGAACCCTCATAGGATCACTCGTGCGTCTGTATGTATGTCCGTCTGAATACACAAAATAGTTCTTTACGTATAGATGACAGGAAAACCTATTAGAAATGTGCAGTCAAACGCGAGTTGGACTTAATGTACGGAACCCTTAATACGCGAGTCCGACTCGCACTTGGCCGGTTTTTTTGAAACTCTTCTTGACGCTTAACCGCTGAACCGATTTCGTTGAAATTTGGTATAGAAATAGTTTGCGTCCCGGAACAGGACATAGGATAGATCTTATAACCAAAATCATCTTTTGAAGGTGTGAAAAGTGGCGTGGAAATTTGTACGGGAAATCAATAACCGCTGAACCGATTTATATGAAATTTGGGATGGTCTACATCTTTGATTTAGTTAAAAATGATGAAAAAACATGACTTCAAACCTAAACTTAAACAGTATTAACTTCAGGAAGTCAATTCTGAATTCCCCCCTACACCTCATTTCACACCTTTAAAGGATGATTTTTGAGATAACTTATTATATCCTGTCTCGGGACTCAAAATATATGTGTACCAAATTTAAATTAAAACTGTTCAGCAGTTTAAGCGTGAAGAGGAGTTTAAAAGAAAGTATTTTAATAAGTTTATATGTTTTTACTTCGGAATGGTGTCAATGTGATACCTTAACTAAATTTGGTACTGCGAATTTACACGAAAACGATACCAAACATGGCCTCGTAGCTTTACTGTTGTAGAAGTCAAAATAAAATTGAGAGCCCTTCTTTTCAAATTTTCAAATTCTTATTACTTGGCCAAACTTGTGTAGAAGGAAAAGGTAAAATAAAAGTCTTCGGCAGGAATATAAGACACAAATATATTTTTTTTTGCGTTACTATTTCATTCATCAAATATAAACATACCTTGATTATACTATTCTAGTGAGATCCTCATAGATAAACAAAAACATTTACTTAAAAAATTACAAGGTCGAAATGTCACGGAACTTGTGAGAGTAATATGTGAAAAATAAAAACTTTTATGACAAAAAAAATCTGGACACAATTTAAGAATCACCCAATTGCGTCGAGGAATCATCTGTATTTTTGCTTGTTTCATTACCTCCTCGCTTCTTTTTTGTCCTTTGTATTCTGTAGCAATTTGTTAGATCTGAAAATAAAGATAACTTGCGTCGTCACGGATGTCGATTTATAGGTTTTAGGGAGTGCAGAATTCGAAAACGATGATCATTTTATAATCCAAGATGGCGGCTACGTATTTTTTTATAAAAGTGGAATCCAAAATAGTCATCATTTTCGAAATCTGCGCCCCCTAAAACCTATAAAACGATATCCATGACGACTTTTATGACATAGTGCATGGCCGCCATCTTGGAATCCAAAATGGTCATCATTTTCGAAATCTGCGCCCCCTAAAACCTATAAAACGACACCCATGACGACTTTTATGGCATAGTGCATGGCCGCCATTTTGGATTCCAAAATGGTCATCATTTTCAAAATTGGGGCCCCCTAAAACGTATAAAACGACATCCATGACGACTTTTATGACACAGTGCATGGCCGCCATTTCGGATTCCAAAATGGTCATTATTTTCGAAATCGGCACTCCCTAAAACCTATATATCGACACCCATCTCGACTTTTATGACAAAGTGTTTTGCTACCATCTGCATGCAAGACATTTCTATTATTTTTACGTACAAAAATGGCCCCCTGTCAACTTTCAATCGAGATTTAATCGATAATTTATTCGATTAATATTCAGATTAATTCAATTTCAATCTATGTTAGGTCGACTAAACTAATCGCGATTAAAATTTGAGAATTAACTTTTTTTATTCCATTAATTAGTCGAATAAACAGTTAATCGATTAATGCCCATCTCTGACCACGGCATTTTTACACTTTGAGAATATCTGAAAACAAATCAACACAAGGAGCCATTTTGCAAATCCAGTAACATACCAGTAACTTTGTTATTACTTTTGACAGCGCGTGTCATGTGTCAACACAGAGTCGACACAAAGTCGAAACATTGCAACTACTTTGTGACTGCAATATTTCTCAGCCTTAAACCATATTTATACATCATAATTAACAAGTTTCGTAGTATGTAAAGCGTTATTTCTGTTATTTAAGTATAGTATACGCATCGAAGTACTAAAAATGCTTCAAATAATATAGTTATGAACACAGGCACTGAGAAGTAAACAATTTCATTTCCGGCTAAACTAAAACAATGTGGTGGCGCGTTGATTATATTACACTTAGTTTATCAAATCACTCGAGCAGTTTAATTCCCCATAATAATTTAAGTGATATTGTAATATAAATGCAAACAATATATAATTACGTCTTGTAATCCGTTTTAGAGATGGCGTATTAATGTCACTTATTTTTATTTAAGTATTTTTCCATCTGACAGTTTCCATTTTTTTTTTTTTAGAAATTTAATTCAGGCAACAAGGCCCATATTACAAATACCTTACAGACTAACATACATATGTATTTTATTAACTTAAAACTAAACACTATTTAGTCGACAAAACGGCGTGGCTCCGTTGCATCGGCTGCTCTTGTGTCGGATTCGGCAGTTTGCCCCGGAACCTCCGAAACACGACACCTTTCGGCCAGAAGTCGACGCACTCGATGGTTCCCTGCAGCGGTCGCGGCACGCGCACCACAAAAGAGTTGAACAGACAGTTGAAGATTTGACAGGAACAAAATGAACGAATGAACGAATGATTTTGGCATAAAGTAGTCGCAAACCCGAAACAATGTGTGCACACGGCGACCACACTTTATGTCACTTTGTGTCATGTGTCGACCCTTCCCCATTTCTGGTAACTGTGTCGACACGGCGACGACTCTGCGACTGGAATTGTGACCGAAACAGACGGTGTCGACACAAGATGTGTCAACACCGCGTCGTAACGGCGACTGGAAATGGTTGTATGGGTGCCATCTTTCGAGAGAAGATAAAATTGTTAGAACGCCATTTGACTTTGATCCTTATGCTTTCACTGATATGTGTTAACTTATTAAATATTAATAATAACGCAATCAAATGGTCAAAGTCAAATGGCGTTCTAACAGTTTTAATCTTCTGTCGAAAGATGGCAGTAAATGTACTATAGCTACATAATTTACCATGACAGTAACTGCCTATTTCAAATTCTCTTTGCTACTTCGTAATATTGTGTCGAAATAAAAAAACAGAGTGTAGAAAAAATATGATAGTTTATTGTTAATCAGGATAGCCCGGAATTTTCACGGCAAAACAAAAGACTATCGCAATCTTGCTAGAGTTAGAAACATTTTTTTATCGATGTCGATAGTTGGGTAATAGAAGAATAAGTTTTTGGCGAAAATTTCATTTTTGGTACAAGCTTTTATCGATGACTGTACTTTTCTTACGACAGACAACTAATACTCATCGAGACAATTCTAAAAACCCCTAACACAATTAGGTTGCGTTGTTTCATCACAGAGTTCCTATGGCCACCTCCTGTCTCCATCATCAGATCAGCTCGATGGTACCATAATATTGCATTGTCATCCGATTTAATACATGCATGCAAAATTTCAGCTCAATCGGAAACCGGGAAGTGGATCAAATTTAACTTGCAAGATTTGATTACAGACCGACAGACAGACAACGGTCAGGTGAAACTAAATAAAAGCTTGTAAAAAGAAGGTCAACCAAATAAAAACAATATTTCAACAAAATAAAATTGTGAGGTTTGTATAAAATTATATAGAAACAGATAGAGATACAGTCATAATGTAATAGTATACATAAATGGCTTTATAGTGATAAATTAAACTGTTTACTCCCAGAGAAGGTTGAGAAATTAATGATTATTAACTTCTAATACTCCTATCAATATCACAAACCAAATTTATAATGTCATTTACTGCTATGTGTACTCATGTAGATTTCGAAGAAGAAATTGTATCTGATTCTATATAATTTTTAAAAACCTCACGTAAATTTGTTTATATATATTTTTTTAATTAATTTAGCTACCAAGTAAACAGTGTTATTGTTAAGTACCTAATGTGAAAAAAAATCACGACTGAATAATATAAAGTAATAAGTAGTACACTGTACCTGTTACTGTGGTTCTCGGAGGAGCCTCACCCCTAGGGAACGCGTCCCCAGGTGGCGGATAGGGGGTGCTGTAGGATGTTCTGTACACCTGCAGGGTTGGAGGGAAATTAAATACCTCCCGCGGACCAACAGGCCCCTTGCCTATGGTTACAGGTGAAGCCGACGCTTCTCCTTCCGCCACTGAGCTTCTCCTGGGCCAGTGGGATCCATAAAGGATTCCCCCTGGGTCATCAAAAAAAATAAGGTACAGGCAGCAGCGGCGGAGAAGGCAGGCTTCGGTACGGCAATGCTGGCGGAAGACGCGACGGATCTGGAATACCGTAATAGGACGCAAGTAGAGTCCAACTTGAAAAGCGGCAGTTATTGCAACAAATTCAGCTCCCCACGTATCGACCTGTTCGTTCCTGAGGATCAAGCTGGAGGCGTCGAGTGAGGGACGTGGATGCTGGGCAAGTCTGCGTTCCTTAAACTGTGTCCCAGGCGATACAGCGCTTGTGAAGAGGTCACTTCACCCGTGCCATGCACGGAAAACAACATGATGATGATACAATGTATATTTTGTTTAATATGTACACTTATGTATTTTTATGGTGCTCCCATATTAGTGGTATAAACAATATAAAGTGTTATATAATGTTTTAAAACACGAAAACATTCACTGAAACTTTTATAACATTTGTTACAACTTGTTGGATGTTTTAAATGCTCTCGGTAATAATGCATTACTTCTTGTACAGTCGCCCACACTGTTAACTGTACATCAGTAGACCTTATGACTTTTGTAATAAGGTCCACTGATGTATAGCCAGGAGTGTTGATGTGTGTACTATCAAATATAAATTGTAACGTATGTATAACAGTTGTTTTATAGCTTTATCACAAATTGTAGCAAACGCTGGTGGCCTAAAGGTAAGAGCGCGCAACTTGCAATCCGGAGGCCGTGGATTCAAACCCCGGCTCGTACCAGTGAGTTTTTCGGAACTTATGTACGAAATATCATTTGATATTTACTATTTACCAGTCGCTTTTCGGTAAAGGAAAACATCGTGAGGAAACCGGACTAATCCCAATAAGGCCTAGTTTGCCGTCTGGATTGGAAGGTCAGATGGCAGTCGTTTTCGTAAAAACTAGTGTCTACGTCAATTCCTGGGATTAGTTGTCAAGCGGACCCCACGCTCACATGAGCCGTGGCAAAAGGCCGGGACAACGCGAGGAAGATAATGATCCCAAATTGTAACAAAAGTTATATTTATGGTTAACATGTTATACCTACAACAATTTGCAACAAGTTTTCGCCAGTGTTGGTGCGCTTATAATTTACTTCTTTCCGATATCGGATCGGACTTTGTCAAAAGCCTCTACGTTTGTGTCGTAAGTATGTTTCACCGTAGCATCTAACCCCGTGACGTCAGAGGGTGAAGGCCAAAGGGGAGATTTTGTTTATGCCTATATCTTCTACAAACACACAGTTTTTTGCTTATTAACTATTAGGTATTTGCACCAAAATTGCATATAAAATTGTGAATATCACTAAAAAAACTGTGGGTCAAAGATGAAATTGAAACCCCACACGAGAAAAAAGATCTACTCAGTTTCTTGTCGCCCGTGAATGCAGTTGGTTCTTTCAGTAAAGTGGAAAATTAATATCAGGTAAGTTTTTATTGAGATATTAGGGATTATCAGGCAAAGCTCTGCGTAGGTGGCACCTTTGTGGCACATACAGTAAACAAACCTAATTGACACATCACACGTCACGTCAATCACATGGCCTACCGCGAAACAAGAAAATAGAAATTTTGTTATCTAATCTCTCTATCACTCTTGCATATTCGAGCGATAAAGAGGCAGAATATAACTAAATTTCGATTTTCGCGTTTATCGGTAGGCCCTTGTTAACAAACCGCCTTGATGCATCAATCTCATATTTTATTGTCTGTGAAAACTTGTCAAAAACAATTGTGTCAACAAACACAGGCTAATACTTATATAAATTTTGAAAAAAAAAACGCCCGCAAATGAAAAATGGATGGGGGGAGGTTTGTTTTTTTTTACTGCAGCAAAATGTGTACCAAATGAAAGCTAGTGAAAAGACTACTAGAAAAATATATGTCACCAGTCGAGTTTTTTTTTGTTTGATTTAATAGTTGCAGTTTAATGTAACAGAAAATTATACTTTTTTTCAACTTTTCAACTTTTTCTTATTTATTATTTATTTGTTGATATTTTATTTTTTAACCGACTTCCATTTCATAGAAGGAGGAGGTTCTGTATTCGGTTGTGGCTATGTTTTTTTTTTTATTCATTTGGAGATCCAACAGCTATGACAATAATATAGAAATTGTAATAGATACAAGAAGCCAATTATAGGAACTCACAGTCACAGAACACACTTTTACGTAATTGGGTCAAACAGATCACTGTGTTATGTCTTTCCTGTAGACATACTAGTGTGTTATCGCGAACAGTACATTTTTCTCTCCTGTGGGCAATAGTTAACAGCTTGTGGGCATGTAAGCAATGATTTTATCATAGTTCTCTAAATAAAAGGAGGACCTTTTCATGTGGATAAGGGTTAAATAAGAAAATTAACCTTTATAGCCCTTAACTCTTGTGTATGTCTACAGGAAAGACATAACACAGTGATCTGTTTGACCCAATTATCTTAGCAGTAGGTAATAAATAATAGCAATAGTCTAATAGTAAATATAAATGTATAAACAGATGAGTATATATATAGTTGATACTGGTCTAAGGGCAATGTCATATTTCTATCATCCGTGTTAAACTATAAAAATTGTTGCCATAAATGTTGCATTGTATATGTTTAGTTCTATATGTAAGCGATCAGACCTTCGGTATAATTTTTTTTAACTTGTGTATACTCCCCAACCAACCTTTGCTGCACTGCTAGAACTCCTCCTCCTCAGTCGTTCACTCTTGACAGAGTGCAGGTCGTGGTTGTATGATGAGACGTATCTATCGTGGATAACGCAGCCCTCGCAATGCGCCTCCACTTGCCACGGTCTTCAGCGTTACGGGAACATTGGACTATGGTGGTTTGTGTCGCAGATTTGATCAGGTCTGTCCAGCGCGTAGGTGACCGACCTCGTGACCGCTTGCCTTCCACTCGTCCCTGGACAACGAGACGTTCCATGGAGTTTTGGTTTCGTGTAACGTGCCCGAAGTATTTGAGGATTCGTATTTGAACAGTCGACGATAATCTCTCCTTCACTTTGAGTAGCCACCACCACCACTGCTAGAACTAGCGGTGGTTTAATCCCTGATCCCTATAAGACAGGTTTACCTAGTTTAGGGCTCAGGACACTATTCCTAGGCTGTCTAACACTTTTAAAAATGTAATAACCCTCTACTATGTAATAAGCTGCATTTTTTGATACCTAAATAAATCATTTTTCATTTTCATTTTTCATTTTCATTTTTCATTTTTCATTTTCATTTTCATTTTTCATTTTCATTTTTCATTTTCATTTTTCATTTTCATTTTTCATTTTCATTTTTCATTTTCATTTTTCATTTTCATTTTTCATTTTCATTTTTCATTTTCATTTTTCATTTTCACACATTTTGTAAAGAGTGGTGGGAGTGTGCATCGGATAGGACCAAATGGCGGGTAAGAGGGGAGACCTTTGCCCAGCAGTGGGACACTCCTATAGGCTAATAAAAAAAAAAAAAAAAAAAAAACATTTTTCATTTTCACAGGTAGTGACATAATACTAAACTAACAGGTACTACTTGTACTAAGGTTACGCACTATCGCAACCACATATGTGAACAAAGCCAGTACAAATTATATCTACTTAGTAAGTATATAAGGTGCTACTTTATTAGTTGCAGATATTTATACAGCTGATAGTACTCGGTTCCTGGAGTATATTTAAGTATGAGACATTATAGCTTTTACGGTGTTTTTTTGGAGAAAACAGGAAACAAATTTTCTACATAAAACACCCTGTTAATGTGATTATTAAATGTAAACTTATTGAACAGATTCTAGTACCTCTTTTACCTCACCTAACTGTCTAGCCACTTCATCCTATAACCTTTTGCAGTTTTCCCGCCGAAACATAATGAAATTTAATTTTTTGTTCGGTAAATTAAAACGAAAAAAAAATCTCAATTTCTATTTAAAGTTAATTGTTTTAAAGTAAAGTATCATCTGTTAAAATATCTGCAACTAATAAAGTTGCACCTTATATATCTAGTTAATTACCGTAAACGGGGTGAGTAGGTTTCAGGCTACTGCTACAAAAATAATGTATTCCAATTTTAAATGGAGCTATAGTAAAACGCATAATAAAAAAAATCAATCCAATAATCTTCCAAAATCACCTTTGTATGAAAACCACTCTCACCCCAAATACGAGGCACTACGGGGTGAGGTGGGTTTTCCTCTTTATCGTCAAAGTTATGAAATGGAACTACCCAAAATAAAACTAGTGGCTCTGTGAGCTGTAGACCTCGCGAGCATATCTTATTGGGCACGATGAAAATATAGTAAATAAAAAAAAAAAATACGAAAAGTGTAAAAAAAATACAAAAAGTTATATCCCAGCATATAATTACTGGGGATCGAACCCAGACCTTCTGTGCAAACAAAAAAAGCGAACGTTTGCAAAATACGCCATGATGGTTCGTTTACAAAACAAAAACAAATTTATCGAATGAATGAATTCGGTTACAAAATTTCACGAGAATCAAAGCAAAATTCCCGAGTCAAAACGTAGACCTTCGCTACGCTTCGGTCAAAAAACTAAAATACAAACGTCCGGAACACTTATTATATACACCATTCAGTTTTCATATGTAAAAATAAAATGTTATCGAGGTTTGAATTTCAGTTTCGACCCTACTCACCCCATTTTACGGTATTTTTTAACAATATCTAAAGGATATCCACAGTCACTTGGTATGAATTTTGGACTAATCCATCCAGCCATTTTCAATTTATATCAGTTCGAAGTCAACTGTGGAGTGTGAAATTTTTGAACGTTTTCTAATAATTTGTTAGACCAAGTATTGAAAATGTTACAGTATGTATATGTAATATATTTGTGATCTACTCACAACGCCCTTTCATTTGGTACTTCACATGGTATGTTTAAACGAAAATAAAAAAATGTTTGTACTGCCGACTTTATGACGTCACAGCAACTACCCCCACCACTTTAGCGCTTGTCATCTCATATATTTTTGGGGTCAGGGCATTACACTGAATGCATCGATACCATATTCACCCATATCCGACGCGACATGAGCGAAAATCGATTTCTAGAAGACTTTTCTTTCGTTGGCCGGTCTACTATAAGTCATAGTCGTAAGTACCAACAAAAATGATCTCAGTTGGTCCTTAAATAAATGATAATTGAATTACCTTTCGACATTAAATATGAAATAGTTTTTGAATACAGAAGAGATTTAAAAATACTGTCGGACTATACACCAAGAAATGTAATCGGTGATCAGTACGGCTACCACCAGTGTCCAATGTCAAAACATTGACAGATTAACTCGCGTCTACGTAAATTACTTTCTATACATCTCGCTTGCACTAATATGCGAGTACGAGCGAGATGCATAGAAAGTAAGTTACTTAAACGTGAGTGAATATGTCAATGTTAAAACTGGTGGTAGTGCTTCTGGAACCGATTTTTCTAATTCAGCCATCGATGGCGATCACATTTAACTATGGGACCAACCTCGAAATCACAAAAAAAAATTGGCCTGTTTCATACATTTGGGCTGGTCCGATGTTGATATTTTCTATGAGAGAGTTTATTTTTTTTCGCGATTTCGCGGTTGGTTTCATAGTTAAATGTGATCGCCATCGCTGACTGAATTAGAAAAATTGGTTCCTGATCACCGATTAAAAATCATCGTGTATAGAGTTAACCAGCTGAGCTAGATGGCGCTATATTGTGCCATATGTTTTGTCGTAACCGTTAACTGAATTGCCAAACATCAAGTATTGACAATTAGAGTCACTGTATAATCTAAGAGTCCGTGTAGCGCCATCTACATTAGCTGTAAAATTCTAAGCATATTTTTTTTTAGTTTTACACATCTAAATAACATCTTTGGATCGAATTGTAGTCGTAGACTCCTCAAGGACAATTATTTTCACCTCGGGTTTGTTTTAGAATAGAATAGAATAGTTTTTTATTCGTAAACACACAGACAATTTGCATAGGTACATAGAAAAAACATAGTGAAAAATAAAGTGTCACGAAATGGCCCCATCTCAGCATGTTGCTGGTGACTTCCAGCGCTGATCTTCCGATGAGACCATGAAGTGAGAAATAATCACGCAAGGTAACAGACAAAAAAAAACATAAAATAAGCCGATATAGTATTTTATACAATCGTGATATAATAGAGAGCTTTTCAGTCGAGTACCGTGTTTAGACAACGAAGCTTGCTGAGTTGTCTAAGTAAGGTACGAGATTGAAAAGCTTGATTATATCACTATTGTATACAAGACTTTTTCTACGCATCAACAAAAATAATACTTTAAACTAGTAGAATCATACAAACAAACCAAACCAAAAGCTAAAATACGCGAGTAGCCGCGATACCTTCATACTGGTACGCGCCCCGGCGGGCTGGTCAACGACACCTTCTCGTAACTCATGAGGCCCTGGTACTTGCTCCGCGCTAAATTCAATTTTTAGACAGTTGTTTTCTCGATTTCGGCCACCGTAGCCTATGGAGACTAACAAGCAACGCTAAGTGGTTTTCGTAGTCTATGGATGTTGCTATATTAAGGGTGTCACATGTGCGGTTCTGACTTATGAAGCAATTGTTTCAACTATACAACCTACATTAAATAATTATTTTGAGCTATGGTTTTGTTTCGTCCTCTTGATCGCGGCGAGCTGTGATTGGTCAATTTCATTATAGTTGACTAAACTGTATCGAAATGACTCGTATTCATTTGTGAATACGAGTACATTATAAATGGGTCAATTTCACCAAACGAGCATTTTTGTCTAATTCCCATGGAATTTTGAAATACCAACATTACCCAAAAAAAATTATGCTGATAATTTGATAAAAAATATAATAAACTTTAATTTTCTTATTGGGTAAAAATATTCATAAAACTATAAAAGTTATTTCAATTTAAAATTTTGGTCAGGGCACGGGAATTAGTGTGTCCATGGGAATTAGATTTTACTAGCACGGAAATTAGAACATGGCCCAGGAATTGTTTTCTTAACTTATTTTGGTAGTTAAAACTATTATTTATGTATATTTTAATCTACAATAATATACTGCAACCATACTGAAGCGGCATCGAACATATTTACCTTCTTTAATTTTAGTTTCGGACGACAAATCTACGAAAGTATGATACACTAAAAACTACGTATTTGACTAATCGTTTCCTTTATTTTAATGGCAACTAATCTCTCTTTCTTAGTAAAATGTACATATTTCAAAACAATACTTTGAGTAGTTGCGTAAACTTGTCCGCCTTACATACAAAACTATTCATTAAAAAGTGTCATTATGTATCTGCATGTAGATAGGTACAAGGTGTATGATCTGGTATATGACCGTATAGGAAATGATACTAAGAAATAAATAGGGGCACAGTGAGAAGAAGTTATTGTGTAAGTTAATCTGAAGAAATCGAATATGCTGCCTTCATAAATTCATAACACAAAAAATTGTTTGACCACATATGAGGTAAGGTGGGGTAAACTATCTCCATGCCAAATATCATCAAGATGATATTGGTTCAGCGGTTTAAGCGTGACAAGATAACAGACAGACAGACAGAGATACTTTCGCATTTATAATATAGTAAGAATAGGATATATTTAATTATTCTTGTATTAGAAAAGCTAATTTATAACAACTATGAGGAACTATGAGGGTTTTCTGGGGTGAAAAATCGATCTAGCTAGGTGTTATCTCTGGGAAAACGCGCATTTTTAGTTTTTAGGTAGGTATATGTTTTCCGAGCAAAGCTCGGTCTCCCAGATGTTCAAACTTTATATGGCATACGCTGTCAGCTGTCTAATTTACAAAAAAGAACATTGCAAATTTGATTCATTTTGTTTTATGTAACCTTAGGTACAGGTATTATAATATGTAATAATTCCAAAAATAGTTTTATGTTTATATAATATTTTAATTTTATAATATGATCAATGAATAAGGTAAGGTGGGACAAGACTAACAGTACGAGGATTCCATACGTATTAAAATTGCCCGGGTTATTCGGGTCCACCCTGTGTGTACTATAGTACTTATACTTACTAAAAACCGTTCACAGATTTTTGTGCATTCTTTAAGATTTTCTTAAATGTAAAATACAAAGATATACGTCATATTGTTATTACATATAATATATATTCAATGCCAATATACATATATATATAATAATAATATGACGTAAACATTGCCAATTAACTTACAGTGCCCCCAATAAAAGATTTGTTGACAATATATTCAATACTTCCTAATTCCCGTGCCACTTAATCAGCTGTTTTAGGTAAATATTCCATGGGAATTAGGGCACGGAAATTAGAATTCGTAATAAAAAAATTCGCCAAAAATTTAAATCGTGTTTGACCAAACTGTTATGTTATCGCTAACATAAAGATACATAAAGGGCTCCTAAATATGACAATTGTTATTGAAAAGCTATGTGGGAAATAAAATTTATAAGGGGCATCGAAATTAGAAAAAAATTGTCGCCCACCCGGATTCCGAAATAATTACGCGATTTGCTCGAACACGCCGCGGCTTGACGTACATCCGCTTGCTTTGAGAGACAGCCGAATACTGCCAGTACAGGTGAGGCGGGACACGAGGCGGTTCAAATACAGACGTCGGCTGTCAGAGCCCTTTGAGTTTTGCCGACGAAATTGTACTCGCGCGCTCGGACAAAATTTAAACATCGATCACGAGCTATTTACCACAATGAAGTTAATAGTGTATATGCTCAGTGATAGTAAATATCATCTAGTTTAAGTATTTGATACTAAATTAGTGATACTAATGTACAATTTTTCGTAGGATTTTTCATTATGCTCAAAAGTAGATTCCGGACAGGGCACGGGAGTAGTAATTTGAGCCTTTATGTATTTTTAAGTGTACTCTAAAAACCAATTAATCAGTGAATTCATATGGAACTCGGTGTGAAAGTGTGACTTCTTTATGTCAAAAAAAAATGGTAAGTATTATCTGATGCTAACCCCCGATTTTCATCACGGACAGAAAAAAATTCGTGTTCAGAAATTGACCCAAATAAATTATGAATTCATTATAGTTGAGTTGGGAGCCCATACATTAAAAATACCCAATTGCAGTTTGGTATAAGAAATCTTAATTCAAGAATTACAGTCGACGAGTAGAAAATAGTAGATTGTACAACAAGGGCATAAAGTGACCCATTTTTACCCGAGGCAATTTTTTGGTCTGAGCGAAGCGAAGATCAAAATAGTAGACGAGGGTAAAAATGGACATTTATGCCCTTGTTGTACACTCTGCTTTTCACTTCGATTGCGAGGAAAATATACAAAAAATCAAATATTTTAGGTTATTTTAACGTATTTATTCAAGACTAAAGAAAATTGTTCTTGGGCCGGTCGGAGGCGCGGGGCACGCCGATCGGGAGAGCGCCGTCGGGGGCGCGCCGGCAGGGCTGGCAGTTTGTATGGCAGAATTTGGACTTTATTGCTGAGTCAATAAGGGTCGTAATAGATGATTTTACTTTATGCTCTAGAGCATAAAATGCGATTTTATGTCGTCTACGCACGACATAAAGGTGAACTTTTGAGCATGAGAAGTGAAAAATAAATTACACACAGTTTACATGCGCTACTATTACAAAAAAGAGATACAACATGACGACATAAGTAAATACATGACACTAAGCACTGACTTAATATGACACTAAGTTAAACAGTTTTGACTGTTAGAAATGTCAAGAAAAATATGTGTAAGTATTGTTTATTTAATTGTTTCTAGATGTCATATATGACCTCTTGGCTTTACATGTACGTACCTGCAATAATATATTACACAACGAAGGCCGCAAAAATATCTGACACGATCTTATTGGTCTCTACCAATAAGATGGCTCTCCATAAGAACCTGTTGCACGTGACTGTACCTAACTCCCAGTAACAAAGGTAAAAAGGTAAAGGTTATCTATGGGCCAATATAGTTGCCTGAAAATAAATATTTTCATTTCATTAATTTCAGTTCATATAAAAACGACTTAAGTAGCACCTCATTCATTAATTCATTGCAATAAGGTGAAAATGTGACTTATGAACTCGACTGTACTAAGAATGCAGTAATGATACTTTAATGATCATTTTAATATGTAAGTATGTAAATAGTGGGCGGGTCGCTCTTACTCTCAAACAGAATATTAACACGTAAGGTAGGTGGTAGTAGGTAGGTAAAATTATTGATTTTACTTCATTTACAACTTTTGACGTGAAACATGCAAATTAAGTGAACCTTTTGATTGGTTAACGGACCTGCGAATCTTTTCAACCCTTCCTTTGTATTTACACACCTCAGGGAGGTGCACAGCGACATATTCCGTAAGAATGGTCTATCCTAACGCCACCGGAGTTCTAAAACAGGGTACAGGGACCGTGCGCATTGGAGGGTGTGCCATCTCGTGGCCTGAATCGGAAACATATGTGCACATGTACCTACATTGCCAAAGCAAATGCTACCATCTACCGTTCTCGTCGGTATGTTAACTTGTGCATATTAGGGGGATCCCTTTGTTTCCCATAAACTTATTGTTTCGAATTTCGATAGTCAGAAATTGATATCCATATAATTTATGGACATAAACATCAAAAGTCATATTTTTTGTTAAGTATAACGTTTCATAGTTCTAATGTTAAACATCTATAATATTAAACGCTATAATCACAAAAGTTATAAAATTGATGAGTATAATAACATTCAAAGGCATATCAATAATTATTCAGAAATATTTTAAGGCATATATTTTATCGGACTAATGGTCGTTAATCATATCGTTTCAATGTCATCCCTTTGTTTCCCATAAACTTACTGTTTCGAATTTCGATAGTCAGAAAATGATATCCTCTAATATTCTAATATTTAGTAGCTATAATATTAAACATTATGACTTTCAATAATTATGTCAAACTAACTGACTATGTCAATCTGACTAAAGTGAATTACGTCTAAGAAACCAAATCAATAACATCCGTCATATAAAGAAAAAAGAAATCTGTTTCCTCAGGTAGGTTTGTTAGTTACCTTGTGTCCCTCAGAGCGGAAATAGGAGCTCCGCAAAGCGGGGCTCCGTCGACTCGTTGGCGGGACAAAATGGCTTAATAAGCTACATGAAAAATAAGAAATGACGGGGAAATCAGTAAGCCAAACATAAAAAAATCTGTTTCCTCAGGTAGGTTTGTTAGTTACCTTGTGTCCCTCAGAGCGGAAATAGGAGCCCCGCGAAGCGGGGCTCCGTCGACTCGTTGGCGGGACGAATTGGCTTAATAAGCTACATGAAAAATAAGAAATGGCGGGGAAATCAGTAAGCCAAACAATAAAAAATCTGTTTCCTCAGGTAGGTTCGTTAGTTACCTTGTGTCCCTCAGAGCGGAAATAGGAGCCCCGCGAAGCGGGGCTCCGTCGACTCGTTGGCGGGACAAAATGGCTTAATAAACTACATGTCATGTAAAATAAGAAATGGAGGGGAAATCAGTAAGCAAAATAAAAAATAATCCCCAGGTAGGTAGGCAAGCATGCAATTTGTATTGTTTAATTTTATAACTATTGACAATATGAATAATAATAATCATGATGGAAAACGTTATGGTCTAAAAAAATCGGAACTTAAAATTTAGGGAATGCAATAGACCCCTACTTATCATTATAACCTGCGATAAAAGACCTTACAACGATGATTGTAAGCAAGTTTATTGCCTTCAACATTATGTAATGGTATACCTTCTGGACTTTGAATATTATGAGTAACAAATTTTATGACTAACAATAATAATGACCTGTAAAAATCGGAACTGCAATTTATATTGTTAAAATTTATGACTATTGACAATATGACTAATAAAAATTATGATAGAAAACGTTATGGACTGAAAAAATAGGAATAAAAAATTTATGGGAACCAATAGAGACCCCATATTAGGTTCTGCCATCTTGTGACATCGGAAGCATAAACGACACATTTACACCTCACGCCAAAAATCTGACGGCTCCTATGCTGCCCCCTATAGTTCATGCACGGGGCCTATCGTTCGCAGACGTACTGCTCAGTTAGGTATTGACTTGGTATTGACGTATTGGTTACGTGTTGTATCTGCTTGATAAGAATTAGTTGAATGTGCTGGTGTTTCCAGGAAGTGTCCCGACATCAAGCAGATTCTGCTGCTGGTGCGGCAGAAGAAAGGCAAGACGCCACGCCAGCGCATGGAGGACACGCTCAACGATCCCGTTAGTATTTACTACGCTATGTTTGCACGTCAAGTGCAAAGTCAAAACAAATTTACGTACTATAAACAAACGGACTGTAGGAGTATGACAATTTCCCATCGTAATGTGTACAATTAATTCTCTTAGTTGTTTGAGAAAGTACGCACAATGCGCGGCGGCATTGAGCCTCTCCTGGAAAAGATGACACTCATCGCTGGAGACGCAATCGAGCCAGATCTTGGACTTAGCCCGGCTGATCGTCAGAAGATCATTGAAGAAGCTGACATCATCATACATGGTGCTGCCACTGTCAGGTACTATCTCATGAAATAGGTACTCACTCCTCTGGTAGGTAAATGTCAGACCTCGTTCGTGATTTGAGGCATATACCTTCCAGATAAGATAAGGTGACACTTATAGCAAATGGCCCTGATGGCTGCCAGAGAACCATTGAGGAGACAGACATTATTATTATGTGTCGTTACTTGTTATCTATGAAAAGGAATCTTATTGTCGATGGCGCTTACGCTATTATTAACGATGCTCCGATATAAATGCAATGTCACGCGAGACTGTGCGGCGTAAGCGTCATCGACAATAAGGTCCCTTTTCATAGATAATGCCCCATATATGCTGCTGCTACTGTCAGAAAGCAATACCAGTCCGCAAAGTAACAGACCTTGTTCTAGTCCCAATAACTTTGACCATAAGTCTCTCTTGCAAAAGAGGAGTTTTGAAATACTTATCAAGACCACCACGACCACCACCAGTTGTCTGAAAATAAAGGTTTATCATTACTTCGTTACCATAATTTCTAATCAATATAGTTTGTAATGAGTAACCTAGTGCAGAGATATTTCGAGTCCTTTGAGTGAGAGTGTTGTCGCCTTCTTGAAGACCTATTACTTATGTATTATTAATATTTTTATCTTAGTCATCATAATGTTAGGTACCTACTATGTAGTTAATTAATATCCAAATTATCCTTATTAGATATAATTTGTACTAGCTTTGTTCACATTATGTGGTTGCGATAGTGCGTAACATTAGTATAAGCAGTACCTGTTAGTTTAGTATTATGTCACTACCTGTGAGTTCCTATAATTGGCTTCCTGTATCTACTATAATTTTTATGTTAGTGTCATAGCTGTTGGATCTCCAGATGAGTAACAAAATGAGTGATCATGTTCTAGATTCGACGTGGAACTGAGAAGAGCGGTGTTACTGAACGTACGCGGAACTAAACTCGTATTGGAACTAGGGAAGCAGTGCAAGCGTCTTCTGGTGAGCTCTTTATGCATTGATGATGGCCTAAACATGGACATTAGGTAAATATACGGTAATGGTACCTATATAGCGAAGCGCTGGCCTAGCGGTAAGAGCGTGCGACTTGCAATCTGGAGGTCGCGGGTTCAAACCCCGGCTCGTACCAATGAGTTTTTCGGAACTTATGTACGAAATATCATTTGATATTTACTAGTCGCTTTTCGATTTGCTGAACGCGCGTGGCTGACTCGTATTGTAGCTTGGGAAGCAGTGCAAGCGTCTTCTGGTGAGCTCTTTGTGCATTGATGATGGCGTAGCGTAACCGGACATCGCATGTAGGTAGTATTACGGTGATGGTATGGGGACAAAAATGACCCATTACGAGCTGAACGTGTTTCAGCTTATGTGCACTTCAGCTCGTTCGTGGTGCTCGTGTCGCGGCTGCTAGTAACAGTTGTGAGCGCGGACTTCTAGCAGAAGAGTGTGGTATTTGAAAAGCGGTGTTGCTCCACGTGCGTGGCACACAGACTCGTGTTGGAGCTTGGGAAGCAGTGCAAGCGTCTTCTGGTGAGTTATTTGTGCATTGATGATGGCGTTAACGGACATCGGAGGTGGAATATGATAATAGTATCAGGACAAAAATGAGGTTCAGTGAGTACCGACCCTGTACCGACCAAGTACGTACCTATTGAAAAAGCGACGCGGAAAGATCCTTTTATTAACCGACTTCTAAATCTCAAAAGGAGGAGGTTATCAATTCGGTTGTATGTTTTTTAATTTTTTTTTATGTTTGTTACTCCATATCTTCGTCATTACTGCACCGATTTTGAAAATTATTTTTTTGATTGTATGTATTGTATGCATACAGGTTGGTCCTGTTTTTGTTAAAACCTAGTTCTGATGATGGAATCCATGAGGAATCGAGGGAACTCCTCAAATCTTAAGGGCATACATATAGTGATATTTGTGTTTATATTTACAAATCAAGCATATACATTCATAAAAGTAACATTTGTTGAAGTGGAACTGCTGATGACGATCAGAACGGAACTCTTCAACGACGCATAGTTCACGTTTGGCGATTTGTCCTCTTCGTTACAGTACCGTCTTTACCATAAGGGCACACGGGGCCCGTGCCCAGGGCCCCCATTCTCAGGGGACCCCTAAGAACAGACAGTAACAGTATATTAAATTTGATTACCCATAATAAATAGAAGATCGTAGTACAAAAATGTTAGTTTAATTAGCTTTCTTTACTTTCCAAAAGGGCCCCAAATTCTTGTGTGCCCAGGGGCCCCAGCATAGATTAAGACGGCCCTGCTTCGTTACCTATGTTTGTTAAGCAAGTTAAGTTTTCAAGCCACATTTTTGTCAAGATCGAGTCGAGTCGAGTCGATTATCAGAATGATGGGATCCATGAGGAATCGAGGGAACTTAAAGAATTATCATCGTCATAAGATTATCAATATTTACGAGCCTGGGGGGCGATTTTTGAAATTCGATCGCTCGATTTCGTCACTCGAAAATCGGTGGAAAACGGCGAAATGCTAATTTTTGAAATACGAGCGATACAAATTTGGAATCGAGTGGTATTGACCACTCGTTTTCAATTCTATTAGTAGAATTTAAATGCCTAGTAGCGGAGATATTAGTGAACGAAATGCACGAAATCGAGCGGTCGAATTTCAAAAATCGGCCCCCTGGCTCTTGTCAGTAGAGTAGATGCCAGATTTCGCGGTCCTCGGCCAAGTTCAAGACAATAAGACACCACAACACAACATTTGCTTTTTGTTTTTTTTGTGTATATTTTGCTCTTGGTTTTCTTCTCTCTCTTCTATCTTGCATCCACGCCGCAGTTAACTTTTGTAGGGCAGCACTGTGCAAAACGGTAAGATTAAGTAACTTACCTATTTACTTACTGTTGTACCAGAGGGCTCGGAACCGGTATAGAAATACCTGTTAATATCGTTCCAAAACCGTGATATTATTTCGTTAATTGAAAAACCGGTTAATTGACGGAACGCGAACTAAAAAATTACGTTCTCGCTCCTAACCGGTAAGAACAGGGAACGGAATTTTATGGTTCGCAGGGAACGATAAAATACCGGTTACTCTTGGCTTTCGGAGACTCTCGATTAAATTCGTTGTCATTCGTGAAAGAGAAAGCAATACTTACTCGTTCTATCTCGCTTCGATATTTTCAATTTAACCGGTTAATTTCGTTCCACAAAAACGGAAGGCGAGCGAATTTGGCATAAATCAGTATCTCAAGAGAACTGTTCTTTAACCGGTAACCGCAAACGGAAACGTAATCATTTTCGTTCCCGGGTTAATGAACGAAACCGGTTTGAAAAATAAAACGGTTTCCGAGCCCTGTGTTGTACAGTGTTACAAAAGTTAATTGCGGTATGGATGCACCTTACGATTAAGAATTTATCAATAAACCACACTTTCCACAGCTGTTTATCCACATCTCGACCGCCTACTGCCATCCCCACGAAAAGCTTCTAGAGGAGAAGCCTTACTCTCCCCCCGCAAACCCCCACAAGATCATCCAGATCATGGAATGGATGGACGATGCTACCGCCGCTGCTGTCACGCCTTTGTAAGTAGCTACTGCTAGAAATATCTAGACTTTTCTATAGCCTTACCGTCCCCCTAAAACCCTCACAAGATAATCCAGATTATGGAGTGGATGGACGATGCTACCGTCGCTGCTGTGACGCCTTTGTAAGTAGCTACTGCTAGAAATATCTAGACTTTTCTAGCTTTACCCTCCCTCTAAAACCCTCACGAGATCATCCAGATTATGGAGTGGATGGACGATGCTACCGTCGCTGCTGTGACGCCTTTGTGAGTAGCTACTGCTAGAAATATCTAGACTTTTCTATAGCCTTACCCTCCCCCTAAAACCCTCACGAGATCACCCAGATTATGGAGTGGATGGACGATGCTACCGTCGCTGCTGTGACGCCTTTGTAAGTCAACTGCTGGAAATGTCTAGAAGAAAAGCCGTGCCCTCCCCTCGCAGACCCTCACAAGATCATCCAGATTAAAAAGTGGATGGACGATGAGTAGTTAATAGTTACTTTGTGAGTAGTTACTGCTTGTAATATCTAGAATTTTCTAGCTTCTAGCCTTACCCTCCCCATAAAACCCTAACAATAACCCTAATTATGGAATGGATGGACGGAGTGGATGGACGATGCTACCGTTGCTGCTGTTGAAACGTGGCCGCCCCAGCGAAGCTGTCGACGCATAATATAAACTTCAATCCCACCCACTTTACTCTTCGCAAAACTTCGGTGTTCCGCACGCGATCAGACCAGCTGATTTTGCGGAGGCATTTTAAGTGGAATCGGTCTAATGTTACAACGGTATACGGTCCACGTTTCAGAAGAGTATAAGATATTAGGAAGCACAACAGCCATATATATGGAGATCTGGTTCGAAAAGAATGACAGTATTCTGACAGAGACATTGCACAAACACAGACGTCTCCTGGGAGAGCACCGTGCCCGTGGCGATAAACGGTTTATTGGAATGCTGAACGTTATCTAGGTCCTTTCATTTTTGCAGCTTACTGAAGAAGCAACCGAACTCCTACGCATTCACGAAGGCACTTGGCGAAGCTCTAGTCGTTGAAGCCCTAGACATCATGCCGATTGGAATTCTGCGGCCCTCCATCGGTAAAACATTACTTTATTTCATACCTAAGAAAGATGACCACTAATAGACATACGTCTCCTCTAAAGATCCCCATAATGACCTTCTACTGAAGAATGTCCAATACTAGACATACCAACATCTCCCCCAAAAAATTCCACAATGATGGAATCTTTGATCGCTACTTGTAGTACAATAACCATGAAATAATGAAATACAATTAGTCGTTCAGGTTATGTCTCTGTGGGATAACCTATTCCTCGGACAGTGAGTTTAAGGGCCAATACAGACGGACTGCAACCCGACTGCAATTTGTATTGGAACTGCACGCCTACTGCACTCCAACTGCAACGTCGGCGTGTAGTTCCCATACAAGTTGCAGTCGGCTTGCAGTCCTTCTGTCCTACACCCACTAGGACGTCGCCACAGTCATGCACGGAACGAATAGCATTACATTATACATTGTTAAGCTATGTCAATTCACATGAATACTCGTACATACATTCTCAATATGTTTCAGTTATCCCTATTTACCAAGAGCCACTCCCGGGCTGGACAGACAACATAAATGGACCTACGGGACTGCTTATCGGTAAGCTTCTTAAGTTCCAAATAGAAAATAAAAGTTCATATCCTCCAAAGCGAGGATAAAATACAACTGTCTCATCAGAGCCAAAAAAACGATGGCTAGACGTCGTGAAAACAGATATGAGCGTGAACGGGCTCACACGAGACGATGCCCAGGATAGCGCAAAGTGGAGGAAAGCAAGTAGGAAAGCGGACCCTGGCAAAGGCCGGGATAACGCTAGAGGTAGAAGAAGATGAAGAAAGATAGTCTTTCCGAAAAGCCTTCTTTATGGACAAACGATAATCAACGGCTTATTCGTTTTGACTGACGTTTATGGATTATCAATCCGGAGGTCGCGGGTTCAAACCCTCGCTCGTACTAATCAGTTTTTCGGAACTTATGTACGAAATATCATTTGATATTTACTAGTCGCTTTTCGGTGAAGGAAAACATCGTGAGGAAACCGGACTAATCCCAATAAAGCCTAGTTTACCCTCTGGGTTAGAACGTCAGATGGCAGTCGCTTCGCCAATTCTCGGGGTTTGTTGTCAAGCGGACCCCAGGCTCCCATGAGCCGTGGCAAAATGCCGGGATAACGCGAGGAAAATTACTGACGTTTATGGATAACGCCTTTAGTTAGACTTTGTCAATACATCTTTTACATAACATCAACGAATTTTTGGCTACGCTGAGACGTATAGTCTGTCAAGCAGGATATGTCAGTAGCAATGTAAAGCAAACTAAAGTATGGTATCCATAGGAAACGAACCAACAGCAAAGTACAATACTTAAGTAGGTCCTATACTCTTACTTTTTGATGTACATACATCGAACAACGATGAAATGTAAACAAAACAATTTCACAGATAATATATAAATGACACGCGACGTACATTCAAACGTAGTGTTACTAACCCGAGATTTTTCAAATTTGCTGCCCTTTTCTACAGACAAGATTTGCTTGACCAAGTATATTTCCAGGGGCCGGCAAGGGCGTCATCAGGACTATGTACTGCAAGAGTAACAGCTACGCTGATTATCTGCCTGTCGACGTTTTCATCAACGGCATCATGATTTGGTGCTGGGTGTTCATCGAGCAGGGGTGAGCCACAAATAAACTTACCAGGTCTCGAACCCGGGACCTCCTGGTTTGTAGGCAGGGTCACTATCTACTAGGATAGGAGGTTGTCAATCATTATCATTAAAAAAATCGGCCAAGAGCATGTCGGGCCATTCTCAGTGTAGGGTTTCGTAGTTACCATTCTGTCAAAATAGGCCAAACGGGGGCTATTAGTAAGTATCATACGTACATTACAAGCATGAGGGAGTACCTTTGCAGCGCTTTGTATGTCTTTTGACATTGGAAATGTCTTTTCGTTCGCTCCAGTATACGGTTCGATTTCACGAAAAAGTGCGATCCCCTTATATCTCGGAAAGTTGTGAAGATATGATATTAAAAAATAGGCTCAAAAGACGCATAATCACGAGAGCTGTAAGGTGCAAAAATAATTATTCGAGAAAGTCAAAAACAAAAAAAGTTATGGTCGAAATAGTGAAAATAAAATTCAATTTTTTCCGAATTTTTGATTTTGGTGCTCGATAATTTGGAAACGAAGAATGATATCAAAAATTTGAGAAAAACGGCTCTGGACAATTTAGTCAGCTACAATTTGAGCCTAAAACAAAGACGATCGGGTTAAGGGTTTGCCCTGTAGCTTAACCTTAAAATAGTCAAAAAGTCAGAACGACATTTTTCACAGGACATTTATGACTTCATGTTTCGCAGAGATCGTTATCGGTGTTTGTTGTGAATTATCGGGATTATGACGGCAGAATAACACTTGCACTGCGTGGGCTTTCAAAATCGCTGCAGATTTTTCTTGGTCTAACTCTATCTATCCTGTTTGAGACGGGCGTAGGGAGAGGGAGAGGGAGAGGGAGAGGGAGAGGGAGAGGGAGAGGGAGAGGGAGAGGGAGAGGGAGAGGGAGAGGGAGAGGGAGAGGGAGAGGGAGAGGGAGAGGGAGAGGGAGAGGGAGAGGGAGAGGGAGAGGGAGAGGGAGAGGGAGAGGGAGAGGGAGAGGGAGAGGGAGAGGGAGAGGGAGAGGGAGAGGGAGAGGGAGAGGGAGAGGGAGAGGGAGAGGGAGAGGGAGAGGGAGAGGGAGAGGGAGAGGGAGAGGGAGAGGGAGAGGGAGAGGGAGAGGGAGAGGGAGAGGGAGAGGGAGAGGGAGAGGGAGAGGGAGAGGGAGAGGGAGAGGGAGAGGGAGAGGGAGAGGGAGAGGGAGAGGGAGAGGGAGAGGGAGAGGGAGAGGGAGAGGGAGAGGGAGAGGGAGAGGGAGAGGGAGTGGGAGAGGGAGAGGGAGAGGGAGAGGGAGAGGGAGAGGGAGAGGGAGAGGGAGAGGGAGAGGGAGAGGGATGCAACATAGACAAACGCTGTTATGGTCATCTCTCGTCGCGTCAAACTGCTGTCAAGAAAATTTCATATCTTGCAGCAAATGGGCCGCTGCCGATCACCACTTCTCGAGTTGACTACGGATTTGCCGTGTAATAATTTTCTTGTACTTTGAACATTAATATATCCTGCTTATTAATCGAAAAATGAAATATGTACCTATACTTATGCGCCACGGCGACAATTATTCAAACTTGGATACGCGTGTGGAAATTTTGCAATTTGTTTGTTCACATGCGTTATGTCCAGGATACTTGTGTTAGTCTAAGAATAAAATAATTATCATTCAACGTTGTAGTTTTATTTTGTAACTTTTTCCTTATCCAGACTTTCTCGTCGCTCAGCGACAATATTTTTTCGAATTCCGTAGATTCATTTCCAATGTGCTCGATAGTCGTGTGAGGCACGAAATCTGTGAATTTTTACTAAGAAGAGAAGATTTTTTGCAATAACTCAAAAACGACGACCGATCATGCTCAACTGTAGCAGTTTTCGTTGAAAGTACCTATTTACTGAACTTTAGTTTCACGATTTTTTTCATATTTTTTGGACCCATGGATCAAAAGTTAGAGGGGGAGGACACATATAAATGGACCCTTCAAATGTTTGGAGACCCTTCTTCGCTTTGAAAGATCTATCCAACGATACCCCACACTATTGGGTAAAAAAAAAAAAAAAACAACGGGTTGCACTCCGGAAGTGCCGGCAGAAGTGAAAACTCAATGAATGTCTGCATCACTATGTATAATTGAGGTTAACGCCATCTAGCGCTGTTTCGTCGCATTACTTGAAACCCCTAAGCACATCACTGTTAGTACTCGAGTTATATTAGTACCAGTTAGAGGGAAACTCACTAGATGGCATTTAAATCAATAAAGAAAAACTCAATGACATTGTAACAGTTTTTATCAGGTCACGTGTGACGGACAAGTGACGTCACGTCTTACGAATCTTACCTGTCGCGAGTTTAACATTTTTTCTCCATAACAAAAAGTGCACAGCGCCGCTAAAGATGTTTTCATAAAATAAAACATTTTGTATGTGAGGTCCCCTAAAAAAAATGTTTATAGTTTTTATTTTACCGTTCTATCGCAATGCACGATTTATGTATCCATGCCAAATTGCAACTTTCTAGTACTAACGATCTCGCCTCGAAAGACCTCGAGAGAAAGCCTCGGACAGACGGACAGACAGACGGACATGGCTAAAAGGGTTTCTAGGTGACTATGATACCCTAAAAAGTGGATTTACTACTACATAATTTAACCTCTTTTTTCAGTGTCCATCATATAAAAGTCATCCACTTAACATCATCAGCGGAGGTCAAAGTCACATGGGAGGAGATGATAGAAGCTGGCAGAGAAATCATCTTGAACAGAGTGCCGCTCAACGGAGTTGCCTGGTAAGCGATCATAGCAGCCTATGGACGCTTCCAAAGCCTACACTTGGGGACAAATACCCAGCGACACGTATTAGCGACATATCAGGCTAAGGGCCACTTGCACCATCCCACTTACCCGGGGTTAACCCGTTAAACCGTTAACCCCGTGTCAAATTGTACTGGTACCTACAGTAACTCCAGGTTTAACCGGTTAACCCCGGCTTAGTGGGATGGTGCTAATAGCGCTAAAACGACTAGTTCGCGAAACTTCGTCTCACATATCTACATCTACGACATCTATGACACACAATTATGATTATCCGAACTAAGGATGACTCACGCTAAACCGGGCCGGGGCAGGGCCGGAGCTTCCGGCGCTTAGTATTCTATGGAAAGCACCCTTGATCACCGACAGCCGTCATAGAAAAGGACATGTCGGACGCCTCGGCCCGGGCACGCCCCGCGTGAGTCATCCTGTAGTCTCGGTCTCAGTTCAGATAATCGAGGTCCTACTGTACCTATGCCTGCGTTCGAAATGTGGTGCTGGAGGCAAATGCTACGAATACCGTGGACGGCAAAACGCACAAATGTGTCTATTCTCTCAAGACTCGGCTGTCCACCATATGTCTGCAACGCATACTGTCATATTTCGGTCACATCATGCGAAGAGAGGATAGCAATCTGGAAAAATTGGTCATTGTCATACCGAAGCCAAGAGAACACGAGGCCGATCGCCAACACGTTGGTCTGACCAAATAAAGGAAGCCATCGCCTCTTCCAAGCTACATCAAGTAGTGAGGGCTACTTTGGATCGCAACCGATGGAGACAGATTGTTTATTTGAGGGGTTCCAGTGACCACGATCCTCAGTAATGAAGGACCGACCAGAGAGAGAGACTGTACCTATACTGTTGAAATGAAATTTATTTCAATCAGGTATCCCGGCGGATCGATGAAGCACTCCCGTCTGTACCACAACATTTGTGTGCTGCTGTTCCACTGGCTGCCCGCCATCTTGGTCGACTGCTTGCTTTGGTGTCTCCGCTACGAACCTGTGTAAGTACCTACATCATCATCTTCCTCGCGTTGTCCTGGCATTTTGCCACGGCTCATGGGACCCTGAGATCCGCTTGACAACTAATCCCCAGAATCAGCGTAGGCACTAGTTTTTACGAAGCGACTGCTATCTGACCTTCCAACCCAGAAGGTAATCTAGGCCTTATTGGGATTAGTCTGGTTTCCTCACGATGTTTTCGTTCACCGAATAGCGACTGGTAAAATATCAAATGATATGTCGTACATAAGTTCCGAAAAACTCATTGGTACGAGCCGGGGTGTGAACCCGCGACCTCCGGATTGAAAGTCGCACGCTCTTACCGCTAGGCCACCAGCGCTTTTAACCTGTGTAATTACCTACGTCATACCTACGTACATTTGAAATATATGTGGCTTTCATCTATATAAGGATTTTTCCATTATATCACCCGTCTTTTGTGTGGCAGGCTAAAAAATTATAGGAGAGGGCTCGTTGACACTGCCAATTATGTAAAACAAGGGAAAGGAAAATTTTAAAACGCCCTGTATCAAAAAGGCCCTCTAAGCCAAAACCCATACAATCTGGCCCGCAAGAAAACGAAGGCCGTTTTATTAGTGGAAAATCTTTTTGAATCAAGTCCAATTGCTCACTTACTTTTTATTATTCTTGTAACCCCTTGAATTCCCCCCTCCCTTTGGACTTCATGAAAAGTTTCTTTAATTCTACAAGAGTTTAAAATCCGTTTTGAACATGTTCTTTTAAAATTACAGTGGGGCTAAGAAGGTTATGACTTAATTAATTGATTTAATCCACAGCCTGTGCCGGGTTCAGCGTCGCGTGACTAAAGGCTTCGAGGTCTTCGAATTCTACACCAACAACCAGTGGGACTTCCATTCAGACATCGGTCAGCAGTACAGAAACGATCTGAACCCACGGGAAAGGCTAGAGTACAAAGTAGATGCCAGTGGTAAGTAGCCTGGCCAGTTGCACCAACCACATTTCACAGACTGATCAACGTCAGCCGGCGCCCCCCGGCGCTTTACTATGAAACTTTCCATTCATGAAAATTTAGCGAACTCTTTAACGATACGAACAGTTTCGTGCAACCGACCCTTAGAGCATTTATAGACCGACCGCTTAAATGAGTCCTCGCCTGCGCAGTACGGCGTAGGACGACGTGCGGGTGGCGGGGAAGGTGCGGGCGCCCTACGCCTGCCGCCCGCACCTTCCCCGCCACCCGCACGTCGTCCTACCCCGTCGTGCCGCCCGCACCTTCCCCGCCACCCGCACGTCGTCCTATCGCGTCGAGCCGCCCGCACCTTCCCCGCCACCCGCACGTCGTCCTACCCCGTCGTGCCGCCCGCACCTTCCCCGCCACCCGCACGCCGTCCTACCCCGTCGTGCCGCCCGCACCTTCCCCGCCACCCGCATGTCGTCCTACCCCGTCGTGCCGCCCGCACCTTCCCCGCCACCCGCACATCGTCCTACCGCGTCGAGCCGCCCGCACCTTCCCCGCCACCCGCACGTCGTCCTACCCCGTCGTGCCGCCCGCACCTTCCCCGCCACCCGCACGTCGTCCTACCCCGTCGTGCCGCCCGCACCTTCCCCGCCACCCGGACGTCGTCCTACCCCGTCGTGCCGCCCGCACCTTCCCCGCCACCCGCACGTCGTCCTACCCCGTCGCCCCCGTACTGCGCAGGCGAGAACTCATTTAGAGTCGGTCCATAAAAAGTCTGCAGCGGATTTGATAGCCCACGCAGTGCAAGTGTCTTTTATACGTCATAATTTCATAGAAGTTTGACGTTTAAAATAACACTTGCACTGGGTGGGCTATCAAATCCGCTGCGGACTATTCTTGGTCTGACTCTAAGCGGTCGGTCGTAACTGGAGACGCCTTGGCTGTCATGTTCTGTATAAAACAGTCTGCCGATTTTTGCAGGGGAAGGGCACGTCAAATTTATGGCTATTTCTACATGATTTGTACGTAACATACAAATAGTAGTGTCCGACCGAAACATGTTTTTTTGCCGAAACCGAAACCGAATGTTCGGCTTTGGCTCTAGTTTCGGCCGAAACCGAAACCGAAACCGAAACTTTTGTAGACTTGTTAAAATCGTTGAAAAAATGTCATAAAACCGCTTTTACACACATATTATGGGGCTGTCAACACCCAATGTCTTTGAAATTGATGTTACTTAAGCAGTTTTTTAAGAAAATTACTAGAGTTAGACCAAGATAATTCTGCAACGATTTTGATATCACATGCAGTGCAAGTGTTACTTTAAACGTCAAAACTTCTATGAAATTATGACGTATAAATAACATTTGCACTAGTAGCACTGCGTATGCTATCGAAATCATTGCAGAATTTTCTTGGTCTAACTCTATTCATTCACCAGTCAAGCTAACATGTAGATACAGGGTCAACCAAAAACGCGAGCGCAGCGAGCGCGAAATTTTTTGTTAACAATATCGCAAGGCCGGGTACCGATCTTCACCTGGGCCTAAAAGTCCGAAGTGCCCCAGTGAGGCGAACTTTCATGCGAAGTCAAAGCCGTGCTTCAGGCTTCAGGATAAGTAGTTAAGCACAGACTTCAACCATTATCCATTGTATTAAAAAGCGAGACCGGAGGCTAAGCTGAAGTAGAAGACATGTGGAACACAAACCAATGGTAAATTGAGGTAAAAAGTGAGGCTCTAAGGTCGAGCATTCGTGTGAAAAACTGTACTGGGGACACTTTTAAGGGTTTTTTCTTCGTTTTAATCAATAGTCAGCTGTTCAGCTTCGCAAAATATTAACTATTGAGAAAATCAACTTTGCGGCCCAAGTTGAGCGTAGCCTCGCTTAAAATTTGCCATTAGAGGTAGATAGAAAAATGACTGAATAAGTGAGTGAATATGAGCGAAAAAGACATCGTTCGACTCGGGCCGAGCTGATACTCGGCCAACGGCTACGTGCGACAGTGCTATCTCATTCACTCCGATACAATTAGACAGTGTGCGCGTTATAGGTATTGACAGCCTCTTAAGACAGCGTGGACCGTCCAGTGGCGCTCTCATTAGTGGAATTGTGTTTTATAATAAACCAATTAATTTCTGTACCTATACATGAATCAGTATATGTAGATACTAGGTATGTATTAATATTGTTGTCCTACTTATTCCCCAACTTTTGGTCTTTGTCCGAAGTACCATTTCGTAAGTTTCGGCCCGGCCGAAAGGTTCGGCCGTTTTTTGGCCGAAACCGAAACTTCAGCCGAAACATGATTTTTTGGCCGAAACTGGCCGAAACCGAAACCGAAACCGAACCTTCGGTCGGACACTAACAAATAGCCATGTCAGGTAAACGTCAGTCCATACAAAATATTGCACAATTGTGCAAGGTTTTTGGCAGAGGGGTAAGCTCTTAAAGGCGACTCCCGTTATTAAATGCTCTAAGTAAGTAGCGTACTGAAACACCCCAATAATCGACATGTTAAGACCCAATATTCGACACGTTGCTGTCAACTTTATTGCTATAACATTATGATTGAAAATGTCGATTATTGGAGCTGTGTCGGACACTGGAGCCTCTTACGTTATATGACTTTCAAGTTTCAGCAAACAAGAGCAAATGGATTCCTACGATTGAAAATCAAAGAAATTACGCTCGTGGACGGAATAGCCCCTATGACGGAATTAGCCACATTGACATTCTTTTCTATTCTTAATAAAATATATTAAATTATCTTCCTTGTTCGCACAGGTTTAGATATCAAGCGTTACTTCGAAGACTGCATCTTAGCAGCTCGTCGCTACATCCTCAAGGAGACAGATGACACCATCCCAGCCGCCAAGAGACATATGAAAGTGTATGTTGGCTCTAACATTTAGATAAGATAAAAGATTTTTATTCGTGACGATCACAGAACATGTACGAACATGTACAGACAACAGCAAGGAAAGAAGATATCAATAAGTGTGCATCACGAAATGGACCCAACTCAGCATAATGCTATAGATCCAGCGCTGGTCTTCCGTAGGGCCCATTCGGTGATGCCACGACAGACAACACATAAAGATACATATTAAACATATTATTATTTGCTTATTTTTAACTCCACTACTATTTCAGTTGGTTGAACTTGGATTGAGGTATAACTCGGTATAAGTAGGTACCTATTAATTCATTTATTTTAAGGCACATAAAGCGCTGATGGCCTAGCGGTAAGACCGTGCGACTTTCAATTCGGAGGTCGCGGCTCGTACCAATAAGTTTTTCGGAACTTATGTACGAAATATAATTTTCTATTTATCAGTTGGTTTTCAGTGAACTAAAACATCGTGAGGAAACCGGACTAATCCCAATAAGGCCTAGTTTACTGGGTTGGAAGGTCAGATGGCGCAGACATTCTGAGCGCGCTCATATTACATCCCTGCACACTAATAGGTTCTAGGTAGGAAAGGTTCTCGAGTGGCGACCACGTACCGGAAGGCGCAGCGTGGGTAGACCCCCCACAAGGTGGACTGACGACCTGGTTAAGGTCGCAGGAGTCCGCTGGATGCGGGTGGCGCAAGACCGGTCATTGTGGCACTCTTTGGGGGAGGCCTATGTCCAGCAGTGGACGTCCTCTGGCTGATATGATGATGATGATGATGACACTAATAGGTCGGGTAAAGCCCGACATTCTGACGAAGTTGTTTAACCAGCATATATTAATTTATCGTTGTCAAAGTTGTGCTGATCAGTTTTAGTTGAGTCGAGTATTTGATGTTTTCTATGTATTTAAGTATTTGTATATTATATATATCGTTGTCTGAGTACCTACAATACAAGCTTTCTTGAGCTTACCGTGGGACTTAGGCAATTTGTGTAAGAATGTCGCTATAATATTTAATATTTATATTTTCATGTTTTTCCAGGATGTGGTGGGTCGACATGCTGTTCCGCATTTGTTTTTGGGCGCTGCTGCTGTACTGGATCAGCGGGTTCTCTTCCACCCCAACCGCCGTCCCTGAAGCCATCTCCGCATAATCTCGACTTGTCATACTATTAGACCAATCAAATTAGATTTTTTCGAAGAATTAATTCCCAGCAAGCTAAAAATTTAATACCTTCATTACGTCCTAATTCTAAATGCGTGTAATCCGAGTTTGCTCCATCCCAGGCTTTAAGATGGTAATTGGAGACGCGTTGGCTGTAATTTTCTTCACGTCAAATGTATGGCAATTTGTACATGATTTGTACGTAGCGGTAGCGTAGGTACAAATAGCCATGTCAGATAAACGTCAGTCCATACAAAAATTTGCACAACTGTGCAAGGTTTTCGGCAGAGGGGTAAGCTCTTTAAGGCGACTCCGGTTAGCTCTATGATCCCAGGAGGTGTGCATAAATGTTTGATGTTGTTCACATTTTTGCTTGTAGGTCGAAAACGGTAGGTACGTACGACGGAAAATTTGTTCTAATCATGATAAAAATTGATATCTGAGGATCCAAAAGGTAAGGTATAATATGACTTCGTAATAGTCAAAGTTTGTAAAAAATGGCCGCCACTTTGAATTTCTTTTTTTAGTATAATCAAATCATGTTAAAAATCCGAAAACGCCTTATTACCAATGTCTGATCCACCAAACCTTGCTGGTAGTGTCATTGTAGGTAGCTGATGGTGGGTTCATTCTACTCTACATCGAGTGGTACAATCCAAAGAAAAAAAAATACTAAGGCACTTAAAATTAGTTAAAACTTTTGTTATTTCATCGCGTGAAATTTGAAAACATTTCTATTGCATTTGCATAAATGAAACGACAGAGAAGACGCGATTTTAGATGTTCGATACCTATAATTATTGCTTCTAGAGTAAACCAATATTTAGTTGAATAATATATGTGAGTCGAACAATATTTAGTTAAATAATAATATGTAGGTATCTCTAAATTATGTGGCTACTGTACTTTACTGCCATCTTTCGACAAGATAAAACTGTTAGTACGCCATTTGACTTTGATCCTTATTATTTCACTGATATGTGTTAACTTATTAAATATTAATATTAACGCCATCTACTCGACTATAGGCCAAAGGTATGTTACAATCTTTTCGAGCGATGGCGCCATAACCTTCAGCCTACTCTCGAGTAGATGGCGTTAATATTAATATTTAACAAGTTAACACATACCAGTGTAAGAATAATGATCAAAGTCAAATGGCGTTCTTAAAGTTTTAATCTTCTGTCGAAAGATGGCAGTAAATGTACACTGGCCTCATAATTTACTTTGACAATCCGCCTCTATACACTCCATTCTCTTTGGAAGTAGTTTTGCTGCAAATTAGCTACTACTAGTAAATGACAGTAACTCTCTATTTTATATGCTCTTTGCTACTTCGTAATATCAGGTAATATTGTGTCGAAAGAAAAAAACAGAGTGTAGAAAAAATAAGATAGTTTATTGTTAATCAGGTATACACATGTGGTCACTTCGTCTCCCCCTTTTCTTGGTACGAGATGACCCCCTTCTCGATGAGCTCGGGGATTTCCACCGCCAGCCAGGGGCCCAGCTGAAACGTTACATCGTCAAGATTAAGTGAAATATCACGTAACATTGTCAAGGTTAATTTAAATGTCTCGTAACATTGTCAAGATTAAGGGCCAGTTGCACCAACCACATTTGACAGACTGATCAACGTCAGCCGGCGCCCCCCGGCACTTTACTATGAAACTTTCCATACATATAAATTTAGCGAACTCTTTAACGATACGAACAGTTTGGTGCAACTGACCCTAAGTGAAATATCACTTAGCGCCACATGCACCATCCCACTAACCCGGGACTAACCGGTTAAACCGTTAACCCAGTATCAAATTGTACTGGTAACCATAGTATTGGTAACTCCAGGTTTAACGGGTTAGCCGGTTATTAAGTGGCCTTTACAGACTAAAATGGCAACCCTCCATTAAAAGGTGTAAGTGGGGTAGGTATAGCCAATACAAGAAATGGCAGTAGAATTTGAAATCAATAGTGAAGGAAATATGGTTGAATTTTGTCTAAAGGCTTTCTTTATTCTTCGAAAACGGACAAGGATTTATTTATGTTAAATAGAACTCTTTTGTTTTTCAGGTATATTCGAAATTTGAAAGTCAAATCGACATCGACGTTCTTATTAGTCTTATTACGCAATAATAACATTTTCACAATAAGACATTTGTTCTAACAAAACAGTTATTCTACACCGTGTTTTTATTGAATTCCTTTAACTTCGGGGTATGGTTAAGTACGTTTAAGAGAACGAAATAGCATAATACATTTAAAAAAATTTTTTTTTGGATTAAAAAAAAAAGTAATTAAATGTAGCACATAGCGTTGTTGTAACACGGGCATTACATTTAACTCAACCAAACAATTGAAATCTGTGACATATCAATGTCATTTTCGAACATCGATCGACCGAGATAGTACTTAAGTTTAGTAGCAAATGTATGAACTCATTCTAAACACTAATCCTCCGAAATGGAGTTAATTAGAATACCGGTGTCTTTGAGAAAGTTACTTGATTTAAGCTCAGGAACGCACCCTTGAAATTAACGAAAAAAAAAACACGGTGTATAAATTGTAAATACAGATATCAATCACAATGAAAAAATCAACGATGATCAACTCTGGCCAACGTGGGACTCGAACCCACATCCTTGGATTGCCGGTCCAATGCGTTACCAGTTCCGCTAGCTGACCATCCGTCAATCAACGCGAATTTCGACGACTAAAGGGGCCCACTGATTAACAGTCCGCCGGACGGTATCGGCCTGTCAGTTAGAACAAAATTTTGACAGTTCCGAACAACTGACAGGCCGATACCGTCCGGCGGACTGTTAATCAGTGGGCCCCTTAACGCTAACGACTTACGCATTCTAAGGTTTACAGCCCACGTCCCACAATAAAAAAGAAAATATATTAACATTTAAAATAGTTAGGTAATCTTTCAGCTGGCCGTTTCCGGTTTTCATTGAAATAAAGTATAGGTATTCTCAGTGAACAGGACTACGGTATACGATTACAAGAAATACTCACCCCTAAAGCCATCGCGTGCGCGATGCCGAACTTGGGCACATTCCTCGCCCAGAGCGGCTTGAAGTGGTCGGTCAAGCAAATTTTGCCGCCGCGGTACATTTTAGCAGTAGCTAACATAGGCACTAGTTATAACCGAGATGTAATACTTACTCCTAAAGCCATCGCGTGCGCGATGCCTAACTTGGGAAAGTTGGGAACATTCCTAGTCCAGAGCGGCTTGAAGTGGTCGGTCAAGCAAATTTTGCCGCCGCGGTACATTTTAGCAGTAGCTAACATAGGCACTAGTTATAACCGAGATGTAATACTTACTCCTAAAGCCATCGCGTGCGCGATGCCTAACTTGGGAAAGTTGGGAACATTCCTAGTCCAGAGCGGCTTGAAGTGGTCGGTCAAGCAAATTTTGCCGCCGCGGTACATTTTAGCAGTAGCTAACATAGGCACTAGTTATAACCGAGATGTAATACTTACTCCTAAAGCCATCGCGTGCGCGATGCCTAACTTGGGAAAGTTGGGAACATTCCTAGTCCAGAGCGGCTTGAAGTGGTCGGTCAAGCAAATTTTGCCGCCGCGGTACATTTTAGCAGTAGCTAACATAGGCACTAGTTATAACCGAGATGTAATACTTACTCCTAAAGCCATCGCGTGAGCGATGCCTAACTTGGGAAAGTTGGGAACATTCCTAGTCCAGAGCGGCTTCAAGTGGTCGGTCAAGCAAATTTTGCCGCCGCGGTACATTTTAGCAGTAGCTAACATAGCCACTAGTTATAACCGAGATGTAATACTTACTCCTAAAGCCATCGCGTGCGCGATGCCAAACTTGGGAAAGTTGGGAACATTCCTAGTCCAGAGCGGCTTGAAGTGGTCGGTCAAGCAAATTTTGCCGCCGCGGTACATTTTAGCAGTAGCTAACATAGCCACTAGTTATAACCGAGATGGGCGAGATGTAATACTTACTCCTAAAGCCATAGCGTGCGCGATGCCAAACTTGGGAACATTCCTAGCCCAGAGCGGTTTGAAGTGGTCAGTCAAGCAAATTTTGCCGCCGCGGTACATTTTAGCGGTTTTGCCGTCGAGGCCGGGTAGCGCTAGCTCGGGGGCTGTTGTCGGGTACGTTATAGGGATCTAAAATAAAAAAATAGTTTATTGTTTTATAAGAAGCAATAAAGTAGTTGTTTAACTCCTCGTGTTAATATTGATATCCAAGCAAGCGTAAGATTCCAAAATTGAACCACGAGCATAGAGGGTTTCAAGGTTTAAGGCTTAAACAAACTTTGCTACTGAGTGAAATACCACAGCATAGTAGAACAACAGTCTGTTTAACTAAATGTAAAACACTACAAATTTCCAAATCTAAATGAACGCTAATAAATATAAAATGTTTTAGTCAAATTATTGTAGTTTTATTTTCAATTAAGTACAAGATTTGGAAAAAATGTGTAACATAAGAAAAATATTCCTTAAAAATTTTTAGTCAACATTATATTTGGGCTAAGAAACAGAGGTAGCCAATTTAAAAGATGGTCCGATGAAATCGAAGACATGGCTGGAAGGACTAAAACATGGACCAGATTAGTTCAAAATAAGGAAGAGTGGGGAAGATTGGGGGAGGCCTTTGCCCAAAGGCACATAGAATCGGTTATCATAAGGAAAACTATAGATATAGTATAAAAATTTATTTCTGATATAAGGCTATAAATAAATATAATATATTTGGACTGCCGCCATCTATATCATACTAGCAGACTTACATCAAATTCCAGGTCAAACTCATACTTGAGTAGGTTGTGCACGTACCAGCACTTGCCGAACCAGCGAGTACCGGTCTTGTCCGACTCCAGCCTGAACCAGTCATTGTCTGCTGACTTGTTGTTCTCTACATACTGTAAAAAAAAATATAATGTGAGGGCACCGGTGGTGGACCCTTTATGCTTACTAGTACCAGTAATGGACAGTTCATTTCAATGTAAGTGTGTGAGGTGGTGGTACTAGTGCTCAACGCGGTCCCAGTACATGTCATCTTGAAACTTAAGTCATTGTTAATAGAGGTGACAGCAGGGTGTCATCTATTGGGCATTAGCATGTCGAGCACTAGTACCACCACCTTATGTACAGTTATATACAGCATTGTGCAACGAGGGGGGTAAGCGAGAACTAGTATACAAGGTCTATAACCCCGACAGCCGCAGGCTGGAGGGAATTAAAGACTCAAGCTTACAATATTCTTACCCCCAGAGTTACACACAATGTTTTTCATCACACTTGCAAAGAAAAAACAAAATTGTAAGCAAAATACTTATTACATATGGTGACATTTCAAACATAACTATAACTGCCTAGGGAGTTATAGCCTTTTTTTTCACAATCCATAACTCCCTCGGCACCTAACAATATAGGCCCTTTATTACACCTGCATGAAATAAGATCTTTTTCGAGCAATTGTGATGAAAAATTCATTAATCCCTTCTTATATTATAAATGCAACAGTAACTCTATCTGTCAGTTACCTCTTCACGCTAAACTGCTGAACTTAAGTCACGGCAAATATGTAACAATTATGAATCATATACGATTATTTACATTATTTTGGTTTCATAAGTAGTAATAAGCGTTTTTAGGGTTCCGTACCCAAAAGGTAAAACGGGACCCTATTACTAAGACTTCGCTGTCCGTCCGTCCGTCCATCCGTCCGTCCGTCCGTCCGTCTGTCTGTCACCAGGCTGTATCTCACGAACCGTGATAGCTAGACAGTTGAAATTTTCACAGATGATGTATTTCTGTTGCCGCTATAACAACAAATACTAAAAACATATAAAATAAAGATTTAAATGGGGCTCCCATACAACAAACGTGATTTTTGACCAAAGTTAAGCAACGTCGGGCGTGGTCAGTACTTGGATGGGTGACCGTTTTTTTTTGCATTTTTTTTTAAATTTTTTTTTTCATTATGGTACGGAACCCTTCGTGCGCGAGTCCGACTCGCACTTGCCCGGTTTTTCAATTAAAAGACGTAAAAATCGCGTAGTCTTTTTCTAATGCTAAAAAACGAACTATAGTGACAAAATCATCATAAATTAGCCTATTCCGCAATAAAGTTTCCTGAGCCAAAGTATATATAGTAATCAGGAAGTGAATAAGTACATGACTAAACACTAGATGTTTAGAAGATAACTAGACCAGGTAATATAAGTAAAAGTTAGTCTACAACTGATGGTATTTTCACTATTTCCACTTCTTAAACAAACCCAGCGAACCTGCGTGCATTTAAACAGTAAAACAGCAGTTAATTAATTAATTTTCTCAATAAATACCTTAATAAGTGCCTGATATTCTTCCTTCAAACGTGTCACCCATAATTCTTTGTCCCGAGGGCCAGCCTTGGTTTGCAGTAGCGGGATGCTACTCAGGGTCTTGCGAGTGCCTTCGTCTACCATTTTGATCTAATAGTTGGTCTCTATTTCATAACTTTGAGTAGATTGTGGCGAAACACCACAACAGGATTTTCAAGACGAAAACATTAGATCAATTGGGAAACTACTGCAATTTAAACGTAATTTTTTAAGACACAACATTTGTGTGTAATGCTGTTATGCTTCTTAATTTCAAAGTAATAAGGTATAAGTTAGTTACGATAGCGAAAACACTTGATCACTGATTGAAGGAATTTTCACCTACTCGACTCGATCAGCTGTGACGTTTGACGTCAACGTGTCATTCTGCGTTTTGTTATTTAGCTGTGCAAACTGTAAAATAAAGGTAAATTTGTAATACAATCATAATGCCCCTTTTATTACACCTTTTTAATTTAATAATTCTAATTTTTTTAAACATTTATAAAGTGCAATAATCACTAAATGTTTTATAATTTTATTTTATTTCTGATTAGAATTTGTTGACAACATCAATACTATCCACTTATGTCCAAATCACTAAAATATGCATAGAAGCATAGTCTAATAAAACATGGTCTTCCATTCCCAGAGTGACACGGGCCTACGTCACAACAACATGGCCGCTATATATAGCGCTATCGCATATTATCATATAGCGCTGTCGCATGATGACGTAAGCCCGTGACAGTTAGGTGACCTAGAAAAGACGGGAATGGAGTACCAGGCGGAGTATATTATTATACCATGCATAGAAGTAACCAGATGACACTTAATTATAAAAACCATTAAATTTGTAAGCTATAGACAAAACGCATAAATGACAGTTCGATCGTGTTGTCCGAATTGAATTAGGTACTTATTCTCGGAGCTTAAATTGGTGATCGAAAATATATAAATAAAAAATATTAAGATTAATCGTTTTAATCTGAAAGTGCTTTATTTAAGCAGAAACAATAGTGATTATATTTTTGAAATAGGCTAGGAGATTTAAACATAAAAGTATGTGTAGGTAATATTTTCTTATGCATGTTAGTAAGTGGGTGTGATTTGGACATAAGTGGATAGTATTGATGTTGTCAACAAATTCTAATCAGAAATAAAATAAAATTATAAAACATTTTATGAAGAAATTCGTTTATATATGAAAACGATTCCATTACTATAAGTAAAAAAAGATTTTATGTACTGCTAAATCCTGTGCCCTGGTGAAATAACAGGTACTAAACTTAATAATTATATGTTTTATCGAGGAATCTGTAATCAGCAAAAGATGAAAACATTTTACAATGATAATTCTTTGATATACTTAACTATACAGAGGCGTAAACAAAGGTCCTTCACCATGCGTTCACCCTGTAATAACATATTGTCGTTCTAGCTAACAAGCGTGAATAATATTTGAATTTATTCGGAATTACAAGTAAAATCTATGGTTTTGCCCAGCATGGGATCAGAGCAGTCATCGGCGGCCGCACCGAAGGCAGCAACGCGGGCGCCGCCCGTGCGCCGTGGACACACCTTCGCTGCCCCTAGTAGTGCTCCAGGTGAGCCTGTTTTAACATAACATAATAGTTTCTGCCACAAATTTCATTTTTATAAACACACTTGTTCTTTGCAAATTGTACTTAACGCCAAAGGGCGCCATAATCCTTTCAGATATATTATTAAAAAATTTCAAAAATTTAATTTTCTTTGTTAAAGACAACATAATGGTCCATAAATTTGCTTATCATTTAAATATGTTAGTAACAACAGTAACCTAATAAAATATTAAATAATTTATAAACAAAAGTGACTTTGTCCACTGACCCATTGCCCATAACAGAGGACAATCTAGCTTATTAGCTATCATGTTTACAACTTTGCATATACTTGCGAATTTGACTCGATCTGCTGTGACGCTGGTAGCTGAGTGGATGTAGCATCTGCTGTGAATGCAGAGGACATTGGTTCATTCCCAGTCCTGGACATGGTCACTTTTTCCTTCATATATGACATCTATTTTAATTAGTACATAAAGCTCAAATTGCATGCAAATATTGACATAGATTGCATTAAACACAGTAATTTCGGTACTTACTGTAGTGTATATCTAGTGTATTATCTCAAAATATCATTGACTGACACAAAAGTGTATGACAGAACAACGTCGAGAGCCCCCGGCCAGTGGCAACAATTCCCCGGGAGCGAGTGTGTGCAGTGACTCCGAGCTGCCCTATATCTCATACACCGTGGACCGGCCTATAGGAGGTGAGCCTGATATTAATCAGTAAGCTATTGTATCATCTAAAACCAATATTGTAGGATTTCTAATCTGGACGGGCAAAAAAGGTTCCGTTGACTGGTTACAGAGGTTTCCGAATGATGTACAAAGTTTTTATATTATTAAAATCATTCAATTAGCAAATGAATGATTTATTTACGTATTAACATATTACTCTGATGAATTGAAAGATACAAATTATTAACAGTAATTATATCAGCTAAGGATACTGTTTTACTTTGCATTTTTGCACTTCATTTTGGAGGCACTTTTAGTTGGGGAAGTAACTTCGAAATTTCGTGACAGTAAAAGTCGTTTTCTTAAGCTCAAAACCGGCAGGATTACGGTGTGAGCACTTAATTTCAAAGACACTCACAATCTAAATTAATTGTGTTTATATTATTTTCAGTTATGAAATGATCAAAAGTTTAATTTAAATGGAAAATTTTATTCATGCAACTCAAATTCATCATGATTCATTTTAATCTTAACGTGTATTGAAAACGTGTGAAGTGTGCAATAAAGTGTATTGTATTGTATAATATTGTGTCAGATTCCCCTAAAACCTCAACCAAGAACCAACGCCAGGACTCCAAAAAGTCGCTCCTTCAGCGGCGACAGATGTCGCTGCAGGCTCGCAAGACTAAACGCACCAGAGACATTGTTGTTGTCAAGGAACAGGCGACGGCGACACTGGACGAGGACATACGGCGGTTACAGGTACCATTTTCTGCCATTTTTGGTTACAGATACCATTTTCTGGCATTTTTGGTTACAGATACCATTTTCTGGCATTTTTGGTTACAGGTACCATTTTGTGCCATTTTTGGTTACAGGTACCATTTTCTGGCATTTTTGGTTACCAGTACCATTTTCTGTCGTTTTTGGTTACAGGTGCCATTTTGCCACGGCTCATGGGAGTCTGCTTGACAACTAATCCCATGATTTGACTAGGGCACTAGTATTTATTTTTTGGTATACATAGTACATTGCTTAAAGAGGAAAGGGGGTGATCACTTCTCCAAACAAATGTAGTTCCCATTTTCCTCCCTGGATATTGACATTATGGAAAATATTTCTATACAATTTTATGTATTTTAAACACAGCCATGCCCATTCGGTTGAATATTTTCGAGTTTTTGATTGTCAGAGTTAGGGCTTTAAAAAAAATTGTATGAAATTAGTTTTTCGCTCCTCACTCTTACAACAATTAAAAATCAGAAAAAGTCAAACGAGTGGGCATAGGTGTATACGCATAGTATACAGGGTGGAAAGGCACGACGATCCTTTCCGGAAATGGGAGATAGTTTAGCCTAAGCTCTATATTTTCTCCATAGAAACTATGTTAATATGGGCAACCGTTTCTAAATTATGACCTTTTAAACATCCACGCAAAAAACTACTTTGTTCTAACCCTAACAGGTGACAGGGTCAATGAACTTACTTGTAAACAATCAGTATTCGACAGGAAATTATGCTAATTTGTTGCCATCTAACCATTTTTAGGTCTGCTTACAGCACGGTAAGAATCATTGCAGGATTTTCGCTTTCTTAGTGGTTCCACTTGTTCAATACTTGAATGAAATAGTTATGTTATTCCTTAATATTAATAATACTAACCACAACATTGTTTATTGGAGAAGTGGCAGCCTCATGGGCCTTTGCCAAAATACAGTAATAGATTACAAGTAAAATATTTCATAATACAAAGTATTATTGCATGATGTACGGTGATAGGCCTTCACGATGCACTGGAGGATAGCTGGAGTAGCAGTACAAAGCGTAATGGCGGCCGAGACCACGAACCGCCGAATGATGTCCAAGAATTGGTTGCTTATTCGTATTTCCAGAAGAATTCTTCATTAACTGCACCCGTCACACTTGCTATTCACTGCATAATATGCTATCTAAATTATACATTAAACAGCAAAATGCAAAAAATAAAAAAAAATGTCTGGAGCACGATCCGCCATGTTCCAAGGATCATTCGAAAGTCCAACCACAACATTGTTTACAACGACAGTTCAAATGGTGACATTGACAACCACTCAAAAGTACGCAATCGTCTTATAAATATCTCTGGTTTCCTTGACTGATAAAAAGGTTTTAGTTTCTTAACACGTTTCACAAAATTATTTTCGAATAATTGGAAACTATCTAAAATAATTAAAAATAACAAGTAGGTTGTGTTAGTTGCACCAAATGAACTTGCAAAAATTAAATACTAAAAATAAATCAAGAATAAATACTTCTTAAATACCTAACTAACAAACCTTCTTGCGTGGTAGGAAATAGACAAGACGTCTGATGTTTGAAATTAAATTTTCATTGAACTATACTTATTGAATGTCATATTCTTCAAATAAAAATGTTAGATGCTCGTGGCTATTTAAATTTGTGGGGCTGTGTAAAAGATATGGTGTACCAAACCAAACGGAATGTGAAACTGCGGACGAAATGAGACAAAGGCTAATTGGTGCTTTCTGCGGAGGATAAATGACGAAGAGCATACACTATATCGCATGTGCATCGACATACTCGGGTACGGGCTGCGGCGGCGTTGTAATACACGGAGGTACATTTGAACACCGTATGTGAAAAGAAGATAGTATTAAATATTGGAAAAAAGTAATTATCTAAGAAAGTAATAAAATTGTTTGTAATATTTTTGCATGCATTTGATTTATTTGACATTTATGCGTCATTCATACATCATTGCGATACTGTCAACGATCGGAAAAAAGTGTAAAGTCCCGAGCTTTCCCGACGGAGATCCTTAATCTAGCCGTCATGTGCACATGCTATAGGGTTATCACCACAGTTAAAAAGTAGTATTTTTGCAATTTTTATTTTTTACTCAATTAACGATTCTTACCATTACCAATAGTCTCTGTATCACTTAAACGACCTAATACTTCCGGGAAGGATCGTCGTGCCTTTCCACCCTGTATAGTTGATATACCTACATCAAAATGTTAATATCCAGAGACCAAAATGGGAACTACGTTTTTGAATGGAGAGGCGGTTTCAGGGCGATTCAACAGTTTCGTCTTAAGTATACCGTTAGCAAAACTTCAGTTAGTTTTGCTAAGTTAGGATAAAATCAATAGTTGTTGAATAAAACACATTCGAACATATAAAACATTATGATGATAGAATACCGCATAATCAACCTACATAACCTTCGTTTTTTTAAGGAAATCCCAACGTTTCTGCCCATAATGCGCGGCACGTTGGGGCTGCCCGGCGCTCGCGATCCAGAAGTGCTCGAAGGTAAGGCGGTCTGCATAATGGATGCAAATTCGTACTCTACTCCGGTATATAATAAAATTAATAAACAATAATTCAACCTATATACGACCCACTCCTGGGCGCATGGCTAGAAAGGAGGTCTCTCATACGCGAGAGGGCTTAGGATACAGTCCCCACGCTGGCCCAATGCGGGGACTATATACTCTGTATCTTTAGGTATCTAAATAAAATTAAACAAATTGTACATTTTCGGGTAGTTATAACATTTATTGGTTAACCAACCAAATACAAAACCGCCTGGACCAGTCACTGTAACGATCTGACTTTAACCTATATTATTTGATAATGTAATGTTTTCATCTACCCTCAACTGGTTTAAGAAGCCATTTGAGGGTAGATTTTGTTTACTTTTATTTAAATACCTAAAGATACAGACTATACACAATATACACATACACCTTTGAATTTCTTCACTGATATTTAATTACACAAACGGGTCTACCGCGATATAATTTCATTGTTTTTACCTTTAATTCCGACGAAATTCAAATGTTGAAACCAGCGGATATATCTTCGGACCAGTGTACGGATACTGTGAGTGTTGCGTGTCGTGCCGTGGACAATAAACATTAAACTTTAACGGGTAGCTGCAATTTCTTTGTCTACCCCGAACATTTTTATAAACTAATTTCGGGTAGTTTAGTGGTGTTTTATTAATATCTCCTTTGACATTTGTTGGGACGTCAGTCTTTCCGTGACCACAGCTGGTGCAACTCAGCCGAAACGTCGGAATTAAAGGTAAAAACAATGAAATTATATCGCGGTAGACCCGTTTGTGTAATTAAATATGTGTACAAAACGCGAGAGTTTAAGGTGTTATATTCTTCACTGATATATGCAAGGTTTCCTCACGATGTTTTCCTTCATCGAATAGCTAGTGAAAAATATTGAGCTAGATTTGATTCACCATGCCACCACCGCTTATTCCGGTGTGCGAGTGAATAATCGTCTCGTCGGAAGTTTAAAATAAATATATCACTGAATATTAAAAATACTGACAAATATATCTGTAATTTCATTTTTAACAAGCAGAAACGTCTACAAACGTAGATGAATTAAATTAATATGGGTAGCATCGCAACTGGTGGATTTCTAATATGACTTGGAACTCCGGTAACCGTTTAAGAAGTGTAACGCTCTTACGATAGATGTCGCTAGGGACCCCTTGACCCATATGGTGGAAAGATTCGCTGGCTATGGATGAGGTCTTGGTGGCTCAGATGACAGGTCGCTGGAGTATCCAGAAGCCGTGAGTTCAAGTCTCACCCAAGTAGATATGAACGCCGCGCCGGCGCGCCGCCGCCGCCGACAAAATTTTCGCGCCGCCGCCGCCGACGCTGCGCTATCGGCGTGGCATCGGCGTGACCTTGTTAGATACTACTACTTTCAGAATCAGATAATATATATTTTATCTAGTTTAGATCTTTAACGGCGCCAGTATGAATAGCTTATAGACATTCAAAAGGTATTTTAGGTCCATATAATTCAAAAATATTGATGGTAAATCAAACTTTTCTGTTTGGTAACCGCGCTACTAGTGTTAGAGCAACGAAATTACTAATTTTGCCAGCTGGCTAGGCTAGCTCATCCGTCATTCACCGCGAATTCAATCATTGCAAGCATGGTTTGAATGTCTTTAAAAGGTGTAAAAAGGGGTTAATTTCAGATATTAAGCGTTTTCACGCCTAAAGGTCCGGCCGTTGGCTTTGCACGGAAGAGCGTCAGAAACAGAATCGGGTCTCATTTAAGCTTGGCCATTGTTCAAACTTCAAGCTTTGCTCTCTCACAGCCCAATCTTTCACCTCGCATCGCTCGCACAGAAGTAAGACGTTATCTGACCCTCCAAGTTTTTGGCCCTGTTTGGAGCCTAACTTACGGCCTCGCTTTTAAAATGCTTGATCATTGGTTCTTCTCCGATCTTAGCTCCACTGCAGCACGGCCTTTGGCCTCGCACGAATACACCTGCAGGAAAGCTCCAGGTCTTTAACACTATGGGGTCGGTCTTTATCGGCCTTACACTGGACCAATAGTTCAATTCCAATCTCTGCTCTCTTGCAGCTTGGCCTTCGGCCTCGCACAGAAGCGCGCCGTAATCGGCGCTCCGGGCATTCGGCCGTCAGCCAAGTTCATACTTGGCGTTCGATTCTAAGCTGTATGCTTACTTGCAGCTAAGCCTCTGACCTCGCATGGGAAGGCGTCGGAATCAGGTCTTCGGTGTTAGGTGGAGCTCGGCCTTGGGCCTCACTTTTTGACATAAATCGGTTTGTTGGGTCGATATTGGTTAATGACGGGGCTTGATTTTCCTCACTTCGGCTGTTTAGACTGTCGACCAGACGTTTCCCTGATACAGTCAATCCGCTACTTTTTACTTAGCACTAAAGATAAGGGCCTCGCGAAGATCTTCCGGCCAGGCCTCGCCAAGATTAAGACCGCCTTTGATGCCGCGCGATACCGTTTATACTATATAAAACTTTTTTCGTACCTTTATTCAATAAATTTTGCTTGAAATTGAAAAATGCACTTATTTTATAACTTTCTTACAGCAAAAACATGTTTTTGCGGTAAAATTTTGGTTTGAATTCTTTTTTTATTAATCAAACGTGTTTCAAGGCCACGCCGCCGATTCGCCGCCGCCGCCGACCGATTTTGACCGGCGCGCCGCCGCCGGCTAAATGCCTATCGGCGCTCATATCTACACCCAAGACAGTATTTTTTTTCACTTGTGGCGTTTTGAACGCCAGACGGCGAAGGAATATGCCGTGCCCCGGACGCCAGGCGATCGCCATTATTTAAGCGAAATTGAACTTTACGGAGTAGTACTTTTCGGAGCTTGACCAATGCAATAGGGACTTACGCAGGTCCCTATTGCATTGGTCAAGCTGACGTCTATAGCCGTCGTTGGCGTCCGTGGCAAGACTTTCCGATGACGGCCATCTCCGTCTGTGGCTGTCAAAAGGTTAAATTGATTCTAAGCTTAATATCTGTAATTGTTATCAGGCCTCGACGCGCGTCCTTGGATACGTCTGTGTTCGCGCCTACAAGCACATTTGGCCGCCTGCGCTACCCCACTAGCTCAGGAACAAGTGCAACTGGCTACTAAACTTAAAGAGGTAAGTGCAACTGGCTACTAAACTTAAAGAGGTAAGTGCAACTGGCTACTAAACTTAAAGAGGTAAGTGCAACTGGCTACTAAACTTAAAGAGGTAAGTGTAACTGGCTACTAAACTTAAAGAGGTAAGTGTAACTGGCTACTAAACTTAAAGAGGTAAGTGTAACTGGCTACTAAACTTAAAGAGGTAAGTGTAACTGGCTACTAAACTTAAAGAGGTAAGTGTAACTGGCTACTAAACTTAAAGAGGTAAGTGCAACTGGCTACTAAACTTAAAGAGGTAAGTGCAACTGGCTACTAAACTTAAAGAGGTAAGTGTAACTGGCTACTAAACTTAAAGAGGTAAGTGTAACTGGCTACTAAACTTAAAGAGGTAAGTGTAACTGGCTACTACACTTAAAGAGGTAAGTGCAACTGGCTACTAAACTTAAAGAGGTAAGTACAACTGGCTACTAAACTTAAAGAGGTAAGTGCAACTGGCTACTAAACTTAAAGAGGTAAGTGTAACTGGCTACTAAACTTAAAGAGGTAAGTGCAACTGCCTACTAAACTTAAAGAGGTAAGTTCAACTGGCCACTAAACTTAAAGAGGTAAGTTCATCTAGTTATAGTTGTTCGATTTGTAGCTGGCCCCGAACTGCTAATCCTTTGTCAGTGTCTAAAAATGTTTGGGTCGATTTAACCGGTTATTGAATTACGACTCTATGGTAATTGGAATAACATTTAAAATGAACTAATGGAAAAATATTTTGCGAGGCTGTGTGTGGTCCCTCTACGGTTACTGAGTACCGGCGAGTCGAACGCTACAAACGTACGTTGTTACAGAACCAGTCTAAAATGTGTCATCGAGACGCGTAACAAAGGCGCGTTATCGGAGAGCGCACATACACTGGTTTTTTGAGCGTTGGACTAGCCCGCGCTCTGGTGCCAAATAGATTTTTTTCGCAGGTAGTGGCACGTGCGGTTTTACTTAACATTAGACTAAGGATTAGCCGTTCGGGGCCAGCTACAAATCGAACGACTATACTAAACTTAAAGAGGTATGGATTAAATCGCTTCTAAACTTGAAGGGGTAAGTAGTAGGTAATCTCAATCTCTGTGCTCCCGACCCCGACTGCAAGCGCATTTTGCCAGTTTGTGCTACCCCACTGACTCAAGTTGAGCCTTTTTCTAGTTTTATACAAATACAAATACAAATGCGTTTATTTCATTACTTTTTACATAAGTTCTTAGGTATAGTATAAGGGTTAGGTAGGTAATTAGTCCATCTTAGGTATAAGGAGTAAGGAGGTAAGTATTAATCTAAACATTGTGTAACAAATTGTGTAAGTAATGAAAAAGGTGCGGGTACAGCTTGCTGAATTTAAACCCGCCCTCGGTCAGCTAATTGGAATGGTATTAAGATTACATAATATTTAAATTATGAAATTCACATAAAAAACAAAACATTAGTATTTGACAATAGTTTCCTCCTCCGAGTTTTCTGTTTTTGTCTTCGATATCGATCTTCTAGTCTTCTAGTGAATGATTTTTTTTTAAATTTTGTGTTTTTGAACTGAAATATCAATCTTTCTATTTATTCTTTAAGGCGGACTCTGAAGTATCCCGCCTGTATTCCTCAATGGTGGACAAGCAACGAAACAACGCTCGCCACGCGGAGCGCCTCGCCCGAGTACACGAGGCGGCACACCAACTCAGTCGCTGCAACTCACTATTACAACAGGTATACTGTACTATACTATACTATACTATACTATACTGTACTAACAACGAAACAACGCTCGTCACGCGGAGCGGCTCGCCCGAGTGCACGAGGCGGCACACCAACTCAGTCGCTGCAACTCACTATTACAACAGGTATACTGTACTGTACTATACTGTACTGTACTATACTGTACTGTACTATACTGTACTGTACTATACTGTACTGTACTAACAGCGAAACAACGCTCGTCACGCGGAGCGCCTCGCCCGAGTACACGAGGCGGCACATCAACTCAGTCGCTGCAACTCACTATTACAACAGGTATACTGTACTATACTATACTATACTGTACTAACAACGAAACAACGCTCGTCACGCGGAGCGGCTCGCCCGAGTGCACGAGGCGGCACATCAACTCAGTCGCTGCAACTCACTATTACAACAGGTATACTGTACTGTACTATACTGTACTGTACTATACTGTACTGTACTATACTGTACTGTACTATACTGTACTGTACTATACTGTACTGTACTAACAGCGAAACAACGCTCGTCACGCGGAGCGCCTCGCCCGAGTACACGAGGCGGCACATCAACTCAGTCGCTGCAACTCACTATTACAACAGGTATACTGTACTATACTATACTATACTATACTGTACTGTACTAACAGCGAAACAACAACAGATTAATGTTACGTATCGAGGTTTTACCCACTGTTGTAGGTGTGTAGGTATATTATCGCCACGGCAGACGATGTGGTGGAATATCTTCGCAAGAAGACCCGTTACGAGTTGAAAGTGTTCCAGCTGCGATCGCGACATTACGTGCACTTCAGCTCGTTTGTGGTGCGCGTGCCGCGGCCGCTGCTGGAAGCCATCGCGAGCACGGACTTCTGGCCGATGGGTGTGATATTTCGGCGGTTCCGTGGGAATCTGCCGAATCCTACACCAGACCAAGTGACGCCGCAACAGAAAACTGCGTCACGAAAATGATTTTTTAGTATTTAAGTTTTTTATTATTGTATATATATGTTAGTTTGTAAGGTATGTATCTATGGGCCTTAGTAGCCTGAAAATAAATGCTTTGATTGCTTTGATTGATTGATTATTTTTTTCACTAGAGTAGTAGTAGTAGTAAACTCTTTATTGTACAAAAAGACATATTAAAAATAACATACAATTGTAAGAAGTACAAAGGCGAACTTATCCCTTTGAGGGATCTCTTCCAGTTAACCTTTGAGTAGATGAGAGGATAGGAGGATAGGAGAGGAGGTACCAGAAAGATAAAGGATATAAATACATACAAAATTTATAGGATAAACATACATATATAGTAGTCATATTATTATGGACGAAAAACAATAGCGAATGACGATGCATAAAAAACGCAATGTTTTTCTCAAAAAAGGTAGTTTTCCCATTCTGGCGTCATTTTGCTATATCAGATTTTCCTCAAGGCAAAGGTTAGATTTTTATTTTGATTAATGTGTAAACAGTGCTTTCGGTATTTTAATATGGACTTATAGTTTTCATTTGATTTTCTACCTTAACACAAAGAAAATTAACGCGGTTTTAAAAACACTACTTTTTGTCGATTTTCAATAAGACGCTATCTCCATAAAGCTTCAAAATGAAATCAACCTAATCGGCAACCGAAAATGTGGTACCCTTTACTTGAAAACGTCTCATTTTACGTCATTGGGCCATTTTATTTAAAGTTGTCCCCTACACTTTTTTTTTTTTAATTTGGGATTTTTTATGTTATTTCTACTCAGAATCATTAGCTCTTTTCATCCTAATAGGAGAAAAAAAGTGTCCCAAAATGTCCATACAATTTTCGATCTTCCCATAGTCTATGAAAAATGGTAACGGAATGGAAATAAAAACCTAGGGACACTTTTATTCTCCTATTAGGATCGAAGGAGCTCGTGATTCTGAGTAGAAATAACAAAAAAAATTACAAATTAAAAAAAAAGTGTTGGGGTCAACTTTAAATAAAATGGCCCCATTACGCGTGTAACACAACAACGACATTTACATTTACGAGGATATATTTAAATTTGGAGGCCTAAGGGTCAAAGGGTGCCTTGTCTAAAGTGCGAGTCGGAAAACCCATCACGGTTATTTACCATGATCCGATACGAAAAACCACGAGCGTAACGAGGTGTATAATAAGTAGAATCTTGAGCATTGCGACAGTTTCAGGGCATGGGGGAGCAGAAAACTTCAAATTTATATCGAAATTGCGTTACCCAATGAGTAAAATTACATTAATGAGTGATTCTCAAAATAGTGGCATCTTAACCTGTCATCGAGTTTTTGAATTGAATGTATGTTTATTTGCTTTTTTTCATATGAAACTAAAATGTATCTAGATAAACTAAAACAACGTTTATCGAGGCCAAGTCATTATTTTTATTTTCACTTTTTTTTTTGCACTTTTCACTGTAACCTGTCTTGTCGAAAAGCATCGCTCTTCCAGTTTTAGTTCTTTAGATTTTATAAGCACCAATTTATGTAAATAAAATATCATGCTATATAATAACATAAACAATACCTTTTAAAATGTACTTTGCACAGGCCTTATATATATATATTTTACAACAATATTCACGCACGAAGTTTGTCCAAGGATATTTTCTCTGTTAACCTGTACCAACCTGTACATGCGCGGTATTGCATCTGACTCATACACAGAAAAATTTATTTAGATCATAACTATGGCAAAATATTAGATAAGCTAACCACCGTAGGGTACCATTATGACCCAAGTGTCGTAGTTTCGTAGAGACAAGTGGTTAAAGGCAGAAATCTGGGGATTGTAACGGTATGTTAACTTTAACTTGTCTCGATTATTTTACGAATTTGGTATGGGGCCTAATGTAATAATATCATTTTAATATTGTATGAAGGTTTATTCATCTATGCTAAAAGTGAGACATTCGTATTATTATCCGTTCAAGGGAAAAAATAAAAATGAATGTATTTTTCACTGTAACCTGCTTAACTTTAAGAGCGCTATTACATTTCGGCGTTGAGCGAGTTTAGGTATTTTACGCGCTGCGGCAGGTCGTGCGAGCTCAGTATGCCGATCCCTTCTACCACACTCGCACTACAATGATGGATTAAACATTCTTGATCCTTCGCGAAGCATATTGAAATCAACCATAACAACACTAACTGTACTTAACTTTTAAAGTTCTAAAACTGTTATTTGGTAAGTACGAAAATACTAAATGCAGTGCAAATGTACATAGGGGCTGTTCATAAATTACGTCATCTATTTTTGACGATTTTTGACCCCCCCACCCTCAAATCATCCAAAAATCAAGCTTCGGATGAATCTGTTTCCTCCTACGTCATGTTACCATCATCCGATGTCCAGACCCCCCCCCCCACTCCTCCCATTTGAAACGACGTAATTTATGAATAGCCCCATACTCGTACTTATGAAGGTATATTACTCGAAAGAAATTATAGGTACCTACTCGCTTATTTACATGTTTCGTCATTGCATTTGGTACCTATAGGTTGTAAAGTTTGTATCAACGAGGGTTTAAAAACGAACTGGTACTGAGGATCTGATGATGATTAAAGTGGTCACGGATAGTAGTAACATGATTAGGCTCATTTGATTCGTCTCAACAAGATCCTTGACACTGAAGATACACAGGGTCTGATGATGGAGCTGGAAGGTGGCCACGGGTACCAGTCTATCATGTAACTAAACAACTTCGTGTTTGGGCTCGTTTGATTCGTCTCAACAAGATCTTTGACACAAGACAGTACTCAGGGTCTGACGATGGAGCTGGAAGGTACCATTACCAATCAACCATGCAACTAAACCACATCGTGTTTAGGATCGTTTGATTCGTCTCAACAAGATCTTTGACACTAGGTGATACTCAGAGTCTGATGATGGAGCTGGAAGGTGGTCACCGGTATCAATCAACCATGCAACTAAACCACTTCGTGTTTAGGCTCGTTTTATTCGTTTCAACAAGATCTTTGACACAAGGTAGTACTCAGAGTCTGATGATGGAGCGCGAAGGTGGCGACGGGTACCTGTCTATCATCATCAGCTCCATCATCAGACCCTGAGTAGTATCTTGTGTCAAAGATCTTGTTGCGACAAATCAAACGAGCCCAAACACGAAGTGGTTCAGTTACATGGTAGACTGGTACCCGTGGCCACAGTCCAGCTCCATCATCAGACCCTGAGTACTAACTTGTGTCAAAGATCTTGTTGCGACAAATCGAACGAAGCCAAACACGAAGTGGTTTAGTTGCATGGTTGATTGGTACCGGTCACCACCTTCCGGATCCATCATCAGACCCTCAGTACTGCCTTGTGTCAAAGATCTTGTTGCGACAAATCAAACGAGCCCAAACACGAAGTGGTTCAGTTACATGGTAGACTGGTACCCGTGGCCACCTTCCAGCTCCATCATCAGATCCTGAGTACTATCTTGTGTCCAAGGTCTTGTTGAGACGAATCAAACGAGCCTAAACACGAAGTGGTTTAGTTGCATGGTTGATTGGTACCGGTGACCACCTTCCGGCTCCAACATCAGACCCTGAGTACTATCTTGTGTCAAAGATCTTATAGAAACGAATAAAACGAGCCTAAACACGAAGTGGTTTAGTGGCATGGTTGATTGGTACCGGTGACCACCTGCCGGCTCCATCATCAGACCCTGAGTACTATCTTGTGTCAAAGATCTTGTTGAGACGAATCAAACGAGCCTAAACACGAAGTGGTTTAGTTGCATGGTTGATTGGTACCGGTGACCACCTTCCGGCTCCATCATCAGACCCTGAGTATTATCTTGTGCCAAAGATCTTGTTGAGACGAATCAAACGAGCCCAAACACGAAGTGGTTTAGTTGCATGGTTGATTGGTACCGGTGACCACCTTCCGGCTCCATCATCAGACCCTGAGTACTATCTTAAGTCAAAGATCTTGTTGAGACGAATAAAACGAGCCTAAACACGAAGTGGTTTAGTTGCATTGTTGATTGGTACTGGTGACCACCTTCCGGCTCCATCATCAGACCCTGAGTACTATCTTGTGTCAAAGATCTTGTTGAGATGAATAAAACGAGCCTAAACACGAAGTGGTTTAGTTGCATGGTTGATTGGTACCGGTGACCACCTTCCGGCTCCATCATCAGACCCTGAGTACTATCTTGAGTCAAATAAATACATATAGAATGTCAGATCGTTTCAAATATTTTTAATCCTGTCCGGTAGTTTAATATACTGTACCATTATAAATTATAATACTATAAAAACAGTGCTAGGATCAAAGTCTCTCGTTGCGGTTTACACGCACACAGTATAGCGTTTTACACGGCGCCCGCCGCACACAATGATAAAAAACCTCGTCGTCGCCGTTGAAAATGTGCGGAGCCGACCGACACACGTCCTGCCTCTACAAGCTCTGCCGCGGCACTGAGCTGGCGCAGCGCGCGTCATCGGTAATATAGAGTAGTTTTCAAAAAATTGCCAAAAAATTATAGTAGAATTTCATAAACACTAATGTATACCAACAGTATAAGCAAACGTTGCAGATTGCTTGAGTATGAAAATGACTTCGATATTAAGTAGATTTTCGTAGGAATTGACACTTGTTTCGGAGAGAAAATCGAGTTCGTTTTACTTTGATTTTCTCTTTCTCAAAGGTATGTAGGAAAAATATAGTTTGATATGCCTAAAGTACAGGGTATTAGTAATACAAAATAGCCAGGTTTAGCAGAGTAAAATTCTCAACATTTCCAAATAAGAGCTCGCCATTCAGTGCTTCACGGGGTTTTTCGGAAACGACCATCAGAAAAAAAATCATTACTAATTTAATAAGTCCTTTTTCTAATATTTACAACGATATTTATAAAGATAAGTAGACGCTTTTACTGGAACAAGTACTCATTGTTTCTAATGATGAGCGCAAAGTCCTGAATTTCGTCGACTAGTATCATCAATTTTGCATTATTTCGACTTTTCTTGTAAGAGCGCTCTTAACCTGTGATGTCTTGAAAATAACTTCTTCATTTTCCGTTCCCTTTTGAAAATCTGGGGTACTTGAAGTGGTAAAACATATTTTTCACTCTTAAAAGTAAAAAAATTACAAAAAAATGTTTTCACTAACTTTAACCTGTCGATGCCACTTTCTTGAGAATCATCATCTAATATTTTTTTTTAATAAAAGCAGAAATATCCAAAAAGTTAACTTCAAACCCTCCCATACATTTCCTAGAATAATTTTAAGTATGTTTTTGTATGTGACGAATGGGTCAAAGGGTCTGGTAGTCAACATGTTATTTTCGTCGCTTGATGTATATCTATACGGGTGATACTGAAAGGTTTTAGAATGGGACACTTATAGGATTATGCAATTAAAAATATTTTATAAAACAATCTTTATAATTTCTTCGAGAATTTGCTGTAAGTAATTTGTCTCGTTAAGATTTGAAAATACATAGTATACTCGTAGGTACAGTTAAAGAAATATTTTAACAAATGTCAACCGAATTAAATATATCTCAAAACAAGAAAAAAATCTTAAATAAATTGTAGAATTTCTAAGTATCCGATTCTAAAAACCACCCTTATTATATTTTCAACTTAAACTGAACCAAAAGGCCTATTGTTTGTGTTATTGCCATTTTGAAAATGTTATTTTTTTGCAGACGTTATCGGACGTGGAGGAATTAAACGCGCTCCTGCCACCAGACAAGCGGCTCGAGCCTTTTGTATGGGGCGCGTCATAGCCACGCACACAAGTCATATACGTGGGCCATACTGAAAGTTTCTGGATTCTGATATATGAGACGAGCTAGTCCAGGAATTTTCAGTATGCCCTAAGTAGCTGGATGAAAATGATCGATATTAGGGTCAAAAACGTTCCGGGAAATTGGCATCTTTTCTGTGGACATTATAAAAATTGTTTCGAGTATATACTAAGGCTTTTATCCTAAAACTTTTAAGAAGTTTTACAGTTTTTAAGTGGCCAGCCAGGAAATTAGGTTGTAAACTAGATACACTTACTTTATGATGTCCACAGGAAAGATTACACTAAATCATACCAAAAAGTTTTTGACCCCTTAGAGGCGTATGCGGAAAAATAAAACATGATATCAATGTATTTTCAATATCAGAAAGGTAGAATGTAATACCTGTTAGACATTTGAGGATTTTTTGCGGTATAATTAAACACAAAAGATAGGTGGTATTCTTAACCTTTTGAACGCCACAGACGGCAATTGACGTCAACCCAAAATCGTGACAACGACGCCAAAGATGGCATTTGACGTCGATCGTTTTTTGATGAAAGTCTACTGAAAAATACCCCACTTTTAGGTTGGCATTATTTATTCACAAAACGAAATTTTACCCCCGTGGCGTCAGTGGCACGGCAAATAGATGCGCCGTTTGGCGTTCAATATGTTAAAAAATATGCCTATTTTATGTGCATGATCTCTAATGGCCTGTTCCAAAAACTTTCAGTGTTACCCATGTATTAAAATAAGTAACAAAAATATTAGTTTCTAAATAATGTCTCGATATAGTCAAATGTTATTCATAGCTTTTGCTTTCAATCGCAATGTATCTACATCGGTAATAAAATTAAATATACTGTAATAAACTATTGTTTATCATAATAAACTAATTAAGTAGGTAGGTATGTAGCCAACATAAGTATTGCTAATTTAATAAATGCTCAAATATTATTTGGTTATATTATTTGCTAGCTTTGCTAGTTTAACCTTTTGGACGCCAATTACCGATATATCCGCACCGCAGGTCCGACGCCAAAGACGGATTAATCGGTCACAGACCACAGAGCAACATAGACCTACGTGCATATGCATAAAGTTCAATTTCAGTTTTGACACTTCGGTGACGTGGCGTCCGAGTGACAGCTTTTGTGTTTGATACGGCGTCGAAAAGGTTAAGAGCCAACGGGAGTGGTCATTTCTCCATACAAACGTACTCCTCGTTTTCCTCCGTGGTTTTTGAAGCTAGAGCAATGATTTTTCAACACAGAATAATATTGTCAATATCTGTGTCGGACCGTTTTGCTTTTTTTGATATTTTTGTTTTTTAAGGCGCTAGAGCCCTTCAAAAATGGCCTAATTGACTATGCCGCAATGAGAGGCGTGGCATTCAAAACTGATATCAATTAGCCAAAAAAGCAAAACGGTCCGACACAGATAACTTCATAATCATTTAGATTTCCAAATTTGTTACGATTGGTTAAGTTTTGGAGGAGGAAACAGAGGAGTACGAAACCTCGATTTTTGAGACTTTTACGCAGGATTTGTCGCCTTGTCCTTATCGCACTACTTTTAGGTGCCGCTTCCGTTAGCGAGACGGGTATATTTACCTAAAATATTTAAAACTCAGCTCCTGTTTCGTCTTAAGATTTTTGTGCAAAATTTTGGAATGACACCTTTTATTACGAATTAACCTTTTGACCGTCAAAGATGTCAACTGACGACTCGGCTACAGCTCAATATCAACGTTCGTGCATTCCGACAACACATGAATTTTACATGCCTTGTCTTCGAGCAACACGGAAGGGAGGCGGCATTCGCACTATTTCCCCTCTGCCGAGGTACAAGATTAGCACGTCAATCTAATCTAGCGCGGGTAATAAAACTAGTTGCACTTGGATTTTTCACTAGTCCGAGTCAAGACGCGCGCGTGAACACTGCTGCACAAAAATGCCTGTTTGCTCGGTTTTTCGTTATAAAAAGAGGTCGGGGCATCAAATTTACAAAAAGAAAGTGTTACATTTCACATGTAATATTTTTTTTTACATATCATACGTTTAATTACATTCAAACACAATTATTATATTTTAGTCTCATGTAATTTGTTGGATTTATCGATTTTGCTCGCTCAGTACAAATTGCGGATCGGTCGAGCGACAAATCCGACTTCTCATCTCTCAGAATACAATAACATACTTCAACAAAAATGTGTTAGTGTGCATGTTGTGACACTTGTCACTCGTCCGTACACAAAAAGAGATCGAGGTTTGCAAGATTTGTCTTTGACGTGTGTCATTTTCTATGTATTTGTGTCGTCATTACAGATTGGATTTTGTATGTAAGTGTGTGAGAAGTGCGACTGTGTGTACCTTTCCCCCCGCGAAAAATGGCAGAAAGATTTGTACGGTGAGATATCGCTTGGGCCCCTCCCTTCCGATGTGTCGGAAGCCGGTGTTGCTCGAAGTGCCTTGTACATATCGCTGGCCCAATATTACAGGGTTCTATGTACATTTTAACAATAACAATATTTTTATTGACAGTAAATTTTAACAGGCACGTTACAGTGAACCCCGCACTAGGCATGGCCTGTATCGCGGGGGTCATGATCATCACGAGTTACCAGTGAAATTTTTTTTAAATTATAATAAACATAAGAATAGGAATTGTTTAACCCTCGTGCCTTGATACCTTCGCAATGCTCAGGAATCCACTTTTCGAACCCCTCGCTACGCTCGTGGTGCAAATTTGGAATCTTTCACTTGCTCGGGCATCAATATTTAGCACGAACGGTTAAACAACAACTTTTGCCCCCTTGTAAAACAAATAGGTAACTATTATTTAGTATTATGGCACAAGTATATAGAATGTAGGCAATCAACTACGCCCCGCTTGCAGGGGCTGGATGATTTGGCGGACTTCAGCTTCAGTGGTTTCCATTTTTCCAGGTCTTTTTCACGGGAAAATACGCGGAGATATGTAACGATCGACTTTTGATAAGTGACTGATAACAACCCCTTCTGTACCCCCCGTTTTATAAGGGTCAAGGGTAACGCAACTCGTGCGCGTGATAACGTGAAACCGCTCACAAATCGGGAAAATGCCAATAATTTGAAAAATACTGGGCCAATTTCCATGTTTTTTTACTTTTCGTAAAGCTAAAACTTCAAGGAACATGATTACATTAAAATAATTTAGAGAAATTAACCAGTTTACAAATATATTGGGTGCGGACGAAAAAATGCAAAGTGATGCAATACTTTTGCACGCGAGTGTAAATTATAAAGTCAGATGTTAACATTCAGTGTGTTCGGCTATAATAAAACATAATATAGTAGGAGATCCCACATATGGTCGACCTTCACCAATCTGTCGGACGGATGAAACTATGAAAATATGAAAGAAAATATGTTCCAGAACATAAATAAATATATTTGCCTAAAGAAATATGGTCAAGGCTATTTTTAATAAATTTTTGAAAAAAAAAATTTTCGGCAAATTTCACCGATTTGTCTGACGAACAAAATAAGTTTCAATGGAAAGTATACAACTTGTACAACATAAATTAACTAGGTTGCCTATCTTTTTCCAGTCACTATTATGTGGTTGCCGTGTTTAAAGTGGTGATCAATTGGTGTTTTATATCGATAATTGCACTCATCTATCTGACGCTTGAATTATACATCAAAATGATGGTAATTTTATTGCAAATACAATGGTACAGGGTTGCCTGCGAAAATCCGGTCACAAATAAGGGTTGCCAGGCTTTTAATTAAAATAAGAAGGGAAGACTTTTAGCGATAACTCATAAACGGCTTAACTGATCAAGTTTGTTTTAATTTTTTTAAGCACTATTTTCATGATTTTTTCCATATTTTTTGGACAGATGGTTCAAAAGTTAGAAGGAAAAACCTTTATATTTTTCTTTCTAAACGATTATTTCCGTAATGATTCACTTTATCAAGAAATGTTGTTTAAAGATCCCTATTTATTTTGAAAGGCCTATCCAACGACACCCCACACTATAAGGTTGAAACGATAAAAAAAATTGTCACACACATTTTGTTTCTTTCAAAGCGATTATTTCCGAAAATATTCAGTTTATCAAAAAATGTTCTTCTAAAACCCCTATTCATTTTGAAAGACCTTTCCAACTGTATCCTACACCATAAGGTTGACAGGAAAAAAAAATCCTCACGTACATTTTGTTTCTTTCGAGGCGATTATTTCCTAAAATATTCACTTTATCAAAAAATGTTTTCTAAAAAACCATATTAATTCAAAAGACCTATCCAACAACATGTCACACTCTAGGGTTGAAGCGAAAAAAATGGTTACATACATTTTTTTTCTTTTTTTTCGTTTGATACCTATTTTGTAAGATGACATTTTATATGAGTTTTAAAATAAATAGGGTTCTTCAAAAAAACAATTTTTGATAAAGTGAATATTTTAGGAAATAATCGCCTCGAAAGAAACAAAATGTACGTGAGGATTTTTTTTTCGTGTCAACCCTATGGTGTGGGATGTTGTTGGAAAGGTCTTTCAAAATGAATAGGGATTTTAGAAGAACATTTTTTCATAAACTGAATATTTTCGGAAATAATCGCTTTGAAAGAAACAAAATGTGTGTGACAATTTTTTTATCGTTTCAAACTTATAGTGTGGGGTGTCGTTAGATAGGCCTTTCAAAATAAATAGGGATCTTTAAACAACATTTCTTGATAAAGTGAATCATTTCGGAAATAATCGTTTAAAAAGAAAAAAAAAAGGTTTTTCCTTCTAACTTTTGAACCATCTGTCCAAAAAACATGGAAAAAATCATAAAAATAGTGCTTAAAAAACTCAATCAAATAAAATTAAAACAAACTTGATCAGTTAAGCCATTTATGAGTTATCGCTAAAAGTCTTCCCTACTTATTTTAATTAAAAGCCTGGCAATCCTTATTTGTGACCGGATTTTCGCAGGCAACCCTATACCATTGTATTTGCAATAAAATTACCATCATTATGATGTATAATTCAAGCGTCAGACAGATGAGTGCAATTATCGATATAAAATCACCTCTTTAAACACGGCAACCACATAATAGTGACTGGAAAAAGATAGGCAACCTAGTTGATTTATGTTGTACGAGTTGTATACTTTCCATTGAAACTTATTTCGTTATTTCATTCTTATTTTTATTCAAAAATTTATTAAAAATAGCCTTACCATATTTACTTAGGCAACCCTATTTTTTTATGTTCTGGAACATATTTTCTTTCATATTTTCATAGTTTCATCCGTCAGACAGATTGGTGAAGGTCGACCATATGTGGGATCTCCTACTAATAGGTGTAGGATTAATAATTTAAAATCTATAGGCTTGAAAAGATAGATTTTTATAGGCCAGGCATATAGGACATGTCAGTACATATGTCGAAAGAAGACCTTGAACAATGTTGTTATATTGAGACGAACGAGTTAGTTATACCACAGAATAAGTAATAGTACTACCGTACAGAAAGGACACTTCCTACAAAACCGAAGTTTGACAGCGATTCAGGGCCAAATCATGATATCCCTTTCTAACTTATGGCACTATCCCTTTCGACGATTTAGGGTTGTCAACATTCAAGTAATTATCTTATCTGTGGTCGTGCACGCAAAGGGACGTCAAGTTGTGTCAACCCTAATAATTGCTCGGAGCAATGCTGAGCCGAACGGAGCCGACTTTGCCCGAAGTCAGGAGTGTCTCCCCACTGGTTATACATACCAGCCAGTATAAGTACCTAAGCAAATCCATAGAGATATAGGTAAGTACTTAAACAAGCGTCGAATGATGGCCGAGATCCTTCAAATACCTTTTGGGTGGGTAAGAAATATTAAATAAATTAATATTTGGGGACAATCTTACACATATCGACCTAGCCCCAAACTAAGCAAAACTTAGACTATGGGAACTAGGCGACGATATACTTACTTACTTAAATACTTATTAAGTATACTGAGATAGAAAACAACCATGACTCAGGAACAAATATCCGTGCTCATCACAAATAAATGCCCTTACCGGGATTCGAACCCGGGGACCATCAGCTACATAAAAATAAAATTTAATTCTCAGATCCCTCAGTAATACCACTATTTCATTCTAAAATTATATTGCTATGGTATTCTGGTTAACGGAACTATACAAAACTGAGAATAAACGAAACAATTTTTAGGTATTTACGTCAAACGATCTCTGAGAAAAACGCATTTAACTGGTTTGCAAGACCGAAGTGATCCCATAAGTAAGTGTTCCGCGAACAATGTTTTGTGCGGAACACTAATTATTAGACATATTATCATGATTTTTTTCTATCAAACCAACTTTAACGTATTAAGGTTTTGTTTAAAGGCTGCCCTTGCTAATATAGTCTAGTATCCGTGTGAATTTTTTCATGGTATTTGCCCTTGATTAAAACATGTAAAAATTCAATATAAGAACTACAATTTTGCGCTATCCCCCTCCAAAGAGTACTTAGGGCATACCTACTGAAATTCCTGGACTGGCCAATTAGAAAAAAATAAGTCGTCTCATATATCAGAATCCAGAAACTTTCAGTGTGGCCCACGCATAGTAAGTACGAGTATATCCCCCTCTTAACTTATACTGGTTTTCCAATGGTTAAGAGAGCGTTTGCAATCACACACAAGACCTTGACCTAACGGCCTAAGATTTCATTTTTTAGGCATTTAGTTACAAGGTTGACAAGATTATCTATATTGCCTAAATCTGCACTATTACTTACTTATAATATGTCATGAGCACATATAGATGGTCAAGCAAATCTTGTCAGTAGAAAAAGGCGCGAAATTCAAATTTTCTATGAGACGATGTCCCTTCGCGCCTACATTTTTCAAATTTGCCGCCTTTTTCTACTGACAAGATCTGCTTGACCAACTATATACATATATGTCTAAATATTTTTTTATTTTTTTTATTAAAGGGAAATTATAATTCTTTAAGCCGACTCATTAATCGAGGGTAATGTTTTTTTTTTTTGTTTTTTTGTAGAGACCCTGCTTGGTTCGAATTCCGGTGAGGATAAATATGTATATTTATCGTAAATGTGTTGTTATATAAGTATCTAAGTATGTATCTATTTATCTATAGGTACGTCTTATTAAACAAACTCTCCCGCCGCGTCTGTCTGACGTACGGCAAAAAAATTAACTGTTAAATTTTTTTGCTGTTTCATAACATTTCTCTGCTTTGCCTTAAGGTTGACTGGTAGAGAATGCTTTTGGCATTAAGTCCGCCTTTTGTACGATAAGTTTTCTTTTGTGCAATAAAGTTTAAATAAATAAATTTCGGCTGATGTGACGACGCTGAATTTTTTTGCAATTTCGGCATTGGCCCTATAATAAGAGTTGTTCGGTATGACCTATCAAGTTCTACACAGAGTATGAACGGTGGTTTAATTTCACCCTGTATGACACGGGGCCTCGTCAGGAGGCTATACAGAACAATCAAAGTTTAAACGCGATTTTTGACCACTAGAGTTAAACCAAGAAAAGTATGCAGCGATTTTGATAGCCCACGCAGTGCAAGTGTTATTCGTCGTCATAATTTCATAGAAGTTTGACGTTTAAAATTACACTTGCACTGCGTGGGCTATCAAAATCGCTGCATACTTCTCGGTCTGACTCTACATAATTATAAATAAATAAATATTATAGGACATTTTTACACAAATTGACATACCCCACGGTAAGCTCAAGAAAGCTTGTGTTTTGGGTACTCAGACAACGATATATACAATATATAAATACTTAAATACATAGAAAACAACCATGACTCAGGAACAAATATCTGTATCATCATACAAATACAGTGAATTTGGATAACTGGGACTTCAAGGGTCCTGCAAATTTGTCTCACTTAAAGAGGTATCTCACTTACCCAGTGTCTCAGATAGCCAGGTATAAATAAATATCTGTCTCATTTACAGAGGGTACCACTAATAGAGGTGAGAACATAGGTTATTTCAGTTATAGAGGTGCAAATTATTAAATAAAGTACCGTATTTTGTAATTACATATTATGCATGAGTTCGAGACTGCTTCCGAATATTGAGACTGAATTATATATTTATTATGAATGACAATTCAAAAAATAGACTCTGCTATATTAAATTCGATACCTAACAGACTTCATTGCGTGTCTTTTCACATTCGTAAACGGGTACTTACCTAATGTTTTTAAGTAAATAATAATCAAGATTTTATCCTTCGAAATATTTTTATCTTAACTAACTAACGTTCGGTCGTTAGCTATACCAAACTAAAATACAAGTAATTTAGGTAAGTACAAGTGCGGAAATTTATTAGTCCGAGTTAAAGAGGTTATAAATTGACGTCATCTCAGATACAGAGGTATAAAATTCAAAGAAAACAACTTAGCAAAAATGTTCATTATTATTTAAAAAAATTGTCTCAGTTAAAGAGGTAAATACACTCTCTGTCTCAATTATAGAGGTAAATATCACTGTAAAATCGAAAGCACTAATCCCAGTTACAGAGGTTGGTTTTTTCTCACTAACGGAGGTAATTCAGTGCTAAAGTGTCGGGACCGCACCATGAGTCCCAGCTATGGAGGTTTCTCACTTATCCAGGTCCCACTTAACCAAGTTTCACTGTAAATGCCCTTACCAGGATTCGAACCCGGGACCATCGGCTTCATAGGCAGGGTACCCACTAGGCCAGACCGGTCGTCAAATTATGTAATATCATAGAGAAATATAGTAAGACAAGAGTGCTCACTCCATACATCAGTTTTGGAACCAAAAAGACTATTATTTTCATAGTCGACATCTAGCATCGAGTAGCGGAATTATGAGCTACTTGACAATAGATGTAGCACCGACCGGAAAGTCTTATGTTGTTGAGCATTAAACTTATTCCAAAACTGAATTATGGAGTAAGCAATCTATGTATTTTTTTCTCTATGCCACTACATAATTATGTAATATTAAAAAACCCTAAGTTAAGTAATACCCCTTACAGTGTCCCCACCGGCCGTCCAGCGAAGGACGAATTTTCGCTGCAACCGGCCACTGGGTCGGCGCGGACTGCGTTTACTCACAGACCTCACAGTCCATCATAGCACACCGTTGTAGTTGGTCCTTTCTATACTATTTCATACACCGGTATTTTTTTTAAATAAAAAATTTATTAAAAATAAACGTGTAAACTAAAACGGAGTATATAATTTAGTGATATTTAATTCGCGGTCTACCGTCTCGCGCCCGGTCCAGTTGGTCCTTTTTCTACTAAATAAATTAGTAAGTTTTTTTTTATTGTTTTGTTAAGTTAAGTGGCTTTAAGTTCAAGCAGCAATCAAGTGAGTATTGTACAGTCAGCAGCAGAAGTTCCTAAGCGGGCGGGGTGTTCAAAATGATCTTGACGCGACTTTATTGGTAAGGAGCGTGTCAAGATAATTGTGAACACTTCGCCCGCTTAGCAACTTCTGCTGCTGACTGTACCTAAACTATTATATTATGGTATTATTTTGTAAATTGGTAAGTTTTTTGTATTAAAATAGTTTATTTGCCACCAAGTGTACGGGATATAAATAATTAGGTACAATTTTATAAATAGGAACTTTTTTTTTAAATAAATAAACAACAAACACACACAAACTAATAAATGACAACAAGAAAATTTACTTTTATACAATTTTAATGGATTGAACTATTTACAAAAAGCGTCGTTTTATAAATTGAAATAATAATGACATAGAAAATTTATGTCGAAAACCTCCAGAGTGTTTCAAACACATTTCTGAATCTTATCAAAGAAAAAAAAATCTTCATGTTAAAAATGTGGTTAATTAGAATATCAGTGGCTGTAAAAAAATTACTAACTTAATTTACGCTCAAGAAATGTACTAACCCTTCAAGTTAACGGAGTTTTCTACCACCGTTTGACTGTCCATTAACTATAATTAAATTTAACATAAACATACCTAAGCGTATACAATGAAATTAGCAACGAAAACATTCTAAAATGCCACCTTCTTATGGTCTTCAGTAGTTGACAGAAAGATGCCTTTCCGAGAGAATTCAGAAATCAGGAAAAATATATTATAGAAAGGAGAAGAGAAATATTGAGAAGCTTCTCCTTCGTAATCTAGAAGTTTGTTCAAATTCTTCTTCCCTTTAAACTTCTGTCTTATCTTTTTAAACGCCGTGGATTACACAGATTACCAGTTCGCCGGACGATATCTGCCTGTCAGTTGTTAGGAACTGTCAAATTTTGAGTTTAATTGACACGCCGATATCGTCCGGCGAACTGGTAATCAGTGGGCCCCTTGACTGGCAGGCTGATATCGTCCGGCGAACTGGTAATCAGTGGGCCCCTTAAACCTCACTTAACACGGTCGATAAAAGATCGAAGAGGTGAGTAGGTATAACGGGTTATCACTGATTGACTAGCACGTTATCTTTTTGCAGATTAGCAAAATCATATTTTGGTTATAAGCAATTTGGATTTCCGCAAAGTGACGCCTGATTCTATTCACTATTTGATAAAAGATCCTTTTTTGAAGCAGTGGGTTAGCTTGTGTCGTAAGCGGGAGTAATGGAGCGGGTCGTTACTACTGCTCGCGGCTTGCGACACATCCGCGCTCGGAACTACAACTTACCGCCATTATTTACCAACTTACTGAACTAACTTACTGTAGTTTTATGTTGGCGATTACTACACGGTAACTACTATTATTAAGTATAAAGTTACAGTAGGTTGATGTTAAATTAATTGACGCCGTGGGCCTAAGCAGCCCGAGGCAGAATCGGTTGCAAGAAACTGTCTATCCACTTACGAGTCGAGCCCGCAGCTAAAAGAGCCTTCCGTGATTCTTCTCACTTGATGGTCTCATCAGGTCTCATCGGAAGATCAGCGCTGGAAGCCACCAGCAACATGCTGAGATGAGGCCATTTCGTGGCACTTTCATCTTATTTTGTGTTTTCTTTTATTTGTGTATTGTCTATTGTCTCGTTTGTTTTGTGCTTACGAATAAAATATATTCTATTCTAGTCTAAAAAGCCTCTCATGCAATCTAACGCTCTCATTTACAAACGACATGCTTAATTACATGAATATTGACCTTAACAGTACACAGCACTGTTACATGGTACTAGGTTTCGTTGCTAAAAATTGTTACAAGTAGCTACAAAAATTGAACAAGTAAGGTGGTGGTACTGGTGCTCGACGCGGTCCTAGTACATGTCACCTTTAAACTTAAGTCATTGTCAATAGAGGTGACAGCAGGGTATCATCTATTGGGCATTAGTATGTCGAGCACTAGTAGGGGCCACCACCTTAGACATTTTGTATGTAAAATTTCTAATCGCTCTAAGTTCTTTGTATTTGGTATATGTTGACGATTAGTTTTATACTTCGTGATACCAAATAATTAGACAAAATTTATAACTAAATTTTATTGTAATCTAACCTAAGGCTTTTCTTTTCCTGGTTTGAATTTTTGGTATAAAAATAAGTCTAAGTATGTTAAAAAAATCTCTGACAACTCAATAATCATAGCAGATTCTGACTAAATATTACGAAATCCGAAATTTCTTGTCAGCTTATTGGTCTTTTTTGGAGTCAGTTAGTCATGATTAGGTAAATCCGTCTTAATCAATCGGATGTCACAATTTTTGTTACGTTAGTGCGACTTTAGACGTTAATTTTTACCAAGTTGTCTGTGAGTGATAAGTACCTACTAAAAAAAAAAACAAAGGACATTATTGCACAAATCGACTAAATCCCACTGTAAGCTTAATTAGGCTTGTGTTGTGGGTACTTAGACAACGAAAAACTTTTATACTTACAAAAAAAATGCAAAAATACACCATCTCCGCCAAGACTTGAACTTGCGACTTCTTGGAACACCGGTCGAGTTTTGATTTAGAATTAATTTTATGGGTAAATCACTCAAAATTGATAAATTAAATTGATGTAGGAGTTTGTTAATGCTCCTTTACTTATTTTGCAAAATATTTTTGTACGTTAATAAATTCTATATTTCTAAATTATACGAAATACATAAAAATTAATTAAAAATTAAACTTATATATAATAATATCTGGGAGACCGAGCTTTGCTCGGTAAACATATAAAAACTCAAAAAAGCGCGTTTTCGAGATAAGACTTAGCTATCGATTTTTCACCCCCTAAAACCCCCATACCTAATACCCATAGCAAATTTCATGGAATTCGTCAAATTGATCGTTTAAAGGTATTAGATAAAATATTATTTACCTAACTTGCAATACCTTTCGAAATAAAGCTAAAATAAGTTGGGTTATCGAGGTCCACGGTATGTAAACAAATAGCCCAAATAGGCCCAAAGTTATTTGTCAAAGTGAAACTAATACAATCAGCTACCTATGTCAATCGCGTAACAGTCAATATTGACAGTCGACGTAACACCGGCTTTCGCACGTGACATCACTGATCAGTTTGGTAAACTGTCAAATAGTACACTAGGTTAGGTAAATAGGTATGCTCATACTTATAGAGATTTGATCTCGGTGGATTATTGCGTATCCTGGGGCCAAATTCGACATGCACAGCTGTCAGATTTCGCATCCACATCAAATCAACAGTTGATTTTATTGCATGTTGTTTCTATCAACTGTTGAATCGTACAATTGTGGATAATATCATTTGGTACCTACAACCAAAACTCAACTCTGAACTCGGGGTGGTTCGGTTTGATTTGGTTTTCACCTAACTGTGGATTGCTAATGTCAAATTTTGACATTGTTCGTATTCGAGAACTTATGAACTTATTCCCACATCAAAGGGAGATCAACACGATACGTTAACGTCGCGTATCGAATAGGGGTCCTGACCACTTTCGGATTTATTTTCTAACACGTCCACCTATTGTATGAAAAATAAAATAAATCTATTCCATATTTGAAATTTGTACAGATGTAGTTCATAAATATTTTCATCGTATTTTCATGGAAACTGATGTACTTAGTTATGACATAAGATATGCACATAAGGGTAGATTCATATTTTGTCAGATTTTGATACAATTAAGTTTGAAAAGCTCCTCATTCTGAACCGAATAAATACGAAATCACAATTGAAAAGAAAAAAATGTAGGAATATAAATTTCCAGTGACGAAAATTCCATAATTTTTCGTAACTCAGAGAAATATTTTTAAATTTTTAGGACATTACGATGAAATTAGCTTATATTGTATAGAATATGAAATTATATACTTATCCCCTAAATTGTATCTGAATCCGACGAAAAATAAACGACAAAAAAACAAAAATCAGCTCAATATATAGGTAAGTACCTACTTTACGATTTAATTTGCAATGATTCGCTTAACAATAGAAAAAAAGCCGACTTTGGTAAGATGGAAAGTTTGGAAAAACGAATGGTTATATTTTTGACCTTCATTGAAGATATGATTGTCATTATTTTATCAATAGCCAAATGACGTCACGTTTCATGGAAAACACCGTGGCGGTTAAGTCCGGTTTTTACAACTAATGACCCGTGAGATACAGTATACTTAACTGAAACAGATAACAAGCATGGTAAAATAAACATTAAACATCCTCTTTTTAAAACATACTTGTCATTGTTTCGCCTTCTATCTATAGGTACACTATAGTTCGTTTTTTTAGCATTAGAAAAAAGGTAAACAATCTTGACGTGTCTTTTAATTAAAAAACACTTTTTAGGGTTCCGTACCCAAAGGGTAAAACGGGACCCTATTACTAAGACTTCGCAGTCCGTCCGTCCGTCCGTCCGTCCGTCCGTCTGTCACCAGGCTGTATCTCACGAACCGTGATAGCTAGACAGTTGAAATTTTCACAGATGATGTATTTCTGTTGCCGCTATAACAACAAATACTAAAAACAGAATAAAATAAAGATTTAAATGGGGCTCCTATACAACAAACGTGATTTTTGACCAAAGTTAAGCAACGTCGGGAGTGGTCAGTACTTGGATGGGTGACCGTTTTTTTTTTTGCTTTTTTTTCGTGTTTTTTTTTGCATTATGGTACGGAACCCTTCGTGCGCGAGTCCGACTCGCACTTGCCCGGTTTTTTTTTAAATAAGTCACGGCAAATATGTAACAATTATGAATCTAATACGATCATTTATATTCTTCTGCTTTCATAAGTAATAGTTATTGATTTAAAAAAAGTGTTTTTCAATTAAAAGACATGTCAAGATCGCTTACCTTCTTTCTAATGCTAAAAAAACGACCTATAGCGACGGGTTACACAAAACCTTAACAAATTATGCATCTGAACCGTTCTCAAGAATGACTCTATTGATAAGTGAAAACCGCATGAAAATCCGTTCAGTAGTTTTTGAGTTTATCGCGAACATACACACATACAAACAGACAGACGCGGCGGGCGACTTTGTTTTATATAAGGTGTATTAGGTGTAGTGATATAAATAAATGATTTTGTACTTGTAATAACAAATCAAAATCAAAAATGTACCGTAAAATCACCACTCCAGTACCACAATTATGGTACAAGAGTTTAAGAGCCAACGGGAGTGGTCATTTCTCCATACAAACGTACTCCTCGTTTTCCTCCGTGGTTTTTGAAGCTAGAGCAATGATTTATTCAACACAGATTGATATTGTCAATATCTGTGTCGGACCGTTTTGCATTTTTTGATATTTTTGTTTTTTAAGGCGCTAGTGCCCTTCAAAAATGGCCAAAATGGCCTAATTGACTATGCCGCAATGAGAGGCGTGGCATTCAAAACTGATAGCAATTAGCCGAAAAAGCAAAACGGTCCGACACAGATAATTTCATAATCATTTAGATTTCCAAATTTGGTTACGATTGATTAAGTTTTGGAGGAGGAAACAGAGGAGTACGAAACCTCGATTTTTGAGATTTTTACGCAGGATTTTTCGCCTTGTCCTTATCGCACTACTTTTAGGTGCCGCTTCCGTTAGCGAGACGGGTATATTTACCTAAAATATTTAAAACTCAGCTCCTGTTTCGTCTTAATTCGTAATTAAGCGTAAATTGTAGTGTATTTTTTTGGATTTGTCCGAGTTTTTTTAGCTAATTTTATTATACGTTGTGTTACTAGTTAACTAAAGGTGCCCCTTATTTCGTTAGCGCCACTTGCACCATTCCACTAACCCGGGTTAACCGGTTAAACGTGGAGTTACCATGGTTACCAGTACTTACAATTTGACACTAGGTTAACGGTTTAACCGCTTAATCCCGGGTTAGTGGGATGGTGCAAGTGGCCCTTACTATATTAAATATCACTTTCATTGATAAAATAATGCATCTCGCACATGTGCGCATTCCGTACAGTTCTGGTCGTTTCTGCAAGGCCGCCCGGTTTGCGTCAGACTTGCGACAGACCGGGCCAGTGTGCAAGCCCTTAGTTAGGCGATATATTAGTGAAATGGGCAGAAAACTAAATGTGATGGTGTTACTGAAAGAAAACAAAGTGTTATGTAGGTACAGTGTGACAAGAAATTGTAGAATTTTATTGAGGGCGCCACTGAACTTCAATAGGCATAGAAAATCATTTCATGTCTGAATCTTGCGGAAGTTAAGTACATGTAGTTAAATAAAAAACCGGGCAAGTGCGAGTCGGACTCGCGCACGAAGGGTTCCGTACCATAATGCAAAAAAAAACGAAAAAAAAAAGCAAAAAAAAAACGGTCACCCATCCAAGTACTGACCACTCCCGACGTTGCTTAACTTTGGTCAAAAATCACGTTTGTTGTATGGGAGCCCCATTTAAATCTTTATTTTATTCTGTTTTTAGTATTTGTTGTTATAGCGGCAACAGAAATACATCATCTGTGAAAATTTCAACTGTCTAGCTATCACGGTTCGTGAGATACAGCCTGGTGACTGACGGACGGACGGACGGACAGCGAAGTCTTAGTAATAGGGTCCCGTTTTACCCTTTGGGTACGGAACCCTAAAAATACCTTCTTACTACTATTTTACTTTTGTTATATCTTTAAACGAGCAATTCTTGTAGGCATATATGTATATTTCGGAGATTTCGGAAACGGCTCTATGTGGGGGTTTTCGGGGGCAGAAAATGCATCTACCTAGGTTTTATCTCTGGGGAAACGCGCATTTTTAAGCGTATTTATGTTTTCCGAGCAAAGCCCGGTCTCCCAGATATTATCTATTATCGTGGATAGTGAAACGTGTTTAGTGCTCTAAGTATATTTTATGTATAGATGGTCAAGCAATGTCAGTAGAAAAGGGCGCGAAATTCTACTTTTCTATGGGACGATATCCCTTCGCGCCTACATTTTTCAAATTTGCCGCCTTTTTCTACTGACAAGATCTGCTTGATAATACTGGATATCTTTCTGCAAGCAACTTCTGACATTTCCATAGAACACAAGGCCACAACATTTGTGAAGAAACAGCTAACCAGTAGGCACTTAGGACAATAACATTAGTGTCACTAGATTTCTAGCCTCCGGCATTTTGCAACGCAATAATTTGAAGGCAGGTGTTGAAATACGTTTCTGGTGTTAATATTTAAGCCGGTCAAACAACTTTTGTCAGTAGGAAAAGGCGCGATATTCAAATATTCCATGGGGCGATTACTCTTCGCGCCTACATTTTTTTCAAATTTGTCGCTTTTTGTACTGACGGAAATAGCTTGCCAGACTTTAACTCAGGCGACGTTGACATGTGGTTTGATTTAAGGTGCAGTAGACTCAGAGAACGGAGCTTTTGAAAAGTCGTAGCCAGACATCGGCCCGATTTGAACTTTAAGATAACTAACTAACTAACTAATATGGCTCTGCGATCTAAAGAGGATCTTGGCCTCCGAAACGAGAGCATGCCACTTTTCCCGATCCTGCGCCGTTTCCAGCCAATTATCGGCTTTAAGATACCTACGTCAATAAAATTAATAGATCTAGAAACGATATGGATTAGATATGATAATATGTGACGTTCCACGGCAAAAGGTACCTTATGGCGGCTGGCGCTTACGTCGCATAGCGCCGCAATAATATTGGAGCGGCGTTAATAATAGCGTAAGCGCCAACCGCCATAAGGTACCTTTACCCGTGGGACGTCACATATGTCAGTGTGAAATGTGACGTTTCTTCAAACAATAACGTCAATTTTGACACTGACACATTTAATCCATATCGTTTCTACATCTATTAATTGACGTATCTTATATATATCGGGCAGATAGTTTGATTTAAGGTGCAGTAGGCGCAAAGAACGGAGGACATTTTTAGATCACCATACGGTTGCCAAAAATTTAATTAGCAATCTTCCCCAAAATAAACTGTCAACCATTTCATGCTAAAAGGGGGGGTTGCGTCAGAGGGAGGGGTTGGGACACTAGCGTAAAGCACCATACCCAAAGGTATCATACTATTACTCTGTATCTTTAGGTACTTTAATAAAAGTAAACAAATAATTTGTACATTTTCGGGTAGTTATAACATTTATTGGTTAAACAACCAAATACAAAACCGCCTGGATCAGTCACTGAACGACCTGACTTTAACCTACATTATTTGATCATGTAATGTTTTCATCTACCCTCAACTGGCTTAAGGAGCCATTTGAGGGTAGATTTTGTTTACTTTTATTTAAATACCTAAAGATACAGACTATCATAGTCTAATAAAACATGGTCTTCCATTCCCAGAGTGACACGGGCCTACGTCACAACAACATGGCCGCTATATATAGCGCTATCGCATATTATCATATAGCGCTGTCGCATGATGACGTAGGCCCGTGTCAGTTAGGTGACCTAGAAAAGACGGGAATGGAGTACCAGGCGGAGTATATTATTATACCATGCTGACTACACAAAATACCCGCATTTGAACTTTTCGTCATTGCGTCGCTAATGGAACTGAAATTCGTCATTCGTTACTTTAATACTATTCTGTGCCCAGAAATCACAATTTTTATAAGGTTTTTATAAGTTAATCAACCAAAATGCGCAGTAGGCTGGGCCCGTGGTCTCGTGCGACCTTAACATTCTCCGTACTACCTCTACGTGTTGCAACTTACGCGCAAAGTCAAGGTTGACGAAAGACGAAATTGACGAAATTCCCGCGTGTAGGGAAAGTGGTGGTACAGTCACCTGCAATAATATGTTACTCTTCGAACGCCGCAAAAATATGTGACACGCTCCTATGGCTCTACAAATAAGATCGCGTCAGATATTTTTGCGGCCTTCGTTGTGTAACATTATTGCAGGTGACTGTACTAGTGGTACTGGTGCTCGACGCGGTCCCAGTACATGTCATCTTGAAACTTAAATCATTGTCAATAGAGGTGACAGCAGGGTGTCATCTATTGGGCATTAGCAAAGCCAGCGGTCGGCAACCTTTTAGCAGCCAAGGGCCATATAGTAGTTAACGAAGTTGACGCGGGCCGCACTTTGGTACTATTTGTGACTTTAGCAGACAGTGTCGTTTGTCAATATTACATAAAAAATAACCAGGGAGCCGCTTGTTGCCGACCGCTGCTCTAAGCATTAGCATATCGAGCACTAGTACCACCACCACCATGATTGTATGATTACTGCGGGTAATAACCATACATCAAATGACCGGAAAAACGGCATACTTACATCAAAAACAATCATGAAGTGAGTTTTTTACGAAAACTCTCTAAATACGATGAGTAAATGAGTTATAGGTACATTTTAGCCACTCACCCTCCTTGATTTATATGAAATTAGTATTTTTTGTAATTTCAGAGTTATTTTCGTAAGTGTACGTAATTAAATAATGATATGGAAATAAATACTTAAAATTCCTGAAACCCGTTGATGTCTTTTGCACTAAGAGCCAAAGAATAAAAAATATTACAAAAAAATGAAATATTTTTAAAGTACTACATTCTTTTTGGTACTACTAAACTAAAATAAAATTTAGTAAAAAACAAAATGTAAGGAATACCCTAAATATCTAGTGTACGCTTCGAGCAACACGGAAGGGAGGCGGCATTCGCACTATTTCCCCTCTGCCGAGGTACAAGATTAGCGCGTCAATCTAATCTACCGCGGGTAATAAAACTAGTTGCACTTGGATTTTTCACTAGACCGAGTCCAGACGCGCGCGTGAACACTGCTGCACAAAAATGCCTGTTTTATCGGTTTTTTGTTATAAAAAGAGGTCGGGGACATCAAATTTACAAAAAGAAAGTGTTACATTTCACATGTAATATTTTTTTTTACATATCATACGTTTAATTACATTCAAACACAATTATTATATTTTAGTCTCATGTAATTGTTGGATTTATCGATTTTGCTCGCTCAGTACAAATTGCGGATCGGTCGAGCGACAAATCCGACTTCTCATCTCTCAGAATACAATAACATACTTCAACGAAAATGTGTTAGTGTGCGTGTTGTGACACTTGTCACTCGTCCGCACACAAAAAGAGATCGAGGTTTGCAAGATTTGTCTTTGACGTGTGTCATTTTCTATGTATTTGTGTCGTCATTACAGATTGGATTTTGTATGTAAGCGTGTGAGAAGTGCGACTGTGTGCACCTTTCCCCCCGCGAAAAATGGCAGAAAGATTTGTACGGTGAGATATCGCTTGGGCCCCTCCCTTCCGATGTGTCGGAAGCCGGTGTTGCTCGAAGAGTGTACGTACATAGTCATACATAAAAATTAAAAACCCACAGACAAAATATCTTATAAAAGTAGGTATTTACAGTTATGATCCAGATTTTGTAAACTTTCAAACTTTTTCAATGAGGATGAGGAGGATGAGGTATGAGGAGTCTGCAATGGATGTGTTTTTTGTTTTTTTATTTTTCCCTAGCCTACTTTGGTGTCCCACTGCTGGGCAAAGGCCTCCCCTCGTTTTTTCCACTCGACCCTGTCATCGGCATTTTCCCACCATTTGGGGTAGAATGCGTCCAAGTCGTCCCGCCATCTCCTTTTCGGTCTGCCTAAACTCCGGCCTGCACCGTCTATTGTGTTCCGTGGGTCCCACTCAGTAACCATTTTGGCCCACCTTTCTGGGTGCATGCGGCAGACATGTCCAGCCCAGTCCCACTTAAGCTTAGCGGTCTTGACGCCTACATCTACAACTCTAGTTCTGGAGCGTAGTTCCGTGTTTCTGATCCGATCAGTTCTACGAACACCTAATATACTACGCTCCATCGCACGCTGGCAAACCTTGAGTTTCGATTTTAGAGCCTCAGTTAATGACCAAGTTTGTGTACCGTAGGTTAGGATGGGCAGGATGCACATGTCAAGGAGTTTGCGCTTAAGACACAAGGGAAGGTCGCTCTTCATTAGCGCTTTCATGGACCAGTACGGTTACCATCAGTTTGTCACTGACATAAACGCCGTCGAGAACGTAATTTACTTTCTATACATCTCGCTCGCACTCGCATATTAGTGCAAACGGGATGTATAGAAAGTAAATTACGTTCTCGACGGCGTTTACGTCAGTGACAAACTGATGGTAACCGTACTGAAGCTCTTCCAGGCGTTCTCGATACGTCTATCGATTTCGATAGACCGCCTGGCCGCGTAGCCAACATGCCAATCGCTTACGCTCCGTAGCGATCGAAACGCAACTGTCACTGTCGCACTAATAAGGAAGAGTGATAGAGAGACACAAAGCGTTTCGTTGTCGAAGCAATAGCGATTGTAACGTTGGCTAGGCCGGCTGTTCTCGAAGGATGCTATCTGGCCCAAGTAAACGTACTCGTCGACATATTGTATATCCTAGCCCATCCACCACAATGCTATGTTTAGCTTGATTGGTCATCAACTGAGTTTTCGCTCTATTCATTGTGTGTTGTGGATGCTTCGGGAGGCGGCATTCGCACTATTTCCCCTCTGCCGAGGTACAAGATTAGCGCGTCAATCTAATCTAGCGCGGGTAATAAAACTAGTTGCACTTGGATTTTTCACTAGACCGAGTCAAGACGCGCGCGTGAACACTGCTGCACTAAAATGCCTGTTTACTCGGTTTTTTGTTATAAAAAGAGGTCGGGGACATCAAATTTACAAAAAGAAAGTGTTACATTTCACATGTAATATTTTTTTTTACATATCATACGTTTAATTACATTCAAACACAATTATTATATTTTAGTCTCATGTAATTGTTGGATTTATCGATTTTGCTCGCTCAGTACAAATTGCGGATCGGTCGAGCGACAAATCCGACTTCTCATCTCTCAGAATACAATAACATACTTCAACGAAAATGTGTTAGTGTGCGTGTTGTGACACTTGTCACTCGTCCGTACACAAAAAGAGATCGAGGTTTGCAAGATTTGTCTTTGACGTGTGTCATTTTCTATGTATTTGTGTCGTCATTACAGATTTGATTTTGTATGTAAGTGTGTGAGAAGTGCGACTGTGTGCACCTTTCCCCCCGCGAAAAATGGCAGAAAGATTTGTACGGTGAGATATCGCTTGGGCCCCTCCCTTCCGATGTGTCGGAAGCCGGTGTTGCTCGAAGTGTGGATGTGTTTATTAATGAAAAATCGCCATTATTAAAATAAATCACTAAAATTGATTAGCGATGACAGCAAATACCCAAAATATGTCATCGATTAAAATGTTCAAAAGATGAATCAATTCAACCAATAGAAGACTTTATTGTCTAAGAAATAAGGATTATTATTTCTGCGGCTACGCTATTTTAGATTCCAAGTGAACATAGTATATGCTTTCAACAAAATTAACCAATACAAGACCTTATTATCTGAGCGATAAGGTTTGAAATAACTTTTTATATTTCTGCCTTTTTGAATCTGACTGAATAGTAGTTCCTTTCACTAGCTTCCGATCTTCGGCATTCATTCAATTTCTTAACTTGACGACGCTGTCAACATAATTTGTGTTAAGTTCTCTGTTTTTAGGGTTCCGTACCCAAAAGGTAAAACGGGACCCTATTACTAAGACTTCGCTGTCCGTCCGTCCGTCCGTCCGTCCGTCTGTCTGTCACCAGGCTGTATCTCACGAACCGATGATGTATTTCTGTTGCCGCTATAACAACAAATACTAAAAACAGAATAAAATAAAGATTTAAATGGGGCTCCCATACAACAAACGTGATTTTTGACCAAAGTTAAGCAACGTCGGGCGTGGTCAGTACTTGGATGGGTGACCGTTTTTTTATTGCTTTTTTTTTTGTTTTTTTTTTTAATATGGTACGGAACCCTTCGTGCGCGAGTCCGACTCGCACTTGCCCGATTTTTTTAACTTGCAATGTACCTAATGTAGTTATGTAACTATGTTTGTACGGGTCAAATCTTACAAGCTATTTGACCCATTTTCCGACTCCCAATGAAGCTGAAAATTTTCATAAATACATATGTAAGTCGGGTGACAATGTAATATTATGGTACCATCGAGCTGATCTGATGATGGAGACAGGAGGCCACAAGAACTCTGTGATAAAACAACGCAACCTAATTGTGTTAGGGGTTTTTAGAATTGTCTCGATGAGTATTAGTTGTCCGTGGAAAGAAAACTACAGTCAGCGATAAAAGCTGGCACCAAAAATGGAATTTTTGCCAATATCTTATTTATGTCTCAGTTATATGATGTAGATTAGTTATTTAGGTAATACTGCACGATTATTATTTCATTATCGATTTTCAATTACAATGGGACTCCCATTATGCGACTGATGGGACCAACCCCGAAAATGTCACGAATTTTAATGGCGATTTCGGTAAACAAGACTAATTTTGAACGTAAAAACCCTCGTCATTTTTCAAAATGAACCGATTGATCTCTCATTTACCAAAAATGGCTCAGCAGTTTTGACGTTACGGTGGGTACCACGACACAGGCTTATACATAGATACGAGTGTATGCACACACATAGGTAAGTACCTACATAAATAGGCTATTAAAGGCAACCCTTCGGGTAAAAAAATAATAATCAATAATTTCTATTAGTTATTCTAGACGATTACATTTTTAGAGATTCTTTGGGGGAGCCATTTTCTTTTGCGATTTCGGCATTGGTCATATAAAATCGTTCAGTTCGTTGAGTGAACTAATATTATTACTATCTCTAGCGAAGTATGGCTAACTGTTGAAAATATGTAAACAATTTTGTTATCTTCATATACACGGTGGCTAAAAAATAACTGCATTATCGTCGCCAGGGAGGTTTTGCGATTATACTGAGCAACTTTTACTATGGGACTAACCCTGAAATCACAAATGGACCAGCCAAAATGTATGAAAAGCCAATTTTTTTTCGCGATTTCGGGGTTGGTCCCATAGTAAAAGTTGCTCAGTATAATCCCAAAACCTCCCTGGCAACGGAATTGCAGTTAATTTTTAGCCACCCTGTATATAGGTACGGTATAAATGAATTAAAACAGAATTATAAGAAATAGGGCCTATTTTGCAGATGACAAAACTATCGCATGCTGACTGATAACTATGATAATTGGTAGATGACTCCATGTTTATTTAATAACTTTGCAGAATATTCTGCAGTTGCAAAACTCTTTAACTCTTCTATATAAGGTCCAAATTCGCGTGTACCAGCGTAGTTGGCTTACTGGGTCACTGTCGCAACACTGAAGCAAGCGGTCGGAGACCGACCTTCGCTTGTTTCAATGTAAAAAGGGCGTATGAGCGAAGATATAGTTGAAACCTTACACCGTTTTGATACCATTTTGATACGGATTGTAAACTTCGGTTACTTATGACTGGATTCGACTCAAAGGTAAGTAGATATATCGCGGTTTGCAATTCTCGGAATTTAGGTGTGAATTTACGATTTTATTTGCCGGTAGCGGTAGTGAAGAAAACGTTGCGGGAAAACCAGTTTCATAGAGTTAGACCAAGAAAAATCTGAAATTATGATAGCCCACGCAGTGCAAGTGTTATTTTAAACGCCAAACTTCTATGAAATTATGACGTATACATAACATTTGCACTGCGTGGACTATCAAATTCGCTGCAGAATTTTCTTGGTCTAATTCTAGATACATATAGCCCGAATCGGATGGAAGTTGGTTTAGTAAAAAATCTTGGGATTTGGTCACTGAGCGTACCCCAGGCTATTCAAGGGTGTCGTGGCGAAAAACTGGGATTTCACTAAGTAAAAAAGAAAAGGACTTACCCCAACATACTATAACGAAATATTCTGACGCTTAAACTTAAATGTATTAGATAAATGTCTTTAATTTGTAGAGCGCATAGGAGACACACTAAAATTACAAAAATATGTATTTTTTAAATTTAAATTAATGCTTCACGTAATTTCATATACATATATAATTTATAACTAAATAAACTACGATGAGCGTAATGGAATCAACGTTATCCAAATTCGGAGCTTCCAGTGTTTCGTTTTCTATGGAAAGTACCACGTGATCACCGATCAGCCTTCATAGAAAATGACATGTCGGACGCCTCGGCCCGGGCACGGCCCGGTCCGCTCTTGACAGAGCGGTCGTGGTCACGTTGAGGCGTCCGCATCGGTAGTAGAGGCGGGCACAGCTCTTCGCACGATCTCCCGCCATCTCTCCCTGTTGGCAGACTGTCTGGCACAGTCAGATACGCGGTTTCCCACTGCGGATTTTATTTGGTCAGTCCAGCGCATAAGTACTTAGTGAGTCATCTTTTATTCCTCCTCAGTTGTTATTAGGTACTGTGGTCAGGATCACAGTCAGAACGATACCTCAGGAGGCGTTTAAACAAAGCATAGAAAATTTATATTTATAACTATTAAAAAAAACCGGGCAAGTGCGAGTCGGACTCGCGCACGAAGGGTTCCGTACCATAATGCAAAAAAAAAACGAAAAAAAAGCAAAAAAAAAAACGGTCACCCATCCAAGTACTGACCACTCCCGACGTTGCTTAACTTTGGTCAAAAATCACGTTTGTTGTATGGGAGCCCCATTTAAATCTTTATTTTATTCTGTTTTTAGTATTTGTTGTTATAGCGGCAACAGAAATACATCATCTGTGAAAATTTCAACTGTCTAGCTATCACGGTTCGTGAGATACAGCCTGGTGACAGACGGACGGACGGACGGACAGCGAAGTCTCAGTAATAGGGTCCCGTTTTACCCTTTTGGTACGGAACCCTAAAAAACCACAACAGTAGGTACTTAAAGTAGGTTAATAACCTCGCCGCCTGATGAGTTTATACACAGACTATACTTACACCAAGAAAAGTCTGCAGTGATTTTGATACCCCACGCTGTGCAAGTGTTATTTATACGTCATATTTCATATAAGTTTGACGTTTAAAATAACGCACGCGTGGGCTAGGGGCTGTCCATAAATTACGTCATCGATTTTTGACCCCCCCCCCCTAAAATCATCCAAAAATCATGCTTCGAATGACCCCGTTTCCTCCTACGTCATGCTACAATGACGTAATTTATGAATAGCCCCCTATCAAATTCGCTGCGGACTTTTCTTGGTCTAACTCTACCTATTATATGATTACTTTATGGTTTATACAATGTATACAAATTTAATTGTATTTGTAGGTACCTAACACCATGGATTTTTATGATTGTTCATACAATTCAAGGCTGTCTATATAATATCCTTCTACGTGCCGTGGCAATCATTATAAAGTATAAAATAATTAACTACATTTTCCTCGCTCTTATTATTAGTATGTTAAAGTCTAATTTCGGTTAATTTGTTGACACGCAACATCAGTAGCATCTATAAAAGACGTAATTCAAGACGTCATAGGTTAAAAGGTCATGACTGCGTGTTTACTATGAAATAAAGGGTAAGATAAGATACCTGTGGGTTGGGATAAGATTGAAAGGATCATGAGGGGTATGATAAAACATCTTCCGTATGCCGAAACATTACGGGCGACTTTTTATCTTACCCCTCATGAAAAACCCTTTATCTTATCCCAACGCATCTTACTAGATTTTTAAGAACATTTTTCGTCCAGTTAATTCATTCTATTACGCATATAAAAATATGGTGCTACATTACCGCCCTAGGGCGGGATTAATGACAATACGTGCCTATGTCAAAAATTTAAAGGGCCATAATTATGTAATGTAAAACGTTGTACAATACATGTGCGCAAAGGTAATTCGCAGTACCAGTTTACACCACCAGGGGTAAATTTAAAAGCAAAAAAAGTTCGAATTAACGATTACGACCAACACTGTCCATTTCCAAACGCGTTTAAAACGACAAAAAAATAGTTTCAGTTTATAAATTTGTACTGTCAGTAGCAATAGTTGCTAAGCGGGCCAGGTGTTCAAAATGATCTTGACGCGACTTTATTGTTAAGAGAATAAGAGCGCGTCAAGGTAATTTTTAACACCTCGTCCGCTTAGCAACTTCTACTACTGAGTGAACCGTGAATAAATAGGTAAGATAAGATAAGACCTATACGTACACCTTATAGTCACAATAAATTTATTATGATTATGATTATAGATGGGTATCCAGAATAAAGCTTGATGGCCCTATCGATCCTCATCCCTGCCACAGACTCTTATCCTCATTTGTTCTTTGCAGACATGGAGACGACATACTCGGCGGAGGAGCTGGCAGCGATGCCGGACCGCATCGCGGCCACCTTCAGCAACCGCTCCGTGTTCGTCACCGGCGGCACTGGCTTCATGGGCAAGGTGCTGGTCGAGAAGCTGCTCAGGTATGTGGCATGTGGCACCCTTCACCAGCTCCGTGTTGTCATACCCGGCTTCATATGCAAGGTGATCGAGAAGCTCTTCAGGGTATGTGGCCATCTTCAACAGCCCCGTGCTATAGTCACCACCGGGTTCATGGCCAAGGTGTTGGAGAAGCTTGTCAGGTATCTGGTCACTTTTACCAGTTCCGTGTTGTCACCACCAGCTTCATGGGCAGGTGTTCAGGGACATGCAGTACTATTTCTATATGAAATAGCTAACAAACGAGCCGCCTGATGGCAAGCAGTCATCACCTCCCATTGGCTCAAGCAACGTCAGGAGAGCCACTTAAGTTATTGACAGTGGTCGGCAGAGTTGGTGCCGCACGGGGTTAATGACCTCAATCATTATGCTAATACGGATATGCCGTGGGAATTCCGGGATTCGTGTTGTATTACTTCCTTCTACAATGTTTCTAATTTTAATAAGATAATGAAATAAAATTATATTACATTATAATAAATATAATAATGAACAGGGGTGAAGGTTTTACAATAGGTTAACACTAAGCAAATAAACTTTAAATCACAACATGCGAACTTATGGTCCGAGGAATATAAATTAACATACATATTTCTACTAGAAATGGGTTCTCAACCAATTCCTTATCATTAAACTAGAAAAGCATAGAATTAACTAATAAAGGGACACTGTTTACCGTCTCTTTCGTCCTAGTTTAGTTTAGACGCAAACAATAGAAAATCCAGCTGTGACCTTCGACAAGCCAGGTAGTCGCGTAAATGGTTATTTATTACTTTAGATAAGTATATTTTAAACATCACTAAATAAGAAGTATTACTTATAATTTATACGGGAAATTGAAATAATACTCGGTTAAAGTGTATCAATGTTTTTAAATAATAGTGATACAGTTTATGCATTTATTCAGTGTTTATAAGTCTATTTATATAGACTTTTTCGACCAAGATCGCGGCGTTTGAGTCATGTCCATATTAAGATTTCTAGTAGGAATCCCGCGGCGTGGCACCAAGTTTGCCGATCACTCTTATTGACTTTCGAGGACCTTAAAACAAGCTTGCTCTTTAAAGAACCATTTATAATAGAATAGAGCATAGAAAATGCACTAAAGTTTCACCCATTTTACATTATGTAGCTACGTAACGAATGCTTTAAGGTTGACTCACGCTAGACCAGGCCTACGCCGGGCCAGTTCCAGCGCTTCGTTTTCTATGGAAAGCACCACATTATCACCGATCGGCCGTCATAGAAAATTACAACCGGACGCGTCTACTATCATATTTTTAAATTATCTATTAAGGACTTATGATAGTTCTGGTTCTAGTGGCAATAGATTGGAGAGAGTGGAGAAGGTTGGAGGAGGCCTTTGCCGAAGGGCAAGCAGACAAAGAATACAAAAGATGGGAGATAATAGAGAGATAATTTGTAATGTTCTTTGTTCTGTAAATAAAGGCTATTTTATTTTATTAGCTTCTAATGTGAATGTGTTGATGTTTCCAGGAAGTGTCCGGACATCAAGCAGATCCTGCTGCTCGTGCGGCAGAAGAAAGGCAAGACGCCGCGCCAGCGCATGGAGGACACGCTCAACGATCCTGTGAGTATTTATTATTATCAGAAAATATACCGCGAACACCGATGTTTGCAAATTGCGAGCATCTTCCTCTGTACTCCAATTAAGCAGTTATTAGAGTGACAGAGAAAGATTCCCGCAATTTGCGAACTTCGGTGTTCGCGGTAGACCCTCAGATATAGGGAGAGATTATTAGAGCATTCTGCGCGCCTACGGAAGGTCCAACGCATGGCTCCGGTCGTCGTGAGTGTAAAAACACCTATACACGCTCTTAATTAATTACCTATATTTGCTTTATTTTTCACGATAAAAGATTACTCACGTTAGACCGCGGGCCGTGGCCGGGCCGGAGCTTCCGGGGCTCCGTTTTCTATGGAAACAACCACGTGATCACCGATCAGCCATCATAGAAAATGACATGTCGGACGCCTCGGCCCGGGCACGGCCTAGTCTAACGTGTTATCCTTTAACTTTAGACGGTTCAAGAACTAGCATGCGATTTTCGTTACACTACGGCATTTAGTCGATCGACTGAATTAAGTGTAGGTATATACTCTTTAGTTATCAATACCTACCTATCGAATATTGCATGAAAGTTCTTGAATAGTCTAAATGGGGCTTGAGGGCCCAGATAAATCTTAAAAACATCCACCCAAAAATGCAAAATTATTATACCGAACATTCTCCTCACGTGTGCAAGTCAACACCGACATTGGCAAATCCACCCTGTGCAAAATTCCAGGGAGTAAGCCAGAAAAAAAAAGAAAAAAGAAATCTTAAAAAGTAGTATACCCGTGAATTGCTTATGCATACGAAAGGTTAAGAGTTGCTGTAGTGATGTAGGTATTTCTAGTGAATGATGGGTAACCTCAACCGACCACTTAACCGACTTTACCGGCGCCCCTGAGAAGCATATGTTGCAACTGCGGTTGACATTTTCAGACGAAACCACACATCTCATTCAACATAACGTAGTGGTTATTATCTGTGACCACAAATATATATGCCTGTTAGGGTATTTTGCTTGTATCAAGTGATTATCAATTTCTTCTAAAATTCTACCAATCATGGAAATTAGAACGGTACAAAAGATTTTCGTGATTTTTTTCGAGCCTACTCTCGCTATTTATAGTTTTGATTGGGGCTCCCCTTGCTAATACAACGTGTCTCTACTTTCTGGACATTTATTTAATTACACAAACGGGTCTACCGCGATATAATTTCATTGTTTTTACCGTAAATCCCGACGTTTCAGCTGAGTAACTGTGGTCACGGAAAGACCGACGTCGAAACGTCGGGATTTAAGGTAATAAAAGCAATGAAATTATATCGCGGTAGACCCGTTTGTGTAATTAATTATGTGTACAAAACGCGAGAGTTTAAAGTGTCTCTGGACATTAACCAAGGTCCCAAGTAGAGATCCTTCTCAGGAATGTTCTAATATGGCAAATTATTTGATTAGATGAACATAAATAATATATATCTTAAAAGTTTTTTTTTTCTTAGCCTATTTGAGTGTCTCACTGCTGGGCAAATGCCTCTCCCCTGGTTCTCCATAACTCCCTTTGTGCTTCCTCCGGCCAGTTGTAAAGGAAGGTGTCAAAGTGTCAAAACTTAATTTAATTCAAATAAATTATCAATAAATAGGAACATATAGTATCAGTCGTTTACAATGACTATAGGATTAAAGTAACACTAATAGTGACATGACATACTCTTTAATTACCGTGTATCTACATACAGGCTGTTCCGAAGTCTTCTTCTTCCTCGCGTTATCCCGGCATTTTGCCACGGCTCATGGGAGCCTGGGGTCCGCTTGAAAACGAATCCTAACTAACTGTGTTGAAAAGATGTGTCCCGCCGAGTTTGTTGCCGGTCCCATATTGGGATACCCTCCTCCAATTGAGGGGGACTTAAAAATCTTCGCGAGGCAGAGGTGTAGGGTTGGAGCCGGTATAGCTTTATTTGACGTTCATAAGCGCATTGTAATATGCATACTTACTTGAATAATAAACTATCTACTTATCTATCTAATATACAGGCTGTTCCGAAGTATGAAATCGTAAATCAGGAGTTTCACCATTAATACTGTGGCGTTTGGAATGAGACTTTGTACATAGGTCATAAATAGGCGTTTTCAGAAATAAATATCGATAACCCGATTTTCACAGATCCCGGTGTTTTTGGGTTCTTTCAACTCAGAATCACTAGCATATTCAATTCTGATGATAAAATAAAATGTCCCAAAAATGTGTATGAAAATTGTACATTCCACTACGTCACGCACATACAAGTGAAAAATTTTTTCATACTAAAACGTGACGTAATGGAATGGACATTTTGGGAAATCTTTTTTTAATGGTGGGATGGAGAATGCTGTCGATTCTGAGTAGAATGAGCCCAAGAACGTCCAGATGTGAAAGAATCAGGTTTTCAATATTTATTTCTGAAAACGCCCAAATACCCTAATCGACACGTCCTATTCATCTATGTCCAGAGGATAGAGACACGTTGTATACTTAGTCTAGTTTCCATGCGAATTTTTTCGTGTCATTTATCTATCTATCTAGTAGGTACCTTTAAACGAGCAATTCTTGTTTATTTATATATTTCGGGGATCTCGGAAACGGCTCTAACGATTTCGATGAAATTTGCTATATTATTCAGGGGCGAAAAATCGATCTAGCTAGGACTTATCTTTGGGAAAACGCGCATTTTTGAGTGTTTATATGTTTTCCGAGCAAAGGTCGGTCTCCCAGATATTCCTAGATAAAATGTGTAAATATTCAATACCTACATATAAAAAAATTCAATTTTGCTATAGCGTCTCTAAACGAATAGCCTCATCTTCACACAGAGAAGGATCAAGTGTAATAACTGTCAAATATCAATTCTTACATAGCGTCGGCTTTGGGTCATTGCCCCCAAAAAGCCTAAGAACATAAACATAGCCAGGCGTCACTCCGCGATTTCGTCGCGTCGCAACAAGTAGCTACAAGTACATCCGTCCCACACCAATTTTGGTGGCTAGCCATAGGCCGCGAGCGCTAGCGCTAGCGGTCATATCTGTCCTAATCGTAACAAACGCGTTTTGTTAGAGAGTGAGTCTTCTGTGCCTAGTACTATTATTTATTCTGACATAGCCTAGCCTTGATATAGGCCTAGATTTTATCTTCCGGCTTCGTTACTAATATTACTTACATAACATAATGAGTATCTAACAGTACTGAAGCCTGAAGGTCACATTTCCAATTAGTTTTTGTCTGTTTTGATTAGGTAACACGTGTAAAGCTCTCTCTAGTCTAGGTTGTAAACAAATATGGTCTTGACCTGCTTTGCCTGCTTTTTAGCAAATTATGAAATGTAGATAGATGATAGATAGATAGATAGATAGATAAAGCATTTATTGCCACAACAAGGATTTTAGATTACAATTATTTTTACACACTTAGGGTCTCCCCAGATATATCGACGCGCATTCGGCAAAAGCCGATAGGAAAAAGCTTTATGTCCACGCAATAAGAGCGAAAAAGCCGTCGACGCGTCGGCAGGTGCCGGCCGATGCGAGCCGCTAAAAGCTATACATACTTAACCTAGACAGTACATGTATAAATAAGCTCAAATTACGTGACAATTGGACAGTCTCAGCTAATGTGCTGGAAGCCCCGCCTTTTACTGCGTGGTTTCAGCGCTGATTTTCAGCCTGCCCGAAATTGAGGCGCTGACACAAGGCGACTGCTAAGTACTAACTTATACTATATGAATTACTACATTTTATTTATTTACAAGATTAAAAAATAACTTAACCGAAACAAAAGTAAAGAGAAAATTTAGCTTAAAAAGAGAGAATAATAAGTAGGTAATTTAATTATTTATGGACATTACTAGTTAAATTGATAAGGTTATATAGGTAGGTACACCGAATATGGAGTAAAGTCAATTTGCCTATTAAGCAACACGCGCGGTTCTCAATTTATTTTTCAACGATGTTTGGGACATGTTAAGTCGAAGAGGTGGGGGCAGGTTGTTCCATATTGAGGAGCGTATGCTCGCCTCGAGCCCTAGTGGGGCCAGTGGGTACCGAACCCGCATCGCATCGCATCGGCCCCACACACGTCGTAGGGGTGGGGATCAAGCGTTTCTGATCCCCCCCTGCATTGTGAGGGTGCCCTGGCGATAAGCCGGCGCTGCCGGAGGGCGCCGTGGTGGAATGACCTCGATCCCAGTGCGCCCTCACGAACGGCAAAGAGGGTGAAACGCCGAGTGGGTTTAGTGGGTAGGGCCAAATTCTCCCCCCCTCTCGCTAAGAGAGGGATAAGGAGCGGCGAGTCCCACACACTGCGTAAATGCATTCCCACTCCGTCAAAAAAAAAAAAAAAGGTTGTTCCATATTTTTGCTGCACTGACTTTAAATCCGCCTCTACATCCTTTAGTTTTGTGTTTCGGAATGACTGCCTTGTTTAATATTTTACTACGCGTATTAAAATGGTGTTGATCTTTAGCCCATGCATTTTTTTTTAAATAGGTATTCAGGTCTTTTTGTGTGTACAACTTTGTGCACGAGCGAAGCCATGTGCAATTCCCGTCGTGAGTTCATTTTTAGAATTCCCTTTTCGTTAAGGTAGGGCGTGATGTGCGCCCTACGAGGAACATTAAAACAAAACCTCGCGCATGCGTTTTGCACACGCTGAATAGCTTGTGCAGTTTTGTTAAGTATCCTGGGCTCGTACACAGTGTCACAATAATTAAACTGTGAGAGAACTAAAGAATCGGCTAGCAAGATTCGTACCTTTTCAGATAGATATTCTCTGAGTCCGTATAAAACCTTGAGACGGTAAAATGCGTTCCGTATCTTCCCGTTTACGTGCTCTATATAGCGCAGTTCGCCATCCATTATTAAACCGAGATTTCTGGCTGTGTGTGATACTTCGAGACGTTGCGAGTTAATTTCTAGATTGGGTTGGAAGTCCGCTATTTTCTGGCATTGATGTTTTGTTCCCAAAATGAGATATTTTGCTTATGTAGGGTTGAGAATAAGGTGGTTATTTAGTGCCCAGTTATAAATATTATTTAAATCTTCGTTTATCATTTCTACAGCTTTGAGAGTATCTTTAGGGTCAAAAGAGAGATAGAGCTGGGTGTGATCGGCGTAAAGATGAAGTTTACAGTAGTTTAGACAGTTTTGCAGGTCAGTAGTAAAAATAATAAACAGGATAGGGCTCAAAATCGAGCCTTGGGGCGTGCCCTTTTCAATTAATGTTACTGATGATTTTAGATGATTTCCCGTGTCCGTTTCTGTATCTACATATTGCCTACTGTCAGATATGAAAAAAACCAGTTACGTGCAGTTGGTGCGATTCCATAATACGTCATCTTTTCTAGAAGTAGTTCTATATTGACGCAATCGAATGCGCTGGAGAAGTCCAGAAGCACGAGAATACTGCCTTTCCCTTCATCTGAAGCACTAATGATGTCATAGTGATATCAACTTCGTAGGCAAAGAACTGACAGAACTATGTATATCGAATATTCGATATTTTTTTTTATTCATTTGCGCTCATATCTATGTATAGGTAATAATATCTACCTATAACTTTTTTTACAATCTTCATAACATACATTAAAGTAGTAGTTACTTAAAGCCTGACCAGTAATATATCAACCGACGGAAGACTGTCAACATGCGAGTAAAATCAGATTGTACGGATCCTTTATTGCTCAAAAACGATCGCCTTGAATCAGTCTCCAAGTTTGTATATCTCGGCAGTACACTAACATGTCGGGGAGGTGCAGACGAAGACGTCGAGAGCAGAATCAAGAAGGCAAAAGCTGCATTTGCTCAACTCAAGCCTGTCTGGGACTCAAACGTTCTCACTCGCCGCGTAAAAATTTCCCTCTTCGAATCCATCGTCAAGTCCGTGCTGCTCTTCGGCTGTGAGACGTGGAGAGTGACAAAAGGGCTGACACACAAGCTACAAGTGTTTGTCAATAAGTCCCTCCGGTCGATCCTCCGCATATTCTGGCCGAAGACTATAAGAAATGAGGATTTGTGGAGTATGTGCCGACAACCTCCGATCGTCCAAGAAGTAGCGCTGCGGAAGTGGAGATGGATCGGTCATATACCCTGCGAAGAGGAGATACGAACAACGCCAGTATCGCGTTCGAGTGGCGGCCTCAGGGAGGGAAGCGAGCCCGCAAACGCCCTGTACACACCTGGAGGCGCAGCGTAGAGAACGAGCTAACAGCCGTAGGACTGAGCTGGAACGAGGCCAAGACGGTTGCTCAAGACAGGAAGGCGTGGAAGGATCTTGTGGAGGCCCTATGCACCTCCGGGGTGCCCTAGGACAGACAACAACAACAACAACAGTAATATTATGAGCATTAATTGTCAAGAGGGCGCTGTTATTCTCATTGCATTCGCTGCCTGAAACACAGGGAATCCTAGTTCAGGCATTTGTAAACCACTGGTCTCTATATAAATTCTTAGTATTTAAGAACATCCACTGTACTATACTTTTCTCAATAATTTATTTGTATTTGTATTATTTGTATTTGTATTACTTGTATTTGTATTGTATAGGGTGACTGTCTGACAGTTCAGTATAGTATGAAAAAAATAGTTTCAGAGATATTCCGCAACATGGCGCGTGATCATATATTCCTGGTCAGGATTTACTTATGACATACTTAGTACCTACAATAATAGCTAGAGTCGACTCGACTTAACACTAAATTGCTTGTGTTATTTTTTTTTTTAAACTTTAGGTACTTTAAAGATGACTTACGTTAGTCCGAGCCGTGTTCGGGCCGGGGCTTTCGGCTCTTACTTTTCTATGACATGACAGGCTATCACGTGATGCTTTCCATAGAAAACGATGCGCCGGAAGCTCCGACCCGGACACGGCCCGGTCTAACGTGAGTCTTCCTTAATGTGTATGTATATCGTTACCTTTACGTTTCACATCGAAGAAGAAGAAGTCACTTACTCTTCTAAAATGCTATAGTAATTCCGGCCTCTGGTTATCAACGAATTGACGGCATACACATAGCCCAATCATATTTCATCTCTTTCCTTAAATAATTTTTGGCAAAAATTTCATTTTTGGTACAAGTTTTTATCGCTGACTGTACTTTTCTTACGACAGACAACTAATACTCATCGAGACAATTCTAAAAACCCCTAACACAATTAGGTTGCGTTGTTCCATCACAGAGTTCCTATGGCCACCTCCTGTCTCCATCATCAGATCAGTTCGACAGTACCATATTATTGTATTGTCATTTTCAACTACATACAGCTGCCAATTTTCATGAAGCTACGATCCTTGGAAGATGGTTAAATTAGTTACCTTAGATTCCATTACAATTAGTTACATACAGGTCGACCTAATAAAAGCTTGTTAAAATAAGTTTTTGGCAAAAAATTCATTTTTGGTACAAGCTTTTATCGCTGACTGTACTTTTCTTACGACAGACAACTAATACTCATCGAGACAATTCTAAAAACCCCTAACACAATTAGGTTGCGTTGTTTCATCACAGAGTTCCTATGGCCACCTCCTGTCTCCATCATCAGATCAGTTCGACAGTACCATATTATTGTATTGTCATTTTCAACTACATACAGCTGCCAATTTTCATGAACTACGATCCTTGGAAGATGGTTAAATTAGTTACCTTAGATTCCATTACAATTAGTTACATACAGGTCGACCTAATAAAAGCTTGTTAAAATAAGTTTTTGGCAAAAAAATCATTTTTGGTACAAGCTTTTATCGCTGACTGTACTTTTCTTACGACAGAAAACTAATACTCATCGAGACAATTCTAAAAACCACTAACACAATTAGGTTGCGTTGTTTCATCACAGAGTTCCTATGGCCACCTCCTGTCTCCATCATCAGATCAGTTCGACAGTACCATATTATTGTATTGTCATCTTCAACTACATACAGCTGCCAATTTTCATGAAGCTACGATCCTTGGAAGATGGTTAAATTAGTTACCTTAGATTCCATTACAATTAGTTACATACAGGTCGACCTAATAAAAGCTTGTTAAAATAAGTTTTTGGCAAAAGAATCATTTTTGGTACAAGCTTTTATCGCTGACTGTACTTTTCTTACGACAGACAACTAATACTCATCGAGACAATTCTAAAAACCCCTAACACAATTAGGTTGCGTTGTTTCATCACAGAGTTCCTATGGCCACCTCCTGCCTCCATCATCAGATCAGCTCGATGGTACCATAATATTGCATTGTCATCCAATTTATACATGCATGCAAAATTACAGCTCAATCGGAAACCGGGAAGTGGATCAAATTTAACATGCAAGATTTGATTACATACAGACAGACAACGGTCAGGTGAAACTAAATAAAAGCTGGTAAAAAAAGAAAGCGCACTAAATAAAAACGCATATACTACCCTAAGCCTGAATGTCCGGTATCACGTTACGTAGTAAAAGATCCGTTTGCGTGATCTATTTAAAAACCGGGCAGGTGCGAGTCGGACTCGCGCACGAAGGGTTCCGTACCATAATGCAAAAAAAAACGAAAAAAAAAAGCAAAAAAAAAAACGGTCACCCATCCAAGTACTGACCACTCCCGACGTTGCTTAACTTTGGTCAAAAATCACGTTTGTTGTATGGGAGCCCCATTTAAATCTTTATTTTATTCTGTTTTTAGTATTTGTTGTTATAGCGGCAACAGAAGTATATCATCTGTGAAAATTTCAACTGTCTAGCTATCACGGTTCGTGAGATACAGCCTGGTGACAGACGGACGGACGGACGGACGGACGGACGGACGGACGGACAGCGAAGTCTTAGTAATAGGGTCCCGTTTTACCCTTTGGGTACGGAACCCTAAAAATGACTGCGTGCAACCATCACAAGACCTTCACAAACTCAAGGTCGGCAAATTTGGTCAAGCCGGTTGACCAACCGATTGGGCAAGCTGGAGGTATGGGCGTGGAAGGTTGCGGCCGTGGCACACTGATCATGGTACCACATGTTCATCTCACGATTATTGACTTTTTGCAATGGCAATATTGCTTTTGATGGGACTTTAAAAAACCGGCCAGGTGCGAGTAGGAATCGCGCACGAAGGGTTCCGTACCATTACACAAAAACTGAAAAAAAATACGTTTGTTGTATGGGAGCCTCACTTAAATATTTTTAATTTATTCTGTTTTTAGTATTTGTTATAGCGGCAACAGAAATACATACATAATCTGTGTTATTATAGCGGCAACAGAAATACATAATCTGTGATCAACGGCCTAGCTATCACGGTTCATGAGATACAGCCTGGTGACAGACAGACGGACAGCGGCGTCTTAGTAATAAGGTCCCGCTTTTACCCTTTTGGGTATGGAACCCTAAAAAGTACCTAGGTATGGTTATATTGTAAACTAGTAGGTACTTATGTAGGTACCTATATGTAGACAAGCGCCTACTCGCCCCACGCGCATCGCTTTTATGAATTTGATTTTCATATCAATGGCAGTTATTTAATTGACAAATTTCTGTATTTGAAAGCGGTAAATCCTTTTTACCCGACTACGCAAAAGGAGGGTTTTGTTTTTTCATAGAATGTTGCCGACGTTTCGCAAGCTTCGTGCAGAATGGCACGACCGCTTTCCTGGCACATATGGGCGACTCGTTTGGCAAAACCTGATATTGGTTGAGAAATAAGTGACACGGTTAAAACACTATAATTTGACGGGTTTCTTGTACAAAATCTACTTATTTGAAAGTCGGTAAAAATGTAGCCTAATCGCGTCGGGGATAGGTTGACCCAAAAATACGGTGTCAATTTTTTTACAGCGACATATTGTTGATTTATGTCTTTTCTCAATTTGTGTACTTATCTCTTTGTATGCAGTGTGCACAATAAAGCATTTTATTATTATTTGTATCTCCGTTATTATTATTTGTTTGTCCTTTCCATATCTCGGGACCATGGGGTCCCGGACCTTTGGGAGGCATGCGTGGGGCCGAAGCCAACAGCGCAGAGGCCCTTTAAGACAGTTTACTCTAAAAGCAAGGGATACACATGGCCATGGTATAATAATATACTCCGCCTGGTACTCCATTCCGAGATTCGCGTATGACCTAACTGACACGCGCCTACGTCATCATGCTGTTTACAGGTTCTCAAACTTTGAAATGTGGGAGAATTTTAACCAACGGTGAAAATTATTTTAACGGCATTCATTTTAAGTTATTCATTATAGAAACATAGTAAAATAAAACAAATCTAATGTATTAAATTAAACTTTATTTATCAATACAAGACAAACGTTTCAAAAACTAATTCACAGTTACACATTAATTACCAAGCTTACGACGTGAAAAGTTTGGAAAACACTGCGACTGCTGACACTGAGCGAGAAGGAAATAACAATTAACACGCGTTCGACAAGGATGACGGTCAGGGCATGAAGTTATCTAGATCCGAATTGTCAAATGTGCACAGCGCTATCCTGTGTTGCCAGTAGTATAAACAGAATTACCCGAAAGTCTGAAATTTCTTTCGTGAATCGGAAGATATTGCTAACGAGTAATTAGAAATGACGTGTTATTGTAAAATTTAAGCTAAAATACATATAAATGAAAATTATAAAGAAATATTTTAACTTATTAACCATAGGTATAATGTACCCATGTAACATGTTATGTTGAAATAAAGTGGCAATGTTATTGTGACGTAGGCCCGTGTCACTCTGGGAATGGAAGACCATGTTTTATTAGACCATGCACATGGCAGATACCATCCCCGAGCGCACAATATGATACATCCGGAGATGGTCTCCTCCAGGTGCAAAGACTATTGCAGCGCAGCACTTTTGTGCTGCGATGGGAACTAAGGTCATGGGCTATTGATATGCAAGTTGGATGGACTGGATAATGGGTTATGGGAGGAGACTAGCGGACACCTGCCGTGACAATCAGTCTCAAAATTGTGTAAGACAGGTGGTGACTCGCCTACTCATTTAGTGGGCCCTACAACGGCCGCACGCACAGTGCGACAATAGGGCAACACTTCGGAGCGGCTGTAAGGTTGTCGAGAGGTGAGTCTGCGGTAGCCAGATTCCGGTGATCCGTTCAGCAGGCCGCCGGCGTTATGACATTTTACACTTCCAACCTGGAGCATAGGTCCCGCTCTTGCGACTCCACTCTGGCCGGCCAATCAAGGCAAGCACAGAGGCGAGGGCCAGATGACAGAGCCCTCTGGAATAGGGGTCCGCGGTGTCGCCACTCACCGTCAGCTCGCCACAAGCTGCCCCCGCGGGGTTATTATTATTATTATTATAATTTTAACAAACGGTTGCGTTTGTTTATCAAAGCTAAAGGAATATGTTTTGAAGATTATACATTTTGTTAATAAAAGTTAAATGAGTAGTTTACATTTTTAACGACATTTTGTAAAATATGTATAAATAAGTGAGAAAAATACGTAAATACATACATACATACATATAATCACGCCTATTTCCCGGAGGGGTAGACAGGGACCACGGATTTCCACTTGCTACGATCCTGACATACCTCTTTCGCTTCCTTCACTTTCATAACATTCCTCATACACGCTCGCCGGTTTAGGGTGCTCTTGACCTGGCCTTGACCTGGCCTTTCTTCATAATTTCCCCGAAAAATATTACTAAAAAATATTTGTTTATGTATTCTTGGGCCGTCCTGTATGAACTTAGTGCGAAATTGTAAATAAGTTTGTTTTTAATTCTGGACTGGAGAGGTACCTAGGTACTTCCAACACCTACGCATTTAAAAAATAATCTACCACTAACCAATGTGTAGGTAATTATGATAATTCTACAATGTCATTAACAATGCCTGTTGCGCAAACGTAGACAATAGGTTTAGATATTAGACCTAACAATGTGAGTCAATGACCTATTATCAGTTCCGATTTCAAAAGAAGAGGTTAATTCGTTAGAATCTTTGTTTTTTTCGATGATCCCAGATCTTTAGTAAACGGCTTTTTTTGTTTTAATCAATATTTATTAGACATAGGCAATAGATATTCTTAATCATTACGTTGCACAATTTAACTCAAACATCGAATTGTCTTGCAGCTATTCGAAAAGCTCCGTACGATGCGCGGAGGCGTCCAGAATCTCCTCGACAAGATGACCCTCATCTCTGGAGACGCCAGCGAACCAGATCTCGGCCTCAGCCCTGCTGATCGTCAGAGGATCCTTGAAGAGACTGACATTATCATACATGCTGCCGCTACCATCAGGTATGTACCATCATTAAATACCATTCCTCAAAAGGTGTCAGACCTTTTTCCACTTTTGATTTTAAGCATAGTCCAGACTCTGGTAAGATGACCCTCATCTTAAGAGACGCCAGCGAACCAGACCTCGGCCTCAGCTCTGCTGATCGTCAGAGGATCCTTGAAGAGACTGACCTTATCATACATGCTGCCGCTACCATCAGGTACCATCATTAAATCACTTGATTTTAAGCATAGTCCAGACTCTGGTAAGATGTCGCCAGCGAACCAGATCTCGGCCTCAGCCCTGCTGATCGTCAGAGGATCCTTCAAAAACTGACATTATCATACATGCTGCCGCTACCATCAGGTATCATCATAAAATACCACTGCGAAAAGATGTCAGCTCAAATCTTATTACAGATGACTTTAGTAAAGGTTTTGCTGTCAATCCTACTAACACTGTAATTTTTTTATGACCCTTCAAGCCAAATCAAATAGAATAAAACTAGAAATATGTAAAACCCCACTGTCAGACCTTGTTCTGGTCCTAATGATTTTTAGCATAGTCCGACCTATCCTGGACAAGATGACACTTATCCCAGGATCTTGTGAACTAGACTTAAGCCTGAGCCCTGCTGATCGTCTGATCTTTGAATACATCATCATTATTATGTGGATCAGTAAGTTCGCCACGATCAGAGATCTGCCACTTAAAATTTTCTTACTCACTCTTCAACCATCAATTCGATAATTTTCGTTTCCTTATTGTATTCCCATAATATGTAGGTATTCCCCTGTGAAATTAATGAACATTTGGATAAAGAAAGACTAAGTAGAGTTAGACCAACAAAAGTCTGCAGCGATTTTGATAGCCCACGCAGTGGAAGTGTTATTTATACGTCATAATTTCATAGAAGTTTGACGTTTAAAATAACACTTGCACTGCGTGTGCTATCAAAATCTCTGCAGACTTTCTTGGTCTAACTCTAATAAAGATGTTCTCCACAACATATATTAAAATATAGGGTACTTGTTAATAAAGTGAGCTATTTTTCAGCGGTGGAAGCGGTGGCCGAGTGGATCTGACGTCCGACTTCCAATCCGGAAGTCGCGGGTGCAAATCCTGGCTCGTACCAATGAGTTTTTCGGAACTTAATGTACGGAATATCATTTCATATTTACCACTAGCTTTTCGGTGAAGGAAAACATCGTGAGGAAACCTGCATACATCCGCGAAGAAATTTAAAGGTGTATGTAAAGTCACTTGGGCCAGCGTGGGGACTATAGCCTAAACCCTCTCGTGCTTGAGAGGCCTGTGCCCAGCAGCAGTGGGACGTATATAGGCTAAATTATTCTATTTTTCAGATTTGATGAAGAGCTGAAGAAAGCTGTATTGCTGAACGTGCGCGGAACCAAGCTGGTCGTGCAGCTTGCCAAGGAGTGCAAGCATCTGAAGGCAAGTTCAATTGCTATTACATTTTGGCTAGGGGTTTTTTGATTGTTTTTGCGAATAGGGAATATAACGCGAAACTCTGCGTAGGAGGCGCCACCGCCACTATCCGTCACAATCTGGGGGTCTAGCGCAAAACAAGAAAATCGAAATTCCGTCATCTAACCTCTTTAAAATATCACTTTTGGATATTCGAGCTATAAAGAGACAGATAGCTAAATTTCGATTTTCACGTTTCCCGGTAGGCCCTTGTTAACAAACCGCCTTGATGCATCAATGTCATATTTTATTGTCTGTGAAAACTTGTCAAAAAACAGTTTAAGGCACAGTATGTATAAGTTACTCTATGGTTTACTAGCTAGCTTAGTACTGTTCTCTGGCGGCAGAACATTGCAGTAATACCCCCTATTGCTATTACATTTGGCTAGGGGTTTATTTATTTTTACGAATTTAGTTTATGAATTTATTTCCGATACCGAAACAAAAAAAAAACTTCCTCAATTATTGCTGTTCGCCGCTTAGAATAAAACAGCGGCCAAGTGCGAGTCGGACTCGCGCACGAAGGGTTCCGTACCATTACCCAAAAAATAAAAATAAAAACGTTTGTTGTATAAGAGCCCCACTTAAATATATTTATTTTATTTTGTTTGTAGTATTTGTTGTTATAGCGGCAACAGCAATAAATCATCTGTGAAAATTTCAACTGTCTAGCTATCACGGTTCATGAGATACAGCCTGGTGACAGACAGACGGACGGACAGACAAACGGACAGTGGAGTCTTAGTAATAGGATCCCGTTTTTACCCTTTGGGTACGGAACCCTAAAAATGGAGACTTACGAGAGGTTAAATATATTTATAAACAGAACGTGACTCTTTTAACACAATTTATATTGAAGTGATGAATCTCACATATCTCAGCCAAATAAAAGAGAGTTTCTGTCGTGTCGTACGAGGGAGTTAAAAGGCTGGCCCAGCAAAAAGTAGAGTGGCGTTTAGGTACTCTACCGACAAGAGCATAGCTCTTAAATATATTGATGATGATGATGATGATGATGATGATGATGATGATGATGATGACGAATCTCTAAATTAAGTTCTGCGGCAAACAACAATAAAACATACAGGCGCTCGGCAAACGGCTGAGGGAGGCAACGGGCGACCCCCGCGCGGGCAGCTTTCTCGCGCAGAGAATTTCAAACGCAATCCAGCGCGGGAACGCTGCCTGCGTGTTGGGCACCCTCCCGAGGGCACCAAATTTTGATAGACATTTTTAATTTTTAGTTTTAGTTATTTTAATTGTAGTTAGTTTTAGTTTTATATTCCTGTTTGTCTTTTAATTATTATTAATAAAGATATATTTCTTACGTAAAATAAAACATACATATATTTATTTTCATCAATTCTTTCGTTCGATAGTAGACCGGTCAGCGAAAGAAAAGTCTTCTAGACATCGACTTTCGCTCATGTCGTCTCTACTTTGAAGTTATGTTGAAACTTACTGTTTTATCTTATTGTATTCTTTGTGTGTCTTGCAGCTGCTGATCCACATTTCGACCGCCTACTGCCACCTCCACGAAAAGCTTTTAGAAGAAAAGCCCTACCCTCCCCCTGCAGACCCTCACCAGATTATACAGTCTATGGAATGGATGGATGAAGCGACAGTGGCCGCTGTGACGCCCATGTGAGTACCAACTGCTAGAAGTTTCTAGAAGAAAAGCCCTCTCCCCCGACAGACCCTCACCAGATCGTAAAGTCTATGGAGTGGTCAGTAGCCGTTGTGACGCCCATGTGAGTACCAACTGCTAGAAGTTTCTAGAAGAAAAGCCCTCTCCCCCTGCAGACCCTCACCAGTCCATGGAGTGGATGGATAAAGCTACAGTAGCCGCTGTGACGCCCATGTGAGTACCAACTGCTAGAAGTTTCTAGAAGAAAAGCCCTCTCCCTCTGCAGACTCTCATCAGATCATACAATCCATGGAATGGATGGATGAAGCCACAGTAGCCGTTGTGACGCCCATGTGAGTACCAACTGCTAGAAGTTTCTAGAAGAAAAGCCCTCTCCCCCTGCAGACCCTCACCAGTCCATGGAGTGGATGGATAAAGCTACAGTAGCCGCTGTGACGCCCATGTGAGTACCAACTGCTAGAAGTTTCTAGAAGAAAAGCCCTCTCCCTCTGCAGACTCTCATCAGATCATACAATCCATGGAATGGATGGATGAAGCCACAGTAGCCGTTGTGACGCCTATGTGAGTACCAACTGCTAGAAGTTTCTAGAAGAAAAGCCCTCTCCCCCTGCAGACCCTCACCAGTCCATGGAGTGGATGGATGAAGCTACAGTAGCCGCTGTGACGCCCATGTGAGTACCAACTGCTAGAAGTTTCTAGAAGAAAAGCCCTACCCTCCCCCAGCAGACCCTCACCAGATCATACAATCTATGGAGTCGACAGTAGCCGCTGTGACTCCCATGTGAGTACCAACTGCTAGATCCTTCTGGAAGTAACCTTATCCAGCTAGAAGGAAGTTGATCATCCTGTCGACGGAGTGGATTGGTAAAGCAACAGTAGGACTGCAGCGGTGACATCCTATGCTAATAAAATGCACACGTGTACCTAAATGGTGAAAGGGTTTGGAATGGTGAAATTTGGTGCCATCGTCTCGTTTCTATCACCGCACCTCCCGCCAAAGGAGCAAAGTTCATCCCCACTTCTTAGATACATGGCACACCAAGAATAAGCGGGCATCTCGCTCGTTTCTTCCCAGAACGTGCAGAATGTGGAATGACTTGCCTCCTGAGGTATTTCCTTTGCGCTACGACATGGGATTCTTCAAGAAGCGGGTATTTAGGGTTCTCGAGGGTCGGCAACGCTTAAGTGGCTCCTGTGGTGTTGCTTATGTCCATGGGCGACGATGACCGCTTCCCATCAGGCGGCTCGTCTGCTCGTTTGCTGACTATAACATAAAAAAAAAAAAAAAAAGGGTGAATGTCTGTACATTTAATGTCATGGGTACCCCTACACTTTGTGTTCAGATCACTAGCTTAAAGGCAACTTAACAGTCCCTTGCGGTCGTCTCTATTAGTTATGCCTCTCGGCTCAAGTAGAGTTGTCCCAATTGCAACGGTAAGAAGAGTGTCATACCTATTAAGGATGACTCACTCAGCTGGAGCTTCCGGCGCTTCGTTTTCTATGGAAAGCACCACGTGATCACCAATCAGCCGTCATAGAAAATAACAGATCAGACGCCTCAGCCCACGGCCCGGTCTACCGTGAGTCATCCCTTATGCTTGTGTCTCATATACCAATGATTATATCGAGTATATTATAATCACAGGTTACTACAAAAGCTGCCCAACTCCTACGCGTTCACGAAGGCACTTGGTGAAGCGCTAGTCGTTGAGGCTATGAACGAGATCCCAGCCGTCGTGCTGCGGCCGTCTATCGGTAAGTAATATTTGTTTACATGCTGATTTATGAGTAACAAGTAGTTCCAATATGTAAGAGTGCTATCTACTGGTGGAATCACTGGTCTTTAGCGAGTTCGGAAAATATCCATTCCCGTAATATCTCGTGGATCCCATCCCATGGGTGAGAGAAAGATAATTACTTTTTGTATACCCTTAGTCTAAAATGAGCAAAACACATTTTCGACTTAGAGATAAAAAAAAGCCGTGCTGAATTACCACATCTTTACAAGATCAAACAGAATGCAGATATCTGTCTCCTTCTTTTATGGAACACCAAGCAGGATCGTGAGTAAAGGATGACTGACGTTAAACAGGACCGTGTCCGGGCCGGAGCTTCCGGGGCTTACATTTATATGACATGACAGGCGATCACGTGATGCTTTCCATAGAAAACGATGCGCCGGAAGCTCCGGCCCGGACGCGGCCCGGTCTAGCGTGAGTCAACCTTAACTTAGTAGTAGTGAGTAGGTACGTTGATAGCTAGGTTGGGAGTAACAGAAGTTTAGCAAGTAACTTGACAATTTTCTTCTAAACCGAATGTATGTGTTTGTTTCCAGTGATCCCGATCTGGCAAGAGCCGATCCCTGGCTGGACTGACAACATTAATGGGCCCACTGGATTACTCATTGGTAAGTCACAATTTTGATTAAAGTGATTAGGATCCTGACTAAATTATTAGTGAATTTGTTGCATTTTTTCTCGAGAATTATTTTTTTTCTAAATGGCACGATCATTAAACATTCTGCTATCCAAGTGCAAAAACTTTTTTCACAAGGTTTAGTTAAGAAGGCGGTTTTCTTTTCGACAAAAACCAAAAAATTCTAATAACTCGTAAACTATTTTATTTAGACCAGTCAAGGCTTAAATCATTGCAAATGGTAACCCCTTTCAAGGAATAGGTCGAAGAGCATACAGGGTGACAAGCCCTGTATGCTCTTGTGGTGATCCTGTCCATAACCACAGTACTTATAAGTAATAGTACTTACCGTACAGAAAGGCAAAACCATGATATCCCTTTCTAACTTATGGCTTATGGCACATCCCTTTCCACTATTTAGGGTTGTCAAAATTTAAGTATGACTATGACTAACTCCATGATGTGGTGTTTCAGGGGCCGGTAAAGGTGTCATCAGATCCATGTACTGCAAGAGCAACAGCTATGCCGACTACTTGCCTGTCGACGTGTTTATCAACGGCATTATGATTTGCGCCTGGGAATTCATCGAAAATCAGTAAGTATTGAATAGATTTAACTCAAAGAAACTTCTGGTCTTAATAGTCTTAAATAAAAGTGACAACAATCTGCTGCTAAAATGCCGCTCCTATACAATAGAAGTGACTTGACAATTTAAAACGGCATGCTGTAATAACATGAAACATATTATGGTATGAACATTAAAGTAACATTTATCTATGTCTGCTTACTTGTTTTTCGTTTAAGTATACAAAGAAAATATTTCTTGTAAGTACCTACTTCTAGCAAAGAAAACTAGTAAGTACCTACATACCAAATAACTACATATTATGATACGTCAAATTTCATGTATAATTTTAGAATGTCGTTGTAAAATCAGAGTTTATATTAGTTTGTTCGTCTGACTCTTAAATTCATCATAATATATATTTTTGTCGCACTTTGCAAAAAAAAAAAAAAAATCTCTCACGTCGAATGATCTGTAATGGAACCATATTTCAATGCGAGAGTTATAATAGCATTACTACTTACTTATTATTTGATTAAATTTACAGCGTTAAGAACGTCAACATAGTCAACTTCACATCATCAGCAGAGATCAAGGTCACATGGTCAGAGATGATCGACGCGGGGCGAGAGATCATCATGAACCGAGTGCCGCTTAACGGAGTCGCCTGGTAAGTGGATACCGTAGCCTACGAACATTTAAATCACATTGTGCACATAGTCAGCTTCACATCATCAGCAGAGATCAAGGTCACATGGTCAGAGATGATCGACGTGGGGCGAGAGATCATCATGAACCGAGTGCCGCTTAACGGAGTCGCCTGGTAAGTGGATACCGTAGCCTACGAACATTTAAATCACATTGTGCACATAGTCAGCTTCACATCATCAGCAGAGATCAAGGTCACATGGTCAGAGATGATCGATGCGGGGCGAGAGATCATCATGAACCGAGTGCCGCTTAACGGAGTCGCCTGGTAAGTGGACACCGTAGCCTACGAACGTTTCCATCACATTGTGAACATAGTCAGCTTCATATCATCAGCAGAGATCAAGGTCACATGGTCAGAGATGATCGACGCGGGGCGAGAGATCATCATGAACCGTGTGCCGCTTAACGGAGGCGCCTGGTAAGTGGACACTGTAGCCTACGAACGTTTACACATTGTGAACATAGTCAACTTCACATCATCAGCAGAGATCAAGGTCACATGGTCAGATATGATCGACGTGGGGCGTGAGATCATCATGAACTGAGTGCCGCTTAACGGAGTCGCCTGGTAAATGGACACTGTAGCCTACGAACGTTTACACATTGTGAACGTAGTCAACTTCACATCATCAGAGATCAAGGTCACATGGTCAGAGATGATCGACGCGGGGCGAGAGATCATCATGAACCGAGTGCCGCTTAACAGAGTCGCCTGGTAAGTGGACACCGTAGCCTACGAACGTTTACATCACATTGTGAACATAGTCAGCTTCATATCATCAGCAGAGATCAAGGTCACATGGTCAGAGATGATCGACGCCGGGCGAGAGATCATCATGAACCGGGTGCCGCTTAACGGAGTCGCCTGGTAAGTGGACACTGTAGCCTACGAACGTTTACACATTGTGAACATAGTCAACTTCACATCATCAGCAGAGATCAAGGTCACATGGTCAGAGATGATTGACCAATCGCTATCCTTACGAATTTAAACAGACCTAAAAGAGTTACTAAGTACGACTGGCGTTACAGAATATCACTTATTACCAAGAAATATTGATTGTATAAAGACGATTCCCTCTTACAGGTACCCTGGTGGATCGATGAAGCACTCGAGGCTGTATCATAACATCTGTATGGTGCTGTTCCACTGGCTTCCCGCTATGTTGGTGGACTGTCTGCTCTTCGTTCTTGGATACAAGCCTGTGTAAGAACCCTTAGATCATCTGAGATTAATCTCTAGTGGTGTCGCATCGCTTATAAGTTCATCATGTCACTATAGTTCGTTTTTTTAGCATTAGAAAAAAGGTAAACAATCTTGACATGTCTTTTAATTGAAAAACACGTTTTAAAAATAAGTCACGGCAAATATGTAATAATTATGAATCAAATACGATCATTTATATTCTTCTGCTATCATAAGTAGGTAAATAGTTACTTGAAACTGATTAAAAAAAAGCGTTTTTCAATTAAAAGACATGTCAAGATCGCTTAAACCTTTTTTCTAATGCTAAAAATATGAACCAAGTATAGGACAAAACTCAGTTGTGCTCGCGATATTACTTTTCATCAAAGACATATGTAACTTCGTATAAGACGAATAAAGTCTAAGGAAAAAACGTGCCTCGGAATTCAAGTAAAAGTCATTCTCGAATAGATGCCGCACACACCTTTAGCCTATCCTCAGCTAGATGGCGTGACGACACCGTTTCATATTTAACAATTTTAACACAGATATCAGTGAATGAACATGGATCAAAATGATATAAAAATAATAAAATAATTTATCCATATATATACATTTTTTGATAACTTTATACGTTTTCATTTTGAGTTTTAGTCGTGTGTCGATAGATGGCAGTAAATTTACAGTGACTATAAAATTTACAATGACAGGACCCCTCTATACTATCTATTCTTTTTGCTTTTCATAATATAGCTACAGTAGGTACATTTACTGCCATCTTTACAGTGGCTACATAATTTACTTTGACACTCCGCCTCTATACACTATAATTATTATCTTTAGTGATGTGAAAGTGCTCGTCTTTATCACGTGTTATAAAGTGATGTACTCGTACCTATTTCACCGTTACCACCAAAGTTTAGACTATAATCCTGCCTGTCACATTATATTATTCCATATCCGCAGACTGTGTCGCGTGCAAAGGCGTATCAACAAAGGCTTCGAAGTCTTCGAATACTACACCAACAACCAGTGGGACTTCCAATCCGACATCGCGCAGACGCTGAGAAAGGATCTCAACCCGCGAGAGAGACAAGACTATAAAGTGGATGCCATTGGTAAGTCTAAAATAAATGAATTGCCTTTATCTGGCCATAGAGAAATAAAGTTAGAATAGAGTGCTCACTCCATACGTCAGATTTGGTACCAAAACGATTATTATTTTCGCAGTCGACATCTAGCATCGGGTAGCGGAATTATCAGTATTACTTGATACTACAATTCTCTAGTGTAGTGACTCCCGTTAATTGTATTGAACAACAATTTACAACTAATATTAAAAGCAGATGGAGTTGATAATAGAGTTCCGGTTAATCCAGTTAAGTATAATATTAGTTGAAAATTGTTGAGCATTAGACTTTTCGGTCGTTGCAACATCTTATGTCAAGTAGCGGTACTGATAATTCCGCTACTCGATGCTAGATGTCGACTACGAAAATAATACTCCTTTTGGTACTAAAACTGATGTATGGAGTGAGCACTATATGTATTTTTTTTCTCTATGGCTTGGCTCTGTCCTCGAACAATGTCATCACATATGAGATGTTTAAGTACACTGTGCTAACTGTGCGACACGATTACGTCCGGTTTAGGGAGCAATATACAAAAAATAGTATTTAAGTATTTCGTCCCTTTATCACTTACATACTTGCTAGCTAGGAAGAATTAGCAATTGCTCTAGCTAGCAAGCGACCTAACGAACTTATGGCATTATGTAAAAATAAGTACATATAAATGTCAGTTCCCTAACATATAGTTTGACAAGAAATTGTAGAAAATTATTGAGGGCGCCACCAGTGGCGTAGCTAGCATGGGTGGCACCCGGGGCGGAAATTGTGGGTGTCACCCCAAAATTCAATCAAAATTGTAAAATATGTTTAATATTTTACAATTATAAAATTACGTTTAATATTCCATAGCTCACAATTTACTCCATCGCTTTCATTTTAGATTCCATGAACTCTCAATAGTCCACACTCTGGCGGGTGTTGCCTCTGCGCGCGTTCTATGACACGGGCAAGGACAGCATCCGCTCGGTGTAACCCACATTTCATAAGTGTCATAAGGGTCTACATGTTGGCCTGGGCTCCGCGCACGCCTCCCAGTCATCATTGTCCCGTGAAAGATATACAAATAATTTACGTTAAAAAAATATTAAAAACTTTTTTGCCAAGTGCGCGATTTCAAAGAGATTCTGTAAAATCCCATTTCACAATGAATTTCAAATAGTCCAGAGTTACCCAATTAGAAATAGTGACATAGCTTCTCAATTACAGAAATAATCACAAAAGTAAAAAAAACTTTCTGAATAAAAAAACCTACGAGGCACCAACATATTATTGTTACATACCAGGAACCCCGAGAGATTTTAACCATGCATTTCTGAGGCCAAAATAAGGAAAAAATACTAAAAGAGTTTACGTCAATTTCGCCAAAACAAAATTGTTTTTAATTTTTTGTACATAAAATGTAAATGCTATAATTTGTAAAACTGACACCCAAAAATAATTTTTACTTTTTTTTGTCAATTACAGAAATAATCACAATTAAAAAAAAACTTTCCAAATTTGCGAAACTTTCCACATGAGAATTTCTCGTTTTTCGATTTTTTGTACATAAAATGTAAATGCTATAATTTGTAAAACTGTCACCCAAAAATAATTTTAACTTTTTTTTGTCAATTACAGAAATAATCACATAATTAAAAAAAAACTTTCCAAAGTTGCGAAACTTTCCACATGAGAATTTCTCGGTAACTTCTGAGAATGTTCTCGAGAACGAGAATTTATTTATTTATTTATCGTAGTTTATACCATGAATATTCACGATAGTTTAGGTGTAGTATCCTTACCCCCAGAAAATTCCGACTTTTGGTCTAACGCTTCCGGTCAGAAAAATGTATGACGGCCCGGCCAAACGGTCAGACCTAGGTGGGGGGTGCTCGACCAAATGTCATATTGACGCCGCCATGTTTTTTTTTTCAATATGGCCGACTTTTTTTTTATTTTTTCAAGTTTGCACTAGCGCGCTGAAATTTTGGCCACGGAATCTTGGGATCCCCTTAATACCTATCAAAAATAGTTTTTTTGGAAACATGCTACAATTGCGGGAAAACTGGCCACTTTTATTTTGTATGGCAACTTTTAAACGGTGCGTGATAGATGGGGGGTGCTCGACCAAATGTCATAGAGGGCGCCGAGACAAAACAAACTGCATAAAAAAAAAATGGCCGACTTTTTTTTAATTTTTTTCAAGTTGGTGCGAGCGTGCTGAGATTTGGCATGGCGGGAGATAGAGGTCTCTAGATTCCTATGTCAAAAAACAGTTTTTTTGGAAAAAATCCAAGATGGCGGAACAATAATTTCCATGTTCTGAGAACATTCTCGAGAACGTTTCCGCTTTTTGGGAATGTTCTGCAATTTGTACATTGCTATGCTGGTGCTACTGGACTATGAAATTAGGCGAATTCCAAAACAGTTTATAGGACATTTTAGTCTTTAAATATGATCAGGAATATTCTGTCAAAATCTCTCGGGTTCCTCGTGGGCATGTTGTATATTATTTCCTTAATGGCGGTTGTGCAATCTGCCACAGTTTTACGAATTTTTATAGATGGCACTACTGATGTTCACGATCGGGTGTCACTTAGAACGTAACTGTCACATTTTTGACGTAAAATGCTTAAACATGGCAACAATTTAGTATGTTTTTTTTAGTTCCATTTTATTTAATTTCTACTATACTACTACATTTTACTTACTTTCTACTTATAGTGCTATATAATGTCGCACTATAAGTGTCCACTTTTACACACAATCCACGCTACCACAATCCACAATTATTTTGGCGACGTGTTTACTTGACTTAAGTTGGGGCACCGACTGTAAAGCAATATTTTTGGAGAATGGCATGTTCGTGTCGTTTTGATCTGTTTCTTTAAACTTAATGTCTTGTGTACAGGTCTGGACATCTCGCGTTATTTCGAAGATTGCATCCTGTCAGCTCGTCGCTACATCCTCAAGGAGACAGATGACACCATACCCGCCGCCAGGAGACACATGAAAGTGTAAGTTGTATCAAAGATAATTTAGTATAGAGGCGGTTTGTCAAAGTAATATTTGTAGGCACAGTAAATTTGGCAGTACATTTACTGTATCTACAAAAATTACTTTGACAAACCGGCTCTTTGTTTGGTAAAAGGTCAATACAAAATACAGCACGTAGCGGCCCCCTTTTTTTAAATACCTGTCGTTAAATTTAAATAATCACGATTATTTGGCAGTGGCGCTAGTGTGCACGTTGATGGGCTCTTAACAAAAGTAAATAAATAATAATTTTTGTTTCAGCATGTGGTGCGTGGATGTGATGTTCCGCCTGTGCTTCTGGGCGCTGATGCTGTACTGGCTCAGCGGGTGGTTCACCCCCCTCTTCTCGTCCACCCCCACCCCCACCCCTGAGCCCATCTCCACCTAACCTCTGCTAGTCCCACTAGCTGATAAGTTAACTATGACAACTGAATTCAGAGGAGGAACGAGACCCATCCTGTTATAAATCTTTTTTTTTTCGAAAATTTGCAGTTAATTAAAAATACAAGATTACGAGATTTTTTGGTCAGATTTTAAGACTTGATCTGACCATAAAATCTCGTTATATTACAATATGATAGTTAGTTAATTATTTCAGCTTTCTGATTTGTCTAACAATATTTTCTTGACTCTCTGTTAGCTCAAATCCGATCATGAAACTTTAGCTAAATTATCATGTAAAATAATTAAAAAAATATATTTTTGCAAGTTGTTGAAATTTTGTAGAAATCGAGACTCATTTAAAAAGCTCCTGAAAATATATATCTATAGTTACAATCCTAAATAGATTGAAACACGGCTATGTAAGAAATGAGAATATCCTAGTTACCATCAAGCCATGGTCACCCTACTTCGTGTGAACAAAATGGCCGTCTGTTTTACCTGTAGTATTCTGTACATATTATTAAGTGTAGTTTAGTTTTTGTCATTGTATCAAGCCCTTGTTACCTGTACGTATGTAATGCTCAAAATTGATGTGATGATGATGATAGTTTTGTGTTCAGTCAGCATCAATCCAAAACAAACAACGCTCCAAAAGTATCTGCCAACCTGGAATGGAATTGTTTTCCAAATAGAGATATATATATCTCTACAGTTCGCGATTTAAAGTATCTGTCACAGTCTAATTGTTATACATATATACCGGCACTGATATATTTTTGTTAATCTATTAGAAAATAGTATATATACTTTTGACGTGTAGTCTGATCCGTTACAATTGATGGTGACTGTTCAAGTAATGTGTCCATGATTTTATATAGTTTAAGTAGAATTTCTTATATACAATAATAAGCTTTAATAAATAACTTTAGGTACCATTTTGTCTGCGACTCCTATATTATTAATTTTAGCAAAAATGAACCTTAATTTTAGGCTATAAAGTTCATTGTCATACAGCTAATGGGTTAGGGGGCGCGGGCGTAGTGTTTAATGTAAGATTTTGTACTTTTATATGAACAAGACTTTTTCTGTGAATAAATCATTTCTATATAACTAGTATCTTATTTATACCTCAAGAACATATATTATTACCCGAATGCGGAGAAGGAAAAACATAGGGTTATGTATTTAACATGCAGTCGTATTCGAACAATGAGATACGTCAAATACTAGATATTGAAACGACGTCAAAATTGACGTTTCTTCAAACAAAAACTGAGCTTAGTTACTAAAATCGATAACATGGTTCCTAAGAAGAGATCGTCGTATGTCTTATAGTTTCAGATTTTCCCATACTGACCGATCTAAATAGGTTAGATCTTTCATAGCAATCGAGATACGAAAAAAGTGTTTTTTTTTGACAACGTTTAAAAATATCATAAAAAAGTAAGTATTCATTTCTTTCAAAATCCGGTATACAAAAATGGAGATAAATAAGCTTGAACAATCAATAGCCGTTTGCCTTATAATTCTATCTGTAGTAGTAGAAGAGTCGGCCGCAAATTTTCTAACCGATTTGATACCACGATGAAATGCACAATGGTTTCCCATAAAAGTGATGTTAAGACCGAATTCGATTGTCTGCCACGGCGGAACTTGCCGAAAGTACGAAAAAGAAGGCCACTTCCGGTGCGAAAAAAGGGGGCTGATTTAACCCATCTGATACCGAAATAATAGTAATGGCAGCAGTTAGAAATTTACATGTAGACACAGAAAAGCGAAGTCTGCCAGTATTTTTTTTGCCGGAAGTGCTTGGCAGACGCTCTCAAAGGTGGCCACCAGGACCCCTAATTTAACCCATCTGATACCACCATGAAACCAATTCCAGTCGGTAGGTATGAACCCTCATGTCAGGAATATATAAGTCTGCCAAGGCTTTTCCTGCCGAAACACCTTGGCAGACGAGATTATGTGAGCAAGGTAACCATCGGTTACCCTACACTAACCCATCTGATACCACCATGAAACCAATTCCAGTCGGTAGGTATGAACCCCCATTGTAGGAATATATAAGTCTGCCAAGGTTTTTCCTGCCGAAACACCTTGGCAGATGAGATTATAAGCAAGATGACCATTGGTTACCGTACACTAACCCATCTGATACCGAGATGAAACCAATTCCAGTCGGTAGGTATGAACCCTCATTTCAGGAATATATAAGTCTGCCAGGACTTTTCCTGCCGAAACACCTTGGCAGACGAGATTATGTTAGCAAGGTGTACATCAGTTACCCTACATCAACCCATCTGATACCACCATGAAACCAATTCCTGTCGGTAGGTATGAACCCCAATTTCAGGAATATATAAGTCTGCCAAGGCTTTTCCTGCCGAAACACCTTGGCAGACGAGATTATAAGCAAGATGACTATCGGTTACCGTACATTAACCCATCTGATACCACCATGAAACCAATTCCAGTCGGTAGGTATGAACCCTCATTTCAGGAATATATAAGTATGCCAAGGCCTTGGCAGACTTGACTTGGCAGACTGGACTTGTCAAACAAGGTATCAGATGGGTAAGACCTAGCCTTGGCAGACTTATATATTCCTGAAATGCGGGTTCATACCTACTGACTGGAATTGGTTTCATGTAACTGATGTACATCTTGCTAACATAATCTCGTCTGCCAAGGTGTTTCGGCAGGAAAAGCCTTGGCAGACTTACATATTCCTGAAATGAGGGTTCATGGTGGTATCAGATGGGTTAATGTACGGTAACCGATAGTCATCTTGCTTATAATCTCGTCTGCCAAGGTGTTTCGGCAGGAAAAGCCTTGGCAGACTTATATATTCCTGAAATGGGGGTTCATACCTACCGACAGGAATTGGTTTCATGGTGGTATCAGATGGGTTGATGTAGGGTAATTGATGTACACCTTGCTAACATAATCTCGTCTGCCAAGGTGTTTCAGCAGGAAAAGCCCTGGCAGACTTATATATTTAGTTAGTTTTATATGATTAGTTTTAGTTTTAGTTTTATATGATGTTAACCCTAATTTTAAGTTAAGCAATAATGATACTAACCCCAATGGACCTAAAGTCTGAAATATTTTTTTTTTTTTTTTTTTTTATTTTTTTTTTTTTATATATTCCTGAAATGAGGGTTCATACCTACCGACTGGAATTGGTTTCATCTTGGTATCAGATGGGTTAGTGTACGGTAACCAATGGTCATCTTGCTTATAAATTCTCGTCTGCCAAGGTGTTTCGGCAGGAAAAACCTTGGCAGACTTATATATTCCTACAATGGGGGTTCATACCTACCGACTGGAATTGGTTTCATGGTGGTATCAGATGGGTTAGTGTAGGGTAACCGATGGTTACCTTGCTCACATAATCTCGTCTGCCAAGGTGTTTCGGCAGGAAAAGCCTTGGCAGACTTATATATTCCTGACATGAGGGTTCATACCTACCGACTGGAATTGGTTTCATGGTGGTATCAGATGGGTTAAATTAAGGGTCCTGGTGGCCACCTTTGAGAGCGTCTGCCAAGCACTTCCGGCAAAAAAAATACTGGCAGACTTCGCTTTTCTGTGTCTACATGTAAATTTCTAACTGCTGCCATTACTATTATTTCGGTATCAGATGGGTTAAATCAGCCTCCTTTTTTCGCACCGGAAGTGGCCTTCTTTTTCGTACTTTCGGCAAGTTCCGTCGTGGCAGACTATCGAATTCGGTCTTAGCATCACTTTTATGGGAAACCATTTTGCATTTCATCGTGGTATCAAGTCGGTTAGAAAATTTGCGGCCGGCTCTTCTACTATAGTGCATTAAGTAGGAGATACTATTCAAAAGTTGTTAAAAATCGATAAAACCTCGGGTAGGCCCTTAACAGCATATATATAGTCCTCCACATCGATTTCGATGACGGCGACCTCAGCAATCAAGGGTTTTTCCTCTTATGTGGCTGGCCAGGCCAAACTTGTTCTTAAAAAAAAAAAACCTAGGTGATGAAAGAGCATTATGCTATGGTAATATAATGCCTGGCTGGGCTTGCGCTGGTCTTTCGTAGGGGCCATAAAGTGGAACATAGAGAAATATAGGCAAGTAAGGAAATAGTGGTCAGTCCATACATCAGTATTCTAACCAAAAAGCGAGTTATTTCGTAGTCGACATCTAGCGTCAAGTAGTGGATTCATCCAGTGCCGCTACTTGACACCACGCCCCTATTTCACCACGGTGACAGGTGCGACAATTGTTGACATCGCTGTTACTGACGTCACAGGCCTCCATAGGATACGGTAACCGCTTACCGTCGGACGGGCGGTGTGCTTGTTTGCCACCAACATTTTAATTAAAAAAAAAACTCCATTATATCGCCATAAGTATTTATTTTGTGAAGCTAATGACAATTGTCACAAGAAACACGACAATTGTCACGACATTCCGACACAGAACTCATTTCCTGTCAAGATTTACCGAAAGTTCTTTTAAATCTTGTGACAATTGTCATCATCATCATCATAAACTTCGCAAGAGAAATACCTGTTTTTTGCCGATATAATAAAGTTTTTTTAATAATACAATGATGGTGGTAAACAGGAATACGGCCCGCCCGATGGTAAGCGGTAACCGTAGCCCATGGATGACTGTGACGTCAGCAACAGTGACGTTTGTCGAATTGTCGCACCTGTCACCGTGGTGAAATAGGGGCCAGATGTCAATGTAATGAATAATTATTGATGTATTACTTACATTGCACGTTCGCTGATGCAACAAACATTTATAATTTTATGCCCCAACTCAAAGCCACCCTGTATATCTGTACAGCAACGCACGTGTGCCCCCGGCAATAAATAAATTGATCTATGTTTTACACGATACATTATCGTTGCCGCAAGTTTATCAACATATTATAATTAGAGATGCACCGGATATTCGGTTACTATCCGGTATCCGGCCTATCCGGCCATTATTTTAACATCCGGACGAATACTGGATAGTAGCCTACTACCCTGCCGGATACCGGATAGTAATATTGCTTGATTTCGGAGTAAATAATGTAAACAACAAACGGAATAAGAAACAGTCACGGTCATAATCGTAGAATCGTACTCGTTTATTAACTCACTTGCACGTGCACTCATTTCGTACCTACAAGTGAGTCCGCGCGAACGTTCACTACGAAACAAATCAAAACCTGCACAATGCGCACCTGAAAAGCGAAATGTAGGTATAGTTCCGCAGGCCGAATATTCGGCGGCCGGATACCGAATATTCGGCCGATGGTCTGGCCGAATATCCCGTATCCGGTATCCGGCCAAACAACTATCCGTTGCATCTCTGATTATAATTTTAGCCTAAAACTCAAATCATCTTGTACATCTGTACAGCAACGCGCGTGTGCCACCGGCACTAGATTCATTGATCTATGACGTACATTGCATGTTCGCTGACGCAACCTTACCCACATAGTTTTAGCCCCAAACCCAAACCCAACCTGTATATCTGTACAGCAACGCACGTGTGCCACCGGCACTAGATCCATTGATCTATGACGTACATTGCATGTTCGCTGACGCAACCTTACCCACATAGTTTTAGCCCCAAACCCAAACCCACCCTGTATATCTGTACAGCAACGCACGTGTGCCACCGGCACTAGGCCCATTGATCTATGACGTACATTGCATGTTCGCTGACGCAACCTTACCCACATAGTTTTAGCCCCAAACCCAAACCCACCCTGTATATCTGTACGGCAACGCGCGTGTGCCACCGGCACTAGATCCATTGATCTATGACGTACATTGCATGTTCGCTGACGCAACCTTACCCACATAGTTTTTCATAACAAAACCGGTCAGGCGTAGTGATGTGCAAGCACGAAACATCGATAATACCTATTTAACTGTTTCTCTGCGATGCCTCCTCATAAAATCAAATAATTTATATTCAGGCAACTATTGCCCATAGATACATATATACCTTACAAACTAACATAGATACAAGAATAACAATCTTAAATACTAAAAAAACATTTTCGTGACCCAGTTTTCTGTTGCGGCGTCACCTGCTCTGGTGTAGGATTCGGCAGATTCCCACGGAACCGCCGAAATATCACACCTTTCGGCCAGAAGTATGTGCTCGCGATGGCTTCCAGCAGCGGCCGCGGCACACGCACCACAAACGAGCTGAAGTGCACGTATTACGTAATGACGCGATCGCAGCTGGAACACTTTCAGCTAATGACAATGTCCGTATAAATGACAATGTGGTTCAGTGAAGGGGACGGACTGAAAATCAGCGCTGCGCAGGCAATTTCTAATGAAATGACTGACGCGGCGTATGCTGAGCCCGTTCCTTTTGCCGCACAAATTCTTTGGTAAATCTTTTATATTATGTAACCAGTGTGCTTTTTGTGTTGCAATAAATGGTTTCTTATTCTTATTCTTATTCTTTCTTATAATGACTGAGGTTCGCGGTCATCGGTGGATAAAGATGCTCCACATATCTAGTTTTTATGATCTGCCTTCACCTGTGTCTGACTCTAACGGGTCTCTGACGAAAACTTGGTTGAGGATTCCGATGCGAGGGGATCAAGTGAAAGGGGCTTTAGTTGGTTTAATAGAAACTAAATCATGAAACATGTTTGTTCGAAAAGTGGAATCTTAAGCGTTGCGAGGGTTTTAAGGCACAAGGGTTACACAAACTTTGCTCCCGATCAAATGAACGTTAAGGTGCTCCCACATTGGCTGTTATATAGCATTGTGTGACAAGGACCACATGATAAAACACTATCGATACTATCATGTTGTCCCTGTCACACCATATTATACATTTTATAACAGCTAATGTAGGAGCACCATTATTAAATATTTATCATTCAAAATCATCATTTAGTTTTCTTCTAAAGTTAGACCAAGAAAAGTCTGCAGTGATTTTGATAGCTCACGCAGTGCAAGTGTTATTTTAAACGTCAAACTTATATGAAATTATAAGTTATAAATAACACTTGCACTGCGTGAGCTATCAAAATCGCTGCAGTATTTTCTTGGTCTAACTCTATACATTTTATTAAAGCCAATGTAGGCGCACCATTATTAAATATTTATCATTCGAAATCATCAAAAGTTTTAGTTTTCTTCTAATTTCCTTTTCTATTGGCGTTTATCGATAACTATACTTTAAAAAGCTCTCGACCCCGGCACATCACTACACCGATGAACCGCGACCACTTTCACCCACAATGTTTGTTTTGCCTCTACTTACTTTTTAGCACTATTGTGCCATACGATTTCCACGCTACGCGAAACTAAAAACGACGAACTTGTATTGAAGTTTGAGGGCGGTTACGCCGTTTTGGTATGTGAGGCAACAGGTCTAATAATTCACTTACCACGTTACAATAAACTAAAACGACGAACTTGTATGGACGTTTGAAGGCGGTTGCGACGTTTTGGTAACTGAGGCCACAGGTCAAATAAATCGCTTTCCACGCTATCCTGAACTAAAAACGGCGAATATGTATGGTGCTATGGTGTTTGAAGGCGGTTACGACGTTTTGGTAACTGTGAGGCAACAGGTCAAATAATTCGCTTTCCACGCTATTCTGAACTAAAAACGGCGAATTTGTATGGAAGTTCGAAGGCGGTTACGACGTTTTGGTAGTAAGGCAGTAGGTCAGCTGATCACGTGAATGGAGTACTTTTACGGCGTGTAATACAAATACAAATCGTTTATTGACCAAATATTTTTACAATTGACATCACAGATTGAACTTAGCAGAAAATTAGATTTTACAATTAAACTAATATCCATCGGCCCCAAACCACAGAATAAATAATAGTACTAGGTACAGAAGACTCACTCTCTAAGAAAACGCGTCTGTTACGATCAGCACAGATATGGCCGCCAGGTGGCGACAGCGCCACGCGCGGCTTATGGCAATCCCCAAAATTGGTGTGGAACGGATGTACTTTTAGCTACCTGTAGCAAAGCGACGAAATCGCGGAGTGAGCCACGCCTGCCCAAACTATTAGGCGCAGCCTGTATCTCGGGAACCGGAAAAATAGATTTTACTGAGAGATTTTAACAAAACTGAATACGATGGCTGTTTTTTGAATGAGAAATATCTAATATAAAATTAGTTTAAGTACAAAAATGCATGCAGGAATATATACAAACAAAAAATACAATCAGAAATAAAACATGCAGGAGAGACATGCGTAAGTGGATTTAAATTTATATTTTAAATAAGTAAACTAAGTATAAGAATGATTGGCGTATTAAATAAATAAATAAATAAATATTATAGGACATTCTAACACAGACTGACTAAGTCCCACAGTAAGCTCAAGAAGGCTTGTGTTGTGGGTACTCAGACAACGATATATATAATATACTAGCTGTGTCCGCGGCTCCGCCCACGTGTAATTCGGTCTGTGTCAGTAAGCGGCTAATTTCTAATCCTAATTTCTCTCCCTCTCCCTGGAGGCGGAACTTGAAGTAAAGTTGACAGATGGATATGCTAGAGGACTAAGGTCCAGATAAAATATTTTACAATTAGGTACCACTAAATAAAACTACACTCCAAAATCAATAGTTTTATTCGCCCTTATTCAAATTTTACACGTGATTTAAACTTAGAGAATATAACCAAACGGAGTGGTCATTAGCATTACAGGCGTTCCCCTCAGTCCAAAATAGGCGGCCAATGGCCACTCACCGTGGTCTTCTTCAGACTCCTGAGGAAGACCACGTGCCCTTTGTAACCTCAATGCGTTGCGAAACTTTCGCGAATGATTCGGTTTTTGTCGGGAAGGCATGGTAATGCGTATAAAATGCGAGTCCCAAATCGTTTAACTCCGCAAACGACCAGTGCCGGATTAAGATATTTTGATGCCCTAAGTATTTCTAGACCATGGTGCCCCCTCTCCCTAGGGTCATTAAGATTACATTGAATTTTTTTGGTAAATTGAGTGACGTTCATTGCTGCATTTCAGCTGAGAATGGAAATCAGTCACATCATTTTATCACGAAAATTGACAGTGCCGCAGCAGTAACATTGCAACAGAGTACCTAATGCTGCTGCAGTCGCCACCCAAATGTCACCTTTATTATAAACATCTTAGAATGTTACTGAAAACGCGAGCGAAGCGAGCGCGAACATTTTTCGATATAAAAAAACGCAATTTGATAGACAGTTGTACATTTTTACTTTTAGTACGGAAATCAGTCACATCATTTTATCACGAAAATTGACAGTGACGCAGCAGTAACGTTGCAGCAGAGTAATGCTGCTGCAGTCGCCAACCGAATGTCACATTTATCATATCTTAGAAAGTTATTGAAAACGCAAGCGAAGCGAACGCGTACATTTTTCGATAATTTTTGGTGCCCCCTAGACACGGTGCCCTAAGCAAGTGCTTATTTTGCTTAAAAGGGTTAATCCGGCACTGCAAATGACAGAGGTCAATGTTTTATTTTCAAAGTACCCACCTTCGTGGCCATTATTAAGTGCTTAAGGAGGCGATACGTATGAATATGGATTTGATATGGATGCGATATAATTACAATTAGATATAATTCATAACGGAGAAAATATAAATTTTAAATAATTTTATGCAATTATACGCGTGTTGATGTGTTGAACTTCCTCGGTGGCTTATTTATGTCACATCGTATTAAATTCAGCGTCATCTGTTAGTTAGGGTACTCTATAGTGTTAGCACATATTTGAAAAAAGTTTGCCCCTCCTTCCTAAGTAGCGCGATACGATTCAGGGGCAAACTTAAGTCAATCGAGTGTTGTGGCTACCCCCCCTTTTAGGGGTTGAATTTTTATAGCCTATAATAACCTGGCCGGGGATTTTCTCGACAGATTAGTAAAGTTTTCATCAAAATCCGTTCAGCCGTTTTCACGTGATGCGCGTTCAAATAAACAGACAAACAGATAAACAGATAAACAGACAAACAGACAAAAATTCTAAAAACTGTTGGAACGTTTTCTGTTATCAATTATAAGTATCCCCAGCCAACTTTTTTTCAAATATCTTCCATGTACAGACTTTCGACCCTCTTCAGCTTTATTATATGTATAGATAGATAGATAAATACATAGAAAACAACCATGACTCAGGAACAGATATCTGTGTCATCACACAAATAAATGCCCTTACTGGGATTCTAACCCAGGACCATCGGCTTCACAGGCAGGGTCACTACCCACTAGGCCAGACCGGTCGTCAAATATTCTATCAACTATATTGTCCTGGGAGCCTAGATAATATCATCATCTTCCTCGCGTTGCCACGCGGCATTTTACCACGGCTCGTGGGAGCCTGGGGTCCGCTTGGCAACGACTCCCAAGAAATGGCGTAAGCTCTAATAGAAGCCCTCTATCTAAATTTGGCTTTCGTGGATAAGTCATATTAACCGAAAACTTCGCGTAACAGAGGCTTTGTGATCATCAATGTAACATGATTATAATATTTATAATACTAGAGATGATAATGATGATTAAAAACATACAAACTTTCACATTCACACCTAAGCCTATACCTATTACGGATAGGATGTTCTATCTGGGTCAAAAACGTTTGGCAAAACCGGCGCCTTTTTTGTTGACATTACGAAAGCTAACAATTTGAGAACATTTTTTAAAGACTATTATATAAATTCAAATAAGTAGGAGCTGAAGATGACACTGATATGGATAAATTAAGAAAATTATGGTAACATTCCATTTCTAACCGCAGCTGCATTACTGTCAATTTTACTATGGAAATTGACAATGACTGGATTGGTAGTGCAACTGCGGTTAAAAATGGAATGTTACCATTAGGCTTAAAAATCCAGTATTTTATGATATCCACAGGAAACTAATATATAAACCACGTGGCCACAGGGGTTAGTGTTTGATCCTTTCCCATTTTCTCAAAGGTTAGCTGTAAGAGATCCCTTTTAGGGATAAGTTCGCCTTTGTACAAAACATATTTATTTTTGTTTTGTTTTGTCCGTTTTATGTACTTAAACCTGTTTATGTGCAATAAAGCGACATACATATATATTTAATTACACAAACGGGTCTACCGCGATATAATTTCATTGTTTTTACCTTAAATTCCGACGTTTCAGCTGAGTTGCACCAGCTGTGGTCACGGAAAGACCCGTTTGTGTAATTAAACGCGAGAGTTTAAAGTGTTATACATACATACATAAACCTTAACTTAAACTAGTAAATTTTTATCACATTTGTGATTGAAGTGAAAACTTCTTTAGCGGTGCTGTGCACTTTTTGAGATGGGGAAAAAATGTTAAACTCGCGAGAGCGTAAGACGTAAGACGCTTCGTAAGACGGACACGTGACCTGATCGAAAAACCGTTACAATGTCATTGAGTTTTCACTTCTGCCGGCACTCCCGGAGTGCAACCCGTTGTTTTAAAGTGTTATACATACATACATAAACCTTGACTTAAACTAAAAATGTTTTCGAACTATCCCTCTATAGTGGCGTAGGTTATGAAACTAAAGAATTGAATCACAGGAATATCTGGAGGATATTCTTCCTTTCACCATCTCCGGTCAAAGGGGCGGTCAGAAGTCAGGTCAAAGGGCTGCACTTGACCGCTTTCGCCACCGGTCGCTGATAAAAATTACGTCAGTGCGACTATCACTAGCGACAGGACACACGGGCGCGCGCTGCGGACGGTCACGACGCGAGTGAAAGTGCGAAAAAAGAACAAGTGCGAGTCGGACTCGCGCACGAAGGTTTCCGTACCATTACGCAAAAAACGGCAATAAAATCACGTTTATTGTATGGGAGCCCCACTTAAATATTTGTTTTATTTTGTTGTTATAGCGGCAACAGAAATACATCATCTGTGAAAATTTAAATTTCTACCATGGCTCATGAGTTACAGCCTGGTAACAGACGGACAGACGGACAGATGGAATCTTAGTAATAGGGTCCCGTTTTTACCCTTTGGGTACGGAACCTTAAAAAAAGAAAAAGTGTACTTAAGGTAGGTATATATTGAGGGCGCCTTGGCCGCTGAGGATTGTCATGACATGGCTACGAAATTTTCGCCGCGCTCAAAATTTGATGTTATTAACTTATTAATTATTATTATCTGTAAAATTAAAGGATACTTCAGTAAGGTAAACGTACTGGTGCTCGACGCGGTCCCGTACATGTCATCTTGAAACTTAAGTCATTGTTAATAGAGCTGACAGCAAGTTGTCATCTATTGGGCATTAGCATGTCGAGCACTAGTACGTTTACCTTATTTTACATTACCGAGCAATTTTTGAGAATAACGAATTCCCTAAACCTTTTAATACCTATTAAAAATTATTTAAAAGTATGTAATTTAATCTTCTTCTTCTTCCTCGCGTTATCCCGGCATTTCGCCACGGCTCATGACATGAGAGCCTGGGGTCCGCTTGACAACTAATCCCATGATTTGACGTAGGCACTAGTTTTTACGAAAGCGACTGCCATCTGACCTTCCAACCCAAAGGGGAAACTAGGCCTTATTGGGATTGTATGTAATTTAATAAGTATGTAATTTAATATTACAATAAAATTAAGTTTGCATAAAATGTAAAAATAAAATGTTATATCTTACGGGACGTTAATATGGGGAAATTCCACAGATTCAAAGCGAGTCTTGATACTTCAAAAACGGGCGGTTCGATTGCTAGCTGGAGTCCAAGCCAGACATTCATGTAAGGAGCTATTCAAGCAAATCGGTATAATGACACACTACTCACTTTACATATTTCAAGTATTAATGTTTGTAAGAAATAATTTGCCAATGTTCAAACGTGTCGAGGTTGCGGGCAAACAGCTCCGATCCACGGGTAGACTACGCACAGTGCCGCGTCGCATGGCACTTTCAGTCAAAAATCCGAGGGTGATTGGACCAACGTACTATGAACGTCTACCTGCAAAATTGCGAACTGAACCATCTGACGAAACATTTGAACGCCAATTGAGACTCTTTTTATTGGATAATCCATTATATTCTGTAAATGAATATATGGAAATGACATGTAACACAATAAACTGAATGTAATTAATTTTTCTTTGACCTATATTTCATTTTTATTTTTATTTGACGATCATTATGACATATCCATGCTGACTGTATTGACATTGTTTTTACATTTTATATTATTTGACATTGTTAAAAAATTTAGTTAATTAATTGATTGCTTATAATAGTTATAATGGTTTTTAAATTGTGTACTTATTGCTTGACATTTGTATAATTATAATCAATTCTTATTTTCCTACTTGACGATCATAATATAAATTCGTATAGATTAGTGTAAAATAATTTATATTGTAATTTCATATTATGAAATAAATAAATCTAAATCTATCGAGGTTTGAATGTCAGTTTTGTCCCTACTCACCCCATTTTACGGTAGGTATTTATTTATTTTGGCAATGACTGAAGTTTAACGATTCTGGCATTCATGTAGGTAAGTACCTACTTAGTGCGACAGTGACGAGAACTCGGCAGTCTACTTCAGTAGGTATGAATTTCAGCACTTATAACAAAATATATACGTTTTCTTTAAAACCAAAGTTATAGATGGTCAAGCAAATCTTGTCAGTAGAAAAAGGCGCGAAATTCAAATTTTCTATGAGACGATATCCCTTCGCGCCTACATTTTTCAAATTTGCCGCCTTTTTTTTCTACTGACAAGATCTGCTTGACCAAGTATATTTACTTACTTATATAACTTCGTAATATTTTTGTTTTTTGTTTTTTTTTCTTGTTCTTGACATTTGACAATACCTAGGTTTGCCCTAGCTAAGTATAGGTACCTACTTACATTGACATTTTCTTATTTGTGACATTGCTTTATTTATTGTTTTTATATTCTTTTTTTTTCTTTTCTGTTTTTAATGTGAATGTTAAGTTGACGATCTTATAGTGAAAGCCTTTTTATCTTTTGTGTAAAATACAGTGACTTTTCTTTAAGAAATAAATATATGTAATTTAACCTAATAATCAAGTACTTCTTCCGTTCTTCAACGACCATTAGACGCGGCGTTTTCCCGCGAACTTCCACGTCGTGAGGTAAACGCGCTATTACGTGACCCGCAGTGAAAGCCCGGCCGCCGCGACCAGCGCACGCGATGACCAACTAGACAACTAGGTACTGGAACCGCTTCCCTTTATTCTTGGTAAGTTCTTTTTTAATATGCCTTTAAAATAGAATATTTTATATATGTTTTTTTAGTTAGGTTGTCTGGTAGATATCACTTTTTAGCGCCTTTTGTTACTAAATAATATTTTCTTTATATATTTTTTTTATTCTTATTGCATTCTAAATATGACTTACTCAACTAAACATTAAAGGTACCGTAAAATGGGGTGAGTAGAGACAAAACTGACATTCAAGACTCGATAAAACTTCATTTTTATATGTTGGAAACTGATTTTTATACATAATAAATGTTCCAGTCGTTTCAATTTCAGTTTTTTTATGATTTTGTGTAGTTCCATTTCATAACTTTAGAGATAAACACGAAATTTCATTCAAACAATAATAATTTGTATTTGTATTTGTATTTGTAAATAGTAGGAAATCCCAGGTCACCCCGTAGTTGGGGTGACAAGGGATTTCCTACTGAGGTGAGTTTTGAAACTTGTTGGATCGACACTTTGGGATTATGAACATTATAATAGCTTGATTCGTTATTAGAATATATAATTTACGTAGCAGTAGCCTGTAAAAACCAACTCACCCCTCTGTCATCCCTCCTCACCACATTCATAACCCAACTGCCCTCGTAATCCCTACTCACCCCATTTTACGGTACCTACACAACTACACATGCGGTTAGGTATATGGTAAAAGAAAGATAAAAAAAAACCAGACTTATTTATAAAATTTCACTAAATTAAACTAAAATATTAAATAAAATTTTGATCCTTGGCTATGGATCCGAGGATGCCGTATTTTAATTAAACTATTAAATTAACAAAAATAATTATGACTTTGCTAAATGCACGTAATAATTAGAGATGCACCGGATATTCGGTTACTATCCGGTATCCGGCCTGTTTGGCCATTAATTTACTATCCGGCCGGATACCGGATAGTGACCTACTATCCGGCCGGATACCGGATAGTAACATTGCTTGATTTTGGAGTAAACAAATTGGATTTAAGAAACAGACACGGTCATAGTCGTACTTGTTTATTATTTTTAAACAATTTAAATATTCCACTCACTTGCACGTGCACTCATTTCGAACCTAGAAATGTGTCCGCGCGAACGTTCACTAAGAAACAGGTCAAACCTGCAGAATGCGCACGTGAAAGACCGAAATGTAGGTATAGTTCCGCTGGCCGAATACCTGATATTCGGCCGATGGTCAGGCCGAATAACCGGTATCCGGTATCCGGCCAAACAACTATCCGTTGCATCTCTAGTGCTAGCCCATTATGTTGTAGGTTACTGTGTGTACTTACTTTCAATTTATGTTCCCACTGCAAAAATCATCAAGATTTAAGAGCTATGCTCTTGTCAGTGGAGTAAACGCCACTCTTCTTTTTGCTGGGCCAGCCTTTTAACTCCCTCGTACGAGACGACAGATAAGGTAAACGTCCGTATGGATGACACTGACCTAATGTATGACTTTTACGCAGTTTATTTTGAAAAATAAGAAAACGGTTTTTACTATAAACAAAAAACAGGACTTAATCGATTGTATGTGTTATCTATGAATTTTGTTCCGAAGCTGTCATTAATACGTTAAATATTTTTCACTTTGTGACTTAATTTTTGCTAGGAGGTGCATCGATTCAGTTGTGCGTCGGGTTTCTTAGTAAATCTGTTAAGACACTGCATCTTAAAAGTGTAAATAAAAAACAGGAATTTATGAGTACTTAGTAAGTGCTTATTCATATTGTTACACAATAAACCAAACGATTGATATTGTATATTAAAAGTAGATTATTTTCCTTGCGTTAGTATTTTGAAGACATGTCATACACTGGAAAAAAAATTAGCGTTTAGTAGTGTATGACATCTATGTCATTCACTCGCACAAATTACTATTTTATGAAATTTAATATTGACCATGTTGTAAGGAAGTAAGACATACATTTAATATACTCTGTAAAAATCAATTATTTTTCGATCATATGAGTAGTATAGTAACAGCACCAGTCATGGGACATTTAAGAAAAAATTTGGAGTATTTATGATATTTCCCTTATACATGTAAATGGTCTTCCGCTTAGCGTGTTAAAAGATGAAAGTCCTATCCGCCTTTCATGTTTTAGGCGTGTTGTATCAAAGATACTGCAATGAGTTTCCACATAATTAACAAATTAAAACTATGCTTTTTTCTCCAGTCATGGACACCAAAGCTCCAGTAATGGGCCCCCGGTAATGGACGTGGATCCAGTAATGGGCCCCCTATAATGGACATTGCTCTATCAGTATAAAATATTGAAATGGGGAATAAGTTATGGCAAAAAAATCAATTTTTGGTATAAGCTTTTATCGCTGAATGTATTTTTCTTTCCACAGCCAATTATTATTGTATTAGATTTAACGAGACAATTCTAATATACCCAAACACAATTAGTTAGGGTTTATTGCGATAAAGTTCCCATGGCCACCTCCTGTCTCCATCATCAGATCAAGTCCATGTTATCATAATATTGCATTATCATCCGATTTGCATACTTAATTACGTACTTACACAAAATTTCAACTGAATCGGAAATCGAAAAGTGGGTCAAATTCAGCTACCAAGATTTGACCCACACTAACTAACAAGGCAAGTTAAATAAAAGTTTGGAAAAACGATATTAATTTATCCTAAGTCCGAGAATACCTCCTGGTTGACATATTTCGTAACTACATTTTACTTCTGTATTGTTTAAAACATGAAATTATGGCATGGCAAGCATCATTATGTCAATTGTCCCATCATAGGAGGTATGCAGTTTTACAGCTCCTATAATGGGATTGGGCCAAATACTACTATTTTTTTACATCTGTGGAGTCACAACATAGTGTGTTGTATACCTTATCTCATGGTAAATGCAATTAACAAAACACATTCTAGTTTTCATCAAGTATTAATTAATTAAAATTTAATAAATTAACTCACCTCTCTTAGCGAAGTTGTTAAGAATTTTTAGTGATATTTTTTTTCAGTGGCACGACAACTTTTGGGTTGACGCATATTTCTTAAAAAATAACCGAATTTAATAAAAATTCAAACATAATCAGCTCTAGGACTCTTATTTATGATAAAAATATATCCAGTGTTTATAAACTACTTTTATATACTTATTTTAGAGGAATTGTGTTTTTTTGTCCCATTTCTGGTTCCGTGTCCATTATAGGGTATACTACTATATCTGACAGCAGTGTCATACACTGTTTTACTATGGAGGTGGAGTGAATGACAGTTACGAATTGAGGTGTCATTCACTGGGTCATAACTAGTGTCATACATTGGTTACAGCTATCATGTAAACTTGATGCACCTCCATGTCAAACACTGGGTCAACGACATTTTGTTTTCATAGTCATACAATGGGACATTCGAAATTTCGCCAGTTATCCACTGGTACAATTTCAGATGTCGAGGAAAACTTAAATAATTAATAAATGTTATTACTATTATACAATGTATTGTTCCGTTGATATTAAGGAAGGACTGGTTCATAAATCTGCATACACCAATAGTCTGTATGGGTCATAGTTAAGTAGTTTTCCGAGTAAATGTCTTAATTTCCTCCTAATAGTGTCATTCACAGGGACACTTACCTTACTCTATCTTTTATTTGGCTGAGATATGTGAGCCTGGGCCTTCCTCTGCGTCTTTTCCCCTCAATCATGCCCTCCGGGATGTTTAAAAAGAATCTGTCGTGCCGTACCGGGTGGCCAACCATCTTGCCCCTTCCTATGCTGCTAATACACACTTTAAATACATTTTTCTAGGCATCATGACGAATCTAATGACGTATCACACGTATTTTTAGGAGTATTATCTCTATTTTTCACCGTTTTCAGGATCTCGAACAGACTATTCCGTTAGCTATTGCGTCTAGGCATCTCTTCTCTCCCGCCATGTTCAGTATCTCTTCGTCCGTCTTCCAAAACTGCAAAAATAGATATAACAAATATATATTTATATTTAAAATAAAAACTTAATCCTTGTTAGTTGTCCGAGAAAGTTTTGGTTAAGTTTCGGCAGCTTAAAAAATTTAAAATCATATTTCGGCCGGAGGTTCGGTTTCAGCAAACCCTTCAGCCGCGCCGAAACTTACAAGAGGGTCAATTTCAACAGTACTAGTTTTTTGTGTCATTCCGGTGTAATTCTTTATTTACATTTCTTCGATGTTTCTTTTAATGTCAATCGACACCTCAGACTGTTCTTTGATAAGCCTCTTACAGAGCACTTAATATCTTAAGCCTTTGGAGAATTATCGGAGATTAAAAAAAATTACTCGCACGTGAATGATAAGTATACACAGGAATGATATAACACTCCACCTGAATGACATTTTTCCACCGGAATGAAAAAAATGACTCGCACGTGAATGATAAGTATGCAAAGGAATGATATAACACTCCACCTGAATGACATTTTTCCCAACGGAATGAAAAAAATAAACACAGGAATGATATCTATACACTAAAATGAGAAAAATGCTAAGAACTGCCTAAATCAGCCAAGTTCAATAATTAACCGAAAATTTATTTCGAATGCCCATGTTCTATCTAGCATATCGAGTATTTCTTTAAAAAGTGCCACTTTTACTAAATTATGGGCACAATTTATGGTACTTCTACTCGAGATAACAAGCTCTTTCAATTTAAAAACGAAAAAATTGTCCCACAAATTTAATAGGTACAATTTTAGAATTTCCATTTGAGTTACCGCAATACAAAGCCTATAGAAATAAGCAATACAGTAGAAAGTACAGTACGACGATGAAGCTCACGAATTTCCTGAAACTGCGCCAGTAATAAAGAAATCGTTTTACATGGATGATCTAATGGTAGGAAATGAAAACATAGAAGAAACGAAGAAAATGTGCCAAGAAATCAAAGAAATAATGAGAAGAGGAGGATTTCAAATGCAAAAATGGTCTAGTAATTCCGATGAAGTTTTAGAATATTTGAAACAAGACAATAGTACAAGAGACACGCTAGAAATCAAAATGGACAAAATAATAAAGATTCTTGGTTTCACCTGGAATAGACAAGACCATACGTTTGAAATTACAGTAAACTTACCTGAGATGAGAAGTCCTATAACAAAGAGATCTGTACTTTCTGATGTTGCTCGTCTGTTCGACCCTTTTGGGTGGCTAGCACCTGTAATAATAACTGCTAAAGTTTTAATTCAGAAGTTATGGTTGAGTCATCTGGGTTGGGATGATGAGTTACCATCGGACTTGACAGACGAGTGGATTTGCTATAGGGAACAACTGATACATTTACAAAACGTCAAGGTTCAGCGTTGGTTAAACATGACACGAGAAGATGATCACATTGAGCTGCACGGATTTTCAGATGCATCTACTCAAGCTTATGCAGCCGTGACGTACTTGAAGGTTGTTAGAGGTAGTGTAGTACACGTCTCTATGATCGCGTCTATAACTAAAGTCGCACCATTGAAGCAACTTTCTGTTCCAAAATTAGAGCTTTCTGTGCAGCCTTATTAGCAGAATTGATCAGTGATGTCGCAGAAATTCTGAAGATTCATAAAAATAAAATATTTGTTTGGACGGACTCAATGGTCGTACTAGCTTGGCTGCAATCTCAACCTAGTCGCTGGAAAACATTTGTAGCAAATAGGACAGCAGATATTACACGATTGATAGATAATGATCGTTGGAGACATGTGCAATCTGCTGACAATCCTGCGGACATCGCGACAAGAGGAGTCAAAGCTCAAGAATTAGCTACACAAGATCTGTGGTGGAGTGGGCCAGAATGGCTTAAGAGAGATCAAGTTGAATATGAAAAAAGAGAAATTGCACAAACAGAATTAGAATCAAAAACGACATGTCATGTACTTGTAGATGAAAAGCCTATATGGGAGAGATTTTCAACAATGTCACGAATGAAGAGAGTGCTAGCTTATTGTAGAAGAATGTTGACCCAAAGAAAAAGAGAACTAGAAGAGAATAAACACATAACAGTTAAAGAAATGGAAAAAGTGGAAGAACAATGTATAAGGTTCTATCAAAATTGAGTATATGGAAAAGATATAAACGATTTGAAGAAAGATGGAAGTGTTAAGAAAAGAAGTACCCTAATCACACTTGCACCATTCATCATTGCAAGACCTGTGTTGTAGACAAAGCTAAAGTCAAGAATCAGTTCATGGGCCAGCTGCCAACAGTCAGAGTTAACCAAAATCGTCCCTTTTTTAAATAGTGGCGTTGACTATGCTGGACCTATTTTAATGAGAACATCTAATCCGAGGACATCATGCGACCAAGGGATACATTTGTTTGTTCGTATGCATGGCTACGAAAGCTATTCATCTTGAGGCTGTATCGGATCTAACTTCACAAGCTTTCATAGCTGCTTTTAGAAGATTTGTTGCGCGCAGAGGCCATTGTAAAGATATTTGGAGCGATAATGGTACCAATTTTATTGGTTCTGCTAAAGAGTTGAAATACATGTTCGAACCTGGGAAAAACAATTTAGCCAGCGAGGTGGCAGAACTGCTAGCGACTGAAGGGACAACGTGGCACTTCATACCCTCAAGAATGCCTTCATACGGAGGCCTCTGGGAAGCGGGAGTTCATGTCTGCCAAACGACATTTAGCCAGAGTAAATAAGGATACTAAACTGACTTATGAAGAATTTGCGACTCTGTTGACCCAGGTCGAGGCATGTCTAAATAGTCGTCCTCTTTGTGAAATAGACAGTACCACAAGAGTCCCACTGACGCCAGGACATTTTTAGTGGGTGAGCCCTTGGTCAGTGTTCCAGACTTAAATTACGAACACAAAAAAGTCAATATACTTACCAGATGGCAGTTAGTACAGAAGATGACACAGAACTTTTGGCGCCAAGGTACAGCCGGAATCTTATTTTGCCGGACTTGGCGGGGGCATGGCAGTGCCCCCAAATAATACTTAAACACAAAAGTGAAGCTACTTTTGATATCATTCCGGTGTTATTTTCATTCTGGTGGGTATTAAAGCCATTTTACTACACCGAAATCACCGGAATGAAATTGGTGGAATGATAAACCGAGGTGAAATAAAATTATAAAAAAATAACTAAATCCCACATTCTTTAACTATCGCGACATTTAAACTCACAAGTACAAAATACACGATCTGTAAATATTTGAAAAATAACAAATATGAAACAAAAAACATATAGCAAACTCCGGAATGATATTTTTTTTGTCCCCGTAACATCGAAATGACATGACTCACGTGTGTAGCGGATCTATTCGGCATCACGTCGACGTCTTCTTGCGGTGAGAGCCGCGGCACAACTGACTCTCAAAGTGCGCAAGAGGCGGTGGGGCGTACGAAATCAAACTTAGCCAATAACCGTCGACGAAATTTGTCCGCGGTAATAAGGATTATTTTGCCGGACAAATTTCTTTACGCATAATAAGGGGGTTTATTAAAGAGTTAGTAAGCAAGTAATATTTTAAAGGGTTCTTTATTGATATGGTATTATAATGAACTAAAAACTAATTTGATATCTTGTATAGTTTTAGAGTTATGCGGCATTAAACAAGAATAACTGGGTTCCGGACAACCCACCTGAATGAAAAATTGGGCCTTTATCTTTTTTTTTCAATGATTAAATTATTTCATATTTTAATATTAGTTATTGCCCGAGGTCGATAGCTAAGAGATGTTTCCAAAAAAAATAGTATATGACTATTTTGACTTTCTGCACCAGCGTTTTCAGTCTTGCCATCAAATTTTATTGCTTGGGATATTCACCCAAGACTGTCTTTTGTAATAAAAACCCCTAACTTCGCCTGGGATTTGGTACTTTTTTGAAAATTCCTCACAGATATACTTATTTTGGCTAGGTAAGATCAAAAAACGAATTAACCTATATAGATCTATCGTCTAAGCTAAGGTAACTTAAGGTCTTAATTTCGCTGTAGAATGGCTACAATTGGACTCCAAAGGTATAGGCAAAATGCCCTGTCTTCGCCACTACTAAAAAAGTTTCGTTTTCTGCAAAAAATCCTTGTATACCTAACCATATGTTAGTAATGCTTTTTTGACGTCGTTGGAGTTACAAGCGTCCATACGTAGCCAAACCCTGGTGGTGGTAGGTAATCGCATCTTTAACTTTAAAAGCGGCCATATTACACAACACAACTGACCCTAATACTGAGTATGACCATTTAATTTAATGTTTGATTAGGGAATCAATAGAAAGAAAGCTATCAATAGAACGTTTCGTAAATATAGTAACTTCACCTGACGTAAGAGCCGGCTAATGTTACCTACGCAATCCATGTTTGTATAAGTTCACGCACCACTAACTCATTGGCAAAGAAATTAGTGCGTACTGTTACAAACGTGATGCGAAGAACGTATGTAGTACATATCGCATTGTTAATGAGGTCGATATGAAAATGATATGTCGATTTAAACTAACACGTTTTTTAGCCATACTTTATAACTAACACGGGGCTTAATCGTGTAAAACTTACGTTTATTTATGACCTGATGTTTCGAACGTAATCACAGGCAGACTGCCTCTCTCTCTCTCTCTGCAGGTCTGCCTGTGACCACGAACGTAACGTCACGTTCGAAACGTCAGGCCATTAATAAACGTAAGTTTTACGCGATTAAATTCCGTGGTAGTTATAAAAGTATGAGTGATAACCGTGTTAGTTTAAATCAATATGATTTTCGGGTGTGTTTCCTTTTGTCCCCGACCCACGTGGCCGTGGCGGCGGTGACAGATGGGAATAATTCATATGAAGACACCTATGCCCATGTGTGTATGGCGAGGACGAATGGTAATAGACCCTAATTCCGTATCCCTACTACGGCTTTTCCACCATGTGCTTCTAGTTTAATTAGTAATATTTTAGCCAATATCAATCAATCAAAGCATTTATTTTCAGGCTACTAAGGCCCATAGATACATACCTTACAAACTAACATATATACAATTATAAAATACTTAAATACAAAAAAATCATTTTCGAGACGCAGTTTTCTGTTGCGGTATCACTTGCTCTGGTGTAGGATTCGGCAGATTCCCACGGAACCGCCTAAATATCACACCCTTCGGCCAGAAGTCCGTGTTCGCGATGGATATATTAGCCTAGATATAGGTAGATGTAGTGCAGGGACGCCCGGCTGGAAACAGGCGGGCTGTTGATCGCTTGTCGCGTTCAGCCAAAGAATTTGAAATAGAGAGTTACTGTCATGGTAAATTATGTAGCTACAGTACATCTACTGCCATCTGTCGGCAGAGGATAAAACTGTTAGAACGCCATTTGACTTTGATCATTATTCTTTCACTGATATGTGTTAACTTAACTTCAGTGAGACACAGACATATTAAATATATTAAAAACGGGTCACTCACGTATTTTAAGTCGAAAAACGCTCGACATGTGAGTGACCCGTTTTTAATATATTTAATATGTGTTAACTTGTTAAATATTAATATTAACGCCATCTACTCGAGCGTATGCTGCAGGTTATGGCGCCATCGCTCGAAAACATTGCACCATACCTTTGGCCTAGTGTCGAGTAGATGGCGTTAATATTAATATTTAACAATTAACACATATCAGTGAAAGAATGAGGATCAAAGTCAAATGGCGTTCTAACAGTGTTAATCTTCTGTCGAAAGATGGCATTAAATTTACAGTGGCTACATAATTTATACTTTCCCTGGAGTTGGAGCTGCAGGTTACTGTCCCGGCAGCATTTCTAAACCATTTATAAATATCTAGGCTAAAATTTAGCCTAGGTATTAACTCTGTTTTGAAAACATTCAGCATGTGTCCACACTCCTATTGTGATGCAGCTAGAAGACCATAATGACCGGAAGGGCATATACACAGTCCGAAGACCATAAACAATATTTTTATTGTCTTTGTTTCAGAGTTAATTAAGAGGAAGCCAAAAATCATCCCTTGCGATGGCCGCTGTCGCAGATATCAAGATGGATGATACGTGAGTTACTATGTCACGCTATTTTGAAAATTATTGAGTGAACCACTCAGTACCTATAGACCGCGGGCCAGGAACAGATTTCCATGACCAGTCACCTCCCGGGTGATAACTTGTAAAGTGGTTAACGGTTATTATGTATGGGGCCTTTCTTTAGGCTTAGGTATAACGAAACGATCTAAAGGTAACATTCCATTTCTGACCGCAGCTGCACTACTGCTTCGACACGTCGATGTTATCAATCAAACATATCACACACATGTCGATGTTATTGTCAATTTCCATAGTAAAATGAATGACAAGACAATGAATGACAGTAACGTCGCAACAGTAGTGCAGCTGTCGTTGGAAATGGACTGTCACCTTAATGCTAAGCTAATGCTCCCGGGTTTATTTTATTTTTCAAAACTTGTTTTAAAATCTGCGTTAACATTGCAGCAAGAGCGAAGCGAATGGCAACGATGTCCACACTCCCAACCTGAACGTTCAAGAGCTACCAGAATTGCGCGCTGGTGAGGCCGAAGGCATCGCTGACTTTTATGACGGCGCTGTGCTATTGGTCACTGGGGGTACGGGCTTTCTTGGCAAGGTAAGACTTTCACCTTAAGTTGACCTGAACGTTCAAGAGGTACCAGAACTGCGCGCTGGTGAGGCCGAAGGCATCGCTGACTTTTATGACGGCGCTGTGCTATTGGTCACTGGGGGTACGGGCTTTCTAGGCAAGGTAAGACTTTCACCTTAAGTTGAACTGAACGTTCAAGAGTCGCCAGAACTGCGCGCTGGTGAGGCCGAAGGCATCGCTGACTTTTATGACGATGCTGTGCTGCTGGTTACTGGGTTTCTTGGCAAGGTAAACTGTCCATAATAATATACCTAATCACATGCTCCTCAAGCCTGAGATGCATGCATTAAAGATATGCGAATGCCATCGGAGCGACCGACCCATTCTTCAATCACATATTTAATTCTTATGAAAATATATTCGGCAAATGACCTGTTAGCAGAATCAAAATAGGACAAAATCTAGCATCCTGAAATTTGCTACCTAAGTACCTACCTATAAATAAAAACTCTGTTTTCTGTGTATGTATGTAATTAAAAAAATCTAACGTTTGTGGCTTTGAGAACCGCCGCCATCATGGAAAATTTAATGAAACAATATTGTTCCTGATCGTATTTTCATTGGGTGTGTAGCTTCAGAATGATTTAATTTCTAAAGAATGAAACACATTTTCCAAGATGGATGTCGAGGTTCCCAAACGTCAGATGTTCTGGACTTGGAGTGTTCATCTTTGTTTCGTGATCTAGGCGTTGCTGGAGAAACTCCTGCGCTCCTGCCCTGGAATCAATACCATCTATCTGTTACTGCGACCCAAGAGAGGACTCACGGTCGAGCAACGGTACAAAGAACTGCTCAAGAATCAGGTATTTAAAACATGTATATCCATTACTTCAACTCATTCACTGCGCCAGCTACACGCTATGGTTGTAGCTGATAAAAGTTTTGTAGCGAAAAGCGTCTACAAATGGAAAACCCGCCTAAAGGATAACTCACGCTAGACCGGGCCGGGGCCGGGCCGGAGCTTCCGGCGCTTCGTTTTCTATGGGAAGCACCACGTGATCACCGATCAGCCGTCTTAGAAAATGACATGTCGGACGCCTCGGCCCGGTCTAGCGTGAGTCATCTTTAACGAGTCGCTGGCAATGAACGTGTTAAATAACACCTGGAGTCGGACCAAGCTAATTCTAAACAGACTTCGAAATGACAGATTAAAGTGGTCCCAAAAGTCAAATTTCTAGGAAAATATCGTGACAGCTCTACACTTTGCAATTGCAATTATTAATCCAAACATATATAAACCGTATAATATATATATCTTAAACCCTGAAACAATAAATTACATGCATGATCTACTGACATGGACTGTCAAGTCGCAATTTTTTAGGAAAATTTTATTTTATTATTTAAATCATGGGAAATATCACCAGTTTTGCAACGATTTGTGCTGAAGCCCCCATATCTACCTCGATATAATATAAAGAAAGCTCCTCCTATTCGAGCCTCTGAAGTTATAAATATTTTCTTCGCAATCGGAATAAAATCCAAACGAATCCTTGGCAACGCATTATAGATACCTAAGAAGATACTTTAGGTATCTACCTTCCACCTACTAAATTGTACCTTCGTTGAATGTGCAAACAACGCAGCGTCCGCCGTGCTGAAATCTCAAGAAAGAAGGTTGAAACGCGCACCGGGGCTGCGCCCCCCTGACAACGTCTACTATTGTGTCATGTTTTGACTTTTGAAGTGATTTCTATTACTAATTTATTATTATTTTATATTTAAGAAGTGATCTAAAGTTAACGTTAGTTATTGTTTTTAGAGTAAGTATTTTAAGTATTTTTTTGTAGCTTTTAATCATCTGTGAACTAACAGCAGCCCAACTCTAACCAATGGAATGCTGCGTATGTAAAAAGACTTTCTCAACAACAAAAGGCCTACACATACATCAGTCTCGCATTCACCATGTTCGCGTGTACCCCGCCCCACCCGCTCTGAGTCCACAAAACACCCACTGCTCATCTACATCACCACCTCAGCCAGAAATCCCACTCCAAACTCTTCTCGGCAAACTTAAACTGTCAACGCCCTTAATAAAGCGCATACCGCGTGGTGCTAGGCCCGCAGTGGCTGAAGCACTAACCGCCACAATAAACAACTGTTTGAAAGACAATAACTTAGATTCCTGGCGTGACCTTTTAACCTTTTCGTTTAAAATTTTATATGTTTCTGACAATAACGACAAAATTAGCCTCACTCAGAAAATTAAAAATAATATTCTTGCGCCTAACCTGCCTCCAACCACTCGACCACCCCGGGATCGAAGTAACAATAATTATGATTTATGCAAAAAAGTGGAAGACAAAGTTCATGACGGCGACCTAAAAGGAGCGGCGCGGCTCCTTTTCTCAAATGACACACTCGCACCAGACACCCCAGAATCAGTGGCTGCATTGCAGGCTAAGCACCCTGTAGGCCCTTCCACCCCTATCTTTGCCGACACTCCCTCAGATCCTTCAGCTTGTCTGCACGCCTCACCGGAAGATGTAATGTCGGCTCTTGCATCCTTCACAAAAGGGTCGGCTTCAGGCTTAGATGGTATATCCGCCCAACATCTACTAGACCTCACTAGTCACTGCACTGGAATATCTGGCGAGTTGCTAACTGATAGTATTACCAGACTGATAAATCTTATGCTTCTAGGGGATGTCTGCCAAGACGTGACTGCCGTTATTTATGGAGCCAACCTCATAGCCCTTTCAAAGAAGGACGGTGGCGTGCGCCCAATTGCTGTTGGTTCCACATTCCGGCGGTTAGCAGCCAAAGTGTGCGTGCGACATACTCGAGCTAAACTACAAAAACTCTTCGAGCCTGTGCAGGTTGGTTTCGGCACTCGCGGGGGCTGTGAGGCCGCAGTTCATGCCGTACGCACATTTGTCCAAACAGACTCATGTGAGGTTCTCTTAAAAATAGATGTCAAAAACGCCTTCAACTCTGTCAACAGAGATACCCTACTTAGTGTAATCAAAATTCATGTACCTGAAATTTATAACCTTTTACTCCAATGTTATCATAGTCCGTCCAAATTAGTTCACAAGGGTAACGAAATTCTCTCTGCCGTGGGTTGCCAGCAGGGCGATCCTCTGGGCCCCGCCATATTCAGTCTGGCCATCAATTCAGCTATCCATAGTCTCACGTCCAAACTGAATGTTTGGTACCTGGACGACGGCACCATCGGCGGAGACTCACAATCGGTCCTGGCAGACTTATCCCTAGTTATACAGAAATTTAGCGAGATCGGCCTGAAACTTAACTTCGACAAATGTGAATTGTACATTTCCGAAAACTTAGAACCTTCTTTAGCACCCCAGGTACTTCAAAGTTTTTCAAGTTTAGCCCCAAACATTAAAATCTTATCCAAAGATAATCTCCACCTTCTCGGTTCCCCCATTTTCGATGAAGCTATTCCGTCTGTTTTGGCCAAATCTATTTCTAAATTTCGTGTTAATTCAGACCGCTTAATCAAAATTAGTAGCCATTCAGCGTTATTTATTTTAAAGTTTTGTTTGTTGGTTCCCAAATTTACGTACTTGCTCCGTTGCTGCCCTATCTGGAAAGTCGCTAATTTAGTCCAACCTATCGATAGTCTCCTAAAGTCACAACTGGAATCGATTTTGAATGTCCGTTTTAACGAACCAGCTTGGACCCAGGCTTCTTTGCCCATTAGGTTTGGCGGTTTAGGAACACGCAAAATATCGAGTGTTGCTCTGCCGGCATTCTTGTCCTCAATCCATAGCACGTCTGATCTCGCAGGTAAAATCCTTAAAACAACAAACTGCGAGATCGCGTGCTTGGATGAGGCCAGGAATGCCTGGCTAGCCAAACTGCGAGATGTGCCACCTAGACCCGAGAGGCAAAGGGCCTGGGACAACTTGGCCTGCACCGCCGTCATGAAATCCCTAGTTGACAGTTCGTCGGGAAGGGACCGCGCAAGGCTCTTAGCTGTGTCCAGACCAGAGTCTGGACAATGGCTACACGCCTACCCATCACCCCACACCGGCACATTCATAGAGCCAAACACACTAAGAATTGCCATCGGACTCCGGGTCGGGGCCGATGTATGTGTAGACCATAGCTGCGCCTCTTGTGGGGCCCCTGTTAATCGCCTTGGCCACCACGGACTCGCCTGCTCCTCGGGCGCCGGCCGCCTATCCCGTCATGCCGCGCTTAACGACATCCTGAGGAGAGCGCTCGTCAGCGCCGACGTCCCTGCGGCTCTGGAGCCCCAGATCGCAAGGGATGACGGCAAGCGCCCCGACGGGATGTCGTTGATCCCCTGGCGGTTGGGCCGCGCGCTGGTGTGGGACGCCACCTGCGCAGACACGCTGGCGGCGTCCTACATTTCAGCCACCAGTAAACAGGCCGGGGCGGCGGCTGACGTCCGAGAACGTTCCAAGGTTAATAAATATAGTTGTCTCGGCGCACACTACGAATTTGTAGCCTTCGGCGTCGAGACTCTAGGTCCGTGGGGTAGGGGGGCTCGGGGGCTCCACAAGGAGCTCAGCAAACGCCTAAGGGAGGCCACAGGTGACCCTCGCGCGGGCAGCTTTCTCGCGCAAAGATTGGCCATAGCAATCCAGCGCGGGAACGCTGCCTGCGTGATGGGCACCTTACCAAGGGCGCAAAGTTTTGATAAATATTTTTAGTTTTTAGCTTTAGTTTTTAGTTGTACTTAATTTTAGTTTTGTATTCATTTTATAACACTTATTTTACAATAAATGAGTTTTCCCCCCTTTTATAAACCGTACCAGAAATGTATCTTCTTCTTCACGTGCCATCTCCGTCCAGGAGGTCGGTGACCATATGTATATATGTCTCTCTATGTTCAGTCATGCGAATTAGTCTATCTATGCTCTTCACTTTTAACCAGTCTCTTATATTTTCAGTCCATGATGTGCGCCTTCTACAGAAATGTATAATTGACTCTAAAATCCCCGATATCATAAAAAAAACAACGTGTTGCACTCCGGGAGGAAAACTCAGTTTTCACTTCAAAATGTTATTAACAGCGCCATCTAGTGTAAAATGTCTGCAGCACCATGTATAATTGAGGTTAACGCCATCTAGCGTTATTTCGTCGCATAACTTACTTGAAACCCATTTGTATAAATATGTAGTAGTTTATATATATTTTATTTATTTATGTAGTTTATATGACTGTATAGTTTGCTTTTTTTATATTCACTGAATAGGTATATTTCTCTCTCTGCACCAATTGTAGATGTCTGTTTGGCCCTATGGTTGACTGGTAGAGAATGCCATTTGGCATTAAGTCCGCCATTTGTACATTTTTGTATATACTTTGTGCAATAAAGTTTAAATAAATAAATAAACCCCTAAGCACATCACTTTTAGTACTCGAGTTATATTAGTTATATTAGTACCAGTTAGAGGGAAACTTACTAGAAACTCAATGACATTGTAAGTTTTTCGATCAGGTCACGTGTCCGTCTTTTACGAATCTTACCTGTCGCTAGTTTAACATTTTTTCCCCATCACAAAAAGTGCACAGCGCCGCTAAAGAAGTTTTCACTTCAAAAAATTTAACAAATTGTTGTATGCAGGCCTTCGACCGCATCCGCACCCGCTGGCCTGAGCGGCTGAGCAAGCTGTCTCCAATCACTGGCGATGTCTCCGCACCTGGACTCGGGGTTGGCCTCGAGCAGAAGGCACTGTTGGCTGAAGTCACCGTGTTGTTCCATTCTGCGGCGACTGTCAGGTCAGTTCTAACTATTATGTTCGCAAATCAGTACCTAGTGCTGCTGAGCAAGCTGTCTCCAATCACTGGCGATGTCTCCGCACCTGGACTCGGGGTTGGCCTCGAGCAGAAGGCACTGTTGACTGAAGTCACAGTGTTGTTCCATTCTGCGGCCACTGTCAGGTCAGTTCTATCATGTTCGTAAATCAGTACCTAGTGCTGCTCAGCAAGCTGTCTCCAATCACTGGCGATGTCTCCGCACCTGGACTCGGGGTTGGCCTCGAGCAGAAGGCACTGTTGGCTGAAGTCACAGTGTTGTTCCATTCTGCGGCGACTGTCAGGTCAGTTCTAACTATCATGTTCGTAAATCAGTACCTAGTGCTGCTCAGCAAGCTGTCTCCGATCACTGGCGATGTCTCCGCACCTGGACTCGGGGTTGGCCTCGAGCAGAAGGCACTGTTGGCTGAAGTCACAGTGTTGTTCCATTCTGCGGCGACTGTCAGGTCAGTTCTAACTATCATGTTCGTAAATCAGTACCTAGTGCTGCTCAGCAAGCTGTCTCCGATCACTGGCGATGTCTCCGCACCTGGACTCGGGGTTGGCCTCGAGCAGAAGGCACTGTTGGCTGAAGTCACAGTGTTGTTCCATTCTGCGGCGACTGTCAGGTCAGTTCTAACTATCATGTTCGTAAATCAGTACCTAGTGCTAAACAGCAAGCTGTCTCCGATCACTGGCGATGTCTCCGCACCTGGACTCGGGGTTGGTCTTGAACAGAAGGCACTGTTGACTGAAGTCACAGTGTTGTTCCATTCTGCGGCCACTGTTAGGTCAGTTCTAACTATCATGTTCGTAAATCAGTACTTAGTGCTGCTCAGGAAGCTGTCTCCGATCACTGGCGATGTCTCCGCACCAGGTCTCGGGGTTGGCCTTGAGCAGAAGGCACTGTTGACTGAAGTCACAGTGTTGTTCCATTCTGCGGCGACTGTCAGGTCAGTTCTAACTATCATGTTCGCAAATCAGTACCTACCTAGTGCTATAAATGTAGCGCTATACTATACAGGGTGGCTAAAAAATAAATGAATTCCCGTTGCCAGGGAGGTTTTGATTATACTGAGCAACTTTTACTATGGGACCAACCCCGAAATCGCAAAACAGAAACTTGACTGTTTCATACATTTTGGCTGGTCCATTTTCTAGGGGAAGGTAATATTTTTCGCTATTTCGTGGTTGGTTCCATAGTAAAAGTTGCGCAGTATAATCTCAAAACCTCCCTGACACCAGGAATGCAGTTATCTTTTAGCCACCATGTATGATATCCTAGCCCCGTAGACGACTCCGTAGCGAACGAAACGCAACTGCCATTGTCACACTAATATGGAAGAGTGAACAAGCGATAGCGATTGTCACCTTGGCTAGGTCTCCATCGAACTCTAATAAAATTCTTAATTTTCGAAGTCAAGAAAGACACGTATGGAACATGAAATCATGGGTGGTTAAGATTTGATTTGTTAGCAACGTGGGGGGTTAGCTAAGACGCCAAACGGAAAGAAAAAATGTAGGTACCTATCGGCTATCGGGATGACAGATGCTACGAAAGTCACGTCACTGTTTCCATACATTATTGAGAGTCTATGTGCGGAAAGAGAAGAGATGTAAAATGTACATTCCCCTTACATTCCACGACTTTTCTCTTTCCGCACAGATTCTACCTAAATTTCGATTTCCATTTTCTTTGGTGGTTTGGATGGTGGTTCTTTATTTGCAATGCCCTAACGGACGTCGGCGACCACCTTTGCCATCTCTCTCCTGCTCTTAGCCATTCTTGCCAGCGTGGCTGCGTTATCCATGTTCGTCCATTTTTTTATGTTGTCAAAAGCCAGGTGACCCTCCTTCTTTGATGGTGGTCATGTTAATAAAAATTGTATGTACAGGTTCACAGAGCCGCTACATGCAGCGACGGCGCTGAACGTCCAGGGCACTGCATCGCTACTCACGCTGGCCCAAGACATGCCAAAGCTCAAGGTAGGTCCTATTAAGAATACACACAATGCGCAGGATTGAGTTTCCAGTTTAAGTGTTCTAACTACATTACTCAATTTTATTTTCATCATCTCATCATCTTCCTCTCGTGGCTTTTTGCCAAGGCCAATGGGAGCCTGGGTTCCGCTTAGCGCTTGGCAACTAATCCCGAGTTAGTAGGCACTAGATTTTACAAAAGCGACTGCCATCTGATCTTCCAACCCAGAGGGGAAACTAGGCCAGTTTTATATTTTAAGACAATCTATTATATTAAGTAAGTAGTTACTTTTGCTTAGTTATAAAGATACTGCTATTTTACTTATTAGCCTTATATCACCGAGCCATCATAGAAAATGACATATCGGCCGCCTCGGCACGGGCTCGGGCCGGTCTAGCGTGTTGAAAACAGCTTGATGTTTTAAAATGAGTAATATAGCAATGACAAAATTAATAGAAGATGATAAAAATATACCAACTGGCCCATATTTACTGCTTTTTGTAACTTTCAATATAACTTCAACGAAGCCGTTTTGCTTTCACTCAAAATAAAATGGTCCTTCGAGCCGGATATTGAAACAAGTTCCTTATATTACATAAATTACATTGAATAATTTTACGGTTTAGTTAGACTCACTTGTATTAATTAAGTCACTCGCGCGACATGTTTCGGAGAGCCTAGGTCTCCTTTCTCAAGCACTAACAGTGCGAGCAGCGTTCACGACGGCCGTGTGTCGCGTACAGTACGTGAACGCTGCTCCAATTGAAATTATTCAATGTTAGTATGTCTCACAACAGTTTAAATTCCATATTACATTGCTTCCATGTAGGCGCTGGTGCACGTATCAACAGCTTACAGCAACGCCCCGCAGCCGAACATCGATGAGCGCGTGTACCCTACGCCTTACGACCCTGACTCCTTAGTGAGATGTGCCAAAATGTTACCTCAGCACACTGTCAACGTTCTGGCACAAACATTACAGGTGTGTACCATTAGTTATTCACTATAGCATCGATGAGCGCGTTTACTCTCCGCTTTACGACCCTGACTCCATATAATGAGATGTGCCAAAATGCTGCCTCAGCACACTGTCAACGTACTGCCACAGACACTACAGGTATACCAGCAGTCGTTTATCTTATTTTCCGAGTTATGACCCTGATTCCATAGTGAGGTGTGCCAAAATGTTACCTCAGCACACTGTCAACGTTCTGGCACAGACATTGCAGGTGTGTACCATGAATTACTCACTATATCATCGATGAGCGCGTGTACCTTCCGCCTTATGACCCTGACTCCATAGTGAGATGTGCCAAAATGCTACCTCAGCACACTGTCAACGTACTGGCACAGACACTACAGGTATACCATCAGTAGTTTATCTTATCTTCCGTGTTATGACCCTGATTCCATAGTGAGATGTTCCAAAATGCTGCCTCAGCACAACTTCAACGTACTGTACTGGCACAAACATTACAGGTAATATACCACCAGTCCTTCATCTTATCTTCCACGACATGATCCTGATTCCATAGTGAGGTGTGCAAAAATGCTGTCTCAGCACACTGTCAACGTTCTGGCACAAACATTACAGGTAATATACCACCAGTCGTTCATCTTATCTTCCACGACATGATCCTGATTCCATAGTGAGGTGTGCCAAAATGCTGCCTCAGCACACTGTCAACGTTCTGGCACAGACATTACAGGTAATATACCACCAGTCGTTCATCTTATCTTCCCCGACATGATCCTGATTCCATAGTGAGGTGTCCCGAAATGCTAACTCAGCACACCGTCAACGTACTTAACTGGCGCAGACACTACAGGTACCTTCAGTAATTCCCCTTACTTATCTTTCGCTTTAACCTTGACTCCATGGTGAGACGTGCTGAAACGCTACGGCTGCACACCGTCAAAGTACTAGCGCAGAGACTACAGGTATTACATATTTATATACAGCTACATTCACTATCAAAAGAAGGATCCGGACTCTAATAGTCCGGATCCTTCTTTTGAGTCATCCTTAAAGGATGACCGTTACGTTAGACCAGGCCGTGTCCTGGCCGGAGCGTCCGGCGCATCGTTTTCTACGGAAAGCATCACGTGATCGCCTGTCATGTTAGCGGCGGAACTAACGGACACGGCCCGGTCTAAAGTGAGTCATCCTTTAGTGAGCCTTCAAGTAATTTTATTAAGATTTTTTATCCGACAGGGTGAACATCCCAACACGTATACACTGACGAAGGCGATGGCCGAGTCGATCGTTTACGGTCACCAGGAGTTACCCGTGTGCATCGTGCGACCCTCGATCGGTAAGTATACTTAGGGCATACTGAAAATTCCTGGAACTGGCCACTTAAAAAACATAAGTCTTCTCATATATCAGAATCCTAAACTTTCAGTATGGCCCACGTATAAGCAAATTAAGTATTAAACTAATATCACTACACTTTATAAAACAAAGTCCCCGCCGCCTCTGTCTGTTTGTGTGTTTGTATGTTCGCGATAAACTCATAAACTACTGAACGGATTTTCACGTGGTTTTCACCTATCTTTAGAGTGATTCTTGAGGAAGGTTTAGGTGTATTTGTTAACCCGTGCGAAGCCGGGGCGGGTCGCTAGTTGCTGATACGTTTGAGCAATCACGGAGAGTCACAACTCCCTGATTTCTCAACCGATTCACAAATTTCACAATTCATAAATTCATGACCCCAGTAACGAACATTAAATGAAAATCAGCGTCACGTTGTGTGTCCTAGGATTACAATTATTTATGTTCCGTTCGTCTACATGAATTTATGTATTATGTTATTTTTTGTGCTAATAAATATCTTATTCTTATTCTAAAAAATACATACAACCGAATTGTGAAATTGCTTTTGAATTTTGAAATCGGTTAAAAATAAAATGGGTAAACGGTTAAGTAGCGGTGCGGGTGACCCATAAAGTATTTAAATTTGCCTCATTTAAGAATGGCTGCTATTTAACTGATCACCAGATTTAGTAAAATTTAATACCAAAAAAATCTACTTTACCACCCTAAAATAATAAACGATCACCAAAATTATAACACCATTTTAATGTGAAATGATTACCAATTTTATTACATTTTACTATCCTATTAAAGGAAATGACACCAAACTAATCATTATTAACCCAAAAATTGTTAATGATTACCAAATTTCAAACCCCATTTTAATGTGAAATGATAACCAAATTTTTACGTCTTGCTATCCTATTAAATAAAATGACACCAAAATAATCATTGTAAACCCAAAAATAGTAAATGACCACCAAAATTAGAACTCCATTTTAATGTAAAATTGTAACCAAATTTTTAAATCTTGCTATCCTATTAAAGCAAATGACTCCAAAATAATCATTGTAAACTCAAAAATAGTAAATGACCACCAAAATTGTAACCACATTTTAATTAAAAATGTGCAAATATTTAATATATCGTTATACTATTAAATTAATTAATCCTCCTGGTCACCTTTTTCTAACCTAATCTAACCCACTTTTCTAGTAGCATTTCGTTTCTGTATGGGTCGCAGTTCAAACCTAACCTAACCCACTTTTCTAGTAGCATTTCGTTTCTATAAGGGTCGCAGTTCAAACCTAACCTAACCCACTTTTCTAGTAGCATTTCTTTTCTGTATGGGTTGCAGTTCAAACCTAACCTAACCCACTTTTCTAGTAGCATTTCTTTTCTGTAAGGGTCGCAGTTCAAACCTAACCTTTTTTTTTTTTTTTTTTTTTTTTTTTTTATTGGGAGGAAAATCCGTTATGGATACCTCCGCACCGCAGGGACAGCGCGGAGGTTATGTCGGACTTTCACCGACTAAAAACCTCCCAGTAGTCTTCCTCGGCGCATTTCGGACGGCTCTGGGATCTCCAATGAACGCGCCAGTGCCGTCCTAGCGCTATGCCCCTTTGTGGGTCCCCTCTTTTTTCAGTCGCAGTCCCTAGCTGCGACCGTCTCCGACCCCGAGAACCCCTTTTAGTCGCCTTTTACGACAGGCAGGGGATACCGTAGCCGTATTCTTACGCCCGGGCTACAGGGCGCAACCTAACCTAACCCACTTTTCTAGTAGCATTTTGTTTCTGTAAGGGTCGCAGTTCAAACCTAACCTAACCCACTTTTCTAGTAGCATTTCGTTTCTGTATGGGTTGCAGTTCAAACCTAACCTAACCCACTTTTCTAGTAGCATTTCGTTTCTGTATGGGTTGCAGTTCAAACCTAACCTAACCCACTTTTCTAGTAGAATTTCGTTTCTGTATGGGTCGCAGTTCAAACCTAACCTAACCCACTTTTCTAGTAGCATTTCGTTTCTTTAAGGGTCGCAGTTTAAACCTGACCTAACCCACTTTTCTAGTAGCATTTCTTTTCTGTAAGGGTCGCAGTTCAAACCTAACCTAACCCACTTTTCTAGTAGCATTTCTTTTCTGTAAGGGTCGCAGTTCAAACCTAACCTAACCCACTTTTCTAGTAGCATTTCTTTTCTGTAAGGGTCGCAGTTCAAACTTAACCTAACCCACTTTTCTAGTAGCATTTCAGTATGCTACTAGAAAAGTAGGTTAGGTTAGGTAGGTATGCGGTGCGGGGTACGGGGGGTTGAGCGGGAGGGTCTAATAATTATGGCATCATTTTACTTTTTTGGTAATATGTATACATTTGTTGGTAATCATAGTGGTTTATTTAGGTGAAAATATCGCATTAATTTGGTCTTCAAGATTTGGTGATCATTAATGATTTTTGGTGATCATTCAATACATTTGGTATTCGAATACAATTTGAAGTGCAGTCGTAATTAAAACGGTGGTACTTTTGTAATTTTTGGCCTTATTTTTTTGGTGTTCAGTAATTTTTTTTGGTAAGCATGATTTTTTTATTTAGGGTACCAAAGTATTTTTTGGTGGTGATTATATTTGTAGCCTTTAAGAATGAATCAATAACTACATCAAGCCTTGCCAAGAGCTTGGAAAATACTATAAAGCTACGCATCCACTTCGTTATGCGTGGCCCGACATGCACTTGACCTACTTAAGTGTGTCATGTCATGTCTGCGAAGTAACACGTGCTTTTATAAATGATAAGTTTATCTTGTCGATCGATACGTCCACTTGGCTACTGATTATTTTATGAATGTCGCGGGAAAGCACAACTGCTGTCTTACCAATTTTAATTTTTAACAAGCAGAAACGTTTGCTAACGATGCTACTAAGCTTAGAATAAATTTTAAAAGTGGAAAAATTTCTGTCTTGGGTGAGACTTGAACTCACGGCCTCTGGATCGATACTCCAGCGCTCTGCCATCTGAGCCACCAAGACCTCATCCATAGCCAGCAAACTAACAACAACAACTGTCTGTTGTAAACAGCAACTGTTGTCTTACCTTCGATTAGGGTGGTTTTTAAACCCCCCACCCAAAAAGAGGGGTGTTAGAGTAAGACCAAGAAACGTCTGCAGCGATTTTGATAGCCCACGCAGCAAGTGTTATTTATACGTCATAATTTCATAGAAGTTTGACGTTTAAAATAACACTTGCACTGCGTGGGCTATCAAAATTTCTGCAGACTTTTCTTGGCCTAACTTTATACGTTTGACGCCAATGTCTGCCTGTGTGTCTGTCTCTGTGTGTAGCTATTAAACGGATGGACGGATTTCGATGCGTTTTTTTACGTGGATGTTTTCTTGCGGTGGTTCTTAGCTATGTTTGATAAAAATCGGTGCAGCAGTTTGGAGTATCAGGTTCTTTCCAAAATTATGAACCTAAGGCGTTACCTCTATAGTTTAGATTGCCATGAATAAATGATTCTTGATTCTATTGACATAAAATGATTTAAAATCATACTTACAATTTATTAAATTGTCTTTCACCTTTAGTGTTTGATCCTTTCGCATTTTCTCAAATGTAAGCTGGAAAAGATCCCCTTTAGGGATAAGTTCGCATTTGCACATAATGTATTTATTTTTATCTTGTTTTGTCTATTTTATGTAAACCTGTCTATACGCATAAAGGATGACTCACGTTAGACCGGGCCGTATCCGGGCCGGTGCTTCCGGGGCTTGTTTTTCTACGACATGACAGGTGATCACGTGATGCTTTCCATAGAAAGCGTTGCGCGGGAAGCTCCGGCCCGTACACGGCCCGGTCTAACGTGAGCGGATGTTAAAGTGACATACATAAAAATTCGACATAATGGGTCACCCCGTAACTCCTGCCATCCATTCCGAAACCACTACATTTATCAAGAAATCCAAATTGGTCTCTGTTTTTAGGGTTCCGTACCCAAGGGTAACAACGGGACCCTATTACTACGACTCCGCTGTCCGTCTGTCCGTCCGTCTCACTGTCTGTCACCAGGCTATACTTAACTCATAAACCGTGATAGCTAAACAGTTGAAATTTTCACAGATGATGTGTTTCTATTTCCACTATGACAACAAATACTAAAAACAAAATAAAATAAATATTTAAGTGGGGCTCTTATACAATGAACGTAATTTTTGCTGTTTTTTCGAAATGGTACGGAACCCTTCGTGCGCGAGTCCGACTCGCACTTGGCCGGTTTTTTGTGTGTTTCGCTTTCCTACTCGTGCGCAACTCGCAATGATCCGACCGACTGGTGATCGGGTACACGCAGTTCCGATCGTTACGTCGGGTTACTGGATTACTATAGTCTAGAGCTGTGTTTACAATACCAGTTCTGGTTGACCAGTTAAGAGCCCATCAACGTGCACACTAGCGCCCCTGCTAAATAATCGTGATTATTTAAATTTAACTAAAAATATGAAAAAAATGGGACCGCTACGTACTGTATTTTGTGTTTAAGTACCTTTTGAATACATCAAACTAGTTTTTATGGTGCCGGATTCGTCGATCTAGGAACTCAAAACAAAAACGGCCGTTTTAACTTTGGACGCATAGATTGACGAATCCAGCAACTTAAAAAGTAGTTTGATGTATTCAAAAGGTACTTAAATACACAATACAGTACGTAGAGGCCCCCTTTTTTAAATACCTGTCGTTAAATTTGAATAATTACGTTTATTTGCCAGTGGCGCTAGTGTGCACGTTGATGGGCTCTTAATAATATTTAATAATGATAGCCCAGTCTCATTGTCCAACCAAACTTCAATCCATAGACCGGTATACTATTCACTCTTTCTACAACAGTCTCAATGCCTGCTGAGACCGGTTCATGGGTGTTTATTGTTGCACCTGTGAACGGGTTCCAGCAGGCGTTCTACATGACATTAAAGCAGTTGGATCTATATCCCCACGCCAGCCTATCAAAAGATCGGGATTTATAGGCCCGTGAAATCTAAAATTGCATAATGAAGTAAGGGTCAATTGCAGTAATTACATTCAGCGGACTGATCAACGTCACTGTGACGTCACTCAGCAGTGAACAATGAAACTACCCATACAATAAAACTTATAAGAAGCAAACCTCGTATGTCCAAACGCCATCTGCAAAAATAATAGTCGGTTTGGTATAAAAACTGATGTATGGAGTGAGCACTCTATTCTTACTATATTTCTCTATGACTATGAAATTGGTCGTAATAGCTCTCGAATATCAAGTTTTCGCCTGTAATAAACACCTACTCATAGTAAATAATTAATGTCGCAGTTAGGGTATTATTGATTGCGCCCAAAATAGTTAAACAACACTCAAATAACAGGGTTCGTACTTAACATTCAAGTTATATAGGTTACCTATCATTTTTAGGGTTTCGTATACCCAAAGGGTGAACAATGGTCATTGCGAAATGTACTGCAGTGTTAGCTCGGTCAGACTTTAAAAATGACAACGAATGACACAAAACGAAAGTGCATCGCGGAAATCGTTGCAACAATATTGCATTTAATGTGTATATTAATGAGAGAATGGCTTTTCTGTTATGCTGATTACCTATTTAAACTAGTCTATTTACATCGTATTTACTTATTACGCAAATAGTTTTTTACAACATTTCATTCATAGGTGACGATAGAGTTTTAAGTATCTCTCGTTGAAATTAAATGCACGTAATAGGGGGTATTACTGCAGTATTCTGCCGCCAGAGTGCATCACTAAGCTAGCTAGTAAACTGGTAGTAAACCATAGAGTAACTTATTATACATACTGTGCCTTAAACTGTTTTTTGACAAGTTTTCACAGACAATAAAATATGAGATTGATGCATCAAGGCGGTTTGTTAACAAGGGCCTACCGAGAAACGCGAAAATCGAAATTTACTTATCTGCCTCTTTATCGCTCGAATATGCAAGAAAGATAGAGAGGTAAGATACCTAACGAAATTTCGATTTTCTTGTTTGTCGGTAGACCCCCAGATTGTGATTGATAGTGGTAGTGGCGCCCTCTACACAGAGTTTTGCGTACCTAATACCTACCTAATATTCCCTATTGGCACAATATTTTGGCACGGGGTAACAAATTATACACCTAAATCTTCCTCAAGAATCACTCTAATGATAGGTGAAAACCGCATGAAAATCCGTAGTTTTTGTGTTTATCGAGAACATACAAACAGACAGACGCGACGCACTTTGTTTTAGGTAGATGTTTTAATGTTTTAATGTTTATTTGGGCACAAACGGTACATGTTTCTTATAACTAATGTCTATACAAACTTCATAAACCAATACAGTTGCCACCACTTATTAGCTCATTAAAGAAAAACAAAATACGGGATAACTAAAATTAAAAATTAACAACAACAGTCAAATTAGGACAAGGGCTTAATTAATGAAGATATAACTATTTTTATACATTAAATATACAATTAAAGTGTAAAGTTACAGTGTCTTTAATTCGATTGTTCATTTAAAACCAGAAGTACTTGATGTTTGAATTTAGTCAAGGAGTCATTAAATATATCAATTTTTGAGAAAAAAACATTGTGGAATCTACAAGCTCTTATCAGAAAGGAGTTTGATTTGTATTTCTTTTTAGTGAAGATATAAGGTGATAGTGATATAGGTATGGCATATTTTTGTTTATTGAGTTTACAATTGTATAAAGGGTTATCTTACATCGTAGTTCAATTAAATTTTAAACTTTTATTTAGTACTGTTTCGGCCTGTTATAAGACATCGTGTACAGTCAGCCTCATATAAATTATTTATGTATACGGTGTACCAAACTATTTGAATACCTTGGATGCTACCTACTATACGAGTCCTACGCTGACTGACTACCCTCAAAAACTTAAAATGGTATAAAAATCATTTCACTGTGAAATGTACTATATAGTTTAGAAGCTATAGTGAGTCTCACTCATATTCTTTACGTTATTTTATTTTACCGTGAACTATATACTTAACTTAAAAGCGTCCACGTACAATCTCATACAATTCGGTCCTCCGCTGGCAAGGGTGAAAGAAAATCGTCCAATGTGTAAAATATTGTCCTTATAATGTGCTAATGTTAGACCTTTTTTTTTCTAGTGACGGCAGCGTTGCAGGAGCCTTTCCCAGGCTGGATAGACAATATCTATGGAGTCACTGGTAAGTTAAATCCATAGTCTAATAAAACATGGTCTTCCATTCCCAGAGTGACACGGGGCTACGTCACAACAACATGGCCGCTATATATAGCGCTATCGCATATTATCATATAGCGCTGTCGCATGATGACGTAAGCCCGTGTCAGTTAGGTGACCTAGAAAAGACGGGAATGGAGTACCAGGCGGAGTATATTATTATACCATGCTTAAATCCATAGAGAATAATTATACTACCTAAAGTAAGAGTGGTAACTCCATACTTCAGTTTGCTTACCAAAACGCGAATTATTTCGTAGTCGACATCTAACGTCAAGTAGCGGAATTTAACAGTAGTTCTAGTTGACAATAGATGTCGCGACGAACGAAAACTGTAATGATCAACAATTTTCAGCTAATATTATAACCGGATTAACCGGAACTCTATTTCCAACTCCTTCTGCTTATAATATTAGTTGTAAATTGTTTTAGCAGTTCATTTTACGTCGGTAGCGACACTTGTGACATCAGTACGGTTACCATCAGTTTGTCACTGACGTAAACGCCGTCGAGAACGTAATTTACTTTCTATACATCTCGCTCGCACTCGCATATTAGTGCAAACGGGATGTATAGAAAGTAAATTGCGTTCTCGACGGCGTTTATGTCAGTGAGAAACTGATGGTAACCGTACCGGTGTCAGGTAGCGGTACTGATAGTTCCACTACTTGACGTTAGATGAGTTAATTGCAAAAAAAATTTACATAGTTAAGCACCTGTACGGTTACCATCAGTTTCTCACTGACATAAACGCCGTCGAGAACGCAATTTACTTTCTATACATCCCGTTTGCACTAATATGCGAGTGCGAGCGAGATGTATAGAAAGTAAATTACGTTCTCGACGGCGTTTACGTCAGTGACAAACTGATGGTAACCGTACTGTAATTAGTCTAAACCTAATTGATTCCATTGTGTTACCACAGTTAAGCCATATTTATTTAAGTTAGATGCACGAAAGTGTGTTAGCGTATGCTATAGACTTATATGTGTACGAATTCAGTACAATAAATACAATAAAATACAATTTACATAATTAATTTCTAATCACAGCTTCTTAACTGCGCTTAATTACGTACAATGTTTTTGCAATTCATTCAAATGACGACTACGAAATCACTCGCTTTTTGGTAAGAAAACTGGTTAAATCCATCCTTCCTCATGATTATTATTTACTAAAACAAGAATTAATCAAATGAGCTTGAGAAATCTCCGACGTTTCGAAAGCGTTATTGCGTTATAAATATTATTCATTCATTCATTCATTGCCTTTTGTTTTTGTGAGTTCCCGACATTTACTCTATTAGGTAATTAACTCTGTGAAGACATAGACGACTAAGACGACATATTCAAACGCTCATCGCTCTTATTCTCTTAACCTTTTAAGTTTTAAGGATGACTCACGTTAGACCGGGCCGTGTCCGGGCCGGAGCGTGTCATAGAAAAGTAAGCGCCGGAAGCTCCGGCCTGGACACGGCCCGGTCTAACGTGAGTCATCCTTTAACCCCCGTAGACTGATATGTAAGACATACAAAATCGGGCTCATTGCGCCGCGGTCTGATAATTAAGACAAAACTTCGTGTAACTTCCTATCGCCGACGACACGAGCACGCTCGATGAAAAATTCTATGGCGGTTAAAAGGTTAACAATAAAGTCGCGTCTACATCATTTTGAACACCGCGCCCGCTTAGCAACTTCTGCTGCTGACTGTACTCGTTAAACAAATGTTTTTCCAGGGATCGTGATGGAAATCTCCCGCGGCACATACCGCTCCGGGTTCTGCCGGGAGCGATACGTCGTGGACCTGGTGCCGGTCGACCTGGTGGTCAACGCCTGCATATTGGCTGCCTGGAGACAGGGCACGAACAAGTTAGTATACGTACTTCTTAATAACGAAAACTCCCGTAAGACATGGGGCCAAATTCGACATGGTCATCATACCGTCCTAGCCGGTTTCGACCACGGCGACTGTATCTTCTTCCTCGCGTTATTCCGGCATTTTGCCACGGCTCATGGGAGCCTGGGGTCCGTTTGACAACTAATCCCAAGAAATGACGTAGGCACTAGGGGAGACCGAGGTGAGTTGTGACATTGTCGATTTTTTGGAATCTATTAACTAAAAACTAGGTCGCAATAGCGCGCGTTTGTTAGTTCAAGTTGCGAGCTAACAAACGCACACTGTTGCGAGCTCACTAACAGTTATTAGATTCCAAAAAAATCAACAATGTCACAACTCTCCTCTGTCACACAACTCACCTCGGTCTCCCCTAGTTTTTACGAAAGCGACTGCCATCTGACCTTCCAACCCAGAAGGCAAACTAGGCCTTATTGGGATTAGTCCGGTTTTCTCACGATGTTTTCCTTCACCGAAAAGCGACTGGTAAATCAAATGATATTTCGTACATATAAGTTCCGAAAAACTCATTGGTACGAGACGGGGTTTGAACCCACGACCTCCGGATTGCAAGTCGCGCGCTCTTACAGCTAGGCCACCAGCGCTTCTTCCACGGCGACTGTATAGCATTATTGAGAGCGACGTCCGTGAGCTGTCATGTGGCTGACATAACCGATTTCGCATCCACAACTGTCAGATTTCGCATCCACGTCAAATCAACAGTTGATTTTATTGCATGTTGATTCTATCAAGTGTTGATTCGATCACCTGTGGATAATATCATTTGGTACAACCAAAACTCAACTCTGAACTCGGGGTGGTTCGGTTTGGTTTGGTTAACCTACGTAAGTTCCGAAAAATTCATTGGTACAAGCCGGGGTTTGAACCCGCGACCTCCAGATTGCAATAGCAGATTGCTATAGGCCACCACCGCTTTTTTTGGTTTAACCTAACTGTGGATTGGTAATGTCAAATTTTGACATTACTTCGAAAATTACTAAATATTTTTGTATTTTTATATTATTATTATTTTTTAACATCCATAATCTGTCCGTGATCTGGGTTCTAGCAGAATTATCAGTGCTTCACCCGAAAGAGTGGAGCGTATTACTGAGCCAGAACCCTTTTGTTTTGCTGCAACGCACACAGCACATTTATTGATACATCTTGTTCCTGATTTTAGTTTTAGTTTGATATTGTTATTGTTTCTGTTTTTTCTGTCAATGTGTGTATTGTGGCAAACTAATAAATGGTTATCTATCTATCTATCTATCTTCAATAAAAAGACAAGTCAAGATAAAACTATGTATTTCCCACATCAACGGGATATAGGACGGGAGATCAACAGGATACGTCAAACGTTGCTTGTCAAATAGGGGTCATTATGGACATATAACATTTCTTAGAACAGGGAAGATTGCTAGACATGTTTCGATCCATAACGAGATGCTTCAACGGAAGCACGCGTTCCTTTTATTCCTCAGGGAGGCTCAAAGTATTTAGTACAAAATTTGTCATGAGAAAATATTATTTTGTGTTCCAGGGCGGGACGCTGTCCAGTATACAACGTGACGTCGGGCTCAATCAGTCCACTGCAGTGGGGCGCCTTCACCCGGCTCTGTGTCAAATGGGCGAGAGAGAACCCCACCAAGTAATTTTTTTTTACTTCTAACCCATATTTTCTTTAAATAACTTGTTGATCTAACGATTTTTCCTTACATTTTTTTGTATTTTTAAGTAGTCTGTGAAGAGGATGGGCCAGAAAGATAAACAAAACACTACTTATAGTACTGATACAGTAATTTAACGCTGCAGTTTCAACAGATACGTGATGTGGTACCCCAATTTATTAATTTTCAACAGATACGTGATGTGGTACCCCAATTTATTAAATTTTCGACAGATACGTGATGTGGTACCCCAATTTATTAAATTTTCGACAGATACGTGATGTGGTATCGCAATTTATTAATTTTCAACAGATACGTGATGTGGTACCCCAATTTCTCATTCACGGAGTCCCGGTTCCTGAATACCTTCTGGGAGGTGACCTGCCACCTCCTGCCTGCGTTCCTCTACGATGTGCTGCTGCGCGCGCAGGGGCGGAAGGCTATGTAAGTGACATAGATCGATAGATAGAGAATACTATTTATTGGCACACCTCACAACAACAACAACAAACGTTATACAAGGGGGCAAAGTTGTTGTTTAGCCGCTCGTGCTAATATTGATACGCGAGCAAGCGAAAGATTCCAAAATTGAACCACGAGCGTAGCGAGTGGTTCGAAAAATGGAATCTTGAGCGTTGTGAGGGTTTCAAAGCACAAGGGTTAAACAACAACTTTGCCCTCGAGTGAAACACAAAATTTTTCACCACACCTGAAGCAAATAGTAAATGTAAAATATCAAACAAAATCAAACCAAATCCAAATGAATGTTGTTAAATATTTATCATCCAAAATCATCATTGAAAAGTCAATTCTTCCAGCAAACCTAAGAAAACAACTCAAAATTTGCACTTGATTACTTTGCCTCACATGTGAATATTGTGAATAAAATGCAACTTTGCTATCAGTTTTTGAAGTGCAAAGTAAGCTTTTCCGAGATGGTGTGGTGAAAATAACTATTATGACCTGGTTTAAGGATGACTCACGTTAGACGCATGGTTTTCTATGGAAGCATCAAGTGATCGGCGTCTGTCATGTCATAGAAAAGTAAGCGCCGGAAGCTCCAGCCCGCACACGGCCCGGTCTAACGTGAGTCATTCTTGACTAAAGATATAAAGTTATTCTGACTAAAAATAACTAAATCGGGCTATTTCTACTTTCCAGAATGATGAAGCTAGCCCGCCGCTTCCAAATGGCAGCAGCCACCGGCGAGTACTTCGCGAACCACGAATGGCAGTTCGCCATAGAACAACTAACCGCTTTACATCGCGACGCTAGCGCCGCGGCGGACGGCGATAACTTTCCTCATTGGCCGGAGATAGACTGGGACCAGTATATAGCGACTTATATGATGGGGATTAGAAAGTTTATATTGAAGGATAGTGCTGACTCGCTTCAACATGCAAGGACCAAGCTAAACAGGTGAGACAGATGTAGAGTCAGACCAAGATCTACACAGACTTTGCAATGATAAAGTGTGAAAGTGTCACCATAAACGTCAAATTTATACGGAAATCTAAATTAGTTTCAGCGATTTTAGCGTGAAGAAATAACAGATTGTCTGAGAGACATATTATAGACAGAACTTTTACTATTGTTCTGTGTGTGAATACCAAAGACGGGCCTCTTTCAGACGCTTCGGGATTTCGGCCGTCGGAGCTCGGCCTTCGGGCTTCGCTATTAACATAGTTACTTGGGGAAGTCGGATGCTCCGGGCCTGCGGCTCTACGCGGAGCGCGGCCTTCGGCACACTCACACTTACTTACATACTTGGGTTACTTAACTGTACTACTGTTCTGTGTTAAGGCACTAACCTCCCGCAGTTCGGCCTTAGGCCTCGCGTGTAGGCGCGCCTTTCCCCGACGCTTGGCCTTCGGTCTTCGCATTTAGACACTGCTGATTTATTAATTATGTATTTATTTTTGTTTCAGGCTGTACTGGGTTTACAAGATACTGCAAGCAGCTACCGGGTATTACTTCTTCAGGGCTCTGGCAGGACGATTGCGGTAGAACTCATAATTATATGTAATGTAAATAACTCAATAAATATTGGTGGATCGACTATAGGGTAACTCGCCAGAAACCGGCCGCCCTAAACTAAAAATGAATTCTATTCACTTATTAACAGAATTCATTTTAGTATATGGTTTCAATAACTGGCCAGCTTTCAATAACTGGCCACCTTATACTAAAATGAATTCTATTTATAGGTGAATAGAATTCATTTTTGGTTTGGCGTTGCCAGTTACTAAAAGTGGCCAGTGACTGGCGAATTACCCTATCTTGTTGTTTTTCCCGTCAGCCAGGAGAAAATAGTAAAAAAATTGTTTCGGAGAACTATTGTACCATGTTCTACTAACAAGCTTAGTAGATGGTCTATTTAGAAAAAACCTTACAACTACCACAAAAATGCATGTTATTTATATTCATTTAAAAAACATAAAGTATTATGTTTAAAATATTCTCATTTAGCTTCGATATACAAACTCAAACTTTTGAATCCATTAGTGCACGTTATACCGGGTGTGGCCTGTAGCATGAGCAAATAATTAAAACATAGATTGTACTCCTCAAACGGTGACACTTTTGTTCAACAACCTTTAAAAATTATGAAGTATTTAGACTCCCTATTTTTCATACAAAATAAATATTATTTTCAATGGACGCCATTGCCACGCCATATCATTGTGATTGACGTTGCTTGTCACGCCTTAAACATAACAAAATTTGCAATACATTGCGTCTTAGAATAAACTTTAAAGTGTATTAAAAATCAAACCACAAGTTATTTTTAAAAGTTGCTGAACAAATGTTGGTCAGTATGAGGAGTACAGCCTACAGTTTAATTTTTTGCTCATATTACAGGCCACACCCGGTATACAATTATTTCTTCAATATAGTTGAATATTACAACTGCCATGTATGGCTTCGTATGCGCTAAGGGGTTAAAACTAGGTATAGTCTGTCAAGCCATGTCCGTCAGTAGAAATAAGCGGCAAATTTTAAAAATGTAGGCGCAAAGGGTTATCGTCCCATAGAAAATTTGAATTTCGCGCCTGTTTCTACTGACAAAGTTGTTTGTTGACTTGTGCCGCAGTAAAAAAATGTGAACGTATTTTTGGGCCATCTAATCTACTATAGTCATACATAACACCATCATTCTGTTTCAGTTATACATAGTTTAAAATAATTCAGAAACGACTACCACCTACTAATAATACTTGAAAAGTCTGTACTATCCGTCCTTAATTAAGTATTATTTAAAATTTACAGCACATTATTTTAGAAAATAATTATACTTATATTTACTAGAATAATAAAATATAACACTTTAAACTCTCGCGTTTTGTACACATATTTAATTACACAAACGGGTCTACCGCGATATAATTTCATTGTTTTTACCTTTACCTTAACCTTTAGCCTTGCCGTGACCACAGCTGGTGCAACTCAGCTGAAACGTCGGAATTAAAGGTAAAAACAATGAAATTATATCGCGGTAGACCCGTTTGTGTAATTAAATATGAATAATAAAATATGCATGACATTAAGTATATTTTAAAAACAGTGCCTTACGACATATCCCACTTAACTTGAAGGGCAAAAATTTACGGAGTATTATATACTTTAAGGGTACATATTATTATTATGAAATCAGGACCATTATTGAGTGGGAAAAATATTATTTTAACGCAGTGAATTTTCTGCTAAAGGGGTCATCCATTAATTACGTCACACACATTTGAGGATTTTTGACCCCTCCCCCCCTCCGACAAGGTCACACTTGGCAACCCCCTCCCCCTGGTGTGACGTCACATATTTGGCAATTTTGTCTTCAACGAAATCAGCAATTTAAATAGAGTACTTATCATTTTAATAATAAAAAGATTTTTAATACAAGCAATTTATTAGTAATTTTATGCCATGAGATCGATTAGGAATAAAAAAATCACGAACAAGAACGATTTATCATAGTGAAACCCTATTATTTAACTGTCCAGCGAATACAAAAAAATCCAAACAATGTTTAGAACCAAGTGAAGTTAAAGTGACGTCACAAAGTTTGTGACTCCCCCGTCGCCCTTGTCACAAAATATCACATTTTCTTGACCCGCCTCCCTCCCCCTAAACGTGTGATGTAATTAATGGATGACCCCAAATTTTGAGTGCCATTGACTGGTATTATGGTGCCAATCAATGGGCGTTTTGCCTTAAGCTGTATAAATGGCTAGAAACTAACTGCATTCCTGTTGGCAGGGAGCTTTTGAGGAGGGTATTTTTTTCGCTATTTCGGGGTTGGTCCCATAGTAAAAGTTGCTCAGTATAATCCCAAAATCTCCCTGGCAACGAGAATGTAATATTTTTTAGCCAGCCTGTATATTGTACCTGTGTTTATAAGTAAGTTTTAATATAGTAAGTATAAGTGCACTTCTAGGCCATAAATAAGTGTACGTGGAAAACTATGGTTACCATTCGTAAAAATGTACGTAAAGATAAGAATAAAAGTTTTATTTTATAATCAAACAAATTGTTTTACTTCTCTCTCGCACACTAATTTGACAATTTAGTTCAACATAATATTTAACCTCCTAAGACCCTGCGTACAATTTTTTGTACATATTCCAAAATACCAATTTCAAAAACAAAACAATTGCTTCTGGGTCTCATGAGGATAAGCCGTAACAGTCTTTCAATAACTTCAACTTTTTTCAGTGGAATAAATTTTATCTTTTTTGAGAAGACACAACATTCATTCATCAAAAATGTAAAATTATATTTTTTGTTTTATTTTTTTTTATTTACAGTAACATCATAACAATATTATACTCGTATAGTGACACAAAACAACATTTATAATAACAAAAGTCCATACCTACTTGTGTAAACATTTCCTTATAACAATCTTAAAATAAATATACAGAGTTTTCTGGCAACTACCAGCTAAGTATTAAACTAAAAATATGGTAAGTATTACTCATGATATAATTTTCATACATTAATTCATATTTTTTCATACAATTGACAAATTTTATATTTTTTCCCTAGCCTACTTTGGTGTCCCACTGCTGGGCAAAGGCCTCCCCTAGTTTTCTCCACTCGACCCTGTCATCGGCATCACAATATTCACAATACACGGAACACAATAGATGGTGCAGGCCGGAGTTTAGGCAGACCGAAAAGAAGATGGCGGGACGACTTGGACGCATTCTACCCCAAATGGTGGGAAATTTTATATTAATTAAATAAAACTAAATATAAAAATACAGTATATGAAACATAAATGACTAAGCGGAATCTCTTGGGAATTCGCGAATAGGTAAGTATGGCCAGGGGAATGAGATATTCCAGAAATTACCCCAAAGTCGTATCAAAACCACTTCAAAACCATAACAAATTATTAAAACAGAATAGGCTAGTAGGTACCTACTAATATAAGTATAAAGAAAAAGCGGTAACTCCATACAGCAGTTTTCTTACCAAAACGCGCGTTATTTCGTAGTCGACATCTAACGGCACATAGTGAAACTATCAGTACCGCTACTTGACACCAGATGGCACAAGTGTCGCTACTGACGAAAAATGTACTGCTAAAATAATTTACAACTAATATTATAAGCAGAAGGAGTTGAAAATAGAGTTTCGAGTACTCCGGTTATAATATTAGCTGAAAATTGTTGAGCATTAGAGTTTTTGTTCGCCGCGACATCTATTGTCGACTAGCAGTACCGCTACTCCGCCATATTCCGCTACTTGACGCCAGATGTCGACTACGAAGTAACGCGCGTTTTGGTAAGAAAACGGATGTATGGAGTTACCACTCTTTACTTATCTCTCTTTATTTTTTTTCTTTTTTGCAGTGAAAACTTCTTTAGCGGCGCTGTGCACTTTTTGTGATGGGGAAAAAATGTCAAACTCGCGACAGATCACGTGCCCGTAAGATTCGTAAGACGTAAGACGGACACGTGACCTGATCGAAAAACTGTTACAATGTCATTGAGTTTTCACTTCTGCCGGCACTCCCGGAGTGCAATCCGTTGTTTTTTTTTCTTTTTTCTCTTTCTTTCTTTACTCTTTATGTCAGCGCTCCGCCCTAGGCACGATAGTGGCGTATTCACACGTTTCATCTACTTTGGGTCTATTTATATTGGTCCTAGGTCTTGGCGTCGAGAATTGTAGCTCAGCGTAGGTCACCTCCGTTGAAGCCTGAAAAATTTTGTTCTTTTATGATATAGGAAGCAAATAAGCAGAATCGCCTGATAGTAAGCGATTGCCGTCGCCCGTGGACACTCGAGGCAGCACCAGGGGGGTTGTAAGTGAGTTGCTGGCCTGGCTGGGCGAGGTTGAAGGTCGTATTAGGCCATTTTCACTTAAAAGTTACCTTTTTTTCGAAAATCCACCAACTTTTGGGTTATTTCTACTCAGAATCATGAGGACTATCGAATTAAAAAGAAAAAAAAAGACAGTTTTGTAACGCATTTTCACATACAGTTTGTATGGACTGTTACAAAACTGATACCCAAAATTTGTATGAAAAACTGGAGACACCTTTTTTCCTTGTCTCATTCAATAGTACTCGCGATTCTGAGTCTAAATGACCCAAAAGTTGATGACTTTTCGAAAAAAAGTAAATGATACCATTTTTTCTGAAAACCCCCATTAGCCCGAAAATAGTTGGGCGACAGTTCACTCCACAGTTTAGGTTGTAATAAAGTCTACCTTATATATTAAAATACCGTTGTTATTGTTATAGCGGCAACAGAAATACATCATCTGTGAAAATTTCAACTGCCTAGGCATGTTCATGAGATACAGCCTGGTGACAGACAGACTGACGGACGGACAGGCGGACAGACGGACAGGGGAGTTACTTTGGGTACGGAACCCTAAAAAGCAATTAAATAAAAGCAATGGAACCTACCATATCTCTGGACACGTTGGCGTATAAGTTTTCCTCCTTGGCGGGCGAGGCGTGGGGCGCGGGGCGCGGGGCACGCCGCCTGCGCACCACACAGACGGCCACCGCGATCGCGGCCACCACCAGCACCAGTGATACTGCGCTGGCCAGTATGGTGACGAGGGGTACGCCTGAAAGTTTTGGAATCTAGCTGTATGTCAGATTTAGACATTTGCTTTTATTTTATATTCTGTATCTTTAGGTATTTAAAAAAGAGTAAAAATCTACCCTCAAATGACTTCTTAAGCCAGTTGAGGGTAGATGAAAACATTACATGATCAAATAATGTAGGTTAAAGTCAGGTCGTTCAGTGACTGATCCGGGCGGTTTTGTAATGGTTGGTTAACCAATAAATGTTATAACTACCCGAAAATGTAAAAAATATTTGTTTACTTTTATTTAAATTCTTACCTAAAGATACGGAGTTTAGCTGTATGTCAGATTTAGACATTATCTTTTATTTTAGCTTTGGCAAAAATTCATTCATGTGTTCAGAGCCAAGAAGCCAATCGTTTACGCATGTTTATGCCCTAGAAACGGTAATCTCTATTACCAGAAAAGTCTGCAGCGATTTTGATAGCCCACGCAGTGCAAGTGTTATTTATACGTCATAATTTCATAGAAGTTTGACGTTTAAAATGAGACTTACACTGCGTGGGCTATCAAAATCGCTGCAGACTTTTCTTGGTCTAACTCTAGAGTGTATAGAGAGTTATTGTCATGGTAAGTTATGTAGGCACAGTAAATTTACTGCCATCTTTCGATAGAAGATTAAATATTTTAGAACGCCATTTGACTTTGTTCCTTATTATTTCACTGAAATGTGTTAAATTTGTTAAATATAAAAAGTAACGCCATCTAGTCGAGACTAAGACCAAAGGTTATGGCGCCACGCGCCATCGCTCGAAAAGATTTTCACTACGGAGCGTAAACGACTGGCATCTTGGCTAGGCACCCAGGTATTTTTCTCTGTTACATGAAATTTTGCGAGCAGGTTCGATAATTTCGTGATTTTTATAACCGATATATTGTTTCTCTCATTGGCATAGCGTGATTTAAAGCTTACAGTACCTACCAATAGATACCTATAGGTGATTGTAAAACGCTTCCTCGCTCAACAAGGAAATGTTGCCAATAATATGTCCAAAAAAGAAATATACAAGAAAAGGGTTCATATCTATACTTAGACTTAAAAAATATAAAGTTAGACCAAGATAAGTCTGCAACGATTTTTATAGTTTCTCAGTGGCACAGCGTGATTTAAAGCTTACAGTGCCAATAGTACCTATAGCCCTTCAAGTGGCGCCAGCGAAAACGCGAAAAGTAGTCAAGTGACGCCGCGGATTTGCGCAAAAGCTGACTGCTTTTAAAGGAATGGCCAGAGACTGCACAGGATCACAGAATAAATAATAGTACTAGGTACAGAAGACTCACTCTCTAACAAAACGCGTCTGTTACGATCAGCACAGATATGGCCGCTAGGTGGCGACAACGCCACGCGCGGCTTATGGCAAACCCCAAAATTGGGGCCGAACGGACGTACTTTTAGCTACCTGTAGCAAAGCGACGAAATCGCGGAGTGAGCCACGCTTGACAGGATCGGGAAGACTGGAAAAAGTGGGGGAGGCCTTTGCCCAGCAGTGGGACATTATAGGCTCCCAAATAATAAATAAATAACGCAGTGCAAGTGCAAGTGTTATTTTAAACTTCAAACTTTTATGAAATTAACGTTAATAAATAACACTTGCACTGCGTGTGCTATCAAAATCACTGCAGATTTATCTGATCTTCGTCTAACTCTATCCCCTTTCTTCTCCATACCTTCTTCCTGTCGTAAAAACAAAGTGATCTTGTCAGAAGCCACCAGCTCGCCATAAGGCTTCGTTAACGAATCACCCCCGTGCCGAATGTTCGTGACGAATACTTGCGCGCAGAACAGCTGGTTTCGGTGATACGACTCGTTGAGGGACAACTCCAAAATGTTCTGGTTTGTTGACACGCTTTGTCCTTCGGGTACTGTAAGTTTGGATTCTGCATCTGGAAATGAAGTAAGTATAGCGTTATTTTCTTTAGGTACTTACTCTAATTTCTGAAAAACCTTATGTTTACGTACGAAAAGAAGGTAACAATTTCCCTGTCCCTACTATCCTCCTAAAGCCAAAGGTCCTACCTATAGCACCTTTTAATTTTAATGAAATTTAACACCCATCCAAGTGGAAAGAGTCGCTTTTGCTTTGTTTCGTTCAATTTTTCAACAACGCAAAATCAACTCTATTTCCTACACTTTAGGTTCAAATTTTAGTGGCAAATTTTGGATTTTTCATTACCTTAGGAGGCCTTAGGAGGCTATGCTATAAGCTATTTTCGCAATGATTTGGAAAGAGTAGCTTTTCCTTCGTTCGTTATAATGAATAACGAACATAAGTAATGGCTTGTGAAAAATATATCCATAGTTTCAATATCCAGGGAGGAGACTGGGAACTGGGTTTATATGGAGCAGCGGCTATCCACTATCCTCTTAAATCCCACCAGACTTCATAAAAAAAACAATGAATTCATAACCTTACTTACTTACTGCTGTGGCGCAACGACCCGAAGTGGATCTTGGCCTCCGACACCAAAGACCGCCATGCTACTCTGTGCAAAGCCGTTTATGTCCAGTCGACGGCACCGAGTTCGCTAAGGTCTTTCTGCACTTCGTCTCTCCAGCGGTACCTAGGGCGTCCAGACGGCCTTCGGCCACTTGGTACTCCAGAGTTACTGTGAGTCTCTTACTGTTTAGACGACAACGGTTTCATTCACTTGAATTTTTAGTCGCTATTGGCGACATGTTTCGGGCCCGCCGGGGGACCGCTCGAGTGCAACCGAGCCGAAACCGAACTGAATGAAACCGTTGTCGTCTAAAAAGTTTAAAATATGTCTCACGAAAGTTTAACTTCGAGTCTCTTACTGTCAGATACAGAGTAGGTACGAATTAAGAACCTGGTTCAAAATTTTGAGGTAGGTTACAAAATCTTACCTATCCTTAACCACGTATAATTCCTGCCATCTACAGGGTCGCTTCCATTGCATTTGAAGAGTAGCGAGGCATTGGCTTCGTAGAACACATCTGTGTTTGGCTCTATGCTGATAGAGGGCGCTGTGAGAACAAAATTTCAAACTTATTTATTCGTGTAATATGCGCTGGTTGCCTAGCGGAAAGAGCATGCGACTTTCAATCTGGAGAACGCGGGTTCTAGCCCCGGCTCGTACCAATGAGTTTTTCGGAACTTATGTACGAAATATCATTTGATATTTACCAGTTGCTTTTCGGTGAAGGAAAACATCGTGAGAAAACCGGACTAATCCCAATAAGGCCTAGTTTTCCCTCCGGGTTGGAAGGTCAGATGGCAGTCGCTTTCGTAAAAACTACGTCAATGCTTGGGATTAGTTGCCAAGCAGACCCCAGGCTCTCATGAGCCGTGGCAAAATAACGCGAGGAAGAAAGAAGGCGAAGAAGTAAAAAGCTTTACCCAAGGGTTTAATCTCTTGTTGAACTCTAATTGAAATCCTTTGACTCTCCAATTCCCTTGAAAGTGTTCCGTCTTCCAACACTTTTTGTTTGACGCAGTATACGTCCTTGTTATTATCTGATTCCTCGAGGGTCTTATTCAGAGTGAGTTCCATCCACTGTCCTGATGTGTATTTACTGTTTTGCAGCTGAACCATTTTTAGTAATGTGTCTTCTGATTGGTCTGGTCCTGAAAAAAAAAAAAAATTTTGAACACAATATATTACGTTTAAAAAAATATTTTACAATAATAGGAGGATGTAGTAGCATAATCAAATTTAATTATCAACAAGAAATAGTATAAATAGAAATAGTAATCAAACTTTATTATAAACAAATAAACAAGAAATAGCCAAACAAGAATAGTGTGATGATTATTAAGAGCGCTCTTACAAGAAAAGTCGAAATAATGCAAAATTGATGATACTAGTCGACGAAATTCAGGACTTTGCGCTCATTATTAGAAACAATGAGTACTTGTTCCAGTAAAAGCGTCTTCTTATCTTTATAAATATCGTTGTAAATATTAGAAAAAGGACTTATTAAATTAGTAATGATTTTTTTTCTGATGGTCGTTTCCGAAAAACCCCGTGAAGCACTGAATGGCGAGCTCTTATTTGGAAATGTTGAGAATTTTACTCTGCTAAACCTGGCTATTTTGTATTACTAATACCCTGTACTTTAGGCATATCAAACTATATTTTTCCTACATACCTTTGAGAAAGAGAAAATCAAAGTAAAACGAACTCGATTTTCTCTCCGAAACAAGTGTCAATTCCTACGAAAATCTACTTAATATCGAAGTCATTTTCATACTCAAGCAATCTGCAACGTTTGCTTATACTGTTGGTATACATTAGTGTTTATGAAATTCTACTATAATTTTTTGGCAATTTTTTGAAAACTACTCTATATTACCGATGACGCGCGCTGCGCCAGCTCAGTGCCGCGGCAGAGCTTGTAGAGGCAGGACGTGTGTCGGTCGGCTCCGCACATTTTCAACGGCGACGACGAGGTTTTTTATCATTGTGTGCGGCGGGCGCCGTGTAAAACGCTATACTGTGTGCGTGTAAACCGCAACGAGAGACTTTGATCCTAGCACTGTTTTTATAGTATTATAATTTATAATGGTACAGTTTAATAAACTACCGGACAGGATTAAAAATATTTGAAACGACCTGACATTCTATATGTATTTATTTGACTCAAGATAGTACTCAGGGTCTGATGATGGAGCCGGAAGGTGGTCACCGGTACCAATCAACCATGCAACTAAACCACTTCGTGTTTAGGCTCGTTTTATTCATCTCAACAAGATCTTTCACACAAGATAGTACTCAGGGTCTGATGATGGAGCCGGAAGGTGGTCACCGGTACCAATCAACCATGCAACTAAACCACTTCGTGTTTGGGCTCGTTTGATTCGGCTCAACAAGATCTTTGACTTAAGATAGTACTCAGGGTCTGATGATGGAGCCGGAAGGTGGTCACCAGTACCAATCAACAATGCAACTAAACCACTTCGTGTTTAGGCTCGTTTTATTCGTCTCAACAAGATCTTTGACTTAAGATAGTACTCAGGGTCTGATGATGGAGCCGGAAGGTGGTCACCGGTACCAATCAACCATGCAACTAAACCACTTCGTGTTTGGGCTCGTTTGATTCGTCTCAACAAGATCTTTGGCACAAGATAATACTCAGGGTCTGATGATGGAGCCGGAAGGTGGTCACCGGTACCAATCAACCATGCAACTAAACCACTTCGTGTTTAGGCTCGTTTGATTCGTCTCAACAAGATCTTTGACACAAGATAGTACTCAGGGTCTGATGATGGAGCCGGCAGGTGGTCACCGGTACCAATCAACCATGCCACTAAACCACTTCGTGTTTAGGCTCGTTTTATTCGTTTCTATAAGATCTTTGACACAAGATAGTACTCAGGGTCTGATGTTGGAGCCGGAAGGTGGTCACCGGTACCAATCAACCATGCAACTAAACCACTTCGTGTTTAGGCTCGTTTGATTCGTCTCAACAAGACCTTAGACACAAGATAGTACTCAGGATCTGATGATGGAGCTGGAAGGTGGCCACGGGTACCAGTCTACCATGTAACTGAACCACTTCGTGTTTGGGCTCGTTTGATTTGTCGCAACAAGATCTTTGACACAAGGTAGTACTGAGGGTCTGATGATGGATCCGGAAGGTGGTGACCGGTACCAATCAACCATGCAACTAAACCACTTCGTGTTTGGCTTCGTTCGATTCGTCGCAACAAAATCTTTGACACAAGTTAGTACTCAGGGTCTGATGATGGAGCTGGACTGTGGCCACGGGTACCAGTCTACCATGTAACTGAACCACTTCGTGTTTGGGCTCGTTTGATTTGTCGCAACAAGATCTTTGACACAAGGTAGTACTGAGGGTCTGATGATGGATCCGGAAGGTGGTCACCGGTACCAATCAACCATGCAAATAAACCACTTCGTGTTTGGCTTCGTTCGATTCGTCGCAACAAGATCTTTGACACAAGTTAGTACTCAGGGTCTGATGATGGAGCTGGACTGTGGCCACGAGTACCAGTCTACGGGTGCGTATCATAATGAATACGAACTTTTGATATAATTTCAATTTACAAACGTTCAAAACGTATACTAATCTTATGTATAATGCACTAAATCTATATTTTCAATTAGTATAACATAAAAATAATATAACATACAATATACATACCGCTGTTTGGTATAACATACAAATAAACTAATTACATTTAATATAACATTCATTATGCATATAAATTAAAATAATGAATAACATCTCATATAAGTATCTGAACAAAACATCAGTAAAATTATTTGGATAGCTTAGTATTTCATAGGTCATCGAAACTAATTACTGTCAGAAAAGTAGGTTAGGTTAGAACTGTGACCCCTCACAGAAAGAAACTGCTACCAGAAAAGTAGGTTAGGTTAGGTTAGAACTGTGACTCCCCAGAAAAAGAAACTGCTACCAGAAAAGTAGGTTAGGTTAGGTTTGAACTGTGACTCCCCAGAAAAAGAAACCGCTACCAGAAATGTAGGTTAGGTTAGGTTAGAACTGTGACTCCCCAGAAAAAGAAACTGCTACCTGAAAAGTAGGTTAGGTTAGGTTAGAACTGTGACCCCTCAGAGAAAGAAACTGCTACCAGAAAAGTAGGTTAGGTTAGAACTGTGACCCCTCAGAGAAAGAAACTGCTACCAGAAAAGTAGGTTAGGTTAGGTTAGAACTGTGACCCCTCAGAGAAAGAAACTGCTACCAGAAAAGTAGGTTCGGTTAGGTTAGAACTGTGACCCCCCACAGAAAAAACTGCTACCAGAAAGGTAGGTTAGGTTAGGTTAGAGCTGTGACCCCTCAGAGAAAGAAACTGCTACCAGAAAAGTATTAGGTTAGGTTAGAACTGTTACCCCCCAAAAAAATAAAAGGTTAGGTTTATTGCGTGGTATTTGTTTTGTATATTATATTATTTCAACATTATACCTTTTTATACTTATCAGAAACGATATTATATGTAAAGTTCATTATACATTATAAAATTACAGAATTCATTGTTATACGTATCGCACGTTATACTTATTGCACGTTATGCCATTCAAAATTATACTAATTGAATTTATATATTCTGAGCAATATATTATAGGTTTGTATACGTTCTATTACTTACCCCCAGTCTACCATGTAACTGAACCACTTCGTGTTTGGGCTCGTTTGATTCCTCGCAATAAGATGTTTGAGACAAGATACTGCTCAGGGTCTGATGATGGAGCTGATGATGATTGACAGGTACCCGTCGCCACCTTCGCGCTCCATCATCAGACCCTGAGTACTACCTTGTGTCAAAGATCTTGTTGAGATGAATAAAACGTGCCTAAACACGAAATGGTTTAGTTGCATGGTTGATTGGTACCGGTGACCACCTTCCGGCTCCAACATCAGACCCTGAGTACTATCTTGTGTCAAAGATCTTGTTGAAACGAATAAAACGAGCCTAAACACGAAGTGGTTTAGTTGCATGGTTGATTGGTACCGGTGACCACCTTCCAGCTCCATCATCAGACTCTGAGTATCACCTAGTGTCAAAGATCTTGTTGAGACGAATCAAACGATCCTAAACACGATGTGGTTTAGTTGCATGGTTGATTGGTAATGGTACCTTCCAGCTCCATCATCAGACCCTGAGTACTGTCTTGTCTCAAAGATCTTGTTGAGACGAATCAAACGAGCCCAAACACGAAGTTGTTTAGTTACATGATAGACTGGTACCCGTGGCCACCTTCCAGCTCCATCATCAGACCCTGTGTATCTTCAGTGTCAAAGATCTTGTTGAGACGAATCAAACGAGCCTAATCATGTTACTACATGGTTGATTGGTATCCGTGACCACCTTAATCATCATCAGATCCTCAGTACCAGTTCGTTTTTAAACCCTCGTTGATACAAACTTTACAACCTATAGGTACCAAATGCAATGACGAAACATGTAAATAAGCGAGTAGGTACCTATAATTTCTTTCGAGTAATATACCTTCATAAGTACGAGTATGGGGCTATTCATAAATTACGTCGTTTCAAATGGGAGGAGTGGGGGGGGGGGGGTCTGGACATCGGATGATGGTAACATGACGTAGGAGGAAACAGATTCATCCGAAGCTTGATTTTTGGATGATTTAAGGGTGGGGGGGGGGGGGTCAAAAATCGTCAAAAATAGATGACGTAATTTATGAACAGCCCCTATGTACATTTGCACTGCATTTAGTATTTTCGTACTTACCAAATAACAGTTTTAGAACTTTAAAAGGGTGTACCCTTGTTTTGCCGACATACTTTTCATCGAATATTATTTCATCGACAACGATTCGTCGAAACGTTAGTACTAGTAATATTGTTTGGCGTTATTTTGTTTCATATACAATTTATTTCAATTTTTCTTACTACGTAGAAATATTACTTCTACGAATATTACTTGATCGCTAATTCGTTTCAAATTATTTTAATTGGCACAACTACTAAACATTGCAATTCATTTGTTCGACGTATTACTTTAATACATTTTTATATGTCGTACTACACGTTTATACATTTTTCTGTTGTAAGAATTTTAGATTTAGGTTAGGTTAGAACTGCGACCCCACACAGAAATGAACGGCTATCAAAGTCGGTTTAGGTTAGGTTAGAACTGCGACCCCACACAGAAACGAACGGCTTTCAAAGTAGGTTTAGGTTAGGTTAGAACTGCGACCCCACACAGAAACGAACGGCTTTCAAAGTAGGTTTAGGTTAGGTTAGAATTGCGACCCCACACAGACACGAACGGCTTTCAAAGTAGGTTTATGTTAGGTTAGAACTGCGACCCCACACAGAAACGAACTGCTTTTAAAGTAGGTTTATGTTAGGTTGGAATTGCTACCCCACACAGAAACGAACGGCTTTCAAAGTAGGTTTAGGTTAAGTTAAAACTGCGAACCCACACAGAAACGAACGGCTTTTAAAGTAGGTTTAGGTTAGGTTAGAATTGCGACCCCACACAAACGAACGGCTTTCAAAGTAGGTTTAGGTTAAGTTAGATCTGCAACCCCACACAAAGCAAACGGCTTTCAAAGTAGGTTTAGGTTAGGTTAGAACTGCGACCTGTGACCCCATACAGAAACGAACGGCTATCAAAGTAGGTTTAGGTTAGGTTAGAACTGCGACCCACACAGAAACGAACCGCTTTCATTTCTGTGTGGTGCTTATTACAAATTGAAATAATTTTACGCGTAATAAATTTTATTAAATACAATCCAAAATGAAATAAGAAAACCCGTAAAGAAATAACACGATATAAACTATATGCAAAATAACTCAAGTACCAATTAAAAGTCCCCGATTTAAATTTACTAGTATCGATTCTTCGACGCAATAACATGTCGATGAAATGAAAATACTTGAAACGTTGTCTTCGAAATAACATTCGATGAAATGTCTGTCGGCAATTCAAGGGTAAACCCTTTAAAAGTTAAGTACAGTTAGTGTTGTTATGGTTGATTTCAATATGCTTCGCGAAGGATCAAGAATGTTTAATCCATCATTGTAGTGCGAGTGTGGTAGAAGGGATCGGCGTACTGAGCTCGCACGGCCTGCCGCAGCGCGTAAAATACCTAAACTCGCTCAACGCCGAAATGTAATAGCGCTCTTAAAAACTATCCTATATTGTTCTTCGGGCCTAAAACTATCTCCATACCAAATTTCAACCAAATCGTTTCTGTGGTTTAAGCGTGAACAGATAACAGTTAGACAGACAGACAAAGTTACTTTGACATAAATATTAATAGGAATTCTCACCTTTAGACCGGTACCAAGATAACACTTCCCCTGGTTCTGCAAAAGCGAAGCATGTGAACTCCATGTAGGGCATGCGTTTGTCCACAAAACTTTTTGGGGTCACTTGTGGCTTGGCTGAAAAATACCACAAAAATATATGAAAAGAAAATTTTACATATAAAAGGAGTGTAGGTACAAGTTTTTAAAGGGTCGGAAAGGGTTTCTTTGGAGTTGCAAGCGTCCATAAGCTATGGACACCGCTTACCATTAGGTAGGCCGTATGCTTGTTTGTCATCAATGTGGTATAAATTTATTGTATCGTGTATCTTTTTAACTTAGCCGTCACTTTGAATCTAGTTGAAATAGTATTTAAGGAAATTAATAATTAATGCAGTTTTTCCTGTCGTTACTTCTCACGGCCCCTTTTAATAAAAAATAAATCAATATTATAGCCATTATAGGACATTTTTAACACAAATTGACTAAGCCCCACGGTAAGCTTAAGAAGGCTTGTGTTGTGGGTACTGAGACAACGATAATATATATCATTTTATTTTAATCTTAATTTATATTGCCCTAAGGCCCAAGGTCCTACCTAAAGTACTTATTCAGTTCAATGAAATTTAAATCATATTCGATTGGAACAGAGTTGCTTTTGCTTTGTTTCGTTCAGTTTTTAAACAACTCAAAATAAACTCTATTTCCTACACTAAAGGTTCAAATTTCTGTGGCAAATATTGCATTTCATTTGCATGGCTGGGCCTTAGGAGGATAAAGTTATAAAATAAAGGCAAAATGAAAAAAGAACACGTTATCTTAGGCAACAGTGAATTTATCTATTTACTTATTTATTTCTTGTTAAGTTTGATATCCAAATTTCATAAAAGATGGCGCTGTTACAAACGCAAACTAAGTAACGGTAGTTCATCGTAGAACATACAAATATAACTGTCAAATATGAGAATAAACGATTGGTACTGGCAAAGAGAATAGACAGTATAGAGGGGTCCTGTTATAGTAAATTTTGTAGTCACAGTAAATTTACTGCCATCTATCGACAAACGACTAAAACACAAAATGAAAACGTATAAAATTATCAAAAAAATGTATATATATGGATAAATTATTGTATTATTTTTATATCATTTTGACCCATGTTCATTCACTGATATCTGTGTTAAAATAGTTAAATATGAAACGGTGTCGTCACGCCATCTAGCCGACCATAGGCCAAAGGTGTGTGCGCCATCTATCCGAGAATAACTTTTTCTTGATTTCCGAGGCACGTTTTTTCCTTCGACTTTATTCATCTTATACGAAGTTACATATGTCTTTGGTACAGGTAACTTAGCAACTTATTTAAACAAAGTGGTCCTTCGAGCCGGATTAATGCATGCAATATTAATTTAACTAATTACCTTTCAAGTTTCCTAGTCCTTCGTAGAGCAGAGTGATCATGTTTGATCTCACCAGTTCACCATAATTAATTGTTTTGTGACCATTTCCCGTAAGTTTCAGTTTTAAATTATATTCCTGAACACAATACAGCCGACTTTCATGGTAGGATTTATTCCCGATCAATTGTAGATGGTTTTCATTTTTATGTTCTTCGAAATGTTGATGAAGTTCGGATTTGGGGGAATGTGGACCTTAAAAAATCATAGTTTTGATTGGAATATGTTAGCGAACTTTCTTAATTATAAATTAACTGCCAAATAAAACTACTTTAATTTGTAAAGGTATTTTAGGTTGTAAGCTTATTTCAAGTTTGGAAACGCCAACGATGACTTTGTTCGTCAGATACCTAAGTGGCAAATAGCTTATCATGCTGAGATGGGGCCATTTCGTGGCACTTTAATCTTATTTTGTGTTTTCTTTTATACTATGTACTGTTCCGATTGTTTGTGCTTACGAATAAATCTATTCTATTCTATTCTATTCTATTCTTATCAGGACTTTACTTGGACATTGTGAATCAGGCCCTAAGTATTTGGGTGTCCCCAGATATATCATGTGCATTCGGCAAAAGCCGATAGGAAAAAACTTTATGTCCGCGCAACAAGAGCGAAAAAGCCGTCGACGCGTCGGCAGGCGCCGGCCGATGCGAGCCGAGCCGAACGGCGACTTTTTCGCGCGGATTTTGCCGATTCCGCGTCGAAATATGTGGGAGAACCCAGTATTGAGCGACTCGACTGAAAACAAAATTTACCCTCCCATAGAAAATGGTGGAGGCCTTTGCCCAGCAGTGTGACTCTCCTGTAGGCTAATGAAATAAAAATAGAAAATGGACCAGTATAAACGTATGTATCAGCGGAATTTTTTTTTCGTGATTTCGTGGTTGGTCCCATAGTAAAAGTTGTTCAGTATAATCCCAAAACCTCCCTGGCAACAGGAATGCACTATTTCATAAATCAAGCCATATATCTGGAGCTTACCTTCCATGTACCATGTGTATGTTCTATTGTTGACAGGCTTACTTCCACTACAAACCAACGACTTTACCTCTTTTTCTTTAAATATAATAATGTCTTTGCTTGGTGCAACGGTGACGTATGGTTTTTCTGCAGATAAAAAGAAAAAAATAATAATAATATACGTTTATGCCGCTGTCATCTTCCTCGAGTTGTCCTGGTATTTATGCCACCGGCTCATGAGAGCGGGGTCTGCTTGACAACTAATCCCAAGAATTGGCGTAGGCACTATTTACGAAAGCGACTGCCATCTGACCTTCCAACCCAGATGGGCAAAATAGGCCTTATTGGGATTAGTCCGGTTTCCTCGCGATGTTTTCCTTCACCGAAAAGTAACTGGTAAATATCAAATGATATTTCGTACATAAGTTCCGAAAACTCATTGGTACGAGCCGGGGTTTGAACCCGCGACCTCCGGATTGCTAGTCGCACGCTCTTACCGCCAGGCCACCGGCGCTTCTTAATGCCCTCATCCCGATTAATGAACCAAATTAGTTTCTACTTACGATACCATTACCAACCCGCCGTTTAACCAAATGATATTATCTTACATATTGATAGCAAAATATTTACAACAAAGATACTTACTGTTAAATTGATTTTGTATCAAGCAGAAACGTCTGCGAACGATGCTATACAGCTTAGAAACCAATTAAAAGTGGAAAAATTCACTGTCTTGAGTGGAACTTGAACCCACGATCACCGGATCACTAGCCAAGTGCCTGCCATCTGAGCTACCAAGACCTTACCCAGCAAATATTTCCACCTTATATGAGCGTTAGAGGGTTGATTTGAATAATTTGTTTCTGATTTTAAAGCTACTGTTGTCCCAAGTTATATTGAGAGTTTACCGCTCACGAACGTCAAATATTAGAAACACGCTAGTGTCTAAAAATACGTGAGCTCAACCGTAAAATTAGTTAATGTATAGACCGACCGCTTAAATGAGTCCTCGCCTGCGCGGTACGGGGGAGACGGGGAAGGTGCGGCCTGTCGTGTCATAGAAAAGTAAGCTCCGGAAGCTCCGGTCCGGTCTAACGTGAGTCATCCTTAAATAACACTTGCAGTGCTGTGCTGACAAAATCTCTGCGGAATTTTCTTGGCCTGACTCTAGCACCATTGATACCTATTTAATTTTCATTACCTCTTGGAAACAAAATCGAAATCTTATCACTCCTTGGTCCTTCCCTCAAGATGCCACTTGACGACACGGTTTCCTTGGCGCAGTATATTAGAGTATTGTTGTCTGTTGGTCCCAGACATTTTAGCAACTTGATTGCTCTATATCCAAGCTTCTCATCTTGCTGGATTGCTTCAAGCCTTTCTGTTTTATTTGAATCTGAAACAGGTAGATTTTTAAAACAGAGAGTACATATTTTAAAGGTGTTATTGTCTGTCTACCTCATTTACATAGATATCTAGGGACTGGCCTTAGTGGCAATAATAATGAGGCATGACAGGGGCCAGTACAGCGGTGTGACACCGCTACAACGCGATTGGTTGATGAGTTCGCAACACGCGCGCGATTGGTTGAAGAATTCGCATTACGCGCGCGATTGGTCGCAACTAGTTGCGTTAGACTGCACGATTGGCTGGAATTCGTAAGTGACACCGCTGAACTAGTACCATTTTTAGTGCCCGTAAGGCCAGTCCTTAGATATATACGTCAATGATCTATCTAATGTTAATTATTGTATTTGCCTGTTGTTTAACCTCTTCTTTTCTGTATTGTTTGTATTGTTTTCTGTAATGAGGTGTACAATAAAGAGTATTAGCAAGTATTAGTATTGTATTGTATTTTTGAAAAGGTTAGTTGGCAAGTTTCTATTATAATTATCAGTCGATCAGGTTTACTTTGAGGATCTGAATGGGACCCATTGCAATAAAGTAATACATAAGTCAGAAATGACAGTCAAAATCTTACAATCGTACTCTGCGCGCGACACTCCCCTTCCTAAAGTAGTAAGTATAGCGTTGAATGAAAACATTTATTTACATACAATATATATACAGTGGTACTACTAAACGAAATTAATAACTAGCTTAAATCTAAAATAGGCCCTTGAGGCATTGTACCAAGGATGCTGGCGGCATTTCCTCGCTGTATCGCAATGCTGATAGTATAGCGTTTAGCTAACTTACCTATAACTTGAAACCATGATAATATATCTGTTGCTCGCAGGTAAGCGTGGCATGTGAACTCCATCACTGATCTGCCATCGTCGGTGTGACTGTCAGGCGTCACCCACACGCTTGACATATTGACTGGAAATTAGAAATAATGTTATTTATTGCTGACTGTGAAAGATGTGAGAAAGTGTCGTCACCTACTCGAGGATAGAACAAAGGAATGGTGCGATATATCTTTGCGAGGGATGGCGTCATATCTTTAGCCTACTCTCTAGTAGATGGCGATACTTTTTGATATTTAACAAATTTAACACATATCAGTGAAAGAATAATGATCAAAGTCAAATGGCGTTCTAAAAGTTTTAATCATTTGTGTCGAAAGATTTTTTTCACCTCAGCAGCTCGAACAAGGGTACTTTGCTTCTTAAAAACAGTGAGCAAAATGCGATTTTGCTCACTGAGTCATTTTGTCTCACTCAGTGAGCAAAATGCGATTTTGCTCACTGAGTGAGACAAAATGACATTCAAGTGACCTTTATAGTCAAATGTCATTTCAACATGCGGGGTCTAATACAAGTTCGATATACTTGGGTTCTATTATCTCTGTCCCTCTAGGTATGTTCTCACTGCTTAGGGTGAAAAATTTTGTGTACTACACGAGATCAAACTTATTTACATCTCGTGCGCTTTTGAATCCCTTACTACGCTCAAAATTCTAAATTAGATTCACTCGCTACGCTTGTGAATCTATTATAGAATCTTTCGCTTGCACGGGACTCAAAATAAGCACTCGAAGAAATATCAAACTTTGATCTCTTGTTGTACAAATAACTATTTTTATTCCATTTCAATCCTGCAAGCTGTCTATCTTTGACATTTAGCTGGAAATTAAGTATTTTTAATAGTCGTGCGCGGTGCAATATCCTTTGATACGCCCATCATTTTCATAAAATCTTATATTTATTTTATAAGATCTTGGGGTGCTCTTCTCTTCAGCCTTGTAAAAGTAGTGTTAGGTGGTTCCTTCATCAGGTTTATCGCGAGTATGTTTGGGTGTTTCTCCATTCGTTTGCGATATTTGTCTAAGGTGTCGGACACTTCTTGGTTTACTGTTTTGTTTTTGAGATCTAGATGCAAATTGGCAATGGGGTGCCGATAGATGGCAGTAAATATACTGACAACATAATTTACATTGACAATATTCCTCCATTTCAAATTATCTTTGCTAATAAGTACCTATTCATTATATATATTTATATTTCTATATCGCATATATTTCTCACTTACCTGAAGTTTCCGTATGTGTTTGATACACAAGTGGGACATGCTCACTCTCTGCAATCTTCTTGATACTATAGTCCGACTCTAAGGTTTCATTCGCGCAGAAAACGTTAGTACCATTATCAGATAATTTAAGCGCCTTTGTAAGCTCCAGTTTCACATAACTGTATTCGTTATCTTGTTGTATCATAGATAATCGTTCTCTTGTATCTTTATCTAAAAAAATATGTACTGTCACCTGCAATATTATGATACAGAACGAAGGCCGCAAAAAATCTGACACGATCTTATTTGTAGAGCCATAAGAGCCTGTCATATTTTTGCGGCCTTCGAAGAGTAACATATTATTGCTGGTGACTGTACATTGTAGGCAATAGTGCGAGAAGTAGCTAACTAGGCAAGGCATTTGCGATTAATTGCATTTGCTTTATGAAACGACAAACATTAATTATCAAAATTAGAGATGCGCAAAACCGTTCACTGAGTTGAAAAGATTGATTCGTATCTTTCCTTCGCGGTGATATATATCACTCATTTCGTTAATTTCGCTCATTTCGCTCAGTGGATCTGTAGACTATATTACGAGTGAGACGATACACACAGTCATAAGAAGTGCGACGAAGATGGCGAATCACGCGATATGATCCCGCCATGATTTCCCGACACCCTCCGAATTCTTCCGATCCGTTCCGAAACCTATTCGAATCGTCTCACTCACGCGCTCCTCACGCTGTGGGAAAGGGCGGGCAAGGGACACTGAGGTAGACGAGCGACTGAGCGAAATGAGCGAGTTAAAACTGTACTGAGTTGAAGAGTGAGTGAGTTCAGTCAAATGATAGAGTTCATTTAAATCACTCACTCGTGAACGACACATGTGTAATCAAAATGTCCAAAAAATTTGTTAAATCGGCTAATAGGTAGGTACAACTCACGATATACCTAACCAAATTTCCAATTAAAAATAAAGCGAGTTAATACAAAATGTTACAAAGTGATATGAAAAATAAAAAGCAACTTATGAATGTAACACACAGTAGGTACAGTCGCCATCAGATATATCGGAGCGGCCAAGGTGCTCACAAATATCGGAACACGCCTCTATTGTCAGGGCGTTAGAGCGCGTGTTCAGATATTGTGAACACCTTGGCCGCTCCGATATATCTGATGGCGACTGTACCTAAACAATTAGGTACATTACAATATGTAATATTGAAAGTATTTTTTTTATTTAACAAAACACAAAATACAGTGTACCTAAAATTAAAGTTTCGCCAAACTGTAAAACTACACTATAAAAATGTTAGTTAGTTAGTATAGTTTCCTTGGTTAATGATGCATTAAATTTGGAGATGTAAAAATATTCATTTATTTATTTATTTATTTAATTAATTTTAAGAGCTTACCCCTCTGCCGAAAACCTTGTCAATTGTGCAAACTTTTGCATGGACTGACATGGCTATTTGTACGTTACGTAGAAATCATGTAGAAATAGCAATACATTTGACGTCCCCTCCCCCGCAAAAATCGGCAGACTGTTTCGTACAGAAAATGACAGCCATGACGTCTCCAGTTACTAAATGCTCTAAGGAAATATATTTGTTTCCTTAGAGCATTTAGCCAAATATATTTGTTTTCACAAAACCAAAGCTTCTGAGCCAAGGCTAGTCACGGCCCTTCATGTCAAGTGTGCTGCTGGTCCATCATCGAATGACGCCTGCGATTCGATCAGCCGAACGAATTGCATTCGGTATTTGGGTGTTGAAGTTGATCAGCACTTCTCATTTAAGCAACACATAGGTTCACTTTCACAGCGAGTCAGTAAATTGATTTATGTTATGCGCCTACTTCGGGATTCCGCTGATAACCGAGTCCTGCGTCAAGTCTACATTGCCTTATGTCAGTCTATACTGGGGTATTGTATATCAGTATGGGGCGGAGCTGGTACCACCACGATGCTCGGGTTAGAAAGGGCACAAAGAGCTGTTCTCAAGGTAACGTACAAAAAGCCCTACCAACATCCTACAGACCAACTTTTCTCCGAAACCCAATTACTTTCAGTTCGTCAATTATTTGTCTGCAGAGTCGCCATGCTGATGCACAAACTCACTCTTAACTCCCCCACATACGCAGCATTACAACGCAAAAGGGTTTTTTGTGTCCCACAAAGTTTGACCAAAACATCGTACTCGCGACGCTACCCACAGTTTCTACATCCATATATTTATAACCAAATATTAAAAGCTTTCAACGTCCAAACATTGTCTCTCAAAGAACTGCTGTACACCATTAAGAAATGGTTAATCTCTCTTTCCTACAAGGCCACCGAAGACATACTAAAACCCTTGCAATAACGCACCGCATACACAGGATCACTCTCTCACACACACACACACACACACACACACACACACACACACACACACACACACACACACACATACACACACATACATACACACACACACACACACACACACACACACACACACACACACACACACACACACACACACACACACACACACACACACACACACACACACACACACACACACAACCCGGAGCATATCTGTACAAATTTCTTTCTTCTCTGTGTTTAGTAATCTTTGATATAAGTAGTATTATTTTACTTTTAAGTATCAGACCTGTATCCTACGCATCTTGTTGGTAAATCTTAGGTCCCACAGTCCTCACGACACAGGCTCGACCTAGTGTGAGGGCTATTGTTTGTTCTAAGAAGCTGTTGTACATATCCTATAGTTAATTTTAATTTAATTTTATTACTAAGGTTTCATGTCATGTCAATTTGGAAAATAAATATATTTGTATTTGTATTTGTAAATGAGTGTTTCGCACCTTGCGTCTGGTACCAGGAAACGAACTCATTTTTGTACAGGTATGCCCAACAGGTGAGCTCTATAAGTGTTGTGTTGTTCATTACGTTTTCCACGGGCCACACCCAAGGGCCCCAAGTGTCGGCTGAAAATGAAAATTAGGACATAATTATTCGTAATAACCGAAGGAAAATTATGGAACAACCTTGTATAAATCGACCCACAGTATATTCTATTTTATAAGGCCCACTATACCCTTTTCCCACTGGTGGGATCCAGCGATATCATCATGTAATGTGCTAATGTGGCACAAAAAACAAGGCGATTGGTTGATGAGTTCAGTCACGCGCACGATTGGTTGACGAGTTCGCATCACGCGCGCTATTGGTCGCAACTAGTTGCGTTAGACTGCACGATTGGCTGGAATTCGTGAGTCACACCGCTAAACTAGTACCATTTTTAGTGCCCGTAAGGCCAGTATATAGATATATACGTTAATGGTTCTTGTATTCTTAAAGAAGCTCACAAAGTATTGAAATCAACCAAATAACCACTGAAAAATATCATTTCTAATAAGGTTTTCATCAATAATCGCAGTAACGAACGGATCACCTCAAAAACATCTGACATTACGACGTCTGTGGTCGTATTGATGAATCGTATTGTTGGAATGACAATTATGACGTCAAGTTTGTTTACATGATAAGACACATAAGGATGAACACACTTTAGTTACTTACCCAAAGTCTTCTTAACTATAACTCTGTATCTTCTTTAGGTA